>NC_046374.1:9503140-10164852 GCF_011125445.2 Fundulus heteroclitus
AAGACGAGGGAAGGCTGGTAGGCAGGCACAGGGCTGGCTGGAGATGGGGGCACACGATGTGGGCCGAAGGCCGCTGGGAGACGTGAGGCATGAGCAGACATGGGAAGGACATTGTCGAACCAGCAGCGAAAGCAGAAATGAGAGGAGTTTATGTAGGAGGTTGGACAGGTGGAATGAGTCCAGACTTGATTATTGCAGCAGGTGAAACTGATCCAGCATGGAGTGACGCAGGGGAGATAAGGTAGTGGAAGGCTCTGGAACTGTCCATGGTGCAGCAGGGAAGAACTGCATCCTGACAATATGTTTTTTTTTCTAGTTAGATCAAATTTAACAGACCACAAATGTATAAATAATCACTGAAATAAGTAATAAAATAGTTTTAAGTTCTTGCTGGTATTATCAGACTACTTTTTTTAAGAATGGAGAACTGCTTTTTTTATTTTATTTTATGAAAGAATACCACTCATGCAGAGTGCCTCAAGGCTCCGTTCTTGGCCTATTCCTCTTCTCTCTTTCCCTCGTCCCTCAGGAGTCAGTTAGAAGAAACCAGTGCTTAGCCTTTTAAACTTCTCAAAAGTTTATATTTGGGCCCAATTGATGTCTCTAATATCAGTGTTGACCTGGGACCTTAAAGTCAGTATCTGACACTGACTGCTGCAGACCTGAGTGTAAGATTTAAGAATAATCTTAATTTAAATTAAGATTATTAAATTAAGATTAAGGGACCACAGGTTTTAACTGTGCATCAAAGAATAATCTTAAATTTGATGCACAATTAAAATCTGTGGTCCGGTCCAGCTTTTACAAATTGAGACAGCTGACTAAGGATTTTAATCTATGCTTTAATTACAATTTGCTTAGATTTCTGCACTGCACTTTACACTGGGCTTAATACAACTCTAGTGGCTTGACTGCAGCTGGTCTAAAATGCTTCTGCTCTTCTTGTAACTGCTACTAGAAAATAAAAGCACATTTCTCCAGTTTTAGCTGCAATTCACTGGCTAATGGTTCACATTCGGATTGATTTTAAAATGTATTTGTTTTTAAACGTCTTCATGGCCATGGTTTCCAGTATGTGTTAGACCTGCTCCATATGCACACTCCCTCTTGTATACTCAGGTTGGCAGATCAGGCTTTGACTTTTTATTCTATTTTGAATTACTAGTTTTTCGATTGTATAGATCAAATGGAGGAATATGGTTGTTTTGCAAGCAGAAGTTCTTCAAAAACAGCTCAACAAGATAACACAATAATTTTTTCTGGCAAAGAGGCAGTGTCCAAAAAACTTAAACAGTCCACAGCCAACAACCTAAAATAAACTGGTCAGAAGTCAGGCTGGTCTATTAACATAAAGAGCAGAACAGGTCAAATAATCCAGGTAAAAACTAACAGAATCAGGTTGGGTACAGGCAGACAGGCAAACAAGGATCAGACTTACCCCAGGCAGGAAAAAACACAAACACAATGATCGGGCAGAGTGCAAGGGGCAGAGGCAGCTATAAATAGGGGAGTGAGCAGGTGAACAGAATTAAACTAATTACCAGACTAAGTGGAGCTGATCAGGGAAGTGGCTGGAGGTGGAACTGAACTGACTGAATAACTGCCATGTGAAAACAGGTTAAACTAAAACAGTTCAAGAACCAATCCGAAACACAAAATAAATGACAAGACTCAACCTAAGATGGAACTCAAACCAAGACTGAGACAGGACACAAGCTAAAATAGAAAACAAGAACCTAAAAACAGAAACTAAAACTAAGGCAGGAACTCAAACTATGACATACATGGTCCCCTCAGCTGCGACACTTGGAACACACAAATAAAGATAAAGGTACAAATAAAGAATGTACCTGTAAGTTTATTTTTGACCTAAGTAAATTTACCAACATGCCTCTTAGCAATTCCAGGAAACTAAATATTATAATGTTATATTTGTCATGGTACAGCTTTGGCCTGCCTGCCTCCCCATGATATTTCCAGCACTCTCCTCCTTCCATACACCCTGCTTCCACTCCACAGCAATCAACCACACCTGTCAGGCTCCAATCAAGTCAGAACTCGCTCCACCTGCTCACTCCTCTACAAAAGCCCTCCTCAGTCTCCTCTTCCCCGCTGGATTGTCTTCATTCACCACCTAAACCTGGTATGACAACTGGATATTTTCCCATGTCTACTTGTCAGAAGCGCCTCTCGTCTGTCTGGCAGAGATTCCCTTCGACTGCAGCCCCTGCGCCTCAAGGAACTCTCTCAGCTGCACTGCTGGATCTGCTGCAGCCCCCGCGTTCTAAGAACTATCTCTCTGCTGCGCTCCTGGTCCTACTCCAGCCCCGCCATCCAAAGAACTCTCTCTGCTGCACCTCTGGTTCTCCTGCTACCCCAGTGCTTCAAGTAATCTCTCTGGCTCCCTTGGAACCCACTCCTGGTTCTGCTCGGGTCCCGTCCTTAAGTCCTCCTGCAGCCCTCCGGTTCTCTCTCCCCAGTCCTCCAGCACCTGCAGTCCACCAGCTCCTGCCATCTTCATCTTCCTGCACCTGCAGAGTCAAGACTGGTTTGCTCTCTGTCCACTACTCATCCTACCTTCAATAAAACTCTTAAAACTAAGGCTCAGTGTGTGGTTGTGTCTGGGTTCATCAGAACAAATCCTGAAAATATTATTATACAAATATATTTTTACTAGTTTATTTGCTTATTGTTTTTTTTTCTCTCATCTTCAGACAACAATGGAGGAAAAGGTTTTAGATGGCCTTGAGGTCAGGAGCAGATTTTTCAATTCAATGTGGTATGTAAGGGGAATTGAAGTTCTTGGTGGACAAATGTGAATATGGTATACAGAGGGGCTTCTGATGATCGAACGGGTACCAGAGGTCTAAATTCAACTGGGGTTTATGTAGATACCTGAGGGAGAGACCATAGAGAAGATTACAGAAATTAAATTATGTTACAATTGGTTGAAAAAGTACAGAAATGACTCAAATTGTTGGCAGAGGTAAACAGACCGGGTAACATTTTCACTGAGCTGTGTAAAATACCAAGCTAACCAGGATCAAACCCAGGCTTTTGTCTTGCTTTTTATCTTGGCTGCTAGTATCCAAAGATGAGTAGGTAGCTTTGGTAATTAATTTTGTATGAATAAGGACAACAGCATTTTTATTGTATGAGCCGAGGAGTTTTGAGACCAATTCATGATCTCATGTAGGATCAGTGAGGGATGCAAGTAGTTCTTTTTCCCTATTGGGAGGACAGGAAGTAAATTGAAATGGAGTTGTTCCTGTAACTTCTAAATAATATATAGGTTGTCAAATGTTTATGAGCTGTGTTGAAGTGTTAAAAACTGAGAGAAAAGGTAAGTTACTGTAGCAGATTTTAGCCTACCTAGACAAAACTCTATCAATTCACACTGTCATGTTAAATGGAGAAATAGTCTGAATGTATACTGCATAATGCTTATCTAGTCACATCAACTACTGAACAGAGGTTTTATTGTGCTTAAGCCACATTCACCCACCTGCACTCATATTTACACACCTATTCACAAATTGGTAAGGGAGGAAGCAGGAATTCTGGAGGTGGGGCATGTTGGCGAGCACCTGGTGGCCGGGCTTTTGCCCATGGAGCCCAGCCAGGCTTAGCCCGAAGAGGAAACATGGGTCTCCCTTCCAATGGGCTCACCACCTGTCGGAGGGGCCAAAGGGGTCGAGTGCACTGTACAATGGGTGGCAGTCGAGGGCGGGGACCTTGGTGTTCCAATCCTTGGCTGCAGAATCTGGCTCTTGGGACGTGGAATGTCACCTCTCTGGTGGGGAAGGAGCCTGAGCTAGTGCACGAGGATGAGAGGTTCCGACTAGATATAGTCGAACTCACCTCAACGCATGGCTCTTGCTCTGGAACCAGTCTCCTTGAGAGGGGTTGGACATTCTTCCACTCTGGAGTTGCCCCTGGTTAGAGGCGCCGAGCTGGGGTGGAGATACTTGTTGCGCCTCATCTCGGTGCCTGTACGTTGGGGTTCACCCCGGTGAACGAGAGGGTGGCCTCCCTCTGCATACGTGTGGAGGGACGGACTCTGACTGTTGTTTGTGCTTACGCACCAAACGGCAGCTCAGACTACCCACCCTTTTTGGAGTCCTTGGAGGGGGGACTGGAGAGTGCCACTCCTGGGGAATCCCTCATTCTTCTGGGGGTCTTCAACACTCATGTGGGCAATGATAGTGAGACCTGGAGGGCCGTGGTTGGAAGGAATGGCCCACCTGATCTGAACTCGAGTGGTGTTCTGTTGTTGGACACCAACAATCCGTCATGGATTGTCCATCACAAACAGCATGTTCAAGCATAAGGGTGTCCATATGTGGTCTTGGCACCAGGACACCCTAGGCCGTAGTTCAATAATCGACTTTGTTGTCGTTTCATCTGACCTGCGGTCGTATGTCTTGGACACTCGGGTGAAGAGAGGGGCGGAGCTCTTCACTGACCACTACCTGGTGGTGTGTTGGCTCCGATGGTGGGGGAGGAAGCCGGTCAGACCTGGCAGGACCAAGCGTATTGTGAAGGTTTGCTGGGAACGGCTGGCAGAATCCCCCGTGAGACGGAGCTTTAACTCCCACCTCTGGGAGAGCTTTGAATATGTCCCGAGGGAGGCGGGGGACATTAAGTCTGAGTGGACCATGTTCCGCGCTTCTATTGTTGAGGCGGCTAGTCGGACCTGTGGCCGCAAGGCTGTCGGTGCATGTCGCAGCCGCAACCCTCGAACACGCTGGTGGACACCAGCGGTGAGGGAAGCCGTCAAGCTGAAGAAGGAGTCCTATTGGGCTTTACTGGCCTGTGGGACTCAGGAAGCAGCTGATATGTACCGGCAGTCAAAGCGGCAGGCGGCTCGGCTGGTCGCCGAGGCAAAAACTCGGGCGTGGGAAGAGTTCGGAGAGGCCATGGAGAAAGACTTCCGTATGGCTTTGAAGCGATTCTGGTCCACTATCTGGAGTCTCAGGAAGGGGAAGCAGTGCAGTACCAACACTGTTTATAGTGGGGGTGGTGTGCTGCTGACCTCAACTCAGGACGTCGTGAGTCGGTGGGCGGAATACTTCGAAGACCTCCTTAATCCCACCAACACGTCTTCCATTGCAGAAGCAGAGTCTGAGGACTCTGTGTCGGGTTCTTCCATCTCTGGTGCTGAGGTTGCTGAGGTTTTTAAAACGCTCCTCAGTGGCAAGGCCCTGGGGGTGGATGAGCTTCGCCCTGAGTACCTTAAGGCTCTGGATGTTGTGGGGCTGTGTTGGTTAACGCGGCTCTGCAGCATTGCGAGGACATCGGGGGCAGTTCCCCTGGATTGGCAGACTGGGGTGGTGGTCCCCCTATTTAAAAAGGGTGACCGGAGGGTGTGTTCCTAATACAGAGGAATCACACTCTTAAGCCTCTCTGGTAAGGTCTATTCTGGGGTTCTGGAAAGGAGGGTCCATCGGATAGTCGAATCTCGGATTCAGAAAGAGCAGTTTGGTTTTCGTCCTGCCGTGGAACACTGGATCAGCTCTACACCCTCAGCAAGATCCTGGAGGGGGCATGGGAGTTTGCCCAACCAGTCTACATGTGCTTTGTGGCTCTGGAGAAGGCATTCGACTGTGACCCTCGAGGGATCCTGTGGGGAGTCCTCCAGGAGTATCGAGTACCGGGCCCTTTAATTAGGTCTCTGTATGACCAGTGTCAGAGTCTGGTCCGCATTAACGCCAGTAAGTTGGACTCGTTTCCAGTGAGAGTTGGACTCCGCCAAGGTTGGCCTTTGTTACCGATTCTGTTCATAACTTTTATGGACAGAATTTCTAGGTGCAGCTAAGGGGTTGAGGGGATCCATTTTGGTGGCCTTAGGATTGCGTCTCTGCTATTCACAGATCTTATTGGCTTCATCGGGGCGTGATCACTGGAGCGGTTCACAGCCAAGTGTGAAGAGGCCGGGATGAGAATCAGTGCCTCCAAATCTGAGACCATGGTCTTGAGCAGGAAAAGGGTAGAGTGCCTCCTCCGGGTTGGGGAGGATGTGCTACCCCTAGTGGAGGAGTTTAAGTGTCTTGGGGTCTTGTTCACGAATGAGCGGAAGATGGAGCGGGAGATCGACAGGCGGATTGGTGCGGTGTCTGCTGTGAAGCGGGCACTGTATCGGTCTGTTGTGGTGAAGAGAGAGCTGAGCCAAAAGGCGAAGCTCTCGATTTACCGGTCGATCTACGTTCCTACCCTCATCTATGGTCACGAGCTTTGGGCCGTGACTGAAAGAACGAGATCCCGGATACAAGCGGCTGAAATTAGTTTTCTCCGTAGTGCGTCTGGCCTCTCCCTTAGAGATAGGGTGAGGAGCTTAGACATCCGGGGAGGACTCCGAGTAGAGCTGCTGCTCCTCCATGTAGAGAGGAGCAAGTTGAGGAGGCTCGGGCATCTGGTTATGAGGCCTCCTGTAAGCCTCCATGGTGAGGTGTTCTGGGCACGTCCCACCGGCAGGAGACCCAGAGGGAGACCCAGGACACGCTGGAGGGACTAGGTCTCTCGGCTGGCCTGGGAACGCCTTGGGATATCCCTGGAGGAGCTTGCCCAAGTGGCCGGGGAGAGGGACGTCTGGGCCTCCCTGAAGCTGCTAAGCCCGCAAACCGATCCCGGATAAGCGGAAGACGATGGATGGATGGAAGCAAGAATTGAACTGTTCCTTTCTGATGGCAAGACAACACCACTACCATTCCTATTTCTAAATTAGTTTATGTTTTACTGGCAAATAAAAGTGGCATCCAATTTAAGGCCATCCTTTCCCTGCATGGCAACCATCTCTCAACTCATCAAGAACCCTTTGTGAATTGTTGTACAGAAGGTTTAAAACTTAGGGACTGGTTTGCCACCAGTGCAGAGCTTATTTTTAAATGTGGGATGCAGGTGTGGGTGTTTCCGACCCGCAAAGCGACGCATACGTTTTTGGATGCAGGCCAAAGGGACGGAGCTGTGAGCCTTAACTAAACAATAACCCAGACATTGGAACCTCTGCCGTCCACTGTTTCATTGAAACAGGGCTCAGTGAACACCTTTCTAAATACGCTGTAATGCCAGTTCGGGATGTGACAGACTGCATTTCCCATGATGCAATGTGGTCAAAATGGCCGCCGCTTCTTCTTTTTTTTTTTCTTTTTTTTCCCCAGTGTCCTGTCTAGCAATGTGGCAATAAGAATTGATATCTTAATGCCAAATAGAGCTCGACAGATTTTACTTTCACAAGTGGAGCAAACAGCTTTCGCCATAATGCTCCGCTTGATTTGTACATGTAAATAGCTTTATTGTGATTCCTGCAGAGAGAATTTCAAATTATATGGACACTACAATGGGAAAGTAGGAGAGTAAAAGAAAAACAAGAAGAGAAAAAAAAGAGAATGAAGAGGTGAAAGAAAGAAGAGATAAAAGGAAGAGAATGATAAAACTTCCTCTGTCTGCTCCATCACCTGGAAAGAGACACAAAAAGAACAGCACAACCAACAGACATAAAGCAACAGATACAATCGTGTAACATCTTGATACCATTACTAAATCATATGTATTATTATTTAAGCTGACATGTGTAATGTGATACCTAAAAAAAAAAAAGTAAAAGAAAGTAAATAAATTATAGCCTTTCTATATATAAGTGAACGTTTAATACCTGGGACCCAGCACCTGTGGGAGATTGTGAGAGTGCACTAGTTTAGGTGAAAATTATCCAGAAGGAAATGGCTTGATAGTGATTGTGGAGAACCGAAGACCCACCTTCCCCGAGCACAGAGGCAGGGGTCAGGGAACCCATAACCCCGGACTCCCAAAGGGGCCCCCAAAGCAGTGCGCCCGAGAGGGGCCTTCACAGGAAATCTGCAACCCCCCCCCCCCCTGAGGAAAGAGGAGAGACGACCCCGAGGGAAATCCCCCAGCCACCGCAATGCCGACGCCCTCAAGAGCCGCGGGGACGAGCCCGTGGGCTCCGCCGGCATCCGGCCGCGCTGAAGTGGTCCTGGCCATGGGCCCTGGGGGCCAGAGGCCCCAGGGGCGCCCCGCCCCCGCGGCAGGGGCCCCGGCCGCCCCCCGGGGGGCCAGGCCCCGCGAAGCCACCGCCGGGAATGGGCCGGCGCCCACCCGGGAACCCGCCCCAAACCCGAGGACCAGTCAACGCGCCAGAGGGTCAAGGCGCCCTGCCAACGCAGCGGAGGAGGGCAGGACGTGGGGGGATGGGCTCCGCACCTAGCGGAGACTTGAGATGATCTTAGGGAGAGGGAGCGGACCGAACCGAAACCTGGAAAAAAAAAAAAAAAAAAAAAAAAACACTCATTCACACCATCCCTCCCTTGTGCCCCACTCGCCACACACAGACACCAAAAAAAAAAAAAAAAAAATAAATAAAATAAAAAAAATAAAAAATAAATAAAAAAAAGGACGCTTTACACACATTCCCACATAGCATTCACATCCAAAAATCCCAAGTGGGGGGGGGGGGGTCACCACAATTCAACAATACGTCTGCCTGTGCCCGACCCCCGGCCCCGCCCCCGGACCAGGCGCCCCCGGACCAGGCCCCCCAAAGAGGGGGGGCCGACACGACCCGTACGGGCCATCCGACCAGAGCCCCCCATCACCCACTATATACCTAATAAACCCCCTCCCACCCCGACCTTACCCTAGCCACCCCTGCCCCCCATCCCTTCCTGGGGAGAGCAGAGGCGCAAGCCCCAGATCCGGTAAGCCGCCGGCCAGCCGCAACAGCCCCCCGCCAAGATGTTTGGAGTGAAAGTGTCTAAAATGCATGATAAAATTGGGGAGAGGGACGTCACCAAAAGGTGGCAACCTCCAGTAACGCCCTCTCCTCAAGGACCTACATGTGTGGCGGCGTGATGGAGCAGGCAGAGGGAGGAGTCCGGGGATGGGGAGCAAAGGACTGGGGAGCCAACCCAGGGAGCCAGCTCCCCTACTGACTCCAATAGGCACCCCCGCTCCCCGAAAGCCCCACCCGGAGAAAGGGGCCCCTCCAGCGGCACCACCATAGCCCGGGGGCTGGGGAGAGGCCACAGGGCCCGCCAGCCAACCACCCACCAGGACCAACACCTCTACCTCCCCCAGCCCACCCCCCATGCCAACTGTATTTAACCCCCCCCCAAAAAAAAAAAAAAAAAAAATTATTAATATTAATAATAATAATAATAATAATAATAATAATAATAATATATAATTAAATAAATTAATTAATAAGATGGGGGACCCTGGCCAGCCAGCCCGCAAGAGCCATCCCAAACCCCACCCCCCAGGTGAGACCCGCACCGGGAGACTACACGGACCAGGACCGGGACAGGGGGCCGGACACAAGCCCACCAGAACGTCCACCAACCCCCCCCCCTCACCCCCCCACACCACCCGTAGATTTAAACCCTCCCCAACACTAACATTCAAACATCTCACCATACATTCGACACTAGACATCCAGGCTGGGTAAGTCACTACTCCCCCTCCCTCCCCTCCCCCCACTAGCAGAATGCCAACCCAAAGAAGGGGAAGAGCATCTGCCCTGAGATGTTAATGACCATGCCCCCTACCAGCTCAACAGGCCCCGAGGACCCCCAGCGCACCAGAGGCCCCGTGCAGGGGCGGACACCCGGGCGCCCGCCGGCCCAGACCCCAAGCGGCACACCCCCCGGAACCGGAACCCCCGAGGCCCCGCCGGGGCCCCCGCCCGAGGGCGGCGCGCCCCAGGGACCCCAGGCCCCCAGACCCACCCAGGACCCACCCAGCGACAGCACAGCTACCAGGTCAGTAACCCACGTCCGTCCCCGCATAGCTCCCCAAGAGCGCCGCAAGCGGTGCTGTGGGCCACCCGTAGGCCTCCCAAGCTCCTCCCATATGGGGGCAACAGACCCTGGAGTCAGACCCACCAAGCGCCCCACTCCAAGTGCCCCCAGAGTCCCAGGAACCCCTCCACCCAGCCACTGCGCCCTGCAGGAAGCAACCCACCGCCCCCCATTCCACTAAGTGATAGTGCTAATCAAAGGAGCCCAAAGAGATCGAACAGATGTGGATGCAGATGCTGTCTCAAGATTAATATACAAAAGATCTCTATATTGATTGATACTGAGATTCTCCTTACTTTTCCAATTCATGAGGATAGTTTTCTTTGCGATACATAGTGCAGTGAAAACCATGTAAACTATTTTATTCCCCAGAGGCAGGGTCCGAAATTAACACTCGCCAGTCGCCAAATGCGAGTAAATTTCCCGTTTGGCGAGTGAATTTCAGAGGGCTAGCTGCCACATGGCGAGTAAATGTTTGTACCAAATAAAATAAAAGTAACATAAAAATAACAAAACCCATACGATCCGTTCACAGCTCTGTCCATCCAGAGCTCAGTCTAGACCCGCCTTCTGCGGTGCTGGTTCAGCTTCTTTCACATTCAGAACCAGTC
Source organism: Fundulus heteroclitus (assembly GCF_011125445.2). Classification (NCBI taxonomy): domain Eukaryota; kingdom Metazoa; phylum Chordata; class Actinopteri; order Cyprinodontiformes; family Fundulidae; genus Fundulus; species Fundulus heteroclitus. The sequence goes on from NC_046374.1 coordinate 9,513,567, forward strand.
ATGGCTGTACGCTGGATCAGAAAACAGATCTGCTAACCAGATACAGTCTAAAACGCCAATTAGTCTGTTTATAAGTTTCGTTCTTATTTATTCTGATTTTTTTTAACTACCTGCGCTGCGGTTCTGTGCTTCACCGCTCTTACTGCGCTTCCCCCGCCCCCCCCCCTCTCGGAGCAAGGTGCTTTTATCAGCGGCCAGCCTTCAAAACATGAATCGCTACGTTTAATGTCCTTCCACTCGTACCAAAATGTCCCAATTAAAGTCAGTAGGAGAGTCGGTAACTGTTTTTCATGCTCTTTTGTTTTTAACGACACAGAACCAGCGGTGCTTCGGTGGACGTGGTGCGTTGCGCTTGAATTCAGGTGCGCAAAATTACGTTACATGTAACCTGTAACATCGGGGGCGCAGCGCACGAGGGTAAAATCCAGCAGCAAGATCAGCGTAAAGACGCAGCGTGAACCCTGAGTGCTTTAAGTGTTGCAGCTGAGGGGAAAATTTTGAACCATACACAGGGGCGGTTCTGAACAGGGGCCAACAGGGGCCTGTGCCCCTGTAGAACTGTTCCTGGCCCCTGTTATGGCCCCTGTACTAAAAACATGATGTTAAATTTGTTAGGATGATAAATGCTGACAAAAGATAACGTGACTGACTGGTCATTTGGATCAGTTGCATTTTTTTCGTTTATGGTTTTACCCAATAATAAAATAACAAAATAATAAAAAAATAAATATAAAAAAAATAACAATAATTAAAATCAAGCTGTTTCACATTAAGCTCCCGCTGTATTGAGAAAAGATCAGGGGTCTGCAACCTGCAGTTCCAGAGCCACAATTGGCTCTTTGGCTTACTTAATATTTTAAACGATGAAATGTTGACCTGTTAATCTGTAGTGTTTTTTATCGGCTGGATGTGAATCTGATAATTCATATTGTGTCTTTTATAATCAACTACAATATATATATTTTTTTAATTCAGGAAACAAAGATTTCTCTTCCAGGTTCCAGTCAGCCACGCCCCCAACGACGCCCCCCATAATTAACATAATTTCACTCTTAATTTTTATAAAAGTTGAGGTCTGGTCAAAATTAATATTTTGGCCGGTAAAAAATATGCCTGGCCGGTTGATTTTTACATCTACCGGCCAACTTGGCCGGTGAATAACAAAGTTAATTTCGGACACTGCCCAGAGGGCTTTCCTCAAAATTACCAAGCAAGCAAACTGATGGGGAAGGTGTAATTTTACAGCTCAAGCACTTTGATAAGTCATTACATATCTGTGTCCAGAACCTCTGGACTGGTGTGCATAACCAATGGCCGCCGCTTCTAACGACGGTTGACAGATAACGTTGCTATGAAAAAGTTTTATAAGCGATGGACGTGCTGCGCTCATTCTTCTTCTTGGCGCTCCGCCAGTACGGGAAGGCACGCAGCTGTTTCACTCCGTGGGTTTCAACCCCCACACATCACATGCTCGAACTTCTTGCTGGACCGAGATTTACCGAAGCAAATCCATCCCTGCACTGCTGATGCAGGAGGTCAACTCTAAAAAGTACTTTTCCTAACCCACTTCGATCGAAGACTGAGAGCTGTTTATCTCCCGGTGATCGTAAAAGGGACCGAGCTTTTGTTTTGGCCGAACAAAGCATCCAAACGCCCAGAGAAAGAGACAAAGGGAATTTTTCCTCCCGTTTCCTTGCTGCCTGACAGACCTGCGTTTGCCGAAGCGCTCCAGGACGCCCGCGGATCTGGAGCTGGGTCTTCCCCTGAGACAACACAAGTAAATGGGATTTTCCCCTTTTATTTATCTTTTCAACCATAAGGTGATTCAGGTGTTCCTCGGCAGAAGTTAGAGTTTAGTTTAATGCTTGTTTACTCCAAGATGGAGTAGTTTTAACTGCTGAATATTTTCTGTTGTATGTGCATGCATTTTGACAGTGATTTTGGCTGTGTTGATTTGCAGTTCTTAGAAGTGGCTCTGCCGAGAGCCGATTTTTCCATCTTTTTCCCTCTCTCTTTGCTTTCTCCTTATCAGTTCAATCTCTTTGTTAAACCTCAGTCCGCGGTCTCCTCTCAAATTTCTCATTCAGATCACCTCTTAATCAGGGTGCCACCCCACATCAGCGTAAGCGTTGATTACGTCATTACGACCTTCCCCTTTACGTATCACGCAAGGTGATGCATAAACGGGTCGCGTGTCGTCATAGTCGCCATCTTGGAGAGTCGCAGCATAGCTAAGCTTATTTGAAAAGTTGAAAAGTTATCACGGAGAAAGAATGTTTAGCTCTGCATCGCCATCAGGCCCGACAGATGCAACGTTGGTCAAACCACAGCTGTATTTCCTCTCTTTTCTACCACCATATCTGAGTGGAAAGTTTCACAGTAATGTTCCACGCATCCTCCTACTTGAACACCACCTATCTTGGTAGGCGTAGCACCAAACCTCTGTCTTTTTAAAAGCCCAGACTCCCCCTGGGCTGCAGAGTTACTCTCCATCATTATCTGTGAATGAATATCTGGTCATCATGAAAGCCACAAGTGTGTTCCTGCTCTGCATCCTGGGAGCAGCTCTGCTGTCCACAGTCCTCTGCCAGAGTAAGGTTATTACAGTTAGAGCTGCTGGTTCTCCTGTCTATCAAATAATACATTTATTGTGATCTTGTTCTCAGACATAATTGGCCTAGACAGCTGCTGCTTCAAATTCTATCCACGAAGGGTGAAGAGTAATTCAATTAGGTCATACAAGTTTACGGATCACCGCTGTCCCAAGGCTGGAGCCATGTGAGTACTTTAAATTCAACCAGTCTAAAAAATAATAATTCTGAGGCTCAATAATATTTGACAAGACTGGAGGTGTTTATTTACCAGCTTCACCCGAGGATTTACATTTACAAGTCTTCTGCCTTTCTGTTTAGTTTTGTCACAGTGAAGAACAACCAAGAGATCTGCGTGGATCCAAGTCTCGCCTGGGTTGAGAACACCATGAAATATCTGGATGAAAAACTCCACTCTGGATGAAAAACTCCACTCTCTCGTACCCTCCTTCCTGTCAGCCTACTGTGTGAAAATTTAGCCACTAGTGCTGTCAAAACTGCAACAAAAAAAAAACAATAATTTTTTTTTTTGCAGTGAACCTCCTGCTCATCCTTTCTCATTTGTCTGCTTTATCTCAGCCCATGCAGAGTTTTTCTATTTCTGTAACATTCTGAGTCTCATTAGGGTCTCAGCATATTATACTGATAGAACAGAATGCTTTATTTGGGTGTTTCTGGGGTTGTGTATCACCCATGTTATGTTGATTTGTGTTAACCTCACTGAAACTGTTTCATATATTTTTTATACTTTAATATTTTATAAAATAATCATCCATGTCTGTTTATTTGATATAAAATGTAAACCACAGATTGATTGTTTTTGTTTGAACAATTTATTTCAGCATTGTACAGACTTATAATCGTGTGTTGTGTAAGATGAGATAAAAATATTCAAAGATGAGATTGAAGATCAGATAGGATCTTTTTGTACACATTTTTCTTTTCTAATGTTTTAGGGCTATTTTTGCTGCAATTCTAGTCATTTTATATACAAGATGATGCTGTTTTATTTCTGCACTTTTCTTGAGTCACTGCAACAAAATCGTGTCAAACTAATTATGTATTTGTTGATGCCCACAATAAAACTCCTCTCTGAAAGGTACAGTTTTGTTTTATTTGGGGGGGGGGGGGGGTCTGGGGACTCAGAAAACCAGTTAGTATCCAATGTGACCACCATTTGCCTCACGCACTGCAACACATCTCCTTTGCATAGAGTATATCAGGTTGTCAATTGTGGCCTGTGGAATGTTGGTCCGCTCCTCTTCAATGGCTGTGCGCAGTTGCTGGAAATTGGCAGTAGCTGGTACACACTGTCGTAAACGCCGATCCAGAGCATCCCAGACATGCTCAATGGGTGACATGTCTTGGGAGTATGCTAGCCATCCAAGAACTGGGACATTATCAGCTTCCAAGAATTGTGTACAGGTCCTTGCAACATGGGGCCGTGCGTTTTCCTGCTGCAACATGAGGTGATGTTCTTAGATGTATGGCACAACAATAGGCCTCAGGATCTCGTCACGTTATCTCTGCGCATTCAAAATTCTAAATTATATCAATAAATTGCACCTGTTGTCATGATGCAGCTTTGTCTGCTGCACCATGCACAGATTCAGGACACTTTTCATCTTCCATATAGGTCCCACAGTTCAGTAATCACGTACACCTGTCAGCCACTAATCAGCCAGCACTCAGCACACCTGTCAGCCTCCCTATTTAAGCTCCCTGCATTTAGTCCTTCCTCGTCGGTTCGTTCTGTTCTGCCTGTCGGTCTCAGAGATCTGGACTGCCTTTCCGTGTTTCTGACCCCAGCCTGTCTGTAAGTAAGCGAGTTTGCCTGCCCCCTTACTGTCTGTGCTTTTTTGGATTTTGGACCCGGACCTGGATTTGGATACTCTGTTGGATTCTCCCTTGGAAACCTTGTATTTCTGCTGCTCTTTTCCTAGCTTCACAATCGCCATATGCAACATAATGCTGACCACCACAGTTACAACATTTCATCTGATCACCTTTGCATTCCTCATATTTATGTTCTCCTCCACATTTAGCACATCTCTCTTTCCCTTTACAAACCAATGCCATATGACCATATCTCTGACACTTGTAGCAACGCAGTGGAGGAGGGACATACGGCCTAACTGGAAAACTCATGAAACCTATTTTAATTTTATCTGGGAGAACATCCCCTTGAAACTCCAGTAGCACTGACAAACTTTCAACTTTTTGACCATCCACTGATCTTAACAGCCTTTTCAGTCTTTTAACTTTTTCACTAGTTCCAACTCACCTAGCTTCTTCTTCAGTTCCCTGGAAACCGTAACTGGACTCAAAATCATCTCCTCATCCTCCTTCCGGAATTTCAGTAATATTTTAAATTCCTCTTTTTCCATTTTCCTTCTGACTGTTTTCCTCTTCTGAGCTGTCTTCCTGTAAACTTCTCTTAACATTCTGATTAGCGATTTTCTTGCTGTCATCTTCTCTCAAGTATCCTTTTTCTCTTCCTCTACCTACTGTAGTCCAATTATCAAAATCCATGTCATCATCATCTACCTGCGATGTCATCCCGATCCAGTCACACTTCAGTTTATGCCAACCACCAAGCTCAAAAATACTTTGAGGCTGCCAAAAATCGCCGAAAAACGTGTCCGCCGAAAAACGTGTCCGCCGAAAATACGCCTTCTCTTCGCTCCTTACTCAGAAGACACGCTTCAACTGCGCAGAGAGCAATATGTCCCGGCCCACAGCTGATGTCACAGGAAGGGACCAGGTGAAGAGGGGGACTGCAGCTCTTAGGAGGGAAATCCTCTGGACCATTGCCGTCACTGTTATGAATCGTGCCGATCCGTGATGCGGCGTGCGACTATCTGTGCTTAGAAAACATGGAAGTGGAGAGCCAGTGACAACCAATGACTGAAGTCAGAGGTAGCACATCAGCAGAACCGAAACTTTTATAGGAAGCCGGCTGATGCGAAAGACCAATCAAAAGTCAGACCTCAATTGGGAATCTGCCTGCCAATCTATACTGCCACACCACGTCAACCTCAGAGTTATGTTTTTGGATTATTGTAAATTTTTGTTTACACTATTTTAGCTGTAAATTAACCACCTGCTACACTGAACATCATATGCCTACTAAACAGGAAAGGTCCCAACACAGTTCTCTGCAGGCCAGCCTGTCAGACACACAGTCCTGTGTCTTCACTAACTATGTTCTGCTGATTATGCAGCCCACTCATGTGTCTAAAAAACACTCTCTTCACTCATGACAGCTGTGGCGTGTCCCACAAAAGTCCCAGCTGAATAATATTCAAAGCACTGGAGAAATATAAAAACATGATCCTCACAGTGCTTCCAGACTCCCAGCCCGATGCCAGGCTGGTAGGTGAACTGCAGTGGATCCAACATAGACCTCACCAGGGGTCATGGGTGGCTGCGCACTAACCTCACGAGAGCCGTCATCAGATGCAAAGTCTGTGCTACAGTGAAATACTTAAACCTTCATTGTAGCTTAAGCACATATATTTACACACCAGTGATGAGGTTTACCTTGACTAAAAGTGTGACTGTATGTTCCTAAATGGAGATAAATGTTTGGTCCTGTTTGTTCCTCTGACTATCATTCATTTCCTCTCAAAGAAAGTTGAGGTGCAACAAGCTGCCACTGGTGCATCAAAAAGTCACATATTGTGCAGCATTTATCCTGTTGGGTTTGAGTTTGTATCAAAAATTGTTTGTCATGGCTGCACACAGACATGGAATGGTTTTAACATCAAGTGTTGCATGAATGTATCCCACACACAGTGTGTCTCTGATCAGAGATCCAGAAACATGCAGCGAGTCGTTTAAGTCAGTGATCGTCACTTCCTGTTTGCGGTAAGGCATATTGTGTCACTTCCTGTTTTCACGTTGTGAACTGCGGTATGTTGTTCGAGACTCTCTCGCTTTTATCTTTAATCTATATGCTGTAACATCTGGTTCTAACACATAAGCACTTTTAAAACATTCTCTGTTGCTGCACATCGCGCTTCGGGAACTCCTCGTTTTCCACGCGGTTTGCTTTTTTGGCGTGGTAAAAGGGCGCTAGCCTAGCTTTAGCCTGGCTTAGCTTTAGGTCCACAATGGCTCCTTCTCCTACTATTACTTCAGCTTCTGCGTCTCTGTCTAAGTCTCCCCCTATCTCCTGCTCTCTGTGTCAGATGTTTAGTTATTCCTCTGCCTCCTTTAGTGATAATGGTACTTGTAATAAATGTAGTGTTTTTGTAGCTGTGGAGGCAAGGGTGTCAGAATTGGAGACCCGGCTCCATGCTATGGAAAAACCAGCTGAGAGCCGCATCTTTGCTAGCGCGGAGCCACATAGAGTAACTTCAAGTTGCGGTCCTCCCGAAGCAGCACCCGAGCAGCTTGGTAACCAGGCAGGCTGGGTGACGGTTCGTAGGAAGCATAGCTCTATACTTCAGCCCCCAGGTCACCACCAACCCGTCTGCGTTTCTAAAACGTTTTCCCCACTCAGCGACACCCCCCGCTGAGAAGCCCTGGTGATTGGCAGCTCAATAGTCAGAAACGTGGCACTAGAGACACCAGGGACCATAGTCAAATGCCTGCCAGGGGCCAGAACGGGCGACATAGAATCTTACCTGAAACTGCTGGCTAAGGTTAAGCGTAAATACAGTAATATTGTTATACACGCTGGGGGTAATGACACACGCACACGCCGATCGGAGGTCACTAAAGTTGGTGTTGCTTTGGTGTGTAAGTTTGCTAAAACAATGTCGCACTCCGTAATTTTCTCTGGACCCCTGCCTAATCTGGCCAGTGCTGACAGGTTTAGCTGCATGTTATCATTTAACCGCTGGTTGTCTAGGTGGTGTCCTGAAAACGACATGGGCTACATTGATAACTGGCAAACTTTATGGGGAAAACCTGGTCTGATCTGGAGAGACAGCATCCATCCCACTTTGGATGGTGCAGCTCTTCTTTCTAGGAATGTGGCCGGATTTATTATTTCTCCTAAATGCTGACAACCCAGGGTCCAGACCAGAGCCGTAGTTTATCACACCTCTCTGCAGCTTCTGTACTGTTACCCAACCATTACCTTATTGAGACGGTGTCTTTCCCACGGCCAAAACTTAATAGATCAAAAACTGATCTAAAAGGAACAAATCATAAAGATCTAATAAAAATCAATACGGCTCACCTTGAACCAAAAAATTAAACAATTAAATGTGGTCTATTAAATATAAGGTCTCTCCCTCCAAAGACTTTGTTAGTTAATGAATTGATTTCTGATAAACGTATTTTGTCTCTCAGAAACCTGGCTACAAGAGGACTACGTTAGTATAAATCGAGTCAACTCCCTCCAATTATTCAAATTTCCACATTCCCAGATCTGTGGGAAGAAGAGGAGGAGTGGCAACCATCTTTCAGTCTGATTTATTAATTAGTCCCAGGCCAACTAATAACTACAGTTCTTTTGAACATTTAACACTCAGTTTTCCTCATCCAAATTGAAAAGCAATAAAACCTCTTCTGTTTGCTGTTTTGTATCGTCCACCGGGCCCTTACTCTCAGTTTTTGGATCAGTTGTTAGACTTCTTATCTAATTTGGTGATAAACACTGACAAGGTTATTATAGTGGGGGATTTCAACATTCATGTTGACACAGAATGTGATAACCTTAGTGTAGCCTTTAAAACTATCCTAGATTCAATTGGTTTTGCTCAAAATGTGCATAAACCGACACACTCTTGGCTCCATACTTTAGACCTTGTTCTGACATATGGCATTTATTGTGAAGAATTAACAGTATTTCTCACAACTCTGTCCTATCTGATAATTTTTTAATAACATTTGAAGTTTAATCTAACTGAGTTCTCCTCCCCCAAAAGAGGGTTCCATTATAGTAGATCTTTATCGGACAATGCTGCATCAAACTTTAAAGAGTCTGTCCCCCTTTTAATAATATCATCAGTATTGCAGAAATACCCTGCAGATAGCAGCCATGTTGTTTCTTCCCATTCACAAATAGATGTCTTTGTTAATGATGTGACTTCCTCATTGCGTTCTGCATTAGACAATGTAGCTCCCTTGAAAAAGAAGGTGATTATTCACAGGAAGCTGGCTCCCTGGTTTAATTCAGAGCTGTGTTCCTTGAAGGACAATGTTAGAAAATTGGAGAGAAAATGGTGCTCTACACACCAAGAGGAGTCCTACCTAATCTGGAGGGACAGTCTATTGTTGTAGAACTGGTCCCTCACAAGAAAACCAGCCACTTTTAAGAAACTCAAACCAGTTCTGGCAGGAGAAGTCACATATTTCAACCGAAGTTTGGCAGAAGCTTGTTGATGACTACAAATGACTGAGGTGCGCGGTGTGATTGTTAAGCTACATCACTCCAGAGATACTTTCAGGATCCTGGTGGTGGCAAGGAAGCAGGCGCCGCTCACATACGAAGGCCAAACTATCTTTATCAGACAGAATATGACTGCTGCTGTCAAGGAGATGTGCCGTGCATTTAACAGGGTGTGCAAACTTCTTATCAAGAAGGAGGTGATATTCTCCATGCGATACCTGGCTGTTTTGTCTTTTACGCATGGAGGGAAAACCCGATCGTTTTGTTCACGCAAGGATGCACTTGCTTTCCTGGACGAACTGAACTGAGACCATGATTGGATACACACGTTGGACCTGGCCTAGATGTTGATGCTCTATTTTTTTTTTCCTTTTCTCTTCGGTGCAGAACTCTGTTTCAAAGGTATGTGGCTAATTGTAGGACAGATATTCCGCGATTTAGACTTTTGTTTACTTTGTGCCTCATACGGATGAACAATATTTGATAAAAATATGTTGGTTGCTAAAATTTAACACGAATACGGTTAAATTGCTCGGGCTGGGCTGGGGGCGGGGGGCTTAGTTTAGGGAGGATGTCTGGTCTTCTTTTCACGGCGGCGAGTCTTCTCGGATTCATGTGCCCCAGTTTTTGTTCTCTTACTGCAGTTGGCGTTCTGGAACTGCACAGGGGAGAGGGGAGTAGGGTGTGGGGGTGGGAGTTTGTCCGGGGACCATCGTTTGGGGATGGCTGTTCTTTCGTTCACAAGTTGTTGTTTTTTTGTTTTTTGTTTTTCGTTATTGTTTGCGCCAATGTACAATACAATGTAAGATACCTATTTTTCATGTCACCAAACTGCAGATTTTTTAATTGCTTTTTGTAAACTCATGGAGGTCTACTACAGCTCTTGGCACTCTCTATCACAGATTGTCAAGCTTTCATCAGCTTTACTATAAGTGATGTCAAAATAGTCTCCCTTAATGTCAAGGGAATGAATAATGTGATCAAAAGGCAAAAGATTCTAGATAGATAGATAGATAGATAGATATCTTTATTGTCATTTTGTATGCACAAAGTGCATACAGAACGAAATTTCGTTTGCATACAGCTTGAAAAAAGTCACTCTGAAAAAAAGTCACTAACATTCTTGAAAAAGGAAAACACAAAAATAGCGTTATTAGAAACCCACTTAACTGACAATGAGCACCTTAAACTGGAGGAATTGGGTGGGCCAGGTGTTTTACTCGTCACATAACTCTAAGAGTAGAGGAGCTGCCATAATAATCCATCACACTCTTCTCTTTACATTGGAGAAACCTATGAGCGACAAGGATGGCCGATATGTTCTCATCTCAGGTTATCTTTATGGAGAACACATTTTAATAGGTTGCATATATGGTCCAAATATATATGAGTTTACTTTCTTCCCGAAGCTTTTGTCGGATATTGCTTCGGAACACACACCATATATTGTATTGGGGGGGATTTTAATTGCATTCATGACCCATGTCTCTACCAGTATCCTCCTAGATCTACTACAACATCAAGAAAAAGCCTGAGATTGCGAGAGTTTTGCCAAGACTTAGAACTGTATGACACCTGGAGAGTCACTAACCCTAGAGAGAGAGATTACACTTTTTCTCTCAACCCTATCAAACGTTCTCTTGGATTGACTTCTTATCTTTAAGAATGGTTTTGGATCGAGTTAGAAATTGTTCAATTAGCACATGCACAATCTCCAATCACTCTCCTGTTATCTTATGCATTAGCCCACTTTATGTTGATCCTGCTTCTCGCCACTGGAGGATGAATCCCTCTTTACTGAGCTATCCATCTTTTATTGATTACATTACAGATCAGTGGAATTTCTTTATGGATACTAACAAGACCCCAGATGTCAACCCTTCGTTGCTCTGGGAGACAGCTAAAGCTTTTATTAGGAGAAGTGTCATATCATATACCACAGCTCAGAAAAAATCCGCCATTAAAGAAAAATTACAATTAGAAAGAACAATACAACAGACAGAGTTGCAATTTAAAAATACACCTTCTAGAGCACTTTCTAAAAAACTAGAAGCAGCTCAGTCGGCTTTAAATCAATTAGTAACAAAACAAGCAGAATCGTCCATCTTCTTTGCTAAACACAGATTATATCAATCGGGGAATAAACCGGGCCGGCTACTAGCAAGGCTAACAAAAGACAGAATGGAAGCAAACACAATTTCATCATTACAAGACAATAACAGAGACAGACACCACAAAACAACAGATATTAATAGGGTTATGAGGGAATTCTATCAAAAACTGTACTCATCTGAATGCGATTCATCCAATGTTTAAATAACAAAATCCTTAAGTGGAGTGACTCTCCCTTGCTGACAGAGGAACAACAAGAAGTCTTAGGTGCTCCAATCTCTCAGAAAGAAGTCAGAGAAGCCATCGCCTCCCTTAAGGGTGGAAAAGCTCCTGGACCTGATGGCTTCTGTCCAGAATTCTACAAGAAACTAAGTCACCTAGTGGTGGGACCACTTACTGACATATGTATACAATTGTTTGGGCGTGGAGAGTTGCCGCCAACACTTAACCTGGTGAACATCAACCTCATCCTCAAAAAAGATAAACCATCAGACATCTGTAGCTCATATAGACCTATTAGCCGTATCGGGGTAAATAGTAAGCTGCTCTCTAAATTGCTTGCAATGAGGCTGGAGAAGCTTTTGACTTTCTTAATAAACCCAGATCAGACTGGGTTCATACAAAATCGTTTCTCCTTCACAAATATGAGAAGATTACTTAACATAATCCAGTACTCTTTAGATGCTGAAAAGGCATTCGATAGGATTGAGTGGAAGTACTTATTTAATGTTTTGGAGAGATTTATTTTAAATGGATCAAGATACTTTACAGTTCCCCGTCTGTTATGACTAATGATGTTCTATCTCCACCTTTTACAATACATAGGGGAACTCGACAGGGTTCTCCTCTATCCCCGCTACTATTTGCTCTTGCGCTGAGCTCCTAGTAGTGGTTGTCGATTACAACAAAATATACATGGCGTGTTGATTGGCGGTAAAGTTAATAAAATAGCGTTATACGTACATGATATTCTGCTGTTCGTAACAAAACCTATTCTGCTATTCGTAACAAAACCTAACATCTCAATGCCAGCTATCTTGTTCACTATTTATGAGTTTGGTTCTTTTTCATTATAAAATCAATTTTGATAAATCGGAAGCAATGCCATTAGGTAGTGCTACTGTCCAGGACCTACCCTCTAGTTGTTCCCTGAGATGTTCCCAACATGGCTTCACTTACCTTGGAATTAATGTGTCCACTAACCTGACAGAGCTATGGAAGCTTAACTTCTCTCCAACACTTAGGAAAATAAAGAGGGACTTTGGTGGTTTGACCTTCCCTTATCACTTATGGGGCATATAAGTTTAATCAAAATGAACATTTTCCCACAACTTTTATATCCCTTCCAAATGTTACCCCTTTGGCTATCCAAAAACGTTACTGCGGATATAGAGAGAGCATTTTCCAGATTAATTTGGCATGGCAAGAGACCACGACAGTAGATCACAGCTTTACAGCTCCCTGTGGACAGAGGTGGCTTGGCTTTGCCAAGCATCTATTATTGCAATTGGACTTGCCATGCTTGTTATCTGTGGGAGTGGTTACATGCTCATCTCAACTTGAAGTGTGGCCTTGACTCGTGGGCCTCTCAGCCTGCTTCCTTGTGGAGCCTCACAACCGGAGATAGGAAAAGGCTATCAAGATGTTAAACATAATTCAATTGTTTATAACACAGTTAGGGTCTGGCAGAAAAATTGGAACCACTCGGGAGACGGGCTCTGCTCCTCACTCTTGACACCTCTTACAAGAAACCAGGATTTTATCCTAGGCCTTGAGCCCAACATTTTTGACCTATGGCATAGCAGAGGAGTGAGAGTGGCTGGAGATCTGTTTACAAAGAATGTACTCATGACATTTCAACAATTACAGTCAAAATTTGGTATCCCTAAAGAACACTTTTTTTCTCCAAATTCGCCATTTCATTGGTTCTATGAGGCTCTCTCATTCTGGCTTAGTCACATACAATGAGATTGAGAAATTCCTTGTCGACCGGGAAAATCCCAGGCATTTTATTTCCGCTTTCTATGCAGTGTTCTACTTTCTTACCTGAAGTTGAAATTCCATCTATATTTGGTTTGATTAGAAGATATATTTCTAAATTAATTGGATCAAATTGGTGCTCTATAAAGAAACTGAAGTTAATTGAATTAACAATTAACTCTTGTACTAAACCTCGTTATGACAACTGGAATCAAACTTGAAAGACAAAATTGCTTTACTCTGCATAAATAACACCCAAACCAATGTTTAAAAGATTGTTTAGTTTAGTTTTTTGGTTTATTTCAAGCCAGTGCAAAAAATACTGTACAATATGATCGACATATAATGTACTACAGAATACAGAAGAGAGAACAGATACACAATAAAGTATTTGTTTCCCTGATAATAAAAAGCCAGTTTTGTTTTACACCCATTTAAAAAATATATAAAATCCAGGTTAAACAGTGACTTAGTAAACCTACTGGGTATGCTAAACAAAGCTGTGAGAATCTCTTAACTGAAACACCTTTGGCACATTATGGTGGATCTTCACCGATCACAAACTGTCATTATTTGTCTTCAATGAACTCAGAACCACACACACATAATTAAAATTGAGAGTTTATTGAAAGGTAGATGGAGTAGTGGAAGATGAAACCAGAGAGGCAGGACAGAACTGGAACAGGGGTGTAGATGATGGCAGGAGCTGACAGCCCGGAGAGTTCTTGGAGACCAGAGCACAGTAGCTGGATCCACAGCACGGCAGAGAGTGAGCCAGGGCAGAGCCACAACTGGATTAGTAGTTTGGCTGGTTGAATACTTGCAGGTCTCAGTCACAACAGGATTGTTAGCTTGGCTGGATAAATACTTGTAGGCCAACACCACAGCAGGATAAGCAGCAAGGCAGGGTCAATTAGTGATGAGTCTGGCAACACCGATGCGTCGGCGCATGCGTCGAGCTCATACAGGGCAGTCAAAAGTAGCCGGTCAACAGCGGCAAATCGCCGTCTATAGCAGCTCTTGCCGCCGCCTACTTTTCCCCGATTATACATCCCAAAAATCACCTTTGCATCTGTCTCCACTGAGAGCAACATTAACGAGTGATTGGGTTCCTTGTTTCAACCGAGATGCTACTTTTCCGATCAAAACACAGACCGGTGTTATGCCGAAAAGTGCAATAAAACCGACGTGAGTTTTGAAACTGCAAAGCTTTGTCTTAAGCGGAAGATCAAACGTGCACAGCACACAGCATCGCGTTCATAGACCAGTGTGATGCATTCATGAGCGTCAGAAAGCTATGGTGCATTCAGGAGCATGGGACATTTCAAACTTACAAGGAAAGAGGCATAAAACAGAATAGAACTTAACTCATACAGTAATGTATTTATCCAGAAACAGTGTGGGCTTTCTTACAATACTGAATGCTCTATAATTGTATTTCTGATACTTTTTGATTATGCACATCTGTTAGCTTTTTATTCTGAAAAATCTATAATATTACATATAATGTAATATTACAACAGCACATTATCAAAGTTTTTCAGGGGATGCATTGTGTGTTCGTCTCTTGAATCCTCAAGAGTGTTTGTGATGAGTGCAAGTGAAATTAAACTGAGATAAGAAATATCGAAAGAGCGATATGACTGAAATAAATTCAACATGTAAATTCAATTTCAAATTCCAACCCTGTATTTTTATCATAAAAATTCAACTTGGTTCGTGATGAAATGTTACGATCGTTTTTAGAACAGAACTGTGAATAATAATAATAAGATGAATAGACCTCACCTAATCTGATCTGTTTTATGTGGTGCTAGTAATTCAAATTAATTTTATGCAAATGGAGATTACCTTACCTTGTTAAAACATGATGATAACATCATGTGAAAAAATTATGTTTTAAGAATAATAATAAAAAAACAAAGGTTGTTTTTGAAGAATTGATCATTTACTTCTTTTTTTGCCTTTTATTCAATTTAAAACATGCACTCTTACTCTATTGTTTAAATAATCACCTGTCTTGAAAGCTTCCAAAATACATCAGGGAGACTCTATTTTTCACAATTTTCCACTCCGGGGCTCGGGCATAAGTGCACCCTCCTACCTGATAGTGTGTGGCCTGCTACTGTAAAAAGTTTGACTGCCCTGCTCATAGAGCAAAACCCGTGTCGATGCGCGTATTGCTATGGAAAAGTCACGTGACCGTTACAGGAACTGTTTCGAACAGATGCGCCAAACTGTTTCTGTTCCCTCTAAACTGTGCGCGTGTGCATTCGCGCACAGCATCTGGATTCAGCCCGCACAGCAAAGCTATGCTGCGAAGTAAATAAAATCCAAGCTGAACTGTAAACAAAATAATAATAAACCAAGTTTTTTTTTAACTATTTTGCAACTCTGGTGAGAAGGTGTACCACGGCCCCGCTCTGTGAGCGCCAGTTGCTGATCGGAGCGCACCATTAATTGATGGGTGGGGCAGACGCCTTTGTGGTTGGGCAAGTTGCACTGTCCATCTTTTTTCTGTGCGTCGTTTCAGAAAAACTGGCTGATCTACACTGAGTAAAACGCTGCTACTCTGAGTAGTTCTTCCTCCCTCTTGCTATGCCATAAGCTGGTTGAATATGCTTATTATTATTATTAATTATAATTTGGTATTATAATTTAAATAATAAATCATTCAACTCAAAATTTCGCTATAACAAATATAGTTCAAATGGTGGTGATGTTAGCTATAAGCTTATAAGTATTTATACCACTAATGCATTAGTTAACTTCCTGTTATGAACTCATTTATGCTGGAATAAATGATCAGGTCGGACTGTTAACCGACCAGGTTTATCCAGCAGGCTGTGAGAACCCCAATGTAACTGCAATTAGAGTTTAAATCCTTATTCCTTATCACCATCCAATGATATTGTCTCTGTATTAATGTCAGATGTTAACTCCAAAGGAGGTTAGCTCTGATTTCTGAATACCCAGGCAACTGTGAATTGGACTGAACACAAAACAATGTCTATTCCGCAGTGGTTGGTTTTATTGAACCAAAAGCAATTCCCTGTTACAGTAATTCTCTGATTCAAACAACTTTGGAATTCTTACTCATTACTAAACTAAAACATGCAAAATATATATGTGGAAATAAAGAACAAAACAAAATAAACAATGGATTAAAATGAGCGGTTAGCAGATCTTAACTTAACTCAAAGTTGTTTAACACCGCCCTCGAAACATCGGCATTTCACGTATCAGCATTGACAGACAGAACAGCTTCGGGAATCTCACTGGACGCTTTGATGTCTTACACAAAGCTAGTTCAGCTAAGCTACCTACAGTCCAGATACACGTGACCCTCCCAAGATGGCTGCTACGATGACGTATGAGGGGAGGTCCTAATAACGTAACCACGCTTACGCTGATGGGACAATGCCTCGTTTCGAGAGGGGGGGGGGCTAACTAGGAGTTTAAAGCAAAGCCCGCGACTTGAGCTCGGACAAAGAAATTAAACTGATAAGGAGAAGCGAAAAGAGAGAGAGGGGGGGAAGCAGGGAAGAAGATGAAAAGAGATAAATCGGTAACCCACGGCGGGGTTCTTGATGGATCACAAATCAACACAGCAAATCAATTGTAAAATGCATGCACATACAAAGAAAATGTTCATCAAAATAATTCCAACTTCGTCGTGGAATAAAAGCATTAACCAACACCTACAAAGTTCTACCGCCTGCCCAGGCACTTCTAAACACCCTGTTGGTGAGACAGAAATGAAAGGGGGAAAACCCCGTTACTTTGAGTTGCCTCGGGGCTGGTCCGGAACGCTCCGAGTAGTGGCTTTCTGGACGCGCTTCGACGAGCGCAGTTGTCCACAGGCTGCAGCGGCACGGGGGAGAAGCTGCTTCGTTTCTTCCTCCGGGTTCAACAGTCGCTTTGTTGGCCAGACAAAAGCGGGGTCCTCTTCGATCAGTGGGAGATGCGGCGTCTCTCAGTCTTTTGATCAGAGGGAATTTAAAAAGTACTTATTTAAGTCGACCTCCTGTTATAAAGCAGGGAATAACCGTTGTGTCGAAAAATCTCGGTCCAGCGAGCAATCGAACACGTGGCGTGGGAATCAGCTGTGCGTGTCTTCTCGGGTTGGCTAAAAGCCAGGGAAGAAGGAAGCTCATCGTGTGTGATCGGCTTTTATAGCCATCACTATAGCAACCTTATCTTGATCGGCGGCCATTTTGCCGTGTTGCGTGATGGGAGTTGGTGGCCATTTTGACCACATTGCATCATGGGTAACGCAGTCCGTTACGTCCCGAATTGATGCTGTTTCCTTGATCGGCGGCCATTTTGCCGTGTTGCGTGATGGGAGTTGGTGGCCATTTTGACCACATGAGTTGGTGGCCATTTTGACCACATTGCATCATGGGTAACGTAGTCCGTTACCGCTTTCTGTCACGTCTGAACTGGCACAACATACCCCCCTTTAGCTTTGAAGAGTGGGATGCTGGTCACAGTCTTTAAAGCTACAACCAAGTCCATTCTGGCGTGACGAAAATCCGTTGTGCATGAGTGGAACAACCTAATAGTCTTTCTAGTAGTCCATTGGGATTCATGCAGTTCAGTTCATCATCCAAGAGGAGGAAAAACAAAGCATTCATTGTGCCTGGGTCAGTGACCTAGCCTGGGCAGGACTAAGCTATAGCTAGTCATTTCTATTGGCTAATAAGGCAACAATAAAGTAATAATAAAAAAAAAGAAATGCAAACTTCACAATCACCATTGTCAATACATTCATTGGTCATCAGGTTTGAACTTTGAACCAAAGAAAGGGAAGAAGGAAAGAGGGAAAGGAAAGAGACAGCGGTTCGTAGTCTAATCAGCTTATGGCCTTCAAGGAGCTGGTGCTACGAACCTGGGAGCGACAAAGGTGAGGGCGTCAATCCTGGTTTGCAACTGTTTGATCTGCTTGTATGCTGCATACGCCATCGCGGTAGTGATGGCCCATCCAAATACAAGGAGAACCACAATAATGGTCATAATGTGAGTGTCGGTCGACTCTGTAGCTCTGGGGAAGCGAAGCAGAGGGACCGAGCTCAACTCTGATGGAGTGAGACTGAATTTAATCAGCTGGGTGCCTGCAAGTAAAAGCTGTCTTTCAATGCCGACATCAATGCTGAAATTGTATCCCTTAAAGACATCTATTATTTCAATCTCTGAGTCATATTTTATCAACGTCAAGGTGATGCAGAACCATGTTTCCAATGTGGACTGGAGCACCTTGAGGTGGGGAACAGAAAATGGTTTGGTTGGGCAGTTTTAGTCTAGTAACTGTGTCATGCTGCTCGTAGGATAACAGGGCTTCTGCCTCTGGGGTGCTAACGAGCCAGCGGTTACCTGCCCGCTCAATTTTGGTTTCCACACCTGCATCTTTAAGGGTCATTCTAGCCTGACAGTTTTGTTCAGGAGATTCATTCCTTAGACCACACAGGTAATTGGTAACGTCTCTGATAAATGGGTTGCTTGGGCATACCCAGTGGATGTCTTTGGTTTTGGTACACAAATCCAAATTAGGGACTAAATAAAGTTTGGGATCAGCATCATGATAGGCCAATATTGAGGGGGTTTGTAGGTGTACGTGGGTCTCACCTTGCCAAAAACCGACATTCAATACTGATTTAAGCCTATACACATTAGCTCTTTCAATGATGGGAAGGTTTAGCATAAATCCTATCTCCAAGTTGTCAGGATTTACAAATATCGGAATTGCACTACCTAGGCTGTACGCCAGGTGTATTTGTGGTGGTTGCAGTGTTTCACTAGAGGCAGATTTGAAAACCTTTTCAACCAAATCTACTGGTACCAGGTACGGAGGAATCCGTCCTTCAGCAAGGCTATTTATGGATGAACTAACCTCTCGAGTGAGGTCCTGCATTAAATCTCTAACAACCTGAGTATACATCATGTCATTCTTTACCACTTCCGTGAGCGTTTCCAAAGCAATGCATGGTGTTATGGCTGAGTGTGAAATTATAGACGTGAAGTTATGTATGGACACTTGCTTTATTTAGTGCATGTTTAAAGTGTCCTGATTGAACATGCACTTGTCCTATTTAATGCTATGCATTGTTCTCTTCGGCGGGGGCGGAGTTAGGCTCCCTTCCCTGCGAGGAGAGTTTGGTGGACGATTTAATTTGGTTCGCATGAACCCATTTGTACTCTGGACTTTGCACGCTGGCTTCTAGGTTCTTTCGAGGCCACGCGAAAGTCGTTCGGAGACGGTCTTTTAAGTCAGTGACGCACTGGTGTGCCGTGTAGACGGTTGTCACACTGACGTCTTCGGGCTGGTAGATGAGATTCAGGGGAAGTGTCCTTTGCCTTCCTGTCATCATCTGGAAAAGTGTCACCCCTGTGGAGCATGGTGAGGTAGAGCGGACTAGCATTAGGACCAGGGGGAGCTTTGTATCCCGGTCCCTGTCATGGCTGCTGGCATGTTCCTTTGACATGCTGACCACGGTGCAGTTCATTCGCTCCACCTGTCCGGATGACTGTGGGCGGTAGGTGATGTGGAATTTAACTTCCACGCCCAACATGTCGAAAAGCACGGTCATAATGTTTGACGTTCCTCTGTCCGAGTCGATGGACAGGGGAAGGCCCCACCGGCTGAAAACGTGATTTAGCAGCGGGGCTGCTGTGGTGACAGCGGTGTCATTCGGTGCCGGCAGACATTCGACCCATTCTGTGAAACTGCCTGTTATTGTCAAAAGATATCTGTTACCTCTTGACGATTTGGGGACTGGACCGATCCAGTCAGTCTGCAAATGTGACCACGGAAATGTAACCCCCCTTTGCTGAAGCAGGGCTCGGTCTAGTGGCCGTGTGGGTTGTAACTGGCTGCAGGTTAAGCAGCCTTGTACATACTCCTGGGTGTCCTGGGCCGTTAAGGGCCGGGACGCCACCTGTTGGAGAGTTTTCAGATTAGCTTTGCAGCTTCTGTGTTCTCCTACTGGTGAGCCATGGATGTGTGTCAGTGGGATCCCAAGTTCGTTTGAATCTTTGGGCTGAATGGGCTGAAACTCATAAAACAGCTCCTTAAGTGCTGTTTCCTCTGTTTCAGTGGTCAGTGCATCAGCCTTTTCCAGCTGTTGCATAATTTCTGTTTCGAAACCAGGGCAGGGCTCAGTGGGTGAGTCCCGGTCCCCTGGTTGATTTGGTGCTGGTTCTGTTGGGTTGGTTGCTATCGCATACACCAACAGATTTCCTTCAGCTTCAAGCGTTGCACCACAAATGGATCCAGTAGGCAGAGCTTCATGTCGCCTGATTTGGATCATGTTGGAAGGAAAAGTAAACACGGTGTCTGGAGAGTCCTGTCTTGTGCCAATCTGTGCATAAAGTATGCACACCCCCGTTGCTTTCAGAAGCCGGCGAGGCCAGTCTGCTGAGAGCAGGTAGTGGCTGTGTTTTGTTTCAGCCAGATGGGGCTTTTCACGGCACAGAGAGCTGTACAGATCTCTGCTGATCGCAGAATTCTCTGACCAAAGAGCCAGCAACACGTCTGGCATGACTGTGCTTTCCAGGTGCACACCTTCGGCCACTCTGGGGTTATAGGGTTCAACTCCAGAGTGTTTAAGTGAGCAGAGGAAAGGTGTGTGGCTGCAGAGAGAAGTTCTCTGATCGCTGAGAAGCGGTGGTGTGTCAGAGGATTTGGAAATCGGCTCTGTTGAAGGCAGAAATGGTGCTAAAAGTTCTTTGGGCTCCTCGGAGCATGTCACCTGGTTGATGGGGACGGACAGTCCACTTCCAGAAGTGAGGGGCTTTGGAGTCCCCACTTGGGCCCAAAGATGACCATGATAGCAGTCAATGAGTGGGGCTAACCTGTTCAACAGGTCCTGACCCACAAGAAAAGGTTCTGTGTCCAAAGTACATATGTAGACGGGGTGCACCAGGGTCATGTCACGGAAAGTGATGTCTAACCACGCCCGTTTGGTGATGCATGACTGATCCTGAGTGTAGCTAGTGATGCCCACGTTACAGGTCTCCACCTGGAACGGTTTCCCAAGAGACACCATAGCTCTGGTCACCTCATCAAACAAATCTGAGCACATTAGACTGATCTCGGAACCCGTGTCTAAAAGAGCATTTGCAGTTACACATCCTCCGATAACTGTCGAGCAGTATAAGCGGTGTGCATTTTCATGATGGTTTAGCTCACCTAAAAACCTTAGAAAAGGGGCTTTCTGATCACCTGCTGATGGGATCTTAGAAGGTTGTCGGTGAGTTTTCGGTTGGTTCCCCCCCTTAATCAGATAAACTCTGTTAAAAGGGGAAGCCTGGTCCACGCCTAGTCATGCTGGCTGGGGTTTTGGGCCTGGCTTACCTGGAGGGTCGACAGGATTGGATGATGGCTGGGACGGCTGCGGCGCGATCTGACGCACTGTTTCGGCTAGCAACCTGCGAAAAGTCTCCTCTATCTCCTTTCTCATTGACTCCTCCATGCGCAGGTTCCAGCCTTTGTTGTCATGTGTGCTTTTCGGCTTTCCTGGCCTGTCAGTTTGCTTACCGTATCGAGCTGGATCCGGCCTGTGCCATTTTTGAAACCTCTCACCTTCCATGCTGCCATGCTGACCTCTCCTATCCTGGGAAGCTTTCTTCTGCTGCGGCTCAAAACCGTGTTGCTTCTTAGGACCAAATCTAGTTTTAGGTTTGAAGGGAGGCATCTCATGTCCCTCCAGACCTAAACTCTTTTCTGGTTCGGCTTGAATCTGCAGAACCTTTTTATCACTATCGGCTCCTTTGTTGGGCCGGCCACGTGTTTCCCATGCCACCTGCGCGTATTTCCTGATTTCCTGCATGGTAAGTTTCTTGGTTCTACAATGCATGGTAACCTCATAACGCACGCTTTCATGAAGATTATGGAGGAACAAAGATTTGAAAGTGTGGTCTTCCTCCAAGCCGGGAGCATTTCGTCCCTGAAAGTAAGCAGCCCGCAAGCGACGGTAGTACTCTTTTGGTGCTTCAGTTCTCTTTTGCTGAATTGCAAAAGCTCCAAGAGTGGCCGAAGCTGGGTCTGTAAACGCCGAATATTCTTCTCTTAAAGCCTGACAAAGAGCTGAATAACGGTCACGTGTAGCTGGAGGGAGGCTTTCTATGAAAACATGGACACTTCTGGACGTGGTTTTCCAGATAAGCTTCAACTTTTCTCGAGCTGAGGGGCTATATAAGTCTAGCAGACAGCGCTCTACCTCTCTGAGATAGTCATCAATGGTGGATTCTGTATTGCTAGGATCAAAACGCTCTATGTCTCGGGCCAGGGACTCAAGTTGACGCATCCGCAGTCCCTGTTCAGGGATCGGAGCTGGTCCATCTGAGTCCTCTCCTGACGACTCTTGCCTGTGGTAACCACGGTGGGAGGGAGGCTCCAGTTCTGACCACCTACCTGGCATCGGCGGCCGTTCGTGGGACGCCGGGGGACCCTCCCTGTCATGAACTCTTGTCTGTGGACGCAGTTCAGAGGAGTGGGGTCCACCTGTGTCCCAGAAACGGTGCTCTCGTCGCCCTGGTGGGGGGAAAAGATCATAGCGGGCCGTGTCAGGGGTCAGGTGGGAAGCAGGTGTTTTCCCATGATTTACATCATGTGGATCAGTCCTGATTGCCACCCTAAGTTGTTTAGGCATTTCTTTCTGTATCACACTGCTATATCTGTCCTGACCTTCGCTTACCCTTCGCTCAGAAGGTGTCTGAGGGCCCAGTTCATCCAATGTCCTCCAGGTGTGATCTCCATGTTTTCCTTTGGAGTTCTCACACTCAGATCCTTCTGTCTGCAAGCTAATGCGATCCTCCTCTCGCTCCTCTGTGAGATGACAGCTGCCCTGAACATTTCTCTGTTCTAGCTCCCTGATTCTTTCCTCAGCTGCGATCCGCATCTCAGCCTCTCTGTTACGCAGATCGGTCTCTAGCGTTAACCTTCGGTGGTATAACGCAGTTAATTCACCCAAAACATCTGCTACCAATCTATGTTTAGGTTTGCTCTGGACCTCCTTCACCAATTCCTGAATTCTCCTCTCACAGTCTTCTATGCTAAACTGATTCAGACGGGTTTGTTCGTCCGGTGTCATTTTAAGCAGTGAGCTAATGACATCCTGGGCCTCCGTTCCAATGGAATGGTTTGGACCTTCAGCTCCTTCAGACCTAAACACTGAGGAATCTTCACTATCCATTCTGTGTCAGCTATGGATAACAACACAACAAGTAACAACCTGTAGTTTAGCTCAGCGCTAAACAACAGACAACAAATAACAACGCTGTATTCTAGCTTAGCACTAGGTAACAACGCATACACTTTAATTTAGCTCGGCGCTAAACAACAACTGCTAACAACAACTGTTAAGTGGCTTCACTTTAACTGTTAACAGCAAACACGCACTATGACTCACTTTACCTGCAGTAAGTGGGTTCAAATACGTGCGTTTAATTAGGCTGCGCAGGGGAAAATCAACCCTGCGACTTACAACTCCTTAGTTTTAGGAACGGTTAATATGCTTGTTTAACTTTGAGAAAATTAACTTTGAGTGACATGGACCACTAACCTTTCGGACAGTAATTAAATGATAAAGCTGTGGCTTTGTTTGTGATGTAAGTTATTTCAGAACAGGTGCTCTACACATGTGTGGAAAATAGCAAAGTGTTTTGGAGCTTCAGAGGTGGCAAAGAATGACAGTTAAAAACCGCTAAATTGCAACCTTAGTTTCAAAATCACAGCTCAATTTTGACCACTTATGGTGAGCAGAAGGGGATAAAGGAGGAAAAAAAATAAATAAAAAAAAATAAAATAAAAAAAATATGAATAAAATAAAATTAAAAAAGACAAAAGGCGTAACCGTAAGGTAAGTTTAAAGAAACTGACTTTCAAAACTGTCCCTCCGGGACACTGAGCGATCTAAGCTGTCTTTAAAACCGTGACTGCAACTACCTATCCTGGCCACCAGATGGAGGCAAGGTCTCTCTTTTCAAAGCAGAACACGACACAGACTCTGATTGACAAGTAGCAGACGCTGGCTGCTGTGTATTTTAATCTAGCTGACTTCCAGTCCAGAAATCAATATTCAAACCTCAGGTTAACAACCTCAAACCACCACAAACACGTATATATTTAGTAATGATACCTCCTTAATCAATTATGACTGAATAGTCCTTTTGGCAAGGTGAGCAGTCAAAATGCTGGAATATGGATTGTGTTCATTCAATTCATAAGTTGCTGGTTATTCGATTTAGTCTAAAGGAACGCCAATAAGTAGACTCCAGCCCACACCGGGAAAAGCCAATTTATGCTATGCCATAAGCTGGTTGAATATGCTTATTATTATTATTAATTATAATTTGGTATTATAATTTAAATAATAAATCATTCAACTCAAAATTTCGCTATAACAAATATAGTTCAAATGGTGGTGATGTTAGCTATAAGCTTATAAGTATTTATACCACTAATGCATTAGTTAACTTTCTGTTATGAACTCATTTATGCTGGAATAAATGATCAAGTCGGACTGTTAACCGACCAGGTTTATCCAGCAGGCTGTGAGAACCCCAATGTAACTGCAATTAGAGTTTAAATCCTTATTCCTTATCACCATCCAATGATATTGTCTCTGTATTAATGTCAGATGTTAACTCCAAAGGAGGTTAGCTCTGATTTCTGAATACCCAGGCAACTGTGAATTGGACTGAACACAAAACAATGTCTATTCCGCAGTGGTTGGTTTTATTGAACCAAAAGCAATTCCCTGTTACAGTAATTCTCTGATTCAAACAACTTTGGAATTCTTACTCATTACTAAACTAAAACATGCAAAATATATATGTGGAAATAAAGAACAAAACAAAATAAACAATGGATTAAAATGAGCGGTTAGCAGATCTTAACTTAACTCAAAGTTGTTTAACACCGCCCTCGAAACACCGGCATTTCACGTATCAGCATTGACAGACAGAACAGCTTCGGGAATCTCACTGGACGCTTTGATGTCTTACACAAAGCTAGTTCAGCTAAGCTACCTACAGTCCAGATACACGTGACCCTCCCAAGATGGCTGCTACGATGACGTATGAGGGGAGGTCCTAATAACGTAACCACGCTTACGCTGATGGGACAATGCCTCGTTTCGAGAGGGGGGGGGGCTAACTAGGAGTTTAAAGCAAAGCCCGCGACTTGAGCTCGGACAAAGAAATTAAACTTATAAGGAGAAGCGAAAAGAGAGAGAGGGGGGGAAGCAGGGAAGAAGATGAAAAGAGATAAATCGGTAACCCACGGCGGGGTTCTTGATGGATCACAAATCAACACAGCAAATCAATTGTAAAATGCATGCACATACAAAGAAAATGTTCATCAAAATAATTCCAACTTCGTCGTGGAATAAAAGCATTAACCAACACCTACAAAGTTCTACCGCCTGCCCAGGCACTTCTAAACACCCTGTTGGTGAGACAGAAATGAAAGGGGGAAAACCCCGTTACTTTGAGTTGCCTCGGGGCTGGTCCGGAACGCTCCGAGTAGTGGCTTTCTGGACGCGCTTCGACGAGCGCAGTTGTCCACAGGCTGCAGCGGCACGGGGGAGAAGCTGCTTCGTTTCTTCCTCCGGGTTCAACAGTCGCTTTGTTGGCCAGACAAAAGCGGGGTCCTCTTCGATCAGTGGGAGATGCGGCGTCTCTCAGTCTTTTGATCAGAGGGAATTTAAAAAGTACTTATTTAAGTCGACCTCCTGTTATAAAGCAGGGAATAACCGTTGTGTCGAAAAATCTCGGTCCAGCGAGCAATCGAACACGTGGCGTGGGAATCAGCTGTGCGTGTCTTCTCGGGTTGGCTAAAAGCCAGGGAAGAAGGAAGCTCATCGTGTGTGATCGGCTTTTATAGCCATCACTATAGCAACCTTATCTTGATCGGCGGCCATTTTGCCGTGTTGCGTGATGGGAGTTGGTGGCCATTTTGACCACATTGCATCATGGGTAACGCAGTCCGTTACGTCCCGAATTGATGCTGTTTCCCATAGACATAATATAAGAGTAGACGCGTCATTGGGCGGGTTCTGCCTATGCTGCGATGCGTCAGAGCGTCCGCCATCTTAAATGTGGCAAATCGGCAGTTACTCAGTCACTTAAACAGTATCAGAGGGACTTTAATCTCTGAATATACTTTGTATTCGTAGTATTTCTTTTTTGTAATATTACAAGTTTATTTTCGTATCCCTTTAGCTTCATTCTCCTGAATTTATTCTCCTAAAGAATAAAAATAATTAAAATAATCTAACCTGGCCCTATTACTCCAGGAGTAAAATAATTCTGCAAACTGTGATTATTCTGGAAATGTTCCCCCTTAATTCTCATAATATGATGTTTTTATCATAACATTATCACTTTTGTGTTTGTTAGTTTATTTTTACTTTAGGACTTTTTTTCCTCACATTATTAATTTTACCTCTTTAATACTCACCCAAAAAGTCTGTTCCTAAAGGTTCACATGTGACACGGGTTTATGAAATAATGAAGACCACAATGTTTAGATTTAACAAATTTATCCTTATATTCATAACACATAAACACACACACACACATATATATATATATATATATATATATATATATATATATATATATATATATATATATATGCGTGTGTGTGTGTGTATTTATTGCAGCACAGGAGTGAGGCATCTTCTCTGATTCACGTTCACAATAACAGAACTCGACTTTTTTCTGCCACATACAATATGGCGGTGACGTTGACGTGCGAACCTGCGCCCTATGACGCGTCTACGTATATGATGTCTATGCTGTTTCCTTGATCGGCGGCCATTTTGCCGTGTTGCGTGATGGGAGTTGGTGGCCATTTTGACCACATGAGTTGGTGGCCATTTTGACCACATTGCATCATGGGTAACGTAGTCCGTTACCGCTTTCTGTCACGTCTGAACTGGCACAACACTCTGTCATACTCAGCATGTCCGATTTCAGAACAGATTATATCAGTCAGGTAACTAAACACAGCGCCCGATCAACCATTGAACGTGAGCATGAGCATGAAAAAAATCCCGATCACTGGAACGAAAATAATGCGATTCACCATGGCAATGACAGGAAATAAGCTTGGAAGTGCGCATGTCCTGAAGAGTAGAATTAGAAATCTTTAAAGAAGGCATATGGACAATATTAAACTATAAAAAACAATGCCGTTGTTGCTGAAAACCGCAAGAGAGAATTGTTGTCAATGCATGCGCGATATGAAAGTTATGTGATGGAGAATTAAAGCTGTTTTGTCATACTTCACTGTTCAACACAAAAAGGTGTGTGTGTGTGTGTGTGTGTCTGTGGGCGGGGGGTGGGGGGGGGCATTGAAAAGACATGGCAGCAAAAAATATGTAAAAATAAAATAAAAAAGCCATTCCACAAGCATCCTCATTCACAACCTGTTTACTTAGAGGTTATTACGTTATGATACAGGTTCACATTATTTATTGACTGTATCTAAAAAAAATCTAATATAGTTTAAATTCAAATGAAAATATAAGATAATACAATGCAACATACAATGACTTCAATTGTAAATATTGTGTGTACTTGGTCATCAAATCAGTGTCAGTTAACTCTGTCAACTAGGTTGCCTGTAGTGATTTTTAAGGTCCAGCAGGTGTCAGTATTCAGTGACACAGTATCAACACAGTATCAATACAGTTTGGCAATGTGTCGAAACGCTTCATGACGCCTCATCGACCCATCACTAGGGTGAATACTTGCAGGTTAGAGTCACAACAGGATAAGTAGCTTTTCCTGAGGTTCAGAGGGGAGACAGGTTAGATCAAGCAGCAGCCAGAGACAACAAGGAAAAACCAAGGCAGGAAACAAACGGCTAGCAGGAGCAAAACTGGCAGACAAGTGGTCAAAACCACAGCAGGATTAGCAGAACAGCAGGGTGAATACTTGTAGGCCAATACTTGCAGGTGGTCATCTGAGAGTCTGGTCAGAAGTGCTCTGACCTTTGTCTGTGGGGGAGTGGTCTTACAGCATGGAACCCTGCTCCTTGGTGGCTGTGAGAAAATTCTTTGCTTACAATGCATTTTGATTCCTTCCCCATGGTACATGGTCAGAACTCAATCTGACTTTGTTATTTTATCACGGCTTTAATATGGCACAACACTAATATGGCTGTAAAGTACTCAGGTGCACAAGTTGTTGTTCAGCAAGCATTACCACTAGCACCAAATATACACTGTGGAGCACACTGTGTCAGTTTAGTTACACAACAAACTTGCTCAGCCTTGTCTGTTGCGCGAAATGTACTTCACTGGATTCATGACTGTGGCACATTTCTTGGGCAGTCTGGTAAGGTGAAAGACAAGTTTAAGGCCACTGATGTATTCCATATTGTTTCTATGTGCGTGGTGTGCTAACTGGATCACAAACCAGCTGTCTGGGCCTTGGCCAAGGTTTGTGAAAAACATAAGAAAACGTATAACTTAACCATACCTGATTAAACTGTATTTTCATACATCATCAGGATTTGCTGCCATGTCCTTTCAATGTCTTTCGTAATCAATGCGCCCCCCCCCCCTTTTGTGTTGAATGAGTGAAGTGTGAGAAAACAGCTTTAGTCCTCTGTCAAATAACTCTCATATCACTCATGCTTTGACTTTTTCAGCAATTCTCTGCTGCAAAGTCACTTTTCAGTAGCAACAGCAGTGTTTCTTGTTGTTTTTTATTGATATTTTAATCTCCTAACCTCAAAGAGAAATACCAAACAGACACAGTATAAGTTTCACAACCTTTTGCAAAAGGGAAAGACAGCTGAACACCTCAGTGTCTCTTGCTCATCTCCCAAAGATTCTCCCCATTCCAAGCTTCTTTATTTCATGCAAGCAGGATGTGCTGCATTGTTGGCGTGGCAGGAAGAAGAAGACAACTTATTATCTGAACTCACCAGCTGTGTGAGTGTAACCCACCAAACCATTGGAAGCTGACCTGTGGGTGCAGCTTCACAAAAAAAGACTTCCCTACAATATGAGAACTGCTGAGACACATCTTTTACACTTCCAGTACTTAATATAGACATATGTTAAAGACTACATAAAATGATAACATAGATTATACATAAATATAAAAATCGTAATAAAACCTTGACACTTATGGTTTCATATTCTCCACATGCCTTCAGTAAAGATTTCTAATTCCATTTGCGGGAAATGCGCACTTTGCCATGGTGAATCACGTTATCTGCGCTCAGTTGATGAGGGCTCATTTCAGGCTCATGCTTGCATTCATCTCAGGGTTGATTGGACGCTGTGTGTAGTTACCTGATTGATATCACCTGTGGCCTGTTTCAGAAAGGAGGTTAAGTGAAAACTCTGAGTATGTTAACCCTGAAATGAGGGAAACTCTGGGTTTTCTGTTTCAGAAAGGGAGGTAAGTTAAACCTGAGAAAGCAGAGTAAGTCAAGCCCGTTTCTGAAAGAGAGGTAACTTATACTCAGAGTCAGTTACCATGGCAATTTACTCTGTGAACCTAACCTGGTCGGGAGCAGGTTTTCTTCAGAAAACCCAGAGTTTATTTTGGTCTCCTCCCCTTTTTTAAAGAGGAAGTGGTGTTTAAACACCTCATTGATTCTTTGGGGACATATTCATTGTGCACATTTCAGCAGAGCGCATCAAAGGGAATGAAATGAAATGACATGACCTTTTATGGATGATCCTGTTGACGAAGAGGCTGTATTACTTCGTAGGGAGTTACATTTACGTCGGAAAAGGATTTTGAGGCCCAGAGTGGATTTTTTGTCATATCCCTATCCATTTTTATTTGAGCGTTACCGTTTTTCTTTACAGTCAATAAGATACATCCATAATCTTATCCATCCTTACATCAGAATCATCAACCATCGCGGCCGTGCTCTTACATCCGAGCAGATTCTTTGCGTTGCCTTACGTTTCTTTGCGAATGGAAGTTTTCTTTAGAACATCGGGGAAGCTGAACATATTAGTAAGGCTACTGTTTGCAGAGCGGTAAGGAAAGTGTGCCTCGCTCTTAAGCGCTTTCTGACAATTTTTGTATTGTTTCCAGGGCACAAACCAGTGAGAGTCATCAAAGAGGAGTTTCACAGGATTGCAGGTCAGTGGTGTATAAATCGGTTTAAATGAGGCTAACCTGATAAATTACATTCAGTTAAGAATATCTTGCTGCGACCCCTGGAAGTAACCCCTGGAAGTAACCTAATAATTAGAATTCCCTTTAGGATTTACGAATGTGGTTGGATGCATTGATGGCACACATATTCCGATCATTGCACCTTCTGAAAATGAAGCGGACTATGTGAACAGGAGATCATTTGGCCTTGATCAGGCTGCCGGCTGCATGACGCGCTCACTATGGCTGTGAATGCACAAACCTGGAAGGTAAATGGAGCGAAGCCGAAAAGCTGCCTGTGTTGGAACGCAGACTGACTTTGGTGGTTGAACTCAAGGGGAGATGGGATAAAATCTGGAAGTGAAGCGCGAAAAAGCCCAAATATTTACAAAATTGGATTTATGTGGAGCCAGCAAAAGACTTAAAAGCTGACAGGAAAGGCAGTGCAGCTTGTCTCATAACAAATAACATATTTGGATTCCCTCCCTATCTCTACTCCTGGATTGTTATGGCGGAGATTGCTCAGAAAAGCCCCCGGCTACCCCCCTCCCACGCTGACACCTGAGGATGCTTCTCTGAACTGTGGGCCGGCTGATAACATCAAGGACAATGGCCTCTGGAGAGTGTTCACGGAGATAAAACACTTTCGCCCATACACACACGCATAACTGATACTCATAAAACTGATGAATTACACACACGCGACAGATCTCAAATGTTTACCTACTGCATACATGTTGTATTGTGTTATTTGTGCTTTTCGTGCTATGAGGGTTTTTTTGTGCCGGTTGTTTGTCTCTTTATTGGTGAGAGCATAAATAGGCAAACATCTGTCTCTTTTTTTTCATCCCCCCTCTTTCCCCCATGTTGTTGCACTTCCTTCGACAGTTTCAAGGGCAGCGCCTCGTGAACTCCGTGTAGGCGGGGTTCGGGGCTGTTTGTAGGAATGCGGCCTTGATGGCTGCGCTATTTAGCAGCGGCTGACTGGCTGCGTTCCTTGGCAACGCAAGGCCTCAGTCAATCGTTCCCCCCAAAATGTTTGTTTAAGTGTATGTGATGGACGGTTGTACTGGAACTGACTTTTCGATTGCAATGCAAATTGTAATTGACAATAAAATTTTATTGATTGATTGATTAACTGCCAACTGAAAATACATTAGATTAGAGTTACATCATGAATGTAGTCTAAAATTCAGAATGAAACTGTGGCATTTACTGTAAATCACTGAACTGTGTCCATCTGTGCACCAGAAGTTGATGGACCTTCCTCCTGCTGTTCTTCCACACTTTGGGGGGTAGAGATAAGAATGACTATTTATAGATATAAACTTGGATTCTATAGGCTACTCCACATATAAATGTGAATATGTAGATTGTTTGATGTGTAGACATATAATATTAAAATTACCTCTGTAGGCCTGTCTGTGGCAGCAGAAACGGTTTCTTCATCCCCATCATCCTGTGAAAATGAGCATTTCATAGAGTACACTTTATAATACTATTTGTCATAACTGATGGTGTATGGAGTAGGCTACTGACAACTGTATGGGGTACTGTTGGGACAGGAGGCTCCAAGAGGCAGATATTACCATCCAAATCTGTTGGGACCAACAAAAAACCCAACCCAAAGTAATATAAATGTAATGATTTGCTGTGGTGAATCCAAAGTTAAGCACAGAGGTGCTACAGGCTTCAGGAGGCCCCGGGCTACAGGCTTCAGGAGGCCCCGGGCTACAGGCTTCAGGAGGCAAAGTCAGACCCTTAGCCACCAGGAGTCTCAGGATCAACTCCTGGAGGGTCTCAGAAAGAGACATCCAATAAAGTCTCTCCCAGAGTTTGCTGTCCATGAGGGCAATAAGGGGTCTGGGCTTAAACACAACATCGAGAGGCTCAAAGTCTCCAGGGGACCTCAGTTGTTGCATCCTCTTCGGAGGCCCGGGGTGTCTGAGGAACGAAGGATCCACCTGAGTCCCCGCATCACAGTTCAGCGATGGACCCCACTGTGTTGCCACATCACAGGTCTGCGACGGACCCCTCTGGGTTCCCACTTCACATGTCGGTGACGGACCCCTCTGGGTTCCCACGTCACATGTCGGCGACGGGCCCCTCTGGGTTCCCACGTCGCAGGACAGTGACGGGCCCCTCTGGGTTCCTACGTCGCAGGACAGTGACGGGCCCCTCTGGGTTCCCACGTCACGTGTTGGCGGAGGCAGGACCTTCTGACCCCCCTCATCGGACTTGGGCGAAGGCAGATCCTCTCGGACCCCTTCTCGTGACTTGTGCAGGGGCAGGTCCTCCCGGACCCCCTCGTTAGGCGTGACGGGCGCCGAGGCGTCGGCCAGAACCACGGTGACAGGCTCAGGAGCTGAGGCGTCGGCCGGTCCCTTGGTGACAGACTCAGGAGCCGAGACGTTGGCCGGACCCTCGGTGACAGACTCAGGAGCCGAGGCGTTGGCCGGACCCTCGGTGACAGACTCAGGAGCCGAGGCGTTGGCCGGACCCTCGGAGACAGACTCAGAAGCCGAGGTGTCGGCCGGACCCTCGGAGACAGACTCAGGAGCCGAGGCGTCAGCCGGACCCTCGGAGACAGACTCAGGAGCCGAGGCGTCGGCCGGACCCTCGGAGACAGGTTTGGGTCGGCTATAGAAAGCCTGGAGGGCAGATCTGAAATGCCCCTCAACCTCTTTTAATTTTCTCTCCAGCTCCTCGGAATAGTGGCAAGAAAGGGCTTCTCTGAGGCGTTTAATGAGGGGTGCAAAAGTCCTTATTTTGTCCTCCAAATCCTTGTGAACAGCATCTGCTGCGCCACTAGGAGGAGCTGTGGGCGGAGTAGGACAGGGAAGTGGAGGACCCCGGTCTGCTAAACAGGAAACATCGGAAGAGGATGACGGGGCAACTGGCAAGGGCTGAGCAGCAACGACAGTTCGCGGCTGACCAGGCTCAGCTGATGGCTGCTTAGGGCGGCTGGCGGAGTGCTCAACAAGCCGCCGTCTTTTCCTCCGGCGGCGGGATGATGGGCTTGGCGGAGATACTGATTCCTCCTGACGGGAGGGGACCGCCGGCGTCAGCAGCGATTAATGCGCCTCATTGCCAGGAGAAGGAAATGGGACTGACTCCAGAAAAAGGTCCGGACGGAGCTCCTGGATCACCTCCGCGTCAACCTCCAGAAAAAAGTCCGGATCCGGCTTGAACGGCGGTGAGTGGCTGCGAGAGGTAAATGGAGCGCAGGTCTGGACTAGCATAGCTCCTCCGGTACGGAGAGGACATGTTGGCTTTGGATTCATGTGGCCGGTATATACTGTAATGATTTGCTGTGGTGAATCCAAAGTTAAGCCAAACACGGAGCTGATGCTAAAAAAGGGTATTTATTGACACAAATGACAGATCCTCCAGGGACAAAAGGGCAAAGGCTGGGACAGACTCAAAAGACAGGACAGGTCATTCAGGGCAACAGACAGACAACAAAAACAGAGGCTGCAAAGCTCTTACCACGAGGTAGCGGACTCGGACGAGATGAGATATACCGGCAACTAAGCAAAAACGAAGGCGGGCTTAAATGGGCAACAGAACAGGAGAGCAGGGCGGGGCTAATTAACAAAAACAGGTGGAGGTGATAAAGGGAGCATAAGATAGATAAACAAAAACCTAAGGTAAGGAACGAGACTAAACGGACACGGGGTGAAATAAAAACTAACAATAAAGGCCAGATAACAAAAACAGGCTAAGCATAAATCCAAAACAAGAAACAGAAATAATCCTAAACTGAAAAAATAACCAGAACCACAACAGAAATTTACAATAAATGGAAATATCACATTTAGTCTATATAAAAAAATAAAACTGTAGGTAGACCTCTTACATTTTATGAAGGCACTTAAATCTTCTGGAGTGACTGGCTCTGATGAAGTCCCTCCAGGAATTCCCTTAGCCATTGGCCTTCCAGCATTTAGGCTCAGGGCCATCTCTTCTGCATTTGTCAGGGGTGGTGGTGCAGGTCCTCCCCCTGTTTTACGAGCCTCTGCCTTCTGTCTGTTGGCTGAGTAGAAGTCAAATGAGAATGAACATTTAGACCTATGTCAAAAATGCTGCTGCACTGCTAGACACTGAATGCAATTTAGTCATTTAATATGTCAAATGTTTGTAAAGCCAGGTAGCTACTCTACTCCTATGATGTGCTCAAGGCTTACCTGCTTGAAGTATGTTTTTATATTTCATTTTCAGCTGCTGCCATGTTCTTTTGATGCCTGCAGGATTGCACCTATCCATGAAAATTAAATTAGATTTAATAAAATACTGTTCTTCCAGTTTCACCTCTGATATTATAACAGTTGGGTAAGTTACTCTAATATAGTTCTTAATTACTAACTACAAATTTTATCTTCAACAAGTCTAATTAGATGAATGTAATAATTACTGTCTCTAGAAAGTATTGGTCTACTTACTAATTTGTTTTACTTACTTATTAATTACTTTCTAAATCCCAAATCAACCTCAACCACTTGAACAATACAAGGAGAGACAAGAAACTGCACTTCTAATGCTTTCAAATAAACAATATTCAATTGCATAAATTAATCTTAAATTGACCAAAGTGTGTAACTAGAGGGAGAAAGTTAAATTAAAAATATACCTTTTAAAATTTGATATTAAATCCACTATTGTTTTATAGTCTTTAATTTAATGACAGTATTTAGGTGACTTAGTAACTTAATTCATTACACCCAACACTGTATAAAAGTAATTAAAATGTAAACTTACGCATTGACTCGAGCAGCTATTTTCACCCAAGCTAACTCTCTCTCCTTCGCCGCTGCAGCCGTGTTGCTTTTTTTTTTTTAATACATGTTCAAATTCTGCATATGCTTGCATAAGCACATCCAGTTCTGCTGGTGAGAAATATGCAGACCTTTTTTTGTCTGACGCTGTTGCCATGGTGACTCGTAATATCTGCGCTCTATTGATAATGGCTTTTTATAGTTGTGGTGCAAGCGCTTAACTCAGAGTCAGTCAACTCAGAGTTGATTGAACTAACTCATTTCAGCTGTTCTGAAACCCAAAACAGTTTCCCATCTCAGGGTAAGTCAACTCAGAGTTCAAGTTTTAACTCAGAGTTGGTTGAACCTCCTTATTGAAACAGGCCCCTGTTCTGAAACCGAAAACACAGAGTATGACAGAGTGAGGTAGAACTACTCAGAGTAGCAGCTTTCTACTCAGGGTAGATTAGCCATTCTTTCTGAAATGGGATCCAGAAAGAAAGGAGCACAGCGCAACCTGCTCAACTATAAAGGCTGCCACAACCGTCAATCAGTGGTGC
Source organism: Fundulus heteroclitus (assembly GCF_011125445.2). Lineage (NCBI taxonomy): Eukaryota > Metazoa > Chordata > Actinopteri > Cyprinodontiformes > Fundulidae > Fundulus > Fundulus heteroclitus. Next base: position 9,549,049 of record NC_046374.1, read on the forward strand.
GCTCCAATCAGCACCTTCCGCTCACAGAGTGGGACCGTGGAACACCATCTCACCAGAAGTGCAAAAGGGTGCAAAATAACTTGGTTTGCTGTTATTTTATTTACAGTTCAGCTTGGATTTTATTTACTGTACAGCATGGATATGCTGTGTTGCCTTGAAGCTGCATCCGTGCAGCTTCAAGGCAACATTGCCTCTCTTCGTTTTTTCTTGTGTTATCCCTGGGACCAGTCCTCGTTCTGCCCTCGCTGGTCTGCTTACTAGTGCTTGTGTGAACCACCTGGACAAAGGGTTCCTGTTGGATACTTTGATTCGCTCTGCTTACGCTGGGAACACGTCGGCGGCTTCAAGTCAGATTCTGCCTACAGCTTCTGGTCAAGTCTTATTCTACCTGCAGCTGCTACACAAGTTTGGTTCTATCTGCAGCTCCTGCACAGGTTTTGCTTCCTTTAAGCTACTCCTGATCAGGTCTGGTTCTGTGTGCCACTCTGGGTCATTATGGTTCTGCCTGTATTTATCTGTTCAAGTCCACAGCCTGTTTACCTGTTCAAGTCAGCCTCAGCCTGCATCCTCTGGTCATTCTTCTACCATCTACCACATTATCAATAAACTGTTTAAACGTTACTCTGTGTTGGTTTGAATATCTGGTTCACTACATACACCAGCATTACATATAATTATTTAGTAAAATTATATTTTTGTCTTTCTTACCTGAGAAGACTTTATACCTATAAAAAAAGACCTGTGAAGTATTTTTACTCTTCCATACACGTTCACAACACTGGTGTCATTTCAATTTGTTGCCAGAGGGGGCAGATGTCAGCAAAAATCCTGGAACTTGCAATGCACCTTTAAGGTAAACCTGCCAGCAAGCAGGATATCTTTGCTGCGTATGTCACCATGGTGATATACTCAGAGTTAAGCTTGGTTAACTTTCTAGTATAAAAAGAACTCAGTTTCCGTGAAGTTGAACTTAGAGTATTCCCATAACCCACATTCTGGAATACTCACTGAGTGTTTAATGTAGAAAAGGACATAAAAGGAACAGTGCACAAGAGAAAACAGATTAGCAGAAAAAAAAGGTTCCACAAAGAGAAAAAGTAAAGACTAACTAAACTTGAAGTACAGAACAAAATAACCAAGTGATCGCGAAATAGAAAACCAAAGTACTAAGGATCATGACCCATGCAGTCTTCAGTATTAATAGAAACCCAAAGACATAAATATTTCTACCTAATAACCAAAAGGCAGGTGACAGTTCTTAAAGGAGCAATAAGTAAAAATGACACCTAGTGTTCAAAATTGGACGAACACATCCACCATTCCTTTCACGGGGACCCACCATTTACTCCACACTCCATTGTTGCACTGATGTTTTTTTAAATTTCACAAGATAGTTATATGTTGTTGTATTCTGTTCTATTTCTGGTCCACTTCTCTTACTGGCTTCCATGCTGGCAGGCTGCCGCTCAGTTACCAAGATAAAATACCAAATGCTGCGCTCTGTTTTAGGAACTGTGGGAGCTCTCATATGATTGGCTGAGCAACCAGGAAATAAACACAGGCTACACAACCAAAGTTGTTCCGGACCCTACCTTTAGGTTTAAAAGGAGAAAAACTTGACTAAGTAACTGTTGATGGAGAGGACAAATTGTTTATAGGAAATGTTACTTCCATCCCAGGTGACAAATTTAGGTTGATTTTACAGTAAATATCTTACTTATAGCTCCTTTAAAACAAGGCCAAACAAAGCATAACTGATATATTGTTCTGCTGTAAGTTGCAAACAGCAAATTAAACATATGTTGATTGACAGATGTTTTAAAGACGTCTATGGTCTCAGGCATATATGTCTGTGTTTAGACAGGAGAATGCATTAACAGACACCAGTGATGAGGTTTACCTTGAGAACCTAAACTAAAATAATGTATTATGCTGAAGATAGAAAAAAGCTCCCTCCTGCTGTCATATGATTTTGCAGATAATTTATTACCCATTAAGGAAAGTCTCATGTTACTTTAGCGCTAGGGTTATGTTCCAGGTACTGTCTGGGCTTTTAAAAGCACCATTAGGTGCTTCCACATGTGAAAATCTGTTGACCTGGTGACTGATGATGAAATGCAAAACTTAAAACGAATTAAGCAACTAATGCTTTGCTTTGTTTACATTCCATTAAAAATAAACAACAAAATTTAGTCACACATTGTGCAAAATGCAATCTGTTAGGGTTGTGGTTATTTCTAAAATTTTCATCATGGCTGCTCAGAGACATAAAACCATATTAACCATGTTGAGTTGTGGTTAAGACTGTAGTATGCATCTACGATGTTCACAGTATGCCTTCTTTCCTGACTGAGTGAAGCTACAGAACATCAGCAGACAAAGACATGCAGCAGATTGTTCACATCTGTGTGGTTCTGATGAACGTGGTCTGGATCACATTCTTTTTAACTACGGATCCAGATTTCTCAGGTAAGAGCGATTAAAAGAGCTGAACCATTGATGGTTTCTGCCATTAATGAAAATATTTTTTCTCCTGTTTGTCTTTTCTCTCTTTGAAAGAAGTCATCTACAGCTATTATTACGCTGTAAATGTTCATATGGGTTCTGGTGAAAGGCTTTTATCCTTTCATCTTGATCATAAGTGTACTATCTTTATTTTTATTTATTTATTTATTTTTTGCATGAACGTACTATCACTAACATACTTTTAATGATTTTAATGGACCATTGCTTTTTCCTGGTAGAATAATAATACATCATACAACTGCAATAAAACTGATCTGGATGCACAAGTTTGTATTTGAATTGTAAACTTTAAAACTCCACACTGTAGAGGCTCACACACACATGCACTAATAGTTAGTTACATGACTCTTGGAAAGTTGCAGAGAAATAGATGTTTTGTAGATATCAACAAGCTTCTGACATATTTCTGATTAAATATTTGGGGACTACCTGTGTCAGAAATAGTTGGAGTCTACATTCGTTGTTTTCCTGCCACACATCTGTTTTTTTTATCATAGTCCATCAATCTTAAATTAGGTTGAGGCCGGTACTAATCCAGAATCTTAAGTTTGGCTTTATCGGCCAGTTACTCCAAGAAATCATCAGCATGATGCTGGGAGCACCATGTATGACTATAAGTAAATTTATTTAAAAGCCTCACCCTGACACCTCCAAACGTTACCTCTTGTGTTTGGTGCCAGACAGCTAAACCTTTCTTTCAGTCTGTTCATTAAACAGTTTTTAAAGAAACCACATCCTTGTAGGCTGCGACTGGTTTTAGTTATGCTTGAAGGGGGGGATTTTTGGAATAAGGGTTTTTATTTTTGGTGAGCACCCTCTCCTATTGATGAACTGGACACTAACGCCGAGGACTGAGCCCAAATCATTCTAAAGGTAAACCATGAAAGTGGGTCAAACCAAATAAAGGTGAGACATTTCTTTGGCCATTCCAACAAATTAAATTAAATGTTCTCTGGATCTATTAATATATTTAAGCTTATATGTGTCATTTTCACATATGTGGGCTCAACTTTTGTTAATGAGAATGAGTGTAGACAGTGCTGGCTCGCCAACTATGGTGCTGGGGTGCTGCCCCATCAAAGTTGCAGCAAAAATAAAAAATATTTATCAAATTTGTTCTCTCATAAAAATGTGTCTGACTTGATTTTCAGCATTCCTTTTGCACTTTGAGTTTATTATTGTGTATACGTCTTCTAATTTTAATTCCAATGCTGAGGGCCCCTGGATTAATGAGTGTGTGTGTTCCCTTTTCGCTTGCAGGTTTCTTGTTGGTTATTTAAAGTGTGTAAGATTTACACTCTGGTGCATCATCTGATGGTGCTCTAAATGCATTACAAACGTCCTTGCCTTCAAGCCGTAATAACTACTACATAAGCCGCAGAAAATGTAACAATCTCAACACGTTTTCCATGTATTTGGTAGCAAGCTACTGCTAATAGCTCGTTTTGAATCCCTGCTCCCTCATGAATTGTCTCAACTTTACCTGATAATAATAGCTGGGCTAATGCACACTCTCGCTTTCTGTTGGTTATTACTTCTTTTTCTTTTCTTGGTTACTTACTCTTCACTCTCACTGGGCAAAGCGTATGGATGGTCCTCCATTTCAACAGAAAACAGCAAATGTGATGATCTACAGTCGTCTTTGCTTGTTTTCTACTCCTCCACCGATAACACATCTTCATGTAGAAGACAGATGGGTAAAATACGTCTGTGTAACAGAAATAGCGATGGTATCTCCTGTGGTTGCACGTCCACCTATCTTTTTATAAACAACTAATTCTATGCTATGAGAACACTTTCATTTTTGATGTAATGTTAATTAGACTTTGTCACAATATGTATTTATAAAAGCAATACTTGATTTTTGCTAATTAAAAGCCACATTAGTTACACATTGTCCTTTTAAAGATTCTTCTTGAGGCACATCTCTTTTCACCGTTGGCCAGTCAGGGTTTTTGTGCCATTCTTCTTCTACTCTGATTAAGTCTCTGTACCTGTCAATCAACGTCCCACCCCTGGCAGCATGGAGACACATGATCAAATGTCACTATGATACAAAAAGAAGAGTCAGACTGCAACCATAACAAAACTACAGGAGAAAAAAAAAATTGTCACCAGCCATCACTAGTTGCAGATGAATGTAGGATTATTAATAGATCCTGCAGAAGCAAAAAGTAAATCAGTAAAAGCTCAACATTAGTTTTTAGATGAGTGGATGTCAACATGTGACCTGTGGTGTAACTATGTGGTTGTATCTCTTCATCTGCAGTATTTATGCTGAAGAGAAGCCGCAGCAGCAGCGCTGATAAGGAGATGTTCACAGAGGAGTTTTGCCTTCAGGGGCCCAATGATGAAACAGCAGACCCTCAGGGAGAGGTCCTGCTGAACAAATCAACACCCTCACTGACCCCCCCTGTAAGGCTCAGTTTTGTTTGCAACTTTCTGTGTTGAGCAAGAAAAATGTGTTCTGTTTTATAGTAAACTTTGTAAATGTGGGACTGTTAGAACAGCAAAGAGAGTAAAATTATGTGGTTAACTTGGTTTGAAAGATGTCGCAATAGGAAGATCTAAATGTTCTTGATATTTCTGTTGGAAACAGGCCTAACCTAAAATTTGTGTCAATTTTGGAGACAAATCATAAAAATTACTGTGTGTTTGTCCAACACGTTCTTCAAATATTAGTATTTTAAAAACTTTGAATGTAAACTAGACCTGTTTACATTGAGTATATCTATATATCTATATCTATATATTTATCTATAAATATATATATATATATATATATATATATATATATATATATATATATATATATATATATATACACACACACACACACACACACACACACACAGGTGCTAGTCATATAATTAGAATATCATGAAAAAGAAGATCTTTATTTAAAAAGGGAAACTTGCATATTATATTCATTCATTAGATACAGACTGATATATTTCAAGTGTTTATTTCTTTTCATGTTGATGAATATAACTGACAACTAATGAAAACCCCAAATTCAGTATTAGAAAAATAGAATATTGTGAAAAGGTCCAATATTAAGACTCCTGGTGTCACACTAATCAGCTAATTAACTGAACATACCTGCAAAGGCCTTTAAATGGTCTCCCAGTCTAGTTCTGTAGGTGACACAGTCATAGGGAAGACTGCTGACTTGACACTTGTCCAAAAGACGACCACTGACACCTTCCACAAGGAGGGCAAGACACTCGACTGACCTAACCCCATAGAAAATCTATGAAGTAATCTAAAGAGGAAGATGCAATATATCAGACCTAACAATGCAGAAGAGCTGAAGGCCACTATCAGAGCAACCTGGGCTCTCATAACACCTGAGCAGACTGATTGACTCCATGCCACGCTGCATTGCTGCAGTAATCCAGGGAAAAGGAGCTCCACCTAATGGGTCTTTTCTATAGACTCCACTGGGCCGTACTCTACTCCACACGTGTGCTTTGAGAGGTTTTCAACGGGTCGTTTTCCCCTACACGGCCAGATTTTTCATGCCTTCTCAGGATATGGTGTGGTTGTTATCAGTGGCGTAGAGCTCTAGGTGAGCCGACTAGTCAGTGATTGGCTGTAGGTATGGCCAGCCAGCCGACAGTGGAGCAAGGGGAAAAAACAACAACTGATTTGCAGACTCAGTACTACAGGAATCACAGGATTCACTTCACTGGGAATACCCAATATCCAGCCTATAAAAATTAAAAAAACAAAATATTACCAGCTATGAACAGATTAGCCTATGTGCTTTTCACGTCTCCCCTTTTCTCTATCCCTCTTTCTAATGCCAAGGCACACACAGACAGCGAGAACGAGACATGTCAGTGCCTGATCTACATTTTTATTCTACTGTTACTATACTCCTTCAGAGTTAACGCCACACTGCTTAATAGCAGCAGGACTCAAAACGGAGGTGGTGCTTAAAGCTGCAGTGTTATCGGATCTGTAGAAACCAAAAGCAGTACAGTGGAGCAGAGCTCAGACAGGATGAGTAGAGCAGCGGGAGCCTGACAAGAGCCAAGTCCCATAAGTATTGAGTGCTGTCCATGCTCATGCTTTTTATGTTCATACTTTTCAGTTGGCCAACATTTTCTGGAAATCCTTTTTTTTTGTATTGGTCTTAAATAATATTCTAAGTTTCTGAGATACTGAATTCAGGGTTTTCATTAGTTGTCAGCTATAATCATTAAAATTAAAAGAAACAAACACTTGGAATATGTCAGTCTGTGTGCAATTAATGAATATAAAATACACATTTGACTTTTTGAATGGAATTATACCTGTATAAAATAACTTGGATTTTAAGCATTTCTTTTCCAAAATGTCAGCACAGTCTAATTCAAAATACCTAAATGACACTGTCAGTTTTAAAGTGTATTTATTGTCATATATTCTAAGTATCCAGCGGTTGTTTATAGCTGCTTATCGTTGATAAATTGACGAAATCAAGATAAATCTCCTGCCTGTCATGGTACCATGGATGTTGCGAACGGTAAATACGAGTAATGCGGGTAGTAGACCGAAAAAAATTATCTGAAGGAATAAATAGCTATGTGGACATAATCTGTAAGAAAAATCTCGCTGATCTGCCGCTTCAATGATTTAGCGCTTCATGACCGGTTTAAGGTCAGCTCCTGACCCACATGGGAGAAACGATCAGGAGTGATCAAAGTTTACAAGGTTTATAGAAACATAGAGTAGATGAAGTCTGGGTCCAGGGGGCCTTCAATGCAGGCTGTGGGTTCACTGTAAGGGAAAGGTGGGAAAATAAATGCAGCCACTTGTCTGTAGGACAACATGTTAGTGAACAGACGCTACTGGCCTGATGTCGAGAATGGAAAGACTTTAAAGACTTTAAAACTGAGGTAATTACCAACCCAGATTTTTTGTGTACTATTATGCTGCTCTTTATCATCCAATTTACAAAACAAAGGCTGGTGCGGGATGGAGACAGAGGGGCTCAAAGGCATTTGGATCTAGTGGAAAGTTTTATAGTCCAAATAATTCACAGAAGTACTCTCACTAATTTTTGACTTAGGGCCTTAATTATGTCAATAGACTGATTATTGAATAATTTAAACAAACAACAACAGAGCTGTTGCCTATGCATTACATAGATTATGCATGTGTCAACGACATCTTTTGTTTTATTTGTCAAAGATGTGGCTGTTTTCTTCTCTATCTGCTCCCAATGAACAGACACTGACACTCTCAGAGGTCACTTCAACGCCACAGATCAACTACACCACAGAATCTGCTGACATCACCCAGCCCCCTCAGAGAAAAGTCATCCACATCCCTAGCATGTCTGGAAGAGAAAGAGTTTCTAACGGTACGTTTTCATTAAAGATGTTATAGAATTAGAGCAAGAACACAAACTCTTTGAGGCTGATCTAAAACAGAGTTCGGTCTCAGGTTCTGTGAAGTTTTATACGTAATGCTACTTAAAAAACAAACAAACACTTGACCTAACATTTCTGAGACTAACTGCTAAATTGTAATAGATGTATTCTTTTCAGTGTTCATTATGTTTTACGATTGAAAGGGAAATCAAGATTTTCTTTATAGTCCAGTTGAACTCAAACAGTCCAACTAGTTGAGCTCCTGTCTTTGGAGCCCAACCAGCAACATTGACAAATTAAAACACTGCCACCTACTGGTGATATTTACATGTTCATAATGTTTCTAATATGCTGTTTGTAATAGTGTGGATGGAAACCACAGGACCTTTTGTAATGGATAGAACATTTGTTTATATATATATATATATATATATATATATATATATATATATATATATATATATATATATATATATAACACTTTCCCCTTGTGTGTGTGCTGAATCATTTGCAGCGAAAGTGTGTATTTAATTAGAGTTTCACCAATGTAATGCTCATATTTTCAGGTTCTTTTCATCTTAATGACTGCTGCTTTGAATTCTTCCCAAACCCTGTAAACAAAACGCAGTTTACTTCATATTTCATGACTGATCCCAGCTGCCCCACCACAGGAGTTTTGTAAGTACTTCAAAGTGTGTTCCTGTTATTTGCAGCAGGCTATAAAGCAAGATTTGCTGTTTTATTTTCGTCTTAAAATCCCTTATATTGAAACTAATGGTTATGATTGTACTTTATTTGCTCTATTTGGGGAGGAGGAAAATCTAAATTATGTGCATTTTCTTTCCTTTCAGTTTAATAACAACACAGTCATGCTACATTTGTGCATATCCAAATGCATCCTGGGTGGAGAAGGTTATTAAGCACCTGGATTCTGATTCCCCTTGAAGGAGCTGTCTACTTTCCTGCTTTATCAGACCATGTGAAGTCAAATTAACTGCTTGTGGCAAAGTGATCATCATTTTGGTATCAGTGCTAGTCTGTTTCAAGTTTCAAAGATTTTGCTTCCAGTTTACAATATTTTTTTTAATATAATTTTTTTGAATGCTTTGTGCAACAGATATCCTACATTAGTCATTTTAACCAGTATTGTGCTTTGTCTTAGACCAGGGACTACTGAAATATGTTGCACGCACCCCTGGGGGTGACAGTGTTTTTTTCACCACACCATAAATACATGCAAATAAACATTTCCTCTGTAAAAATTTTAATCAAAAACTGTGAATTTAATTTAAGTCAATAAAAAGTATTCACATGAAATTTGAATTTAGAAGAAGCCTTCTACATGTTCATTTTAAGATGAAATATAGAGGAAGTTATCCTGTACTGTAAATGCGCACCTAGCTTATAGCCTCTGCTTCAATCATTCTGGCAATGACGCTCAATTGGCTTAAATCAGGGAAACTGTCATTCAGGTGAGACATCTAGACTGAACACGTTATCATGAGCATTTTCTCAGGCTGCTTTTTTTTTTTCATCAACCTAACTTTTATCTAATGGTTCATTTTTAATATTAGAAAGGAAGCTGTAAGTTTAAGTTCTTTGTCAATCATTTATACATATTACAATTGCATTTAAAATTAGGCAAAGAAGGAAGCAGTGAAATGCAAATTTAACACGAATAAAAAGTTAAGATCTGGTTATTTGATCTAACAGAGTCTTTACAGGAAAACTGCTTTAAAAGATTAGTTCAGTCCTGACTAAAATGAGCCAACAGCTTGTGCACCTCTCTGGTTTGATCACACAGCACCATTTATTTAATCAACAGCAAAGTTAACTTACTGTAATTAGAGATTTAAGCACAACTTACCTAGTAAACCTGTTCTCAAACATGTTACTGTGGTTACCACATCACTTTACCCTCTTTTTCTGCAGTAGCTCTTTGATCGTGTTTTACCTGTTTATGTTCTTTTTCACAGATTTACAAATAAAGATCTATTAGCTAAAAGTTGAATGTTGTACATTGATTTTACAAGATTAGTCCCATTTTTGTAAATATTTTTCTTAGTTTAAATATACAAAGATCAAAATAACTGTTGCCTCTAACCAACATTTTGTCCAGCAGGGATTCCTTGGTTGCAACCTGTTTCTAATTTACTGTCATCCGCCCCTCAATATCAAAGGATGTGGCACTGTGTTATTAGGTTATCGGCACAACAATTTTATTATTAGCAAATTATCAACTTGTCAGCCAATTTTTTTTAAATCTTTTATTGTTTTTTTTTTTAGGTTATAACATTACTGGACTTTATTACATTTATTTCAGCCTTGCTTAAAACCTTCTCACTGATTGCATTCTGATAGACACAATTCATCTGTTGAAACAGTGATTTGCATCTATAAACCCCACAGGAATGTGAAGAAATCGTATCATCCAGGAAGGAGAAAAGTTCATCGCAGAGATGTGAAATGTGTGACTAAACCCAGGAAAAAAAGCAAAAAAAGCCCATGCTAAGATGCTGTTTGTACCCGGTGAGAGAGTCATTATCTACCAATTTCTTAGCTGACCTAAGCAGGAACAATTTAGTCAGATTAAATCTAAAGCAGAGATTCTGATTTTCTACATCTGCTAGTTTGTCTCCTCGTTTCTGAATTGGATTGTAAATTGTTATGAAATTGCAACAGTAGCTGGTTTGGTCTGAGAAATGTTGAATGCTGCTGGAACTCGTCCATGTAGAATGGAAGAGAACATGATTTATTGTCATTAAATACATTAGACTTAAATAGCTGAGGTCTCTTTCAAGGTGGACAGTCTACAAGTATCATTTATGTACTAAGGACAGAAATAAATGCCTATAGCTGTGAAGTAGTGCTAAAATATAACATTGTGGTTGTAACAAGATATATTTTCTTTATTTCTATATTACTTTCTTTATTGCTGTTAATCATTAATTCTGTATAAATTGGGGCTTCAGAGGATGTTTGCGTTTAGCTGGGTTATTCTTTGAGAAAATAAACTATTTACATGTTCTTGGCATGAAGTTTTTCTTCATAGCCTTCATGGAGGACTCAACTCAAGATTTACATTTTTAAAACAGTTAACACACAGGCCTCAGCAGTGGCCTGGTCAAGGTAATACATTTTGTTTGCAAACGGTTCTAATGGGCCATTTTTGAATCCCTCTATGAGATTCAAAATGAGGAATATGCAGGGAGGAATTTGATCATCATACAAAGGTGTACTGCAACCCCCTCACTGAACAAGGCGGGTGATGGAATGGCACCTTATCCCAGCTATTTGACAGCAAAAAGTGGTAGACTCATTGTTAATTGAATTTTTGTGTAGGAGTGTCAAACAAGCGCCTCAGTGATTTAATACTAGGTTCTTACTAATAGTTAGAAATAGGCCAAAAAATGGAGTTTGGACTGCTCGAATGGCATCACTGTTTTGCTAAAGTGTGGGGGAAGCTCATCAAACCAATGAGAAAGGGTTAACACATTTGCAAGAGATGCCTTCTGCTCTGCAGATGATAATGATGAAAACTGAGTGGATCCCAGTTTCTTTAAGCAGATCAAAGGAATCAAGAAGAACTCTAAGGCAAGTTTATTTATACATCACTTTTCAGTAACAGACATCTAGCGCCCCCTGGAGGGCAGCAGTGAAAACATCCAGAGTGAGAGGTATCCTGTGATGCAGTGAGAGCTACAGCGGTCTTCATAAAGGGAAGGGGAAAGCCAGCGATGCTCTCAGCTGTTTTTTCTGAATCTGCGCCGTTGGCTTCAGGGGAGTATCTGTATCATACAGAGATATTTTAAAACAACACATTGTCAGATTCACAATTGTAACAGTTTACTGGCAGCTTTTGCTTAGCTCTGTCGGGTGATGGAGTCACTGAACACTGTTGATCAGCAGGGAAGCAGGACCTGCCTTATTCTCTCCAAGAGACCAGTATGACTTCCTTTGTCTTCAGATTCATGCAGGACAAGGTTGTTCATTCTGCACCAAGATCTCAGTTTCAGGACCTCATGCCTTATCCAACACACCTGGTTGGAGAACACACCTGCTGATAAATCATTAATTTGGTTCAGGTGAGTAGGAAAAAGGATATGGAGGAGGTAGATCTTCAAGAAAGTAAGCCGATTCATTCCTTTCCGATGTCAGTTGAATGACTGACATCAAATTTGATGAAGCGATGCAGGAGATTGACTGCTGAGAGAAAATACCAGGGGGAAACTCTGTTGATAAAAACACCCTTCCAGGATCTAAATGGAAAGACTGTCAAAGTAAGTAACTGAACAAAATATACCAAATTAAACATGCATAGCTTTGTATAGATTCAATCTTTATCCTGTTTTACAGAACCAGCTCTGTAGAATGCAGCCCCCCAGGCGAGGTTTTATTCTGGGACCCCCTCTCTGTATTGCCAATTTAGGTACACCTATAAAAGAAATTGAATAGCATTGTTTCGACCAAGCTCTTGATTTTATAAGAGAACATATTGCCCAATTTACATTCTTAAGACATTACAAATAATACAATACAATAATCTGTGACATTTCTGGCACTGGCCTGCACGAAACCTGCCCATTTGGTTTCTGGACCCAGAACCTGTCTGTTCGAGCCTGGAGAACTCTCGAGTGCTTTTGGGGCCCTGCCAGTTACCCAGACCAAGACTGTCTTGCTGCTCGTTCCTCCCCATCAGTACTGCTGTTGGAGCTCTGCCTGCCCATCTCTGCCTCCATCAGAGCCTGTTCTCCTCTCTTTATTCCACCTGAGAGTTACTAGTTTCTGTTCTGTTCCTGCCTTACTGGATTTTCTGTTAATAAACCCTTTTAAGCATTAGCTCCGTGTCCGGCTGAATATCGGGTTCTGTTTCAAACAAGTCATTACACCCTTACCACATAATAAAAATCCTGCAAATAATTTAATAAAGAATAATGAAAGTTATTACTTTATTTATTTTTTTAAATACAAAAATCAACTCCAAAGCCAAATCATTTATTTTACTATTCAACCTCACCTCCTTTTACAGATGTCCTTAGATTTTCTCACTTCAAAATCGTCTGACATCATCTCATGGCAGCCCACTGGGGTGACGTGTGTAACATTAATTGGGCTCTGCTTTAAAGCTATGTTTGCTTTTCCATTTTAACAGTTAATATTAATAACTGGTTTAATATAATTATGTTGAAGGAGAATATTTTTCCTGATTTTGTAGCACCATCTGTAGCCCACACCACCCCTAGCAATTGTCTACATTGCCTTTAGGGGGCAATGCAGCATAGCATGGAGTCCATCAGTCTGTAGCACTGCTCGGGTGTTATGAGAGTTTAGGTTGCTCTGATAGTGGCCTTCAGCTCTTCTGCATTGTTAGGTCTGGCATATCGCATATTCCACGAAGCAAGAAATGGATAATTTTAATGAAAAGGACGCAGCCAGACAATCCCAATCGACTGTGGGAGCCATCATACCATGACAGAATTTACAGTCTACACTTCATCTCCGGTGAATACAACTTAATTTTGCACTGGTCATTGTTCTATTTAAATAATTATATAAATAAAAAATTAGGATATATACTTAAGTCAAGATGTAAACGTTCGTTTCGTAATAATCTACATACATGTACAATGTATGCAAACCCTCTGGCATGAGTCTGTGAAAAGAATTAATAAGACAAAAACACCAAAACAATCCTATGTGAACAATGTTTTTTTTTTAACCGACCGGTGGCGGGTCTTCCTCTCTGAGCAGATGGGACCTGGAGCCTCAATGTCTGGGCCCACACACCCCCAAACTAACCGGGAGGGGCGGTCGGTCTTTTAAAAGATGTGTTCAGGGTAGTGTAAAAGCAGACAAATCCCTTGCAGCAGCATGGGGTAGGATGCCGGGTAATATACTAAAAACAGCGATATGGTAATGTAAGTTTTTGTCTTCCTTTGGGAAAAAATCCAATTGTAATAAATATGCATTTTTTTAAATGTTTGTCTCTGATAATTTGTTTTTCCTTTGCTGCCAAATCTTCGAACCGGTTGAGACGGGCCGTTGGGAATGGAACGGGCCCAAATCCTAACAGATGGTCACAGTCTGCCATCTTTGCTGACTGAGTGAAGCTACAAAACATCAGCAGACAAAGACATGCAGCAGATTGTTCACATCTGTGTGGTTCTGATGAACGTGGTCTGGATCACATTCTTTTTAACTACAGATCCAAATTTCTCAGGTAAGAGCGACTAAAAGAGCTGAACCTTTGATGGTTTCTGCCATTAATGGTACTTTATTTTCTCTCTTTGAAAGAAGTCATCTACAGCTATTATTATGCTGTAAATGTTCATATGGGTTTTGGTGAAAGGCTTTTATCCCCTCATCTTGAGCATAAGTGTACTATCACTAACAGACTTTTAATGATTTGAATGAACCATTGCTATTTCATGGTAGAATAATGATACATCATACAACTGCTTTATCGACCAGTTACTCCAAGAAATCATCAGCATGATGCTGGGAGCACCATGTATCACTATAAGTAAAGTTATTTAATTGCCTCACCCTGACCCCTCCAAACATTCCTCTTGTGTTTGCTGCCAGACAGCTAAACCTTTCTTTTAGTCTGTTCATAAAACAGGTTTTAAAGAAACCGCATCCTTGTGGCACAGAAACCATTTCCTGCGTCGTGTAGTATACAGGGGGTATCAAGGGGCTCATGACCACCTCGCGATCAGGAATCATACGGTCGGATGAAAATCAAACATGTTTGAAATTCGGTCGGCCCTCGTGAGTGATCGTGAGCGCATCCTGCTGTTGAGGCGGAGTTACGAGCGTCTACGAGACGATTTCCCCCAACCTCGTGCACTGTGCATGTGCAAACACAGAAATTCTTCCTCTTCTTGTTCTCAGATGAAAGCATAGGAGTGGAGAGAAGCATGGCGGCGGTACGTGTGACATGGAGTTCAACTACAGAGGAGCAACATGTAGAATTGTGCGTTTCGTTCTAGTGAGCCTCATATTTAACGGTGAGCATTGGCACTTCCGTCTTTTTCTTCTTCTACTGCACATTTGGCACCCGGATAGACGAGTCTGAAAACCCTGCAGTTTCATCGTACAGTTTGAGCTGTATCTGAGTACAACGATTGAAAAGATCGTACAGTGTATGCCCGGCTTTAATGTGGATGCATTTTTCATAGAATCAGGCTTGAAATTGCTTGCTGAAACTCTCAGGCCTTGAAGGCTTAGTAGTCCTTATAATGCATTCTAGCTATTTGAGTGCATCAGAGGAAATTTCAAATATTCATAAATAGGAATTTTTATTATAGAAAATTCCTATTTTGAAAGTGGATACAGCATTTAGGTGCTAATCATGTAATTAGAACATCATGAAAAAGTATATTTTCATTCCAAAAAGGAAACTTGCATATTATACTTATTCATTACACACAGACTGATATAGTTCAAGTATTTATTTCTTATACTTTTGATAAATTTAACTGACAGCTAATGAAAACCCCAAACTCAGGATCAGAAAAATGGAATATTGTGAAAAGGTCCAATATTGAAGACACCCGGTGTCTCACTCTAATCAACTAATTAACTCAAAACACCTGCTAAGGCCTTTAAATGGTCTCCCGGTCTAGTCCTGTAGGTGAAACAATCATGGGGAAGACTGCTGACTTGGCAGGTGACACCTGTCACAAGTAGGGCAATACAGAAAAGGTTGTTACTAAAGAGGCTGGCTGTTTACAGAGTTCTGTGTCCAAACACATTAACAGAGAGGTGAAGAGAAGAAAAATATGTGGTAAAGAAATGACTGCACCCTGGAGAGGATTGTGAAACAAACCCTATTAAAAAATATGGGAGACAGTCACAAAGAGTGGACTGCAGCTGGAGTCAGAGCTTCAAGAACCACCAGAAAGACATATGGAAGACATGGTTTCAGCTGTCGCATTCCTTAGGTAAAGTCACTGTTGAACAAGAGACAGAAGCATCTTCACCTGGGCTGAAAACAAAAAGAACTGAACTGCTGCAGGTCCAGAGTTATGTTCTCTGATGAAAGTACATTTTGCCTTTCCTTTGGACATCAAGGTCCCTGAGCCAGGAGGAAGAGAGGAGAAGCAGAGAACCCATATTGTGTGAGGTCTAGTATAAAGTTTCCCCAGTCAGTGATGGTTTGAGCTATCTCTGCCGGGAGGACAGAGAAGTTGCTTGACTTCACTGCCCTGTTTCTACCATAACATAAAACCAAAATAAACTTCACTGTTTTGTTGAATTAACCGACAGGAGCAACAACAGGATTTCATTGGATGGTACGCACAAAACCATCACCACACCTGACCCTAACAAGTGCAAGTAATAGGTGTGCAACGCGTGTGGAACACAAATACATTATGCGTTTGTGTGAATCACCATGAATCATGCGCAGGACGCACAGCTCTCATCAAAACTTTGATTCAGCAACATGCACTACTTGACCCATACAACTTGGCCATTTTATGTAAGTTGCTGTCAATATTGCTACACCACTGTCTGTGTCCAGTCTCAGGTTTCACTTCAGAGTGATAACCACACTCCTAGGTGGTTCTCACCAAAGATCATCAAGATCTGATGTGGAATTTCAAAATTAAAGCCTGTGATTCGGTTTAATTCGGGAATTATCAACAAAGAGCATCCAATTAACCACATAAAACAGTGGCTAAAAAACAAACAGAAATACATACATACATCATACATCCATATTCCCAGGAGGACATGAAATATTTTTTTTAGAACAGAGGGGGCGAGAACACCATTTGCTTCAGTTTATTATATTCTTAGGTAAAACTCTTGCTTGCGGGCTGCACTGTGTCGCAGAATAGACTTTAAAATACTTCTGTTAGTAGTAACAAGTAACAGGTAGTAGTAACATGGAGAAGCAGCATTTAGTTCCTATGCTCCACTTATCTGGAACAAACTTCCAGAAAACTGTAAAAGTGCTGAAAGCCTGAGTTCTTTTAAATCAAGATTAAAAACACATTTGTTTCAACTTTGTAGTCCAACTGTTTTTAATATTTGTTTTTAGGTTCTATTTTCCCATGTTTTATTTTGTTTCTACATTCTATTCCAACTTGCTTTTATTCTGTTTTATTTTCCTGTATTTTAATCATGTAAAGCACTTTGCATTGTCTTTGTACTGAAATGTGCTATACAAATAAATTTGCCTCGCCTTGCAGTGGGTAGCGCTGTTGCCTTGCAGCAAGAAGGCCTGGGTCCCAGTCCAACCCTGGGATGGAGTTTGCATGTTCTCCCTATGCATCTCTCTTGGTACTCCAGCTTCCTCCCACAGTCTGACAACATGACTGTTAGGTTAATTGGCCTCTCTATATTTTCCGTAGGTGTGTGAGAATGGTTGTTTGTCCTGTTTGTCTCTGTGTTGCCCTGCGATAGACTGGCGACCTGTTCAGGGTGTACCCTGCCTCTTTTGACAGCTGGGGATAGGCACCAGCACCCCTCGTGACAGAAAACAGATGGATGAATTCTCGTTTGCTTGATTTAGCCATATTTTATTGGTTATGTTTATCTTATCTCCTGGGTTTGTTTATGTTTTGCAGATTTTATAGATTATCTACTATAACATCTTGGTTTAAACCAATTTACAATTCCAGATTGTATTTATTATTCATTTAACTTGTACATTTTATTTTGGTGAACTTACCTTACTTACCTGTGTTTCAAGAGGAAGTGTTGCCTCACTTCCTGTAATTATAGCTTCCTGTTTAGAGCTGATGTCACAGGAAGTGACCAGGTGAAGAGGGGGAAAGGACAACTATTTAAATTTGATGAGTCCAATTTAGGCATCGTATAGAATCACTCTGTGTAAATTTAATTTTACAATGTTATGGTCATACTCATAAAGATGTTACGGGCGTGCTTTGTGGCGCACATTACCCATGTATGGAGGCCTTAGTCCTCGACCCGGGTTCGACTAAAATCTCTGGTCCTTTGCAGCATGTCTCTCCCCCTCTCTTGTACCCCTTTTCCTGTCAGCCCACTGTATGAAAAACGAGCCACCACGGCCATAAAAACTAATACTGTGTTCTGCTGGTGAGGTAGTCCAGTATCTACTGGGACAGGGATTGTTTTAGATGGTAGCTTCGTCCACCCCACGTCCACAATGTTCTTTAATTTTCAATCGTTCTCCAGTCATTCCCTGATGACGGCCATAAGATTTTTCATATGGTTGGTTTCCTCAGAGACCGAGCTCTTAGGTGGGCCGACTCCTTTATTGACGAGACTTTGATTCACGATTACAGCTACGCCAAATTTTTATTTCTTTTTAAAAGAACTTTCTCCTCTGTGAGCAAGGAGGAGGCAGGCAAGAGGCTATGGGCACAGAAACAGGGTAATCTGTCGGTTGCTGTTTTCAGTGTTGATTTCCGCACCCTAGCTACCCAGGCCGGATGGGACAACCGTGCTTTAAAAACTGTTTTCCTCTACGCTCTCTAATAAATTAAATGTTCTGATAACCCCAGTCCTGGGTTCTAGGACGCTCAGCATTTGGTTTCAGCCCTAATTGACTCAGACACCGAACAGAACCTCATTGGTAGTCTCTCCGTTAACCCCGTTTTGGTTAAGCCTTTTTCAAATACATGTTCGCACTTTACCTACCCCGGTTTCTGGTACAGCCTTAGATGACAGTCCTTTAGCCACCATAACCCAGCAGACGCTTACTTTTCAGTTTATCACTTCCGGTAATCACCACAAATCTATAACTTTTTTTGTTTTCCCTACAAAGCACTCCCCTGTTGTTTTAGGTTATCCCTGGTTAGTAGCTCACAATCCCCATTTAAACTGGAGAAACTCCCGAGTTGAGACCTGGAGCTCCAGTTGTCTGGCTACATGTCTCCAATCAGCCCTGCTCTCTACTCTCACAACCCACATACATGGGGCCAACAGTTAGCCTGGGTGGAATACTCTCGCAACGCCCATGTTTCAGTTGCAACCGGAGTCTCCCTGTTCGAAGCATCACTCGGCTATCAATCATCTCTCCTCCCCACTTCTTTCCCTGAATCCGTTCTTCCGTCAGTCAGATCATACCTCCTCTATTGTCGAAAGGTCTGGGACCAGACTCGAGCTGCTCTCGAACGCACCTCCATCCAGAATAAGGACTTTGCCAACCCTAAACACCTTCCTGTGCCCACTTACACCCCCGGACAAGAGGTATAGCTTTCTGCAAAGGATTTTCCATTAAAAGCTGTTTCCACATTCCATGTTTCCCAGATCAAGCCTGTCATGTCCAGTCAGTTACTGACTGGACAGTCAGGTACTGTCCACAAGATCGTGGCTTCCAGACGTAGTGGCCGCGGATACCAGTACCTGGTGGACTGGGAGGGGTACGGTCCCGAGGAACGCTCCTGGGTTCCTCGTTCATTCATTTTAGATCCGGCTCTTATTACTGCCTTCGAGGCCTCATCTGCCGGACATCCGCCAGGCCTCCTCCTCAGTGAGTTTATCCTCCCAACATTATTTTCCACAATCCAAACCCAAGTTATCCACCAGCCTCTCAATCTTTCCCAGCAGAGCCCGCAAGACCTCCAACTCGCTGACACCTTGATCTTGTTCATCTACATTCTGACAATAAACACTGTAACTAAACAGTCTGCCTCAGTAATTGCTCTCATTCAGAGTCTCATGTTCTTATCATGACAAAAAGTGGCCGGTTTTCTTCCAGAGATTCAACCCTTGAGCATACTCCATCAATATCTAGTGAAATTTAATTTTAATAAACAGTAATAAACTACATACAAAAACATGAACGACAGAGGATTATGACAGTTCTGGTATGAAAGTGTCCTAAATAAATTCTGCCAGGAGGAGTGGTAAACCTTGGTGATTGCTCCAAAAAGCATGTGGCCAGAACACAATTCTCTAATGGACATTAAACTAAATATTAGTACAGGTGTATGTAGATATGTATTTGAGCTTATAGTTTAATTCTGATTATGACCTGGACTGTACCTCTATGGTTGTGTCTTTTCATCTGCAGTGTTTGTCAGACGAGAAGTTTGTCAGTAGCAGCTCTGAGGTCAGAGTCAGTGGTACAGTTGGAGTAATCAACACTATCTTCTGCTGTACAATTGTTTTTAGTTTTGAGATAATATTTCAGTGTGGGCTAACAAAATCTCAGCCTGGACTATTTAAAACTAGTTATTGCAGCAAATGTGGAGCATTTAGTTCCTATGCTCCACTTATCTGGAACAAACTTCCAGAAAATTGTAAAGGTGTGGAAAGCCTGAGTTTCTTTAAATCAAGATTAAAAAAACATTTGTTTAGGATTGCCTTCAACTGTTCTAGTTATATGAATCACCACTTTTTTGATCAAACAAGCTGTTTTATTTTTAAACACAAAAAGTATAAAGGCCAAAAGCAAAATGCTGATAATATTGTCTTACAAGTGTAGGCAAAATCAAGGAAATAAAATAGAAAAAGCAAAAACCAAACATAAAAACAACAGAAAATCCTACTGGTTACCAGCTCTCCAGCAGAAAAGAATTTATAGAAAAACACAGATTGCACATTGAAAGAAAAATCTTTGATTACTTGAAACAGAATAGCACTGATACCAAAATCATGTTTCCATTGCCCGTTGGTTTTATTGTACTAGGTTGGTAAAAGCAGGACAGTAGGCAGCTTCTTTAAAGGACACAATATCCAGGTGATCAATAACGTTCTTCACCCAGCGGTCATTTGGATTCGCACAGATGCGGCCTGCCCGTTTTGTTATTAGACTGAAAGGAAAGAAATGCACAGAATTTGGATTTTTTACACCCCAAAAGGAATAAAAACTATTTATTTTCTAAGCTTTAGTTTTAATACCACTAGATTACTGTATGTAAAATACGGAAAATGAAAGGAACCGGCTTGCATTACTTACACAACTGCATTCAAAGAGCAGCGGGGATCAGTCTTGTAATATGAAGTGAACAGCTTTTTGTTCAGGGGTTTGCTGAGAAGTTTAAAGCAGCAGTCCTTTATTTCTCTTGCATCTAAAAAGAGCATTAACATCATTAAGGTAATAAATCAATCAGATGAGTTGATTGAGAAGTGGCATCACTCAGTGACATAATCTACTATAAACTTACGGTTGCAGAGGACCGTGGACAGCAGAGCAGCTCCCAGGATGCAGAGCAGGTAGATGTGAGCGACCTTCATGGTGACCAGATATTAGATGATAATACCAAGGCTGACGGTCTGGGCTTTCAAGACAAATAGTGGGTCAGGACTGTGTTTATCAAGATCAAAACAGGAAAAAAAGGTGTTAAAAGAGGCTGGGTGTTTGTGGTTACGCAGCAACTGAATGTCTCTGTGACACAAGTGAAATGTTCCACTTGGTTAGATAGAGTGGTAGATTTAAAAGGAAATGGAGCTGTGGTTAGACCAAAGTTGCATCTCAAATGCATGAAGTCAAATAATTCTACTGCGTAGGAAACTAATAAGCTTCCAAAAAGAAAAGGAACTTTAAAAGGCTAACATTGCTTGTTTTGATATTGCTTGTTCTTTTTCTATCTTAATTAATTTTATTTTATTTCTCTCTTGATGAAACCAAGATATTGGTGATAATGTATTGATTGAAAGGCGTTGTAAAATAAAATGTATTATTATTAATATTATTATTAAGAGGATCTTTACATTCATATGATTGTATTTGTTACGTGTTTTTATAACAGCAAAATAAAAATAAATCGTATTAGTTATCAGGCACTTTAACCAGGATCAAATTGAAATGTATAGAGTTGAAATTCCATCTGTCTATATTGTTAGTTTGATTAGAAGATATATTTCTAAATATGAATTGGATCAAACTGGTGCTCTATAAAGAAACTGAAGTTAATTAAATGAACAAATAATTAAATCTCGTACTTAACCTCATTATGACAGCTGGAATCAAACTTAAAAGACAAAATTGCTTTACTCTGCATAAATAACACCCAAATCCACGTTTTAAAGATTGTTTAGTTTTTTGGTTTATTCCAAGTCAGTGCAAAATACTGTACAATATTATCTACATATACTGTATTACAGAATACAGACGAGAGAACAGATACTCAAGAAAACACAGTTTGTGTTTTAAACCCATTTAAAAAACTCAGGTTAAACAGTGACTTAATAAAACTACTGGGTTTACTAAACAAAGCTGTGAGAATCTCTTAACCACATCAAATCCTTTGTAGAAATTTCACTAAATTTCAACAAAGTGAGTAATGCAGAAATAATTTCTCCATAGTTATAGATTTCATATTTGATTAAACTACCGCGACCCCATGAGGGATAAAGCGGATCAGAAAATGGATGGATGGATGGATTAAACTAGTTCAAACATTTTGCTGTGGAGTCATATTCAGATTAGCTGCCTATTAAAGTAATTTCACAGCACTTCCAATTATGATGGTATGCATAGAAAGCCCACTGAACTGCCTCTGCAGAATATGGAGATTATATCATAAGTTAATATATGATTACTGACTTGTAAATCACAACATAGTTTAAATCCACAGCCCATTTTCATCACTATCAGCATCATATGTGCTACCAACCAAGTCATAACTTAATGAGTTTGGCCATTGTTTCCATGTATTTGTTTGCATTTAACAGGGGGAAGGCTGGTCGCTTGATGGTGAGCTCTGATTGGAGAATATGAATTACGAAGAAAATAACCTATGATGAAAGAAAAATAGTTTTCTGATGTTGTGCCATTAGGCACTGTTTTAAGTAATTTAATGTTTAATAAATAACCCTTGGTCTGTTAGGTATTGTCTGGCGAATATCAGCCCAAACAGCTAATATTAGAACAATAGTTAAAAGCAATGATTGGAAGAATGATTTCAGAACTTTAAATTAAAAGGGCTATAAGTAAGTAAGTAAGGTATAAGTAAGGTATTTACTGTAAAATCAGCCTAAACCATTTTCATTTGTTCCCTGGGATGGAAGTCATGGGTGCAGCTTTATAGTGGTCTCAATCACCCAACATACTTTGGTTTACCACGGGACAGACACCAGGAGATGCGCCCGCAGCAGACAGTGAAAGCCGAAGTGTTTTCATAGTTCATGGTTTGTAAAATAGTTAAATAGTTTACAGTCCACCAAGTTCGGTTTACATAAAAATTCAGTCTTCGGGAAATGTGTGATTTCTGTACACACGAACAATGAAAGGGCTCTGTTTTATCTCTAGCACTAAAATATCAGTCTAATTACCAAACTGTGGTGAAGTAGTTTATAATCAACTCAAAATTACGAAAACATCCAGCCAAGATTTTCACATTTGATATCTGTTATGTGCAGATGTAGGAGGATGGCTGTCATTTTGGCTTCAGCTTTGGTTTGTTGCATGGTTGCTGTATATTTTTGCGCATGCTTTTTAGAGACACCGGTTCCAACTCCCTCCCTCTGGCCAGCGACTGATTACGTGTACCCTATCATGAGTGATGAGAGACAGGAAGAAAAGCGGCGGCCACACCCAATGATAGGAGTAGGAGACAGAATGCGTAGTGAAGGAGCCACCGGCGCCCGGCCAGCAGTCGAGATGTGGTTGGGAGAAACCTGCGGAGGCATCATCAGAGAAGCGCTGTCCACCGGCAGTGATGGGTACACGACAGATCTTGACTAGCGGCAGGCAGAAGTGAACCCCAGGACCGGGAGCAGCAGGGCCATAGTGGGGCCATGGTGAGGCACACCTGAGCCGGGACCTGTCGCTTTCCTTGCTACGCACGTTGGCTGGATGGAGGCGAACCCATCCAGGGACGAGGGCAGGATGGAGAAGAGGCTCAAGGGAGGGGCTGGCCCCACCCGCTCAAGCGCTGGAGTGATAGCTGGGGGGTGGACTGCAGAAGGACAACGCGTGGGAGCGGTTGATCCTCACTACCCTCTCGCTGCTGAGACCGCTGGATGTTTTGGTGCTGGGCCTTTTAACCATTTTAACGTGTGATTGCACTTTTAGTGTAGGTTTTAGGTATCATCCACTGTACAGTTTTTAGGGTTAATTTTTATCATTATAAAGTTGTTAAACTTTTAATCTTGTTAAAATGCACTGCTCACCCTTGCAACGACAAACCTGTTTTATTCCTAGTTTGACTTGGTGCCGTTGTTAGTGTGACTCATTAGTTTTCTGTTGCTCAAAAAAACATGGACATTACTCGGCGGTCTGCATGGTTTCTGACCTTCTGCCTGTCCACCGACCGTCGCTTCCTCTGCGCTTCAAACTCTCGGAGCTTGAGAACCTGCCGCGTCGTTTTGGCAGCTCACCAGCTAGAATCCCTTTCCATCACCGGACCAGTACAGGGCATTAAGAACAGGTTAGTGTCCTGAAAGTTTCTGTTTATACACATCCAAACAGACGAGGTTACTAACCTGTTGTCTCCACCCGCAGAGGTTCCTGCTGAAAACACAGACGTTTGTTAGCGCGGCAGGAAGAGGAAGACAACTTCTTATCTGGACTCATCAGCTGTATGAGTGTAACCCACCAAACCATTGGAAGCTGACCTGTGGGTGCAGCTTCACAAAAAACACTTCCCTTCAATATGAGAACTGCTGAGACACATCTTTCACACTTCTAGTACTTAAGACAGTGTTAAACACTACATAAAATGATAACATAGCTTATACATGAATATAAAAATGGTAGTAAAACCTTAACACTTATGGTTTCATATTTTCCACATGCCTTCAGTAAAGATTTCTTATTCCATTTGCAGGAAATGCGCACTTCCAGGCTTCTTATTTCCTGCCATTGCCATGGTGAATCATGTTATCTGTGCTCAGTTGATGAGGACTTTTTTCAGGCTCGTGCTCACATTCATCTCAGGGTTTAATTGGGCGTTGTGTTTAGTTACCTGATTGATATCACTTGTTCTGAAACTGAAAATGCAGAGTATGACAGAGTGAGGTAGAACTACTCACAGTAGCTGCTTTCTACTCGGGGTAGATCGGCTAGTCTTTCTGAAATGGGACCCAGAATAGGTTGACCAGACGTCCCCGATTTCCGGGGACAGTCCCCGTTTTGGACCGGCGGCTAAGGCTGTCCCTGGAAATGTCCCCGATTTTACCGAGGGGGGAAATGTTGCGTGCAGACTGTTATTACGGTAGAGCTGTTGCGCGCATAAACCGGTGTTACGGTAGCTGGTTGCGCTGTTGATAACATAAAGACGAGGAACAGAGCGCACCACTAGACGGGCAGTATTGATGCTTTTGGATGTCAGCTGGCATTAAAACACAAAGGAGAAGAAGAAGAAGAGCGCACCACTTTTCAAAGAAGAAGTGGAAGTTCGTTGTCACAACCAGGGAGCTGCCCTGTGTTATGGTGTGTTAATCGATTCAATTTATTTGGATCGGGCTGATCCTGTGAGAAATGTTTGGTTTGTGTCCAGGTAAAAAAAAAAATCAATAAAAAGTAAGACAAAACCACAAGTGGCTGCTCGCATGAGTAAAAGATACTCGAAAAATTTGTAACAGAATGATTGAAAACTCTTTGTAATGCGCTGATCTGTTACTTTGGTTCTCCAGGGATCAACAAGGGTTCGTCGACATTTTAGAACTGATTGGTGACCTTTAGTTTATATTTCAGTTAGTTAGTTAGTTAGTTATAAGTAGAGTTATTACAAGATGTTTTGCTGATTTATGGTTGTGATTTATGAGCATAGACTTCCAGGCTTAGGTTTAGCTTTTCTACTACTCAGCTTGGATATATGAAAGTTCTTCATAAACAAATAGGAGCCAGTAACAGGAGAACTGAATGAGACAAGATCTGCATGATCTGAAAGTGATGGAGTAAGAGATAACCACCTGTTTAATGTTTGTTGTTTTTGTTTGTAACTCCAAATATTGTGGTTATTACATTTTAGTATTTAATCAGATGAGATAATAAAAAAAATAATTGGAAGTTTTCATCTTGTACATTCTAATGTTTTTGGAAGTGATTTGAATTATATAATGTCTCTGTTTTAGAATAGTGTAAGATTCATACAAGAGGAGAGAGGAAGAAGATAGGAAGACAGAAGATTAAATGAGAGTGGAGGAAAATAGGAACACTGATGGACAGAATGGTTGACAAGAAGGGAGAAATATTTACTTAGAAGAGTGTTAATAAAGGTCAAGTGATAAAGCGTTGACATGATTTGAGTGATAAACTAACGTACTGAGCAATGTAGTGTGCAAAGTATGCTATGTAAAACAGAGTGGCTATGTACTCAGGTTTGAGGATATAACCTCTTTCTGAGTCTCTGCACTGAACATGAGTTTCACTGCACTTCCCTAGCTGTGGCAGAATGAAGAAGCAGTTTAGTTGTATTTTTTTCTTGTGTTTTAAAAATGTCTGTTCTGCACATAATATATCCTCTTCTCCTCTTATTCTATCCAGACCTCTGGATACCATGGCTGATGGCTCTTCAGAGACAGAAGGCCTTGAAGAAACCAGAGATGACCTCATGTTAGCTGACTCACTGATCAGAGTTAACAAACCTTATAGGAGCAAACAATATACCTGCACATCAACTACTACCATATACATAATGTAGTTATACACACTTTATGTAAGTTTATACATGTTCATGCTGCACTACACACACAATCACTTGCATTTATGTCAAGGGATTTCCAAGTATGTGCTTTTTTAAACATGTTTAACACCTTTTCACCTCACATCACCACAACCCATTTTCTCGTCCCAAAGGGGCTCTATGCACAGCTCCACTTTTTCCTGAACTTCATACATGGTAAATGGACTGAACTTATATAGCGCTTTTCCAGTCATGCTGACCATGCTGACAAGTGAACTGCAGCAGCTCCTTTGTTTCCTGCCCTTCATTACTGGACAGACTGAATAATCCAGGTGTGTCTGACCTCAGTAACCAGCCAGACACACCTGGATTAATCATCTTGTCCAGTAATGAAAGACAGGAAACAAAGGAGCTGCTGAAGTTCAGGAAGTAGTGGAGCTGTGTTTATAGCCCATTAGTAGGAGAAATGAATCTGCTTCTTTGGGATGCACAGGCCCCTGATGTGGCCAGTTGACAGTAAGAAACATATATCACCCTTTACCTGCAGGCTTGACCACTACTTTTTGATGTTAACCCAGAAAACCAATTTCTCATAGGTATGTAGACGTGAACAGAATAAGTATTTGTTGCACTTTTTTGAAGAGGTGGGGGAGCTCTGTCTCCACAGACAGGAAATGGCTAAATGTTTGTACTTACTGGTTTTTCTTTTCCTCATGTCACTCTCCCCTTAGGAGGCGGCAGAGCTCTTTGAGCCCCACAAAATTGGAAAGCCCTGCTAACCACACTTGACCCCTCCACTCCCACCACCACCACTTTGCCCCAACCCAGAAATGCAGTTCTAGTTTTCTATTAATAACACTATTTATTCATTTTATTCATCTTAGGATATACTAAAAGTGGGGTAAGGCACATTCCTGGCTTTTACACTTGATTGTTGTTGTTTAAATATTAATAAGTATGTAAAAAATAAATGAAACCATTACTGTCCCCGTTTCCTAATTTCATCTTGATGAGATGTATTAATTTTTATCCACGAGCAAGAAATGTCCCCAGATTTGATTTCTGAAATCTGGTCACCTTAACCCAGAAAATAAGACGCGCAGAGCAACCTGCTCAACTATAAAGGCTACCGCACCCATCAATCAGTGATGCGCTCCAATCAGCCCCTGGCGCACACTGAGAGGGACCGTGGAACACCATCTCACCAGAACTGCAAAATGGTGCAAAATAACTTGGTTTGTTGTTATTTTATTTACAGTTCAGCTTGGATTTTATTTACTGTGCAGCATGGATATGCTGTGCGCGCTGAATCCAGATGCAGTGTGCGATTGATCATGCGTGCAGCTTAAAGGGAACATTGCCAGCAACCTCTATTTGTTTTTCCTGTGTTATCCCTGGGACCAGTCCTCGTTCTGCCCTCGCTAGTCTGCTTGCTAGTGCTTGTGTGAACCACCTGGACAAAAGGTTCCTGTTGGATACTTTGATTCGCTCTGCTCACGCTGGGAACACGTTGGTGGCTTCAAGTCAGACTCTACCTACAGCTTCTGGTCAAGTCTTATTCTACCTGCAGCTCCTGCACAAGTCTGGTTCTATCTGCAGCTCCTGCAAAGGTTTTGCTGCCTTCAAGCTACTCCTGATCAGGTCTGGTTCTGTGTGCCACTTTAGGTCATTATGGTTCTGCCTGTATTTATCTGTTCAAGTCCACAGCCTGCCTACCTATTTAAGTCAGCCTCAGCCTACATCCTCTGGTCATTCTTCTACCATCTACCACATTATCAATAAACTGTTTAAACGTTACTCTGTGTTGGTTTGAATATCTGGTTGCTACATACATGGAGTGTCAGAATTCACTCCACCTGCAAGCCTCCCCACATAAGCCTCCCTGAGTCTTCTCTTCCCCGCCGGCTCGTCTTCAGTCTCTACCTACACCACGCCTGTCTAGCCCTGTTCTCATCAGTCTCCACTCCACGTCTGTCAACCTGGTTTGTTCCCTGTTTTGTTCCTGGATTTCCTGCCTCTTCTGTGCTTCAAGTGAGGCCTCTGGTAGCTCCTGGATTTACTACAGCCCTCGGATCTCAAGAACTGTCCCTGCTGCCCTGCTGGATTTACTGCAACCCCTGTGCTCCAGGTTTGCTCTCTGCTCTGTTGCTGAACCGCCTGCTACACCTGTGCTCCAGGTTTGCTCTCTGCTCTGTCACTGGATTGCCTGCTACCCTGTGCTCCAGCAGTCCTGCACCCCAAGAACTGTCTCGCTCTGCACCTCTGCTCTGACAGCAGCCCAGCATCTCCTAGAACTCTCTCCAGTCTCTTCCAGTCAGCCTGCTCCTGCACCCATCATCTCCAGTCCGGTTACTAACTCTGGTCATCATCATCCAACTCATTATTTTCAATAGACTACAAAAGCTCTGTGTGTGCGCAAACTTTGCGGGTTCACGAAGACAAATTAATGACACATCGTTGCACTGATAATTTTTTTTTTACTTCCACAGGATAGTTATATGTTATTGTATTCTGTTCTATTTCTAGTCTTCTTACTGGCTTCCATGCTGGCAGGCTGCTGCTCATTTGCCAAGATAAAATACCAAATGATGTGCTCTGTTTTAGGAATCTCATATGATTGGCTGAGGATCCAAAAAGTAAACACAGGCTACACTCTGAACCAAAGTTGTTCCGGACCCTACCTTTAGGTTTAAAAGGAGAAAAACTTGACTAAGTAATTGTTGATGGAGAGGACCAATTGTTTGTATTGAATGTTACTTCCATCCCAGGTGACATATGAGAATGATTTAGGTTGATTTTTACAGTAAATATCTTACTTATAGCTCCTTTAAAACAGGGCCAAACAAAGCATAACTGATATATTGTTCTGCTGTAAGTTGCAAACAGCAAATTAAACATATGTTGATTGACAGATGTTTTAAAGACGTCTATGGTCTCAGGCATATATGTCTGTGTTTAGACAGGAGAATGCATTAACAGACACTGGTGATGAGGTTTACCTTGAGAACCTAAACTAAAATGATGATTTATGCTGAAGATAGAAAAAAGCTCCCTCCTGCTGTCATGTGATTTTGCAGATAATTTATTACCCATTAAGGAAAGTCTCATGTTGCTTTAGCGCTAGGGTTTTGTTCCAGGTACTGTCTGGGCTTTTAAAAGCACCATTAGGTGCTTCCACATGTGAAAATCTGTTGACTTAATGACTGATGATGAAATGCAAAACTTTAAATGAATTAAGCAACTAATGTTTTGCTTTGTTTACATATCATTAAAAATAAATGACAAAATGAAGTCACATATTGTGCAAAATGCAATATGTTAGGGTTGTGGTTATTTCTAAAAAGTTTCGTCATGGCTGCTCAGAGACATAAATAATAATTGAACTTTTTTGATCTCACAATGGAGAAATTCACTTCTGCATCTTAACTCATCCCCTTGGGGAGCAGTGGGCTGCCACTGTGGGGCGCCTGCGGAGCAAACAGGGGTTAAGGGTTCTTGCTCAGGGACCCAGAGTGCAAGCTGTGGGGATTGAACCGGGTACTTGCAACCTTCTCAGAGCGCAAGCGCACTGCTCTAACCACTAGGCCACCACTCCCTCCATAAAACCATGAGTTGTGGTTAAGACTGTATACATCTACGATGTTCACAGTCTGCCTTCTTTCCTGACTAAGTGAAGCTACAGAACATCAGCAGACAAAGACATGCAGCAGATTGTTCACATCTGTGTGGTTCTGATGAACGTGGTCTGGATCACATTCTTTTTAACTACGGATCCAGATTTCTCAGGTAAGAGCGATTAAAAGAGCTGATCCATTGATGGTTTCTACCATGGATGAAAAATGTATTTAAACAGACTTCCTGTTTGTCTTTTCTCTCTTTGAAAGAAGTCATCTACAGCTATTATTATGGTGTAAATGTTAATATTGGTTCTGGTGAAAGGCTTTTATCCTCTCATCGTGAGAGTGTAGTATCTTTTTTTTTTTTTGCATGAACGTTCTATCACTAACAGGCTTTAATGATTTGAATGAACCATTGCTTTTTCGAGGTAGAATAATAATACATCATACAACTGCAATGAAACTGATCTTGATGCAGGAAGTTTGAATTTGAATTGTAAACTTTGAAATTTGAAACTCCAAACTGTACAGAGGCTCACACACACATGCACTGATATTTAGTTACTCTTGGAAAGATGCAGAGAAATAGATTTTTTGTTGACAAGAACAAGCTTCTGACATATTTCTGATTAAATATTTGGGGACTACATGTGTCAGAAATCGTTAGTCTACTACTAGACTACGAACAGTTTTGTTTCCGATCACACGTCTGTTTTTTTTTTTTATCATAGGCCATCAAACTTAAATTAGGTTGAGGCCGGTACTAATCCAGAATCTTTTTTTTTTTTTTTTTTTAGATTATTTTTATTGATTATACAGCTGAAAAACCACAAGCATAAAGTAAAAAAGCTAATCCAGAATCTTAAGCTTGGCTTTATCGGCCAGTTACTCCAAGAAATCATCAGCATGATGCTGCCAGCACAATGTATGACCCATAAGTAAAGTTATTTAAAAGCCTCACCCTAACCCCTCCAGACGTTACCTCTTGTGTTTGCTGACAGACAGCTAAACCTTTCTGTCAGTCTGTTCATAAACCTGTTTTTAAAGAAAGCACATCCTTGTAGGCCGCGACTGATTTTAGTTATGCTTGAAGGGGGGGGATTTTTGGAGTAAGGGCTTCTATTTTTGGTAAGCACCCTCTCGTATTGATGATCTGGACACTAACGCCGAGGACTGAGCCCAAATAATTCTAAAGGTAAACCATGAAAGTGGGCAAAACCAAATAAAGGTGAGACATTTCTTTGGCCATCCCAACCCAACAAAGCAACTCCACCAGACAAGCTTTAAAAATGGCTTAAATGATCTCTACCGCATTCTGCCAAGAAGAGTGGTCAATTACTTAATCAGTAATTACAGTAAACAAATTCAATTAAATGTTCTCTGGATCTTTTAATATATTTAAGCTTATATGTGTCATTTTCACATATGTGGACTCAACTTTTGTTAAAGAAAATGAGTGCAGACAGTGGTGGCTCGCCAACTATGGTGCTGGGGTGCTGCCCCATCAAAGTTGTGGGAAAAACTGTAGACATTGCAAAAATAAAAATTATTTATCAAATATGTTTTCTCATAAAAATGTGTCTGACCTTTGATTTTCAGCATTCCTTTTGCACTTTGAGTTTATGTTTGTGTGTACGCCTTCTAATTTTAATTTCAATGCTGAGGGCCCTTGGATTAATGAGTGTGTGTGTTCCCTTTGCGCTTTGCAGGTTTCTGGTTGGTTACTTAAAGTGTGTAAGATTTACACTCTGGTGCATCATCTGATGGTGCTCTAAATGCATTACAAACGTCCTTGCCTTCAAGCGCGTAATAACTACTGCATAAGCTGCATGGAGTCAAAAATGTAACAATCTCAACACGCCCTTCATGTATTTGGTAGCAAGCTACTGCTAATAGCTCGTTTTGAATCCCTGCTCCCTCATGAATTGTCTCAACTCCACCTGATAATAATAGCTGGGCTAATGCAGACTCTCACTTTCTGTTGGTTATTACTTTTTCTTTTCTTGGTTACTTACTCTTGCCTCTTGCTGGGCAAAGATTATGGATGGTCCTCCATTTCAACAGAAAACGGCAAATAGGATGATCTACAGTCATCTTTTCTTGTTTATACTCCTCTTCTACCGACAACACATCTTCATGTAGAAGACAGATGGGTAAAACACATATGGTAACAGAAATAGCAATTGCGTCTCCCGTGGGTGCACCTCCACCTATCTATTTATAAATAACTAAGTCTATGCTATGAGAACACTTTCATTTTTGATGTGATGTTAATTAGACTTTGTCAGAATATGTATTTATAAAATTAATACTTGATTTTTGCTGATTAAAAGCCACATTAGTTAAACACTGTCCTTTTAAAGATTCTTCTTGAGGCACATCTCTTTTCCCCTTTGGCCAGTCAGGGTTTTTGTGTCATTCTTCTCCCATGTCACTATGATACAAAAGGAAGAGTCAGACTGCAACCAAGACAAAAATACAGGAGAGAATGCTGCAGCAAAAAGAAAATTTTCTTAAAAAAATTATAATTTAACTGTACAACTCTTTTTTTAACTGGAAGAAATAATCACAATATAACTTGGACTGGATCGACCAGTTTTAAAATCCAGCAGCAGGTAAGGAACCATGGAAGAATTTAGGTTTAGGTAGTTTATTGTTATAATCTTAAACCTCTAGTGCGTCCCCCCCACCCCCCCTCCACCCCACAAAAAAAGTTAGTCACCAGCCATCACTAGTTGCGGATGAATGTAATTATCAATAGATCCTGCAGAAGCAATGGTTCAAGTAAATCAATAAAAGCTCAACATTAGTTTTTAGATGAGTGGGTGTCAACATGTGACCTGCAGTGTAACTATGTGGTTGTATCTCTTCATCTGCAGTGTTTATGCTGAAGAGAAGCAGCAGCAGCAGCAGCGCTGATAAGGAGATGTTAACAGAGGAGTTTTGCCTTCAGGGGCCCAATGATGAAACAGCAGACCCTCAGGGAGAGGTCCTGCTGAACAAATCAACACCCTCACTGACGCCCCCTGTAAGGCTCAGTTTTGTGTGCAACTTTCTGTGTTCAGCAAGAGAAATGTGTTCTGTTTTATAGTAAACTTTGTAATTGTGGGACTGTTAGAACAGCAAAGAGAGTAAAATTATGTGGTTAACTTGGTTTGAAAGATGATGCAATAGGAAGATCGAAATGTTCTTGACATTTCTGTTGGAAACAGGCTTAACCTAAAATTTGTGTCCATTTTGGAGACAAAACATAAAAATTACTGTGTTTCTCCAACACGTTCTTCAAATCTTAGTATTTTAAAAACTTTTAAAATACTAATATTTTAAAAACTTTGAATGTAAACTAGACCTCCAAGCAGTTATCAATGAGTGTATATATATATATATATATATATATATATATATATATATATATATATATATATATATATATATACACACACACACACACACACACACACACACACAGGTGCTAGTCATTTAATTAAAATATCATGAAAAAGTAGATTTTTATGCAAAAAGGGAAACTTGCATATTATATTCAATCATTACACACAGACTGATATATATTAAGTGTTTATTTCTTTTAATTTTGATGAATATAATTGATAACTAATGAAAACTCCTATATTCAGCATGAGAAAAATAGAATATTGTGAAAAGGTGCAATATTGAAGACACATGGTGTCACACTAATCAGCTAATTAACTGAAAATACCTGCAAGGGCCTTTAAATGGTCTCCCAGTCTAGTTCTGTAGGTGACACAGTCATGGGGAAGACTGCTGACTTGACACTTGTCCAAAAGACGACCACTGACACCTTCCACAAGGAGGGCAAGTCACTCGACTGACCTTAACCCCATAGAAAATCTATGTGGTATTCTGAAGAGGAAGATGTGATATACCAGACCTAACAATACAGAAGAGCTGAAGGCCACTATCAGAGCAACCTGGGCTCTCACAACACCTGAGCAGTGCCACAGACTGATTGACTCCATGCCACGCTGCAATGCTGCAGTAATCCGGGAAAACTGACCGTTTTAAAGTGTATTTATTGTCATATATGCTATGTATCCAGCGGTTGTTTATACTGTAGCTGCTTATCGTTGATAAATTGACGAAATCAAGATAAATCTCCTGCCTGTTGTGGTGCCATGGATATTGCGAAGAGTAAATACGAGTAATGCGGGTAGTAGACCCAAAAAAAAATTATCTGAAGGAATAAATAGCTATGTGGACATCATCTGTAAGAAAAATCTCGCTGATCTGCCACTTCAATGATTTAGCGCTTCATGACCGGTTTAAGGTCAGCTCCTGACCCACATGGGAGAAACGATCAGGAGTGATCAAAGTTTACAAGATTTATAGAAACATAGAGTAGATGAAGTCTGGGTCCAGGGGGCCTTCAATGCAGGCTGTAGGGTCACTGTAAGGGAAAGGTGGAAAAATAAATGCAGCCACTGGTCTGTAGGACATGTTGGTGAACAGACCCTACTGGCCTGAGGTCGAGAATGGAAAGAATTTAAAGACGTTAAAACTGAGGTAATTACCAACCCAGATTTTTTGTGTACTACAGAGGGGCCCAAAGGCATCTGCATCTAGTGAAAAGTTTTATAGTCCAAATAATTCACAGAAGTACTGTAACTATTTTTTGACTTAGGGCCAATAGACTGATTATTGAATAATTCTAACAAACAACAACAGAGCTGTTGCTTATGCATTACATAGATTATGTATGTGTCAACAAAATTGTATGTTTTATTTGTCAAAGATGTGGATGTTTTCTTCTCCATCTGCTCCCAATGAACAGACACTGACACTCTCAGAGGTCACTTCAACGCCACAGATCAACTACACCACAGAATCTGCTGACATCACCCAGCCCCCTCAGAGAAAAGTCATCCGCATCCCTAGCATGTCTGGAAGAGAAAGAGTTTCTAACAGTACGTTTTCATTAAAGATGTTATAGAATTAGAGCAAGAACACAAACTCTTTGAGGCTGATCTAAAACAGAGTTCGGTCTCAGGTTCTGTGAAGTTTTATACGTAATGCTACTTAAAAAACAAACAAACACTTGACCTAACATTTCTGAGACTAACTGCTAAATTGTAATAGATGTATTCTTTTCAGTGTTCATTATGTTTTACGATTGAAAGGGAAATCAAGATTTTCTTTATAGTCCAGTTGAACTCAAACAGTCCAACTAGTTGAGCTCCTGTCTTTGGAGCCCAACCAGCAACATTGACAAATTGAAACACTGCCACCTACTGGTGATGTTTACATGTTCATAATGTTTCTAATATGCTGTTTGTAATAGTGTGGATGGAAACCACAGGACCTTTTGTAATGGATAGAACATTTGTTTATATATATATATATATATATATATATATATATATATATATATATATATATATATATATATATATATATATATATATATATATATATTTATATATATTGTGTGTGTGCTGAATCATTTGCAGCAAAAGTGTGTATTTAATTAGAGTTTCACCAATGTAATGCTCATATTTTCAGGTTCTTTTCATCTTAATGACTGCTGCTTTGAATTCTTCACAAACCCTGTAAACAAAACGCAGTTTACTTCATATTTCATGACTGATCCCAGCTGCCCCACCACAGGAGTTTTGTAAGTACTTCAAAGTGTGTTCCTGTTATTTGTAGCAGGCTATAAAGCAAGATTTGCTGTTTTATTTTCGTCTTAAAATCCCTTATATTGAAACTAATGGTTATGATTGTACTTTATTTGCTCTATTTGGGGAGGAGGAAAATCTAAATTATGTGCATTTTCTTTCCTTTCAGTTTAATAACAACACAGTCATGCTACATTTGTGCATATCCAAATGCATCCTGGGTGGAGAAGGTTATTAAGCACCTGGATTCTGATTCCCCTTGAAGGAGCTGTCTACAGTCCTGCTTTATCAGACCATGTGAAGTCAAATTAACTGCTTGTGGCAAAGTGATCATCATTTTGGTATCAGTGCTAGTCTGTTTCAAGTTTCAAAGATTTTGCTTCCAGTTTACAATATTTTTTTTAATATAATTTTTTTGAATGCTTTGTGCAACAGATATCCTACATTAGTCATTTTAACCAGTATTGTGCTTTGTCTTAGACCAGGGACTACTGAAATATGTTGCACGCACCCCTGGGGGTGACAGTGTTTTTTTCACCACACCATAAATACATGCAAATAAACATTTCCTCTGTAAAAATTTTAATCAAAAACTGTGAATTTAATTTAAGTCAATAAAAAGTATTCACATGAAATTTGAATTTAGAAGAAGCCTTCTACATGTTCATTTTAAGATGAAATATAGAGGAAGTTATCCTGTACTGTAAATGCGCACCTAGCTTAAAGCCTCTGCTTCAATCATTCTGGCAAACACGCTCAATTGGCTTAAATCAGGGAAACTGTCATTCAGGTGAGACATCTAGACTGAACACGTTATCATGAGCATTTTCTCAGGCTGCTTTTTTTTTTCATCAACCTAACTTTTATCTAATGGTTCTTTTTTAATATTAGAAAGGAAGCTGTAAGTTTAAGTTCTTTGTCAATCATTTATACATATTACAATTGCATTCAGAATTAAGCACAGAAGGAAGCAGTGAAATGCAAATTTAACATGAATAAAAAGTTAAGATCTGGTTATTTGAGCTAACAGAGTCTTTACAGGAAAGCTGCTTTAAAAGATAATTAGTTCAGTCCTGACTAAAATGAGCCAACAGCTTGTGCACCTCTCTGGTTTGATCACACAGTACCATTTATTTAATCAACAGCAAAGTTAACTTACTGTAATTAGAGATTTAAGCACAATTTACCTAGTAAACCTGTTCTCAAACATGTTACTGTGGTTACCACATCACTTTACCCTCTTTTTCTGCAGTAGCTCTTTGATCGTGTTTTACCTGTTTATGTTCTTTTTCACAGATTTACAAATAAAGATCTATTAGCTAAAAGTTGAATGTTGTACATTAATTTTACAAGATTAGTCCCATTTTTGTAAATATTTTTCTTAGTTTAAATATACAAAGATCAAAATAACTGTTGCCTCTAACCAACATTTTGTCCAGCAGGGATTCCTTGGTTGCAACCTGTTTCTAAGTTACTGTCATCCGCCCCTCAATATCAAAGGATGTGGCACTGTGTTATTAGGTTATCGGCACAACAATTTTATTATTGGCAAATTATCAACTTGTTTGCCATTTTTTAATTATTTTTTTAGGGTATATAACATTACTGGACTTTATTACATTATTGATTACATTTATTACAGCTTTAAGTAGTTTGTGCGTATTTGAGCTCACCACCTTGCTTAAAACCTTCTCACTGATTGCATTCTGATAGACACAATTCATCTGTTGAAACAGTGATTTGCATCTATAAACTCCACAAGAATGTGAAGGCATCGTATCATCCAGGAAGGAGAAAAGTTCATCGCAGAGATGAAGAGCTTCTGTGTGAAATGTGTGACTAAACCCAGGAATAAAAGCAAAGCTTGCATAGGCAAATGCAAGCTTGGGGTCTACATCTAACCTCAGTATAATCATCTTTTCTGATTAGTTTGTTAAAGGTTCCTCTGGCTTCTGTCTCCACTTCCCACATCTGAAGCTGAGCTCAGCTTGCTTGGACTTTAGATCCTCCAGATGGTTCTCCAGGCGCTCCGAGGCGTCCACAGTCTCCTCAAAATCCCGCAGCAGGTCCCTGTTTTGTAGGAGACCACGGCGCTCCTTCAGCCTCTGGTTGTCTCTCTGTAGGCCGGTCCGGTCCTGCTTGGTTCGGGTCAGGAGCTCCCTCTTCCTCGCCACCATCACCTCCACCTCTGCCAGCTGCTGCCGCTTGGCCTGGACCTCCGCCTGGCTCCAGTGGAGCTTCTCCTTCATGTTGGACAGGACCTGACACATCGGGTTGGCAGCAGTTAAACGGCTCACGCTTCTCAAAACACCCGTGCATTCATCAGCTCACCTCCAGGCAGCCGGCGATCTTCCTCTGCAGCTTTAGTGCTTCCTCGCTCTCCTTCTCCGCCTGCTTCTTCCGCTCCAGCATGTCGGCCCGCAGCTGCTCAAACTGGACCTGCAGGGGGTCCTCGCCGTACTCGGCCCCCTCGCGGAGCTCGGCCTTCAGCCTGCGGATCCTGAAGCTCAGCTTGAAATGCTTCAGGCGGAGCTTCGTCAGCTCAGCCTGGCGGAGCCGCTCTGCTGCCAGGACCGCCTTCACTTTGGACCGGGCCGCTTCTTTCCCCAGGCGACGGCTCAGCGCTGCCACCGCCGCGTCCCGCTTCAGAGCCATCAACGCCTCCCATTCTTCTTCCGCCTGAAGTAAAACGAGAGACGTTTTACCGATATAACATGGGAGCACTTGTTGAGTTTTTGAAGTTTCCAAATTGAATAAAAAAAAATCTTTTATGTGAAAATACAGCCTGAATGCTAAACGCTGCATGGATGAGCCGATTTGCGGGAGAAACAAATGAAGCAGAAATGCTAGCTGGAGCATACAAACTAGCAAAAATATTAACTAATCAAACATTTTAAAAAAAAATCTACTGATGAAGTGTTAGTTGAAAAGAGGAAATTAATTGTGAACAGGTAATATCCGAATCAAAGCGATTCTGGTCCACTGTCCGGCGTCTCAGGAGGGGGAAGCAGTGCAGTACCAACACTGTTTATAGTGGGGGTGGTGTGCTGCTGACCTCGACTCGGGACGTCGTGTTTCGGTGGGCGGAATACTTCGAAGACCTCCTTAATCCCACCAACACGTCTTCCATTGCGGAAGCAGAGCCTGAGGACTCTGGGTCGGGTTCTCCCATCTCTGGTGCTGAGGTTGCCGAGGTTGTTAAAAAGCTCCTCGGTGGCAAGGCCCCGGGGGTGGATGAGATTCGCCCTGAGTACCTTAAGGCTCTGGATGTTGTGGGGCTGTGTTGGTTAACGCGGCTCTGCAACATTGCGTGGACATCGGGCGCAGTTCCCCTGGATTGGCAGACTGGGGTGGTGGTTCCCCTATTTAAAAAGGGGGAGCTGAGGGTGTGTTCCAACTACAGAGGAATCACACTCTTAAGCCTCCCTGGTAAGGTCTATTCAGGGGTTCTGGAAAGGAGGGTCCGTCAGATAGTCGAATCTCGGATTCAGGAAGAGCAGTGTGGTTTTCGTCCTGGCCGTGGAACACTGGACCAGCTCTATACCCTCAGCAGGATTCTGGAGGGGGCATGGGAGTTTGCCCAACCAGTCTACATGTGCTTTGTGGATCTGGAGAAGGCATTCGACCGTGTCCCCCGGGGGATCCTGTGGGGGGTACTCCGGGAGTATGGAGTACCGGACCCTTTAATAAGGGCTGTCAGGTCTCTGTACGACCGGTGTCAGAGTCTGGTCCGCATTGCCGGCAGTAAGTTGGACTCGTTTCCGGTGAGAGTTGGACTCCGCCAAGGTTGCCCTTTGTCACCGATTCTGTTCATAACTTTTATGGACAGAATTTCTAGGCGCAGCCAAGGTGTTGAGGGGATCCGTTTTGGTGGCCTTAGGATTGCGTCTCTGCTATTCGCGGATGACGTGGTCCTATTGGCTTCATCAGGGCGTGATCTACAGCTCTCACTGGAGCGGTTCACAGCCGAGTGCGAAGCGGCTGGGATGAAAATCAGTGCCTCCAAATCCGAGACCATGGTCTTGAACCGGAAAAGGGTAGAGTGCCTCCTCCGGGTTGGGGGGGATATGCTGCCCCTAGTAGAGGAGTTCAAGTATCTTGGGGTCTTGTTCACGAATGAGGGGAAGAGGGAGCGGGAGATCGACAGGCGGATTGGTGCAGCATCTGCTGTGAAGCGGGCGCTGTACCGATCCGTTGTAGTGAAGAGAGATCTGAGCCAAAAGGCGAAGCTCTCGATTTACCGGTCGATCTACGTTCCTACCCTCATCTATGGTCACGAGCTTTGGGTCGTGACCGAAAGAACGAGATCCCGGATACAAGCGGCTGAAATGAGTTTTCTCCGTAGTGTGTCTGGGCTCTCCATTAGAGATAGGGTGAGGAGCTCAGTCATCCGGGGAGGACTCAGAGTAGAGCCGCTGCTCCTCCACATAGAGAGGAGCCAGTTGAGGTGGCTCGGGCATCTGGTCAGGATGCCTCCTGGACGCCTCCCTGGTGAGGTGTTCCAGGCACGTCCCACCGGGAGGAGGCCCAGGGG
The DNA here is from genome assembly GCF_011125445.2 of Fundulus heteroclitus. Lineage (NCBI taxonomy): Eukaryota > Metazoa > Chordata > Actinopteri > Cyprinodontiformes > Fundulidae > Fundulus > Fundulus heteroclitus. The sequence continues at coordinate 9,589,258 of NC_046374.1, forward strand.
AAGAACCAGGACACGCTGGAGGGACTATGTCTCCCGGCTGGCCTGGGAACGCCTTGGGATTCCTCCGGAGGAGCTGGCCCAAGTGGCTGGGGAGAGGGACGTCTGGGCCTCCCTACTGAAGCTGCTACCCCCGCGACCCGACCCCGGATAAGCGGAAGAAGACGGACGGACGGGTAATATCCGTTTAAAACGCTGAAATCTCAGCGTCTTTAGAAGCATGCTAACCTTTGTTATATTGACATAGTTAGAGGTGAAGCCAGATTACACAATGTTAGTTTGTATATCCACCGATCAGCCACTTTATTAGGTACAGCTGCTCAATAGCCTTTTAGTGCTAAAGCAAATCAGCCAATCACATGGCAGCAGCTTGATGCATTTAGGCACCTACATGTAGAGAAGATGACTTATTGAAGTTTAAACTGAGCAAAATAAGGATTAAAGTCACTTTTAGTGTGCCAGAGGGGCTGCTCTGATTATTTCAGAAACTGTTGAGTCAGTAAAATATTTTTTGTACTGATGAAGCAGAAGTCAGAGCAGTCATGTCACCTAAAAGAAAGATACATTTGGCTGTTTGGAAATAAATGTGATCGTCGATATGTGGAAATGACTTTCATCCCTCAGCCTTGTTAAAGGTTTTATTTTAGCAGCTCGAGGAATAATTGTTGCTTCAGTTTTCCAAATAAGATCAATTAGATTGAGTTTAAAATTTTCTCTTTTAGATTTTGCACAAATATTACAATGCAGTGATGTTTGAATCCAGGTTAGGATCTCACAGCTGCCAGTGTCTTATCTCTTAGCTCCCAACTCATTTTCAACAAAATTCCACGGCAGTGGATGGAAGTCTAACGGGAGCGTTTCATCATAAATCTACGGCTGCTGGACTCAGACACACACCCTTGTGGTTTCCTGAAATTTATACCTACCTTGCTTCTAGGCAGGAAAACTCCTAAAGTAAAGCCTAACGGCATTTTAGCAACCAAACCCAAAAATGTCGTAGCCAATGCCAGGTAGGAACAGGGTTCCAGTCTTGAAAAGTCTAAATATGCATTAGTATTGTTGGATAAGTATAGAAAAAGGCAATCTGAGTGTAGAAAATGTTTTGTTCTTCTTTTTTTTTGATGTTTTTCTCTCAGTCCTATCATCCATTTGAATCATTTGGTGTACCACTCTGTTCTTTTTGTCCTCACCTCCTCTTTAGCTTCCTTTCTGCTGTCTTTCCTTCTCTCCTCTGCTCTACCTGTCTGTTCTCCTCTCCTCTCTTTCCATCCAGGGTCACAGAATGTTGAAATTCAGAATATATCAGTAAAAGGTTATATTTTATGCAAACTTTAAACCAGAAAATAAAAACAAGCATATTCCTACTTTGTACAGGTCAATACACTGGACTCGCTGATGCAGTAGAAATGCTTTCTGCACATATCAGGCCACTTCCCACACGTACACGTCTTAAAGGGCCTTAAGAGCCGCTTGCTTGCATTAAACCTCTTCTGACCACGAGCTAATGGGGATCAGCTGAGTTGGACCAACAAGCCAAGCAACAATGCCCCGCTCTGTAGCTGGCGTCGTCCTCCTCTGCTTCCCTGGCAGAGATGAATCTGCACCTGCTGGACACTGGGAGGAACCGCTTGGCTCTTTGAATCAGAGATTTCAGAGGTGCAGTGGTGGTCAAATATCTTTGTAATTCTGGTAAAGACATGGAAAACAAACAAAACACAAGCAAAAAGCCTTAAAATACCTTCCTCTTGTATTGCAGCGGCATTATCACGCACTGAGAAGGACAACAAATGTCCAACTTTAGTTCACCTGGTGAGACACTATTGGTACAGTAGCTTTTAGCTAGTGTACCACTCCTACCTCCCTACATTATCCTGTTTCCTGGGTCTCCTCTACCCTCTTTTCTTCAGCTCAGGTTATTTATAGGGACTGAGTCGGTCATGGAGGAAGGCTGTTTGCTTTGACCATGTGTTTTGGATTATTATCCTGCTTAGGGACCCATTTTTAGTTTACTGGTAGGGTCCACCGGGTAGTCCACAATGCCATGCACTCTGGCAAGGTTCACACAGCCTTTGGAGGAAAAGCAGGCCTGTGACATCATAGATCCTCCCCCTTACTTAACAGTGGGCACAGGGGGATATTGTTACCAGTTTGCAGAAAAGTCTTTGCAGAGTTTAGCAAACTTAGCGTGTTTATGTTTGACATGCAGGGACAGGAAAGGCTTTTCCCCTTTGGTAATACTTTCAAGCAAGCAGCTGGTTAAAAGTGGCCCCTGTGGCACTTCATATTTATACCCCAGGGATACAGAAAGTTGTGGACTAATATTCAGATGTTCCTAAAAACTCTGATGAGCATACTGATCATGAGGTATGGATCATGACCAAACAAATGTGAACCCTAATCCAAAAGGCCAAAATTGGGCCTTCTCCGGAAAGACGCAGGGCTCAGCCTTAGACATTAGATAAGGAGCTCTGTTATCTGGGTGGAGCTCAAAGAAGAGCCGCTACTTTTTCTCCTTATTCTAGAAAGACTTGAACATACTGTAGGGATTAAGGGAAAAGCATTAGGCTGGTTTAAAAAACAACAACGTCTTAATCAATCACTTAATCTGAATGGCATTAAATTGGCCGCTGGTTATAATGTAAAGAACCTTGCAGTTATTTTTTTTACCAAGAAATGTCATTTAAATCCCATATTAAACAGGTTTCCATCATATATCAAAGATCTGATTACCCCGTATGTTCCTAACAGAACACTTTGCTCTCAGACTGCAGGTCTGCTGGTGGTTCCTAGAGTCTCTAAAAGTAGAATGGGAGGCAGATCCTTTAGCTATCAGGCTCCTCTCCTGTGGAACCAACTCCCAATTTTGGTCCATGAGGCAGACACCCTGTCTACTTTTAAGACTAGGCTTAAAACTTTCCTTTTTATTAAACCTTATAGTTAGAGTGGCTTAGGTTACCTTGAGCTATCTCTGTAATTATGCTGCTATAGGCTTAGGCTACTGGAGGACATCAGGGTTTATTTCTCTCACTCTGCTGAGTTCTCCTACTGTTCTCCAATTTGCATTGTTTGTTGTTGTTCGGTCGGTGTCTCTTTTTAAATAAAGTCTGTGTAACTTGAAATACACAGAAACAATCACATTTATATAAACATATTTAATACCAACTGTGTGAAAAAATGTTAGTTTGATGGTAACAGTCATGAAGCTGTAAAGCAGTTGAAGCAGCAGTTAAATAAAAAGCAGGAGAAAGCAGCTTTTAATGTTTGCAAATGCTTTAAAGATGGTTAGGGCTTCCTTGTGGATGAGCTACAGTGCAGAGAAAAAGTATTTGCTCACTTTCAGGTTGCTTCTGTGGTTGCTGTTTGGTTCCGCTAATGTTTAAGATCGTCAAACTAATTTGATATCAGGCAAAGATAGCAGAAGTAATGCAAAAAAAAGCCAATTTCATTCATTAAGAGCTAAATGATATTCAAAAAAAACCTGGACCTATATGAAAAACTAATTGACCCCTAGCCCTAAGCCATAGCCCTGCAATGACTGATTTATGTCTCTATGGAGGAATTTCTATCCCACTTTTCTTTACAGAACTGTTTTAATTCAGCTACACTGGGGGGTTATTTCAGTATGAACTGCTAGGGTAAGGTCATGCCACTCCATCTTAACTGGATTTTAATCCAGGTTTTGACTAGGCCATACCAAAACCTTAATTTTGTGGATTCTTCTGCTGCATACTTTAAAATATGATTGTGCTTAAGCTAACAAATATGGCCAGAATTCCACCTAGAGAGCAGATTCAAGGGGTCAAGTAGCCTACATTCTGAAGCAGCAAAGCAGCCCAGACCATGACACTATCACCACCATGTTTAAATATTGGTATTTGTTTTTTTTCTTCCGTTTTTTCCCCCCTGAAATGCTGTTAGTTTTAAATTTGTTATAACATGGTGCATACCAGTGGGGGTTATAGACCAAATTTAGCAGGGGGGCCAGTGTTTTTTCACAGGGGCACAAAACAAAAGATTGGGGGGGGGGGGGGAAACTTAACAGGTCAACATTTCATCGTTTAATATATAAAGTAAGCCAAAGAGCCAATTGTGGCTCTGGAACTGCAGGTTGCAGACCCCTGATCTTTTCTCAATACAGCGGGAGCTTAACGTGAAACAGCTTAATTTTTTATTATTGTTATTTTTTTATGTTTATTTTTTAATTATTTTGTTATTGTATTATTGGGTAAAAACATAAATGAAAAAAATACAACTGATTCAAATGACCAGTCACGGTATCTTTGTCAGCATTTATCATCCTAAGAAATTTAATATCATGTCTTTAGTACAGGGGCCAGTAACAGTTCTACAGGGGCAGAGGCCCCTATTGGCCCCTGTCTAGAACCGCCCCTGGTGCATACCTTCCAAACATTGTCCCAAAAGTATTGGGGACTTCCTGTTCCTACAGCAATCAGGCTTGGATGAAAATAACTATGAAAATATGGTTAGACATTGGATTCATGGTTTGACAATGGAGGATCATTTCCATACGTGAGGAGGCAGCTACTTTTTCAGTGCACTGTACCACAGACACCAACCTTGTCCAGCTTCTCCTGGGCCTGCGACCTCAGCTGCTCTGCCTGCTGCTGGGCTGTCTCTGACGCCGAGCGGAGCTGCTGCCTCAGCTCAGACAGGATCTGGACGCACTTCTCATACTCCTGGAGCTGCTCCCCTTCAGGCCCAGACCTGTCTCCCTCGAGCCGGCCTCCATCAATGGCTCCGTTGTGGAAGTATCCCGCCAGCTTGATCTGCAGCTGCCTGTTTAGTTGGCGGGCCTCGTCTCTCTCTGCGCTCAGCTCCCGCAGGAGCTGCAGGGCATCTTCGTGCTGGGCTTTTTGGTTTTCTGGGTCCGCTGCAGCAGGATCTTCTTGCTCATCCTGGCCAGGATTTTCTCTCTTTGGGGTCTCAGGGTTTAACCCCAGAAATCCACCACTGGTGCTGCTGTCAGTCTTAAAAGCAGCATTCTGACCATGTGGCAGCAGCTGATCAGAGATGCTTTTAAGACCACTGCCCTGCTCTGGCCCGCAGGTGGCTGCTCCTTCAACAGAGGGCTCTTTTTGGACTTTCCTGCTGCCAGAAGATTCTTCGTGATCTGAAAATACTATTTTAGCAAAGGCATCTTCTTTTTTAGCTCCAGTAACATTATTTTCAGCAGTTTTCTCATTTCCTTTGTCCTCTTTTTCCATTTTAATATTAAAACTAATGATAAAAAAGTCCCTAAAGAACTGGTAGCTTTGCCTGGAACTGAAACGCTCGTGAGTTTGTGTAGCTAGTGACGCCTTTCGTTTAGTTCCCGTTGTCCTGGAGACTGGGCTCAGTGGCCAATCAGAGGCGCTCTGACGCATTCTCGCGCATATTAACAAGAAGAGAAGGGTGCGCGAGTGGCCCGAGCTCGTGCGGCTCGCTGCGCGCAGGCGCCAAGTGGAGCCTCCTACAACAAGAAGCAGCAGCCAGGCAAGATGGCGGACCTGGGGAAGAAGTACTGCGTGAACTGCCTCGCAGACGTCACCAACCTGCGGCTTCGCTGCACCGACTGCCCGGATATCGAGCTGTGCCCGGAGTGCTTCTCGGCGGGCGCCGAAATCGGCAACCACCGCCGATGGCACGGCTACCAGCAGGTCGACGGCGGGCTGTTCTCACTGTGGGGTCCAGAGGCAGAGGGAGGATGGACTAGCAGGGAAGAGCAGTCGCTGCTCGATGCCATCGAACAGTACGGCTTTGGAAACTGGGTACATCACTCCATTGACATTTACTGGCAGAAGTCTGTTTTAAAGTGCTTACACACCAAATAATGGCATTATTACCATCTCCTTAGTGGTTTTAGAGGTGAAAAGGGACAGTTTTAAATTCAACACAGAAGATTTTAAAGTCTGCGAAACAATAACAATCTTGGTGAGAGTTGAAAGTGAGCCCTATTTTATCTGTGGAGGTCTTCACTTTAATAAGAAAGTCAGGCAGTAACGCAGATGTGTGCCCCGAAGAACAGCCTTTGCTGTTTTTTTTTAGCCATTTCCAGGGTGTTCAGAAAACTTGAAGCTTTTATCAGCAAATGCCTCATTTTATGTGAAATTGAGCATTTGAGCCTTTTTATATGCTGCTTATTTGTAAATTTATTAATAAGATCACAAACTGATGGCCAGATCAGGTCCATGTTTTTCACATTCCAGCCAGAAACTCCACACCGCTTATTTTCCTGCTGGAAGGTGAACGTCTAGAGATTCACGTTTAACTGGTTTTCTTCCAGGATGCCCTTCACTCTATTTAGCTGCATCCATCAGAAAAAAAAGAAAAGAAAAATAATTAACCCCCCACAGCATGATGCTGCCACTGCTGTGTTTCAGTGGAGGTTTCGTGTGTTGTGGCTGATGTAAACAGTGTTCGTTTCCTCCATACGTCGTATTTTGCACCGCGATGATTATGCTGATAGATAACTGACCTATCACTAGTTTTATCTCTGCTTTATGCAGTTGCAGCTTCGGTTCTGAGTAATGATACATGCCTTACGCTTCTCAGAACTGCAGAGCACATTTGTCACATTTGTGATTCTCGCCCTGACACCACAGTGCGATCAGATAGAGTCCCGCCGTGAAGTGAAACATGAAATTAAACATGCTTGTTCTTTGTTCAGCTATGACGCTGAATCTAAAATATTCCAGACAGTCCAATCTGACTTGTGTTAGTCTAGGTTGGTTGTTTGTGGAACAATTTTCGATTGGGAAAACTAGAAGTGATTGTAACTTATTGGGCATTTTAAACATCTTTAAACATCGTCTTTGCCCGAAGCTTGATTGGGTGTAGGCCTGGTGTTGGAGGAGGACATTTTTGGCATACGGTCACTGTGAAGAACCCTGTTGTGTTGTTTTTTTGTAAGTGCTGATACAGGTTAGTGGTGTTGTTTTAACTTTAGCTCGACATGTTTGATGGAATAGCTCAGGCTGCACATTGTCGCCTCTCTGAAAACCCGTCTGAGTATTCCCAGACGAAGCTTTCCTCTTCAGCTCCAGGGTTTCTTTGGTTTCATGGCCTCGAGTGCTCTCTTGTCCAGACTCCATTGTCGCAGCACTTTACCGTTAGGCGGAGAAGTGCTCACCTCTAGCCCGCTTGATTTGATCTGCCTGTTGGCGGCAACTCTCTGGTCCACGCCGTGTGCTGCCACGCCCACTTTAACCGTATTACCGCCACGCAAACGGATGTCGTGAGAAAGGACGCGTCCTAAAATGTTATGTGACCAGAAATTGCGTGCCTCTGTGATTAGAAAATTGTGTTTAAAAAAAAAAAAAATCCTGATTATATTGCAAATTCAGGCCGCATGATATTGAGAAAAGTTGTGATATGCGATAATATTACTAGTTGTTGCGATAAGGACATAGCTTGTGATAAATTCAGAAGAATTAGACATAATGTCTTTCTGCTTTAGGACCATAGTAAACATAGAGCCCAGATATTGACTAGTCTGTCCAGCTACTAAAACACAGACATTCATCATTTCCATCTCAAACACCAGATTTCAATAAAAAGGTTGCCTCTGTCCGACCTATGATGTTTTTCGATAAGGAATAAGTTTAGCCGTAGTTTCTCATCATCGTTACCGTCTCAAACTGTTTATGTTGCAGTAAACGACAAATATCAGCAACGATTAAGGGCACTGAGAACCTGAATGCAAGGCGCTTCAATAATTAGCTGTTATTGCGCTTCAGCCGGTTCTTTGCGGTATGCATTTTTCGATCCGTGTTATTACCACGATAATAAATTTCCCATATATTGTGCGGCCCTAGTTTGATCGGTTTGAATGTTTTGGATTTGGGACTAGAGCTGAACAGGAGCCGTCCAGATTCCTACGAAAGCGAGGGCAGAATCAGAGTCGGTATCAAACACTCTTAGTCACATTAGCAACAATAGTAAATAACCGAATAAGCGAAACGATTGGTTCTTCAATAGGCCTTGCTGCGTAAAAGGCTTAAGAATTAAAAGCAGATCAGCTGCATTTGATGCCCATCAGAAATCTGGGGCCCAACGTGACCTGTGTGTGCGTTGATTGTGATGGATGACCACAGCGGGGCCGTTGTCCCATTACTTTGACTCGCTAAAGCTCAGACCTCCTCTTGAGTTGCAGTGCTAGGCAGATCTTGGCAGCTTGGTTCCGTTTGCCTTCAAGTTACTACAGACAATACCTGCCCCAAACCTTCCCACAATGCACTGCAGATCAAATAAAATGATGTGTTTCTACACGTGCCAGCACATTTCACATAATTTCTTTCTTTCTTTTTCTTATTTCCGTGGTTACACAGGCTAGCCCTTGCTGCCTGGACATCGCCGGTACAGTCTTGCTCTCACAAACCCCCGTCTCTCTGTTTGACCAGGGCTATTCTGGAGGTTGCTTTTGGGTTTTCGTGGTGCGGAGGGTTTTCGCCAAATTGCTGCTCGCTGTTAAATGGAACCTAGAGTACATGTTAGGCTTTTTTTTCCAAGCAACAACGTCGTTGCTGTTCAATCCATAAGCGTTTTATTTGCGTTTATGTGGAAGGAGTCAAGTTGGCAGTGGGTGAGCCACCGAGGTGGGATGTGGTTGTTATGATTATATATCTGTGTTGGTCTAACGACGTGTAACTCAACTGTGTTATAGAATGATTCAAAAACACTTGATTATCTCATAAACGCGTCGCTCTGTACTGCGGTTTAGTATTTTCTTTGGACAATTGCGTCGCTGCGGCCTCCTTCTGTTCCTCGAGATCTCGGTCCGGCTCAGACCTCTAACAAACGCGTGCTGTGTGTTTCACTCAACTCAGGTTTGTGACGTACGCAGGCTCTCAGCGTAAGGTTGATTCCACTGATCTATTTCCCATCGTTTCTTACACCAGTCTGTGTCTCTCTCCCGAAGGAGGACATGGCCGCGCATGTCGGACCATCCCGGACCCCGCAGGAGGTCATGGATCATTACGTCGTCATGTACATCCACGGCAACCTGGGTAAAGCCTGCATCCCCGACAGTATTCCCAACAGGGTAACCGACCACACGTGCCCCAGCGGGGGGCCCCTGTCGCCCAGTCTCACCACCCCGCTGCCCCCTCTGGACATAAGCCTGGCCGAGCAGCAGCAGCTCGGCTACATGCCGCTGCGCGACGACTACGAGATCGAGTACGACCAGGACGCCGAGAAGCTCATCAGCGGGCTGTCGGTCAACTACGACGACGAGGACGTGGAGATCGAGCTGAAGCGAGCCCACGTGGACATGTACGTGCGGAAGCTGCGGGAGCGGCAGCGGCGCAAGAACATCGCGCGGGACTACAACCTGGTGCCGGGCTTCCTGGGCAGAGACAAGAAGGACAAGGAGAAAGAGAAGCCGGGGGGGCTGCAGGCCGGGGGCGCTTCGGTTCCCGCCGGCGGGGCGGGAGCGGGCGGCGCCGCGGTGGGGCCGGGCTCCACGCCGGCGGCGGGGCCCGGCCCCATTCCGAGTACGCCCAAAAGGAAGATCACCAAGGAGGAGAAGGAGCAGCGGGTGAAGCTACGGGCGCTCTGCCAGTTCATGGCGCACCGCGAGTTCGAGGAGCTCTTCGAGAACATGCACAAAGAACGGGTGCTGAGGGCCAAGGTGCGCGAGTTGCAGCGCTACCGCCGCAACGGCATCACGCGCCTGGAGGAGTCCGCCGAATACGAAGCCGCCCGCCACAAACGGGAGAAACGCAAGGAGAACAAAAACGTGGTGGCGTCCAAACGGGGCGGCTCGGGAGGGGCCGGGCTCGGCTCCGGGGCGGGACTCTGCGGCGGGGCCGGCGGGGGCGGGGGCGGCCCCGGGGGGCCCGGAGCCGGAGGTGGGATCAAGGAGGAAGGCAAGGACGGGGAATTTGCAGCCATCGAGAATCTGACGGGGTTCGAGCTCCTGTCCGACCGGGAGAAGGTGCTGTGCAACTCCCTGAACCTGAGCCCGACGCGCTACCTGACTGTCAAAACCATCATCATCAAAGACCACCTGCAGAAGAGGCAGGGCATCCCCGCCAAGAGCCGGCTGCCCAGCTACCTGGACAAGGTCCTCAAGAAGCGCATTCTCACCTTCCTCACGGAGAGCGGCTGGATATCCAGAGACGCCTCGTAGCGCTCCCTCCCTGCAGGGGAAGCACAGGCTGCCGGTGGCCGCTAGCTGGCCAGCGTCACGCTCCGGAGGCTGGCCTCTGCTGCTGCCTCTCACCGACTACTTTTTCTACTTTTCTCTTTTTCAGCATGTGAATATGTACAGTGCAAATAAAAAGATGGCCCACTGGAGGAAAAAAACCCTATATATTCATACACGGTCCAGGAACAACAGCAGAAAAGAAGCTATCCTCATATTTTTGCCTTTTGAAGGTAACAAGGACATTCAACACCTTTTGGTTTACTAAAATGTGCTTCCTGCTGCAGTTCTTATTATTCATATTATTATTAATATTATGATGAAAGGAACAGAATGAAAGTAAAAGCCACTTCATACTGAATAATAGGAGTGTTTCACTCATCCAGTGTTTGGAGCCACGCGTTTGAGGATCCTGATGAAAATAAGCAGCTTTGTGTTTTGTTTTCACACTATATTTAAAACCAAACCCGATTCATTCAGTTCTGCTTGGTTTTCATGCACTGCTGCTGTATTTCCGGTACCACACTGTTTTATCACTGATACATTGGCACTGAAGGGTGGATGGTCGGCAGACTTAAAGGAACGAAGAGGACTGGGGTGTGGTTTAGCCACTAGGGGGCACTGTGGCTCTGAGTTAATACCTTCATTACACAGGAAGGAAAGTATTCTGCTATAATGTGTTAAAAATGGAAGTGCTGGTTGCCAAGTCACTAACTTTGTGCGTTTTTCTCGACCATCACGCTTTTAAAGACGCGAGATTTAGCTTTATCCGATTTAAGTCGGAGTGACCGCTGTTGTGACGCCTGATTTTAATTTCCGAATCCTAACTGGTCCGCAGAAATCTGAGACCGTTCCCACGCTACCATTAGGGTTTAACAAATACAAAAGTGCCTTAATCCAGACCAGAGGAGTATTCTGGATCTGTAGAGCCGTGCTGTTGCTCTTGGTTTTAGAAAGTCAGCCCCCTGATAAAGATGAGTGAAAGGGCTTAAGATATTTGTTCTATTGTAAGCAAAAGAAGAAGAGAGAGAAAACATGACCCCAGCATCACTGCTGAGGTGCTTTTTCACATAAAAAGTATTCTTTAAGTGCATTATTTTTGAAAAAAAGGGAGAATCCAGTGTTAAAAAGTTTTTGTTTTTAACAAAATCACTGCCAAACATATTGATCAGATCAGACCCCTCCTGTGTCCTTTTCTAAAAACCGGTGACTTTGCATTTCCTTTTTTTCCTGGTGGACGCCACCAGTTTTTTATTTCGGATCTGTCCGTTCTGGATTAGCCTGAAGCACACAGCTCCATCTAAAGGGCCCGGCAGCGTACAGCAGCGTTAATGTTTGTGACGGCAGGACAAAGGAAACGGGTTCTGGTCCAGCCTGGCGGGCTATCAGGGAAGATAGCAGTGATGTTGTTTAAAACATTTATATCTTTACATGGATTTTTTTAATTTTTTATTATTTCTTCACTAAATAACTCATTTGAGGGCATTTTCCCATTGCTTTGCTCGTGTCTGTAGTAATTGGGTAATTTAACTCTCAACCCGCCTTTCTTAAAACGCATTACATGGTATTTTTTTTCTAATACGCGCTACAATAAGGCTAAAAAGAAATGACGTGCTCTTAAGCATGAAACAGACCCCCCCCTGCTCCTCAGATTAGGGATCAAAGTCCATAGATTACCTGCTCCCAGAGCAGAGGTTCCCTGCCCGGGTCGTTGGGTCAGAACCCGACCAGCGTCACCGGATGCTTCTTTGCAGGTCACTGCTCTGTGTGACATTGCTTCTGCTTTTACGCTGGAGGAGCTGTGATGCTGGAACATCTTCCACGGTCCCTCTGGACTCAGATCATGTGTCCAGAAGCGTTTTGGGATTTGAAGGAACGCTGATGGGCTGCTGGGAAACCGAAACGTTGATGTTTTAGGCTGTCTGTGCTTTCAGCCGATGATGGAAAGCTTGAAGCTGAAGCCGTGTGATTGGATTTAGTTTCTGCCTTCGGCCAGTTTGTCTCAAAGAAAAAGTGGAAACTACTAGAAGGAAATAGTCTTTAAAGGGGGCATATATGCTTACTAAGTGAACCAAATGTAAATAATCTGTAAGATAAAACAAATGTGTAATGTACAGTATTTTGTGTTGTGTACATTTTTCACAGGTTTTGTATTAAATAAGGATTTTTGACAGTGATGCTGCAGTTTTGTTTTTTTTAAAGTCATGACTGATGAGGTTCCTCTGGTCACGATGTCTTCCTTCACCATCGATGGACAAGGAAGAACATCTGAATCTTCTAAGTAAAGATTAGGAAGCTGAAGTTAAAGGTTCCCAGTGATCCAGCTGAAGGCGACTTCCACAGGTTTAAAGTTAAAAGGCAGGAAGCTACGCCACATGGGGGCAGGAAGAGGAAGCGATTAGCTGCTGCCTCCAGATTTGTCAGGAAGCAGAGGGTCAGAAACCTTTGTAGACGTCCAAGTAGGTTAGGTAGGAGCAGCGTCTGAGATGTTGACATGGAGGTACACGCTAAGCCATGCATCCCAGGTTCCAGTCCTTCAACATTTAGAGGCATCTGCTCCAACGACTGGATTTCCGACTCAGCATGTCACAAACTTGAGTAATAACCCATTCTTTAGGTTCAGGTGTGTTTGGGAGAAGGTCCATGATGCTGGGGATGCAGGCCCACAGCATCATGGACCTTCTGAAACACCAGGAAATGGTGATTAAAATCAGATGGACTGTATCAGAAACTGAAAATGGTTAAAGTGAGAAGAGTTCTGCATCACAATCCATAGCATTCAGAAACCAGCAGAAACGTTCCTGGATCATACCGATTAATGCACAGATGTAAACATTCTGAGCAAGACGGGGACATAAAAGCGACGAGAGACGAACCGGCAACACACCAACAAGCTGGGCCCTGTCGAGGCCACAATGGCATCCACTTGTTTAAAATGGGCTTCTTCTTATTCAGCGAAAACATGGAATCCGTCCGACCTCAGGTAAATATTTAATGAGACTAAAGTGATTTTCATAAATGCTGAAGCCGTCCATGCACTGTAGGATTTAGTGAGACACTGGGCACTATTCTGATCCTGCTTGTTTTTACCCCAGAACAGGAAACAAAATGTTACAGTTAACCTTCAATGCCTCGTGCTTGTTCTCCTGCAGATCTACAGATGCTGCAGGGAGTCAATATCTGAACACCCATCTGATCCACATCTGTTAGTTGTACTTTGAGGCTCAGGATGCAGTCTGAAAGTCAAAACCCTTCACAGGTCTGTGTTACTTAGTTTATTCCAATACAGAACCCTGGATGAGGACTGGGTCATTCCTACACACCGACATACATCTGATTATTATGTCAAAATGAGCCACATTACATCACGGCCCGGGGCTTGTTTATCAGACCCGATTAAGTCTAGACAACAACGTTGATTTGACTAAAACTGCACAGGGAGCCAACATCTGTTCAAAGGAAACATCTGGGGTTTTTGTCATATCTTCGCTTTAATTCAGAATGTAGTTCAAACTCAACACAAAAACACAACTGTGAAAACAGAAGTGTGGAATGACAGCAGCATCAGAACCCCCTCCTGCAGGCCTGCTTGTATTATAGATGCAGCATGCCTTTATTTAAATCTTCTGGTTAAATGATGATCTTCGGCTCCTCGCTGAAAGCTTGGTGGGACCTCCTCCTTGTGTTTCTGACGGAACCTGAACAAAGGCAAATCACGATCACGATGACAGACGTATTTACTAAACGGGCCGTCCTCTGGCAGACCGAGTTAAAACTGTTGGATGCTGTCCGCGTAGAGAGTTTGCATGTCTGGGCCTGTGTCAGAGTGTGAGGACAGTTTGGTGGGAGTAGACTGCAGAGCCTGGGCAGTCCACAGAGTTCGGCGCCATCCGCTCCCCGGGCAGCAAGGCTAATCCCACTGTCACGCCGTTAGCCCGTCCCGCTAGGGGGCTTTGGCCACACCCACCAACGCCGGCCTGAGGGTGCGGCCGTGGAGCTTGTAGCCCACTTTGGTCACCACGGCGACGGTCCCGGGCTCTTTGCCTTCCACGGGGGCGTGGAAGAGCGCCTCGTGCTCGTAGGGGTCAAACTTCTGGCCCTCGGGGTTGAGCTTGATCAGGCCGTGCTTGGTGAAGACCTTCTGGATCTGGACCTCGGTCATCACCAGCCCGTCGTACAGGTTCTTCAGGTGAGGGTTCTGATTGGTCACCTCCTCCTTCGGCACGCTCTCTGTGGCCTTCTCCAGGATGTCGGCCACCTCCAGGAGGTCCTTGCAGAAGCCTTGGATGCCTGGAGAAGACGTACAGAATTCCTGATGACATGATCCACACCCCAAACTACTCAAGACTTCTTCTGTTGAAGTTCTATTATGTAACCTGATCACATGAAAAGGACCTTAAGTGCATTAATAAATATATGCACCGCATTCTGAGCCCCTTTGGACGCCTTCAGAAAATGAAAGCGCTTATGTAGCTCGTTTGTGACATCTAGTGGTGCAAATATGCAACTGCAAAGAGCAAACGACCTCTGCCAGAGCTGTAGATAGTTTCTTTTTTTTTACCATATAATTTGGCATCCTCCACCATCCTTTGACTCCTGGTCCTCAGGTTCTCTGTATCTGCTAGAGCCCTCTTATACTTTTCCTGCAAAGGACACAAAGTGAAGAAATTCAACACAATGGATTCTTTTTAACAGTCTGGCAAAAGTAGTCATACATCTTGACCTTTTTCACGCCGTATCACAGCGTAGCCACAAACTTTAATGTGTTTCTGTCAGGTTCTAGGCTATAAAACGACAGTAGAAAAAAAATGTGTGTAGTGGAAAGACAGACACGCAGTCTGAAAATGATGCGTTTGCATTCAACCTCCATTCCAGCAGTTTTCCTCATCTAAAGACAGATCCCTTTTTGCCCATTTTTCAGTATAAAGCATCCATGAACATCAGCTTTAAAGTATTTAATTTGTGGACTTTGACTAGGCCACTAACTGATGACTATGCATTGATCTAAACCATTCCACCTTAGCTCTGGCTGTGAGTTCAGAGTTGTTGTCCTGCTGACAAGTGAACCTTGCACTTTAGGTCTCTCGCAGCCTCCAACAGGTTTTCTTCCAGGGACGTCCAGGATTTAGTTTCACTTATCTTCCAATCAGCTCTAAGTAGCTTCTCCATCTGTGCTGAAGAAAAGCCTCCCCAGAGCCTGATGCTGCCAGCACCCTCATGTTTGCAGTGACCTCTACATGACTCGTGTCGACCACAGCTTTCTTCTGGCCTCTCCCCCATTCAGGCCACATTTATGGGCTGCACAGCCATTAGTCATCCTATCAAAAGCTTCTTGCAGCTGAACTGTGAATCATAGTTCAAAGTAACGTTTTATAACCTAACTCTGCTTTCTCCAGGACCTGTCCTGCTGTGTGCGCCTTGGTCCTCGTGGTGCCGTTTGTTCTCTGATGTCCCCTAACAGACCTCTGGGGGCAGACACAGAACAGCAGGATAAATGCTGATAATGTGCTGACTTTGGACAGCGGTTGGTTCTACTGGATTTTATTCAGGGGAATCAGGGGGAAAAAAGGGCTGGAATCAATCCTAGGCAGCGATTTGTAGTACCAGTACCACAAGAGGCTCCACGGTTTAAGAACCACAGCTCTACATTACTGTCCAGTAACTACAGTGTGTGTGTGTGTGTGTGTGTGTGTGTACCAGGACGATGATCAAACAGACGTCCCACTCTGACTCACCGTCATCTCCTTGAGCTGCTCCTCCAACTGGACCTTCTCCTCAGCGAGGACCTTGTCGGCTGCGCCCGGCTCCGTCTTCTCAGCCTCCTCCTCGGAGCCGGGGCCGTTCTTCTGCTGGGTGGCGGTGCACAGCAGCCGCAGAGGCGCTCTTCATGGGGAGACAGGACAACAACAGCATCCCTTAAGTTGTGATTTAATCAGGGCGGCCTGACACACACCAGCCACACTAACAAACCAGAAGGTTATGCAAGTAAGCCAACAGCCTCAGGAGTGGGCGGGGCTGCATCCCTCCATGTCAACTTATGTCATCACCTCTCTCCAGCCAATCGGATTGCGCTGTCACATGACGCCTAACTTCATTGATAAAGTCCTTACTGGCTCGAACCCACGATCTAAAGCTAACGGCAGCAACAACTCCGCTCTGTGTGTCCCAGACACGCTTTAAATAGCTCAGCCTCGGTAAGTTACATCACGCCGTCACCCATCTGCTTCCTGCCAGAGAATGGTCCACAGTGTCAGACCTTAAAGCCAGAGCATGTCCACCGCCATACGGCGCGTAAAGTGTTCCTGTCTCTGTTACTATCTCTGCAAAGGTCAACAGTGAACTGTGGAGGCAGGCAGGAGAAGCTAGCTGTGCTAACCGGCTCCCAATCATCCGCTACCGGCGGCTGGAGTCCGGGTAGAGGCGAGCCCGGCGGTTCTTTCCCAGCATGAAGTCAACTATAAGCGCCGCTCACCTCTTCAGCGCGGGGGACCCCAACACGGAGTAGCTCTGCCTCACTGCTCGGACACACCAGCTCGCCATTTTCCAAATGTACAGAGACACACGCTGACGCCTTGCGTAAGCCTCCCGTTCACACGGCGTGGCGCTTCCACCAATCAGATTCGAGTGCAAAGAGGCAGTCTCTTGAATGACCAATGGGATGCACGGAAATGTTTTTTGACGTCTTAGTCAAGGGCGGTTGAGAAGGCTGCACATGTGACCAACCAAGGACAGTTAAAAAAACACTTATTAAACAGAAAGTTACCAAATTGCATCAGAACATTTTGTAGTCACAAAAATTAAAACGTGATTTCCGATTTTTTTCGTTTATTAATTGTATTCTTTGATAAAAGTTTAGATGCCAGCTAGGAAAAAAAGAAGAAATTGACCTGAATACATTTGTGAAGCCCCTTTCTTATGAGTAAACTGGAAATGGATTTGTAACATAAAGTGGGCAACTGTCCTGGCTCACTTTTTGGAATGTAGGGAGGAGAGAGTCCCACGAAAAAAGAAAAGAAAAAAAAACTAAGACAAAAGCTGTGTCACATGATTTTTAGCAAAACAGTCAACTTTTGTTTCATGCCGTGGTATTAAGTTGTATTATACCATACAAATTGTATCAACACTGCTTTTAAATATTCATTCACTGTCTGAACTGGGTTTGAATGGGTTCTTCTGAGTGTTTTAAAGGAGCAGTAAGTAAAAATGACATCCAGTGTTGCAAATCGGAACAACACACACAACACCTGCCATGGAGAACAGCCATTTCCTCAGCGGTCCGTTGCTGCTGTGAAACCCCATTGAATGTTTGCCTCCACATGACAGCTATATGATGTTGTATTTTGTTCTATTTTGTATTTTGTTCTCTCAGAACAAAATATAGAAGCCTCCACAGAGATGTTTACTATAGTTTACTGTGTTTACTTCGGGAACCAGGAAGTAAACACAGGCTACACACTGCACTAAAGTAGTTCCACACCGTATCTTTAGGTTTGAAAAGAGAAAAATAAGACTAAGACATTGTTGATGTAGAGCAGAGGTCACCAACACGGTGCCCATGAGCACCAGGTCGCCCCCAAGGACCACATGTGGTCCCCTCATGCCAGTTCACACATCCTTGCATGTGACCACAACATTTCTGCTGAGAGCCAGGCAAACCATGAGCCAACGACTCTCCATTGTGAGAGGCGTTCAGGTGAATCTACATGCGAATCCAAGCTCTGACAAGGCCTCGCCAGCGGGTCTACACAGCTTGGAACTCCACACTAATCCAGACATTTTGAATTAAGAAAGCTTCCTGGATGGGAAGTGAATTTTTTTCCAGTTTCAATATAGAAGTCCAGTTAAAAAAAATGTACTTTCTAAAAACAGCACAACCCTCCAGTGAGTTGCATCTAAAATTTTATTTTATTGCGTTGCTATTCCTTTGGAATCACTGTTACATTTATATTGATTTGAAAATGACAATATCGAAAGGACAAAGTATTAAATTATTAAGATGTCTAGGACCGATTGTATATAGGGAATCTTAATTCCATTCCGGGTGACAAATGAAAAGGATTTAGGTTGGTTTTACAGTGAATATTTGACTTATTGCTCCTTTAAAGATCATATTTCATGTTTGGACATATTGCTGATTTCCCCTTTTGCTTCTCTTATCCTTGGTGACCCCCTTGAGTCATCTCCTCTAGAATGCCTTTCACTTGTTCCATCATAACTGCCCCAGAGGAACAGGCAGCATTCATTGCATGAACTTCAGCTGCCTGATCCATGTGTGTACATGATGCTGATTTTACATGCTCACATTCCCTTTTTACCAGTGTTTTAAACTCTTATTATATTACCAACTTGATGGTAATATAATACCAGTTAGAAACATGATCATTTCCTTCCACTGTCACAATTTTGGATTGTGACTGCAGCTTCTTTTTTGTACCTGTATAAACATTGCTTCATCAATAAAAACTATTTTTTCAGAATTTTCTCTGTGTGGTTTTGCTCCTCTCTCTTCCTCTCAATTCTCCAACTTTTACTCTATTTCTTTCAACAATTTTGCCTTCTTCTCCATATATCCTTTTGGGGATTCTCATCTGTTCAGTCATGCTGTTTGTTTTGACAGTGTAAAGGATAATCCTGGAGCAGAGGGCAGAGCTGCTGCATGTGCATCAGATAACCCTACTCTAAACAGAGGAGGAGGCCTCAGACATCAGCTTCCAAAAATACACAGTTCAGTCAGTTTCAAGCCAATTCACACCTTCTTGCATGTATCTAAACATCTCTCAGCGAGAGAAAAAAAAAAGTCTGGAGTAATGTGGAGTAACAAGCTTTATACTACTGCCTAACAAAGGCCTTGTAACGGCTTAGATAACATGTAAGTTCAACCGAAACAGGTCCACCCCTTAGTAATGGTCATTTAAGCCATTAAGCCAGCAGAATGGACCGAAACTGGTCTCCTCCTCTGTAACGAGGAGTCATTAGGGTTGTTATTGGCTTGGCTTAAACCATCCAATAATATTATCTATTGGCTTAGATAATGGTTATCTAAGCCATTACAAGGCCTTTGTTGGGCAGTAGTATAAAGCTTGTTACTCCACATTACTCCAGACTTTTTGAATTGAGAAAGCTTCCTGGAGAGGAGGCGAAACGTCTTCAACTACGAAAAACAAGTCCAGTTGTTTTGTTTTTTACTTTTTTTTGGAATGTATATTTGTAAATCTGACTCTGATCACGTCAGTGCCTCACCAGCTATGAACCCTACCGCACGTAACTGTTTTTAACATTTAGCTATGTCTAAACATACAATACACGTTGGTTATTTGCTAGTGTCTTAAACCAAATTAACTTTAGCTAAAGGTCAGCCCGAAATGCCAAATTTTTATTTGTTTCTTTATTTGTACAACATAGTGGCTCAGGGCAAGTTGAGTGGCTGCTCAGGTAAATTAGTTTTTCAACTGAATATCAAAACTGATTATTTTTTCATATATGAACTTTCTTCATCACTGGGTAGAATAAGGTATGGTCTGTTGTTGAGTACTGAAGAAGGCCCAGATTGTCATAATTTAGGTTTTTGTTTGTTTATTTTGGACTTTTCTGGACTTGGATTAGCCTATCACCTCTCAGCCACCAGCCACTATCCAGTCAGCTCAGTCACCAGTAAATTAGCCCAGATTATCTCCACCTGCTGCCAGTAATTACTGTCAACTCTGGTCACCTGTTCACCTGCTTACATATACCTGCCTAAGCCAACTCATCCCTGCCAGAACGTCTCATTTCATCTTGCCTCATCTAGTGTGATGAGCCCTGCCTCTACCAGTTCCTGTGTGCTCAGCCATCTGGACTCTTCCAATAAAAGTTGCCTATGTCTGTGTGCTGCACACGTCTGTCTGTTTCCCCGTAAATTCCAGCTGCTCGCTCGGCCTGTTCTGGTGGTTCCTTGGTCCACATCACCTGTTCTGCTCATCCCTGTCAGCCTTTATCTGGTCAAATCTGGTTCTGCAACCTCACCTGCCATTATTCATTCTTTTCAATTAACCTTTAAAAACGTATATATATGCAGCATAGAATGCAATGCAAGTTCCTCGTATTTATTAATTTTTCTGACAGTTTTGCATATTACAGTTATTTATCACATTACTTATAGAAAGCCCTGTTACTGTATGCATGTATTGCTAATTGTATTCAACATCAAAGAAAATAGAGAACCCTACGGATTGCAGCGGTGACCTGTTCAAGTCAGGTGACGTCATTCCCACTTCTAAGTTCAGTCAAATTCAACACAGCACAAAATTCCACACAGTAAAAAGTGTGCAAACACACCATAGTTCTGTTATTATAGGCTGTGGTTACAGATGTGGTAATTGTCTTTGTTTACTATGTGGACTATAGAGTAGTTAAATTTTGGTTAACTGCTTGACATTAAAATGTTCTAAATAATCTAATTTTATTCTTACAAAAAATATGATGTTTTTAATTTTAATCACTTTGTTGTCACAGATGGGTTCTTAACATTCTTAATAAGCACATCCTGAAGAGATGGCTGATAGTTTTGCTATTCATCTGTATTTCTTGCTGATAATATATATAAAAATGTCTCAACTTACTCCATGTCCTGAATGTTTTATTTATAATAAAGCTGTGGTTATATATATTGCAAGGGAATTGGGATGAAGGGTATAAACCCAAAAAATCTACTTTATAAGTTAGTTTTTGATGAAGTATTCTTCTTTTACTTTTTGTCCCATCCTTGACAATGGCAGGTTTGTCAAGCATTTGGCATGCTGAGATGAGTCATTCTTTCTCAGTGCATACGAAGCGTCTGCATTGTGTAGCATGAAATTAATGTAACCCAGTCCAAAATGGTCATGGTGTTTGTTGTTATGAATTCACATAAGGATAAATATTTGAAGTGTCAGTCAATGTTGAATGTGTTAAAGTTGTCATAAATAGGTTAAAACTTCGTTTATAAAGGCTAAGAACAGAATGCCTTAAAAGAGGTATAAAAATCTACAAATGTGTGATTAAAAAATGTTTTGTTTTAAAAAAAGGAAGAATTGTCACATATTCTTTTATTTTGAAAGGCTTATTTTGAATGTTGTGTGTTGCTTGGTTATTTCTGATAAGTTAATGTTTTGAATATGAAATAAGCTGAGGTAAGGTTTGGTTATAACATTGATTTTGATTGACTGTCAGAGAACATTGCCGTACTAGTGTGCTAGTGCTCAGAGGTGAGTGAATCTCAAGTCAAAAGACAGAATATAAAGTAATTAAATGACACATTACAATTTTTCTTTGTAAGTTGAGTTTCGGGATTTTAACAAACTCAGTGGCCCTTACCTACTTCAATGGGGTGTAGGTGGGCTACATTAAGTAACGTTATTATAGCTCACTGATAAAACATTGAGTGGCGCAATAAACACAATGACCTATTGTCAGGGTTTTGTGGATTGAACCCGAATTCAGCCACACACAGAGCCACAATTAAAGAGTCTTTATTGCAGGGTTTGAGCAGTGGATGAAAAAACCAGGAAACTATACCATGCTGGGGCTGAAGTGTGAAGATGGCTGGAGCTGGACGGCTGAGCTGGTGAGGGAGCAGATGCTAGGCAGACGGCGGACGAGGAACACACATCGACTGAGGGCATCTGAAGGTTGCAGACGGACCAGCAGTGGGGAACAGACTGAGGGAGTTTATATAGGGGAGCTGGCAGGTGTATTGAGTCCAGGATAACTAGAGCAGCAGGTGAAACAGATCAGGCTTGGAGTGGGACTGAGCAGAGTGGAATGATCCGGAACTGTCCATGGTGAAGCCGGAGGAACTGATCCCTGACACCTATTAGGCATATTTGTGATATACAGTATGTATGTAGCTTATCTAAGGCTCAGTCCAGACCAACATGGAGGCTTTGCAGAATGGAGATTTTCTGCTCTGAAATTTTCGGTGTGAACAACTAAGATTTCTAAGAACCCAGTTTGTGGTCTCTATGCAGGGGGACTGGATATCAAAAATAAATAGGCAGAAGTGGAAAATATCCATCCATTATCTAACATGACTATCCCTTGTGGGGTTGCGAAGGGGTGCTGGTGCCTATCTCCAGCTGTCAATGGGAGAGAGGTGGGGTACAACCTGGACAGGTTGCCAGTCTATCACAGGACAACACAGAGACTAACAGGACAAACAACCATTCTCACACACATTCACACCTAAGGACAATTTAGAGAGGCAAATTAACCTAACAGTCATGTTTTTGAACTGTGGGTGGAAACCGGAGTACCCGGAGAGAACCCACGTATGCACAGGGAGAACATGCAAACGCCATGCAGAAAGACCCAGGGCAAGGGTTGGACTCGACCTTCTTGCTGCATGGCAACAATGCTACCCACTGTAGCACTGTGCAGCCCAAGTGGAAAATAGTACATTCTATTTCCTCATATCAATAAGTCAAAAATTTACACATTTTTATTTTAAGTTTTAAAATCAGCACTTTTTCCCACATTTGTTCAATAATCTTGTCTACTGTTTAAAATGTATCGTTGCATCCCAAGCTTTTACCCCCATAAGCAAAGTTCCTCCAACCAAATAAATGGCTCTTTAAATACTATTGACTTGAGGTCTTTTATAAACCAATGCAGGTGCAGGTTCTTGAGAGAGGTTCTGCACAGATATGGATAGTTCTTTTCTATGACTGCAATCCATTGGCTAGCAGAATCTAGAGGTTGCAGAAAAAGAAGGCAAGCGTATCCATCGTACCACCAAAATGGGGATTTGCATGTCTTCTTGCCTGTAAACTTCTTATGGTATAAAGGTGGCAGATTAGAGCCACAAAGCTGACACCTTCAAGTGAGCTTGACTCCCAGAGAGCTGCTAACAAAGATGAAGTGTGCAGGATTCTAGGTCTAAGAGGTTACAGTCAGATTGCTTGTATTCTCCTCCAGGTCCTTCCTTTTTGACAGCTGGTTCATTCAAAGATGTGTTGTCACATGGTGACATCTGTCATAATCTCTCCCCCCCACACACACATTCTCCCTGTTACTTCTCTATTTCCAGTTTTATCTCTGGGCACATATGACAGGGTGAAGAGATTTCATGGGTACGTTACTTTTCCCTGCTCCCTCCTCAGCAGCAGATCCGTCTCTCTCCCTGCCATTGTGGGGAATCAAATGGAAGAGAAAATAATTTCTATATTTTGTAATAAACTCCATAGACTGTTACTTTCTCATTAGTGAGGGAATGAATGGTTTTAATGAAGGGAGGTTGAGAGCATTTCTTTTCTCTTAGCTCATACTTGCTGTAAATGACATAATTAATAAACTTTTTTAAATATGTATCTTGGAATTGAATAAAAAGTGAACACACAGGATTTGCAAAGTTGGATTCCACTGACCTCTGAAATGAAACGTGAATTTAGTTGGTAATATCACAATCAATTTAATTGTATTCTAGCTGCAAGGCCAAAAAAAAAAACATGCAGAGAAAAACAAAATAAAACACACAAAAACAAAAGATAAACAAAACAAACTAACACAACAGTAGCATTAGCTAATTATTTTTTCAAATAATGGGACAAACCCTTTAGAAACACAGCGTCATAAACGTGTGTTTCCTTCCATTTTGTGCACTTTGTTGCAACATGTCTATTGACTCAAAGCATTCAGCTATGTATGTGGCTGATGTAGGGAGACACAGGCTAAAAAGCAGTAATTCAGTTAACTCTGAGCTGTGCAGTGAGCACTAATGACACCCAGCTGCCAACGCAGCAGGTGGTTATCATGGAAACTTTGGATGGAGGGAGCATGTTGGAGAAACATTGCTAACTAAGAAGTGTCGGTCATATGTGAAGTGAGTCCCCCAGCTGCCTGGTCCGCAAGAGATGTGCAGGGTGCTGCTCCATCCTGCTGGCCTGGGAGCTGTATTAAACTGAATTTAAACTCATCTGCTTCCCCAAACCACATGCTGTGTTGTGGGTTCCAGATCTCTGACTTTCGGGATTTTGCCTCTGTCTACTACTTGTAAATTTGATTCACACCCTTTCTCTTTATCAAGCCTTTGACTGGAATGTTTGTTAACTAACAGGGCATATCCATTTTTACATAAACTAGAAGACAGCATAGTCAAGGTTTTTTCTTTTTTTCAATTATTTATGTTTGGGGAGTCTCTCCAAGCTTTCACTTCTCCTCCAAAACCACTGGCTAGGTAGTCACAGCATTGCTGAGGGGGATGGTTGCTCACACAGATCAGATCTAGAAAAGGAAAGCTGCTTGGTTGAGTCAGATTAATGCTGAAAATGCCTTTACATACACACATGCTGTACACGCATACTATTCCTGTTTCCTTAATTTTATTTTCTCTAAAGTTAGTATATTTACATCTAATCTCTGTACGCCGTGAGAGTGTGAAACCAAAGTCAAATTCCTTGTTTGTGAGCATCATCTTGACCAAAAAACCTGATTCAGATTTTTAATGTTTAAAAAACAGGCGGAATGTGAACATAACCAGCAGGGGGCACTCAGGCACAATATTTAGTGAATAGAGTGCATTGAGGTAGTAGCTGAAATGGGCCTGAGCAGCAGCAGTGCATTCAGTGCTGACAAAGCCTGAGATAAAGCTCCCTCTCCGTTCTGGTGGCACCCGACGAGCAGCCGACATCTAAAACAAACTTTCCTGATTTCCTTTCTCTGAAAGGCAGCAGCAGCAAATATAATATACGATGATGCGTGCTCATCCAGGAGGAGTGAATGCTGCAAGTCAGTGATTGGATGCAATCTGCTGGGTTAGCTTAGAGAGAAAACCTAACCAGTTTGACTAATAAACTGAACCTGGCCGCATTCCTTGATAACTAGGATCAGTTGGAATGAATGTGCTTGAGCTGGAATCTGTCTGTGTGATTAGACTGAATTGAGTCTTTTTGGTAAACATCAAGCTCCTGGGTTCATTTTTGACTTTTTACCTGAGCCACCACCGGTGATAGAAGCATACCTTTCTGCTCCAGATGCACGTCAACAAACAGCCAGCCTCAAAAACAGCAGCTCAGTGATCTGACCTACAGTACAGGTGAATCTCAGTAAATTGCAATATCATTAAAATGTTCATTTGTTGTTGCATTAATTCTGTTCAAAAACTACAACTCAAAAATCATATGAAATATTACACCCAAAACATATGAAACATTTTTATGTCTCACAGTCACACACAGTCAAACACTGTGAAACATATGAGAATGATGCTGAATCTCTATGATTTTACTGTTTTTATTCACATCCGGGACTGTGACTGTGTTGCAGTGGGTGAAATTGTCCCACAGGGGCCTCCGTCTTCGACGCGACTCACCCAGGTTCGACTCCAGTCTCATATCTTCACCTTCTTTCAGCCCCCTTTTCTGTCAGCCTACTTTCAATAAAAGGGCCACTAGGGCCAAAAAAACTCCAAAAACTGTCCAATAAATGTACACACCTGAAGATACTAAGGAGACCCTCCATTGTCCTGAGACAAAACGTTATTTATAAATGTGCGCTCTAATGTAGAATTCTGTGTGTATTTGGGTACTTGTACATGTAAAGCATGATTTGTAAAACCTTTAGAGCATTCTGTGCGTAACTTTGGGTATTTGTTAGTGTGTGCTCAAATGCACACATAAATATAAAGAAATCATGAGTACAAAACAAAATTACACAAACACACAACTACTCATGCAAATGCAAATCCTTAAAAATCCTTGTGTTACGCACAGATCACTTTACGAGTGCATGGAGGGTGTTGAGACGCATTTCACGCTTCTGGGAGCTTCACAGTTCCTGCATACATGGTGCGTTTAATGTTATTGGAAAGCTGGGTCATTTGAATTTTAGTGTCAAAGAAGTGAAAAAAAAACAAAACAACAAAATATACTTTAGCACCCCTTAGTTATAACACAGAGACCCACATTTACTTTGTAATATTGTAAATTATTTATCTAAATAGTTAAGGGCTTGTACTTGTACAGCGTTTTAACCAGTCCGACGACCCCAAAGTGCTTTACACTACATTCAGTCATTCACACATTTACACCCTGACAGTGGTGATCTCTGACCACCGCCAGCAGGCGTGAAGTGTCTTGCCCAAGGACACAACGACTGAGGCGGTCGGAGCGGGGAATCTAACTGGCAGCCCGCCAATTGCAGGACAAACTCCCTAGCCTCTGCGCCACTGTCGCCCCATGTACGTAGTATGTAGACATACAGTATATTGATTGTGATTATGTGGATAAAAGAAACGCCCACTAGGTGTTGCAATGGTTCATTGGCAGGGAAAAACAGGCAGTCAATGCCTGTTTGATTCTGTGTTCTCTCTGTACTGCAGTGGTCTTTAAAAAACATGCCGACCTTGAAATATTAGTTTTCTTTAACTACCCAAAGTTTTCTTGTGTGCTCTGCTTTTGCAAGACAAGGCAAGTTTATTTGTATAGCACATTTGAGTAAAAAAAACCCAAAACAATTTAAAGTGCAAACCACAAAATAATTGTGGATTTTGTCAATAAACCTGATTTGCTGTGGGAGTTAAATCATTTTACCGTAGGTGCAACTGTACATAAAATGCCTGGTTTTGGACTCCATGGTGGAAGTCCACAGAAGGAATGCCCTCTGCAGGTTTCTAAGAAATGTAATTCCTGAGAGTGGGTGAAAGCAGCTGGAGCCTGATCAGTTCATATGGAGTTCGTTTTTATGAAAATAATCTAATTTTATTAACCCCTAACAATTGTTCATACCTTTGCTTGAATTAAAACGATTTTGCGTAAATTAACGAGTCAACTGAAAACAACCGTCAGGCATTGAGGAATCTTTGACCATTCACTGGACAAATCCCAGCACCTAAATCTTTAAATATTCAATCTAAAATTGGGATGTAGGGGAGCAGAAATAAAATGCATTCTCAGTGTTGCTACATTTCATTGCCTTTGATGAAAACCCCGGGCTAAACATGAAATGTGTCATTTGAAAAAAAAAAAAATACATGAATTCCTTCTTCATCAACCTTCCTCCTTTACACTTTCTCTTTCCCTTTCCCCACCCCTCTCTTTAAATCAATTAAGCCATTTAACTTGCACAGTAAATAATCTGTCACAATTAAAATGCTTACAGCAGGGCTTGTTTCGGGTCCAGGGGGAACGGGGTGAGGCTGGAGCAGAGGGGCTGGTGTGAGTCTGTGCTCAGGTGGTCATGTTGAAATGAGAAATCCAGGAGGTGGGTGGGTTGGTTCCATGGAGAAGGAGCTGTGGGTGAGCTGCTGACAAGCAGCTTGGCCCTCCGGGGAAATCTGACAAATGGGAGGGAGTTTTGAGAGTTCCCGGAGTAAAAACTAACATCAAATACTGGCAGAACAAAAATGCCTTGGTGTGTTTACTGCTGAAAAACATTAAAGTTTGAAGGACCTGAAAATTTTATGCCTCTCAGAAAGGCAGAGAGTCCTTGCAGTCAGGGTTCTGTCATGGCCCGAGTGTTGTTTCTGATGCTTTAGTCATTATATACAGAGGTGGATAGTAACCACAGGTCCATCTAGAAAAACTTAGTACATCATGAAAAAGTTTTGTCCCTCATTTCAGAAAGCAAAGCTCACATATATAGGTTCATTAAACAGAAACATTTCAAGCCTTCATCTTCTTGTAATTGTAATGATTATGGCTTAGAGATGATGAAAACTAAAAATTCAGTATCTCAGAAAATTTGTAAATTACATAAGATCAATAGAAAACATAATTTAAATAGTAATCTCAGGCTTCTGAAACGTCTGTTCATATCTATGTACTCAGTATTTGGTTGAGTCTCCTTTAGCATGAATTACTACGTCAGTGCAGTGTAGCATTGAGGTGATCACCCTGTGGTTCTGCTGAGGTGTTCTGGAAGCCCAGGTTGCTCTAATAGCAGCCTCAAGGTCATCTGCATTGTCGCTTCTGTTGTCGCTCATCTTCTTCTGGACAATACTTCACAGGTTCTCTCAGGGATTCAGGTCAGGCCTGTTTTTTTGCCCAATCAAGAACAGGAACACCATAATCACTGGACTAGCTTCTGGTACCTTCAGCAGCGTGGGCTGGTGGCAAGTTCTGTTAGAAAATGAAATCAGAATTAAGCTTGTTAGCAGAAGGAAGCATGATGTGCTCTAGAATGTCCTGCTAGATGGCTGCGTTGACTTCAGAAAACCCAGTGGACCAGAACCAGTAGTTCACATGGTGACCCAAACCATTATTGACCGAGGAAACTTCACACTGGACTTCAACTAATGTGGATTCTGTGCCTCTCCACTCTACTCCAGACTCTGGGACCTTGATTTCCGAATGAAATGAAATCTGAAAACTGATGCCCAGTGGTCCATCACCTTTAATTCTCTGTCCGTAAGCACCTTGACTGTCAGGAGCAGGAGGTCATTTCTGTCACACAGTAATGTTCATGTGTAGCTTTTTAATCACAATCATCAGAATAAGGTGGAAAGTAGCTTACAACAAGAATCTTTTTTGAAACGGAGATACTTTATGTAACAAATGGCAGGGCTCATGAATATGAAGGGGCTCTATTTCCACAGAAAGGACTGGAAAGGTATTTCTCCGTGCTTATTCATGGTAAAGTGTGTTATCAGTAAAATAAATTGCTTCTCTCTGTGTGTTGCTCTTTCGTCGACGCTGTTCACACACCTGCGGTGCTGAAAATGCACTGGCTAACTGTCACCTGTCACTATTATCCAACTAATTTATTAGGAATGATGATCATTAATAAAATCAACCGCTTTATAAATACTGACTAAGACAAAAGTAGTAATACGTACACTGGTGCAAGAACACAGATTGGCGCTGCGGTGCAGAAATAAACTTGCGGAGTAGACAGGGGCAACTACTTTGGCACGGCACCGGCGCCATTGCATAGATGGACTCAATGTACTTGTTTAAGTTCTTTCTAAAGGCGTGCGGTTGGAGAGGGTTTTATATAGATTCATCTGAGTAAATGATGCGTCTCAGATTTTTACACCTTAACAAGGCTCAAATACACAAATAGCTTTTTTACCACTGTACCCTTTGCTAGTATATGAGATAGATTGTCGATTTAAAAACTAATGTTTGAGGTTGCACTGAAAAAATTATGTAAAAATTCAACAGAATGCTGTTCCAAGAAGGTGCAGAAGGTTGCTGGTCTAAGGCCTGGCTGAAGCCTGCCTGCATCTCTGGGAATAGGTGTCAGGTTATTTAGCAACTCTAAACTGCTCTAAATGCAGTGCAGGTGCACAGCTGGTTGTGTCACATTGAAGCTGTACTATGAAGGAGGGAATTAAGCCATATAACTCTGCTCAGAATTACTTCAGACTTCAGATAAGCAAATGGCACAAAACCTGTCTTCTATGCTCATATATTACTGCATGGGTGCCCACAGCATAGTGAAGTTGAATATGTGTAAAGGTATTCTTGATACAGAGACATTGGAATTTTGTCAAACACAAAGTCAAAGCAAGTCTTTTTCCTGTGAGACCCATAGTTATTTCACCCCGGACAAATGTCAGGAAGGCTTAACATACAAACAATGTGCGTGTGCGTGAGTGGCCTGCCTGTAATGGAAAATGGTGCATTGTGAAGAGCAGAATGAGGCAGAGTTGACCTGAGACAGTCAGGCAACTGCAATCTTATGCATTCAGAAAGAATAGACACACTCCTTGGGATAAATTGCTACCGTTTGTATTTTCAGCTCCCGAGCTATTTCCAAAAGGGGCATTAAAGGCACCAAATCTATGCCGAGTGTGCTGCTTTCTTATAATTTTAGTTCAGTTTGGATTTTCCAGAATATGATAAAATTGACCAGTTAAGACTTCCAATATTGTCCTTTTAGACAAAAGTTCTAATTAAGGTGCAAATTGGAAATGTAAGTTTTTGCTGCATCTTTCGATAACTACCACCTGTTCTAAATATAAGGTTTACAAGTCTCTGGAGATGAAGATGGAAGCTTTTCTGATTAACTCTTCATCCTTGAAGGTTTATTGTAGGTCAGAGTGATTTCTCTGAGAATTAAATATGCATATAACTCAGCTCTGCACTTTGCTAATCAGATTCCAGCCTGATGGCACCAGGCAATTGGGTCAGCACAGCTGAAAAAAACTAAAGCAGTGCTTGTAAATTAGTTCAGTCTGATGTGAAAAACAAAAAATATTCAAGATTTGAGATGGAAAAAGGAAAAAGGAAAAAAACCTACTTTTTAAAAAATATTCTAACCTAACTGTCATGGTTTTTAGGTGTTTGGCCCACATGCACAACACAGTCGGCAGACAACGAGCAGCTAAAGATGTTTATTTAAGGCTCAAAGGTACACAAATATTGTGCTCTCTGAGAGAGCAGCTGACAGTGATCGAAACACTGTGGGAGAAGAAAGGAACAGATTAATGAGGGCAAGTGCGGTAAATAAGCTGTGTGTAGCTCTGCTTACCGCCACGTATTGGTAACCTATCTGGGTGGAGTGGAGTGGAAGAATGGATACACTAGGTGACCAAGTGACAGGTGAGCTGGCAGGTGGAACAGAGGTGGGGAGCCCGAGCAGCACCACAGCAGGTAGCAGGGAACAGAGAGCAGCTGGAGGAACCAGGGTGAATCCAGGGAAGGGACTCTCTTGTCCAGCTTGGTAATACCAGGGGGGCTCGAGGGGAATGCCAGAGCAGGATCTGAGCGGCGGGGATTCAGGAATCTGTCTGCAGCGCTCGGAGAAGCGAATGGTGAGTAATCTAAGGCACAAAGCGAACTACGAAAAAACAGGAGACAAGCGTTAGCAGAGGGAACCAGGAACATAAGAAGCGCTGGGACAAGAAACTGTCGAGAGACAGTGGCCACTAAGTGTACCACAATGGTTTAACACTCCGGCGTCCTTCAGCTGACTGCAACCTGCTTTTAAACTCCAAACCGGAGCTGCCGAAACGAGCTGCAGGTGTGCACCACGCCCACCTGTCAACTTCAGTCATCTGTGAGGAAAAAAGAGAAGAGAATTGGCAACGTGGACAGCGCCACCTACAGAATCCTGACACTAACATGTTATATACGAAACCCTAAACGTTTGATTCCTCCTGAAAAATCCTGCCTAATTTTGTTAATTTCAAACAGCAAACTTCAATGTATTTTGTCAGGATTTTAAATGATAGACCAAGAACAAGTAACCCCTAACTGTAGCAAAAGGGAAAGGACTTTTTAAGATAAATACAAAGGCGAGGTTAAAGCAGGGCTATGTTATAAAACAAAGCAGGGCTATGTTATAAAACAATGTCCCATGACTGCACGACAAATGCTGTATGTGGAGGTAACCCTAACGCCGCACATTGCTCTGAACAAACAATATCCACAGCTAGACATGGTGGTGGCAGCGTCATGCTATGGGGATGCATTGTTTCTTCAGCTGCGAAGCCATGAGAAGATGGCTAAACATACAGCTGGCGCTACGATGGAATGGATGAGATCGGATGTTTGAATGGCCAAGTCAAAGCCCAGAACTAGTTTCAACTGGAAATCTTCAGCAAGACTTGAAAATAGCTTTTTAGAGCTCTCCATCCAATCTGACTGAACTTGAGCTGTTTTATACAGATGAATGAGCAAAGATCTCTCCAAATCTACAAAGCTGACATAGACATACCACAAAAATGTGCAGCTCTAACCTACAGCAAAACATGCTTCTACAAGCTGTTGACTCAGGGGCATAGAAACACTTTTGCAGGGCATTGTATTTATCTTAATAATGTTACCTGGTACTCTGAGCTGACTATATTTATACTGTCCATACGAAGCGCTAGCCCCAGTTAACAGATTGGCGTAAAAATCTGAAACGTACCGGCTGGATAATCTTTTTATTGAGTAAAATCAATGTATCCAGCATGGGGAAGTGCACTACACTCTGCTGTATTATAAGTCTCTCTGCATGAATGCCTGTACACGAAAACATTCATGTAAATTCGTCCAGAACACGCGTGCTTCTTCATGCACCAGCGGCGACGAGGAACACAGAGGCATTCAGTCCACCAGACAGGGTAAGTTATCAACCACCCTGATTTTAATCCGGGATGACAGAGTGTGACCGTAGCAAAAAGGAGGAGGACACAGGCCCGTGCGGTCTCTAATAGATGGTCACACCCTTTAGACCGTGCAAGATATGAAATATTAAAGAGGTGAGTCTTGAGCCTGGTGCCATTTTCTGGTGTTAACACTTATTGGTAACATTAATTGTCCCTATGCTGCTATAATCTGAGTTCCAAGGGTTACTGGCAGCAATAAGCTCCTCAAGGAAGGTAACAGTGCTTCAAGGAGCTAATTAGTTTTAACCCCCACAGAAACTTATATTTATTAGCAAAATCCAAACTTCTGCAGTTTATTTCCAGGCATTCATTCCTTAGCTAAAAGCTTCAAGAAAAGTCAAACTAAGTTTACTTAGAAATTTGTAAATAAGCCGCATGTTTTGGGATTCTGTTCTCTGGAACAATAAATCAAAAGTTCTCTTCGTTAATAAATAAATATAGAAATGTGTCATGTATGTAAAAGAATTAGCCATCTTTAAATGATTTTATCTTCCAAGATCTTACCTTATCAGCCATTTTAAGATCACACTGTTGGTTTTCTACATCATAATCGTAGTTAAATTGTGACAATTTAATTTATGTTCCTGTACTATCATGTACCTGCACCATCATCCACCATCCAGTAGTACAGTTTACTAGCTGTATTACAGATGAAAGTGGAACAAAAAGCAGGCTGGGCTCTGTTGCTACACTTCTGGCCCTTTTCTCGTCATTGTTGGATCTGAGACCTACCGCAGTGCTTTTGTGTGCACACTTCACAACTATGTTTGTGGGGTGGATAGAAGAGCAGTTGTGTGTGAAGAGGGTGTAGAGAACAAAGCTGAGGACACAACCCTGTAGCGTGCCAGTGTTGAGGACCAAATGGGGCGGATGTTTTCCTTTCCTCACCACCTGGGAGCTGTTGGTGAGGAAGTCACTGATCCAGGAGCAGAGCAGTGCAGATAATCCCAGGTTGTGCAGCTTCAAGGCCAGCATGTCTGGGGACACAGTGTTGAAGGCTCAGCTGAAGTCTACAAATAGCACCCTGACATAAGTGTTGGGATGCTGGAGATGAGTCAGAGCCCTACGAGACGCCATCCTCTGTGGAGCGATTCTCACTATAGATGTCCAGGCCAGCAGGGATGGCATCCTTGATGTATTTCAGGGGGATCCTCTCAAAGTACTTCATGATGACTGGGTTCAGAGCAACAATATGGTAGTCACTGAGGCAGTGGATGGTTGTTTTCTTTGGCACAGGCACAACAATGATTTTAGACAGGCAGGGACCATGGAGAGCTGCAGTGAGATGTCCAGAAAATCCCTGCAGGTTGGTTAACACATAAGTTTATAGTCTGGCCCTGCAGCCTTGTTGATTTTGAACTTCTTTAAGGTGGAGGTCAGTTGGTGCAAGATGACGCTCAGGCCTTCTGTTTCTTTGACTCTACTCATCAGATTAAACACCTGCAGCAGCATCCAGACTTGTGTATTCACTTTAAGATTTTGAGTAAACATGTGGCAAAAAATGGCATTTAAAAAAAAAAAAAAGAAGTTGAACACACTTCTGTGCATTCCATCCATGTTATTCCATTAACGCTTGCAGAAAAGCTCCAAACTTGTCAAATTCAGCACATTACTCTATGACCCTGTAGAAAATATCAGTAAATATTTAATGGACCAGGCTGATGGGCGCCCTTGGCAAAATTCCGACGGTGTGATTGCAGATGAGAGGTGTGGGTGAGTACAGCCCGTCTTGCATCCTCCGAGCAGAGAGACAGTTCAAGGAGAGGTGAACCTTGGAGCGCAGGAGTCGTAGTTGTTAGCATGCAGCAGAGTGGCCGCTGGATGGAGCTTTGTTCGTCATGAAATTTTCATGGCTAATTGCACCTTATGAAGATTAATGTGCATGTTTCATGCCTCATGACTTAGTCTCACCAAGTCAGGGCTGTGAGTCGCTCCGTCTAATAAAGTCCTGATACCACAAGGAACAGGAGTCATTGAGTGATCGATGGATCCCTGAATTCATGGAAACGAATGGATCTGTTTTGCTCTGTTTTTTTAAGGCCCTAAAGGATGTGCACCATAACTTTACTGTAATTGAGTCTAAATGATCCCAGTTAGGGAGCGCATGAAAGCAAATCTAATTGTTTGCTTCGCTCTGATTGCTGTTATTTCCATGAAACCTATCGCCCGTATGAAGGTCTTAGCAGTGAAATTAGACCCACCTAATCCACGCTCTTCATGTGGGTTATTTAATATTTATTATAAAAAATGAACTTAATGGCTTCAAGAATAAGATGGGGAAAATACAACACCACACTTGTTCATTAAAACGAAGAAAAGAAAAATGTTTTCTTTGTATGTGTATTTTACTAGAAAAGTGATTTCCTTTTTCACAGGTTTTTCATTTTCCTGCAAAAATTTGACTTTTATGTTGTTTGTGTTTGTCTGGGTGTGTTTATGATTCTCGCTTTTCGTGGAAATGGAAACATTTTTGAAACCAAATTTATTTTGAGGAGACAAAACAAACGTTCCGCTTAGATGTGTCATTTTTGAAAGTCTTGCTTGGGGGCACATGGAGATTTAGACTGGACAGTAAAAGCAACTCAAGCAAAATGAAACAAGCTGTTTTTGCAGGAAAAAACTGTAATACAACATTTTTTTATACCAACAAATTGACGTATCCTTCCTTGACACCCATTTGGGTTTTTTTTTCTTAGATTTTCCTGTTGTAGCAGCCAAGACTGTTAACATGCAGGAACAAGACATTTTTGCATATTTTAAGCAAGCCTATTAAAACCAGTCAGCCATGAACTCCTTCTCATTTTTAAAATATATGTTTAAGGCAGGTGCAGAGGTAGTTAAAAAGCTCCCTGGTGGTAGCGTGCCAGGACTGAAAGGGATTTGCCCCCGACATGCTGAAGGCTGTCATGGTTAGAGAATAGAATAGAATAATCCTTTATTGTCCCAGAGTGGGAAAATTCAGGCATAGCAGCAACAAATAAGAGAACGCCCACAACAGAAGAAAAATCAGACTGTGCAGTTATTGAAAATGGCATACTCAGATTAAACACAATGTGCAGCTGAGTGGGGTGACACCCAAAGTGTACAGAATGTGCATGCATAACTGTGCATAGAAAACAGGAGCATTGAGATGAAAACTATACAATAAACAGCTGGTATGTAAACAAATTACTGAGTTTGTTGGGAGAAGCGATGGTTCTAACATCTAACAGCTGCTGGGAGGAAGGATCTGCATTGGCACTCCTTTGTTCATCTGGGATGCGGCAGTCTGTCACTGAAGGAGCTCTGCAGCTCTGTGACAGCTTCATACATGTGAAGAGAGACGCTGTCCAAACAGTGATGTTATTTTTGCTAGAGTCCTTCAGTCTCCCACCACCTGCACTGGATTGAGGGGGCCTCCCAGAACCGAGTCAGCCTTCCTGATAAGTTTATATAATCTCAGATAAAATGTTGTTCCAAGAAACTACACCTTAGAACATGGCTGATGGGTCAAAATCGGTCTTTAATGGTGCCCCCCCTGCACTATAAAAGATATCAGCCTTCTCTGCATATAGAACCTGCTCTAACCTTTCCTGTAAAGAGCATCCGTGTTGTGACAGGGGGTAACGAGGGGCGATTAGCCTCTCATGACCACCTCACGATCAGGAATCAGACAGTCGGATGAAAATCAAACATGTTTGAAATTCCTCGTGAGCGCATCCTGCAGTTGAAGTTACCAGCGTCCACGAGCCGATTTCCCCCAACCTCGCGCACTGTGCATGTGCAAACAAGGAGATTCTTCTTATTCTCAGTCGAAAATCTAGGAGTGGAGAGAAGCATGAAAGTACGTGTGACATGGAGTCAAACTACGAAGTAGTAACTCGTAGAATTGCCCAGGCAGCGCGTTTCGTTCCTGTGACCCTTATATTTAACAGTGAGCATCGACACTTACGTCTTTTTCTTCTTCTGCTGTTTACATTTGGCTTCCGGATAGATGAGTCCGACAAGCGCCATCTCTCTACGGGGCTGAGTCCGATGTGTGGTTTTTAGACGTACAGTGTGAGCAGCCAGGTCGCATCAGAGCGTCGGGACGTACAGTGTAAGAACAGATATGGTGAACTGTGAACTTTTAAGCCCTGTGATTTCGTTGTACAGTTTGAGCTGTATCTGAGTACAACGATTGAAAATATCCTACAGTGTATGCCCGGCTTTACAGAGACGGCTGTGCTTATTTCTGAACAAACACAAGACGTGACAACAGAGCAAATCAGAGAGAGAGAGAGCAGGAAGCAGTGACGTTGTTGAAAACGTGAGCATTGAAGTCTATACTAGACGAATAAACATTAATGCTAGGAGGATTAGCTATGGCAGCTAGGGAAGATGAGGAGAACTGAGCAGCTGAACTCAGCCAAATGGAAGAAACATGGTTTACTTGAAGTCAGAAGGAAACACTACTTTATTCTGATCCTTGTGTTCTCTAACCGCTGTAGTTGTCTCTCCTAGCATGAACATTTACTTTGGTCGGTGTTCAGCCTGACATCAGTGCTTCTGTTACTCACTGTGCGAATGCTTATGCCTGACTTTTGAGTTGACTGAATGAACATAGCACTACACACTCCAGGTGCCAGATCTGACCAATAGTTTCCAGCCAAAAATAACAGAAAAAAAAGCAGCTCAAACTCTCTTGCATTCGTGTTAAAAGTGTAGAACTGTCAAACACATAATAAAGAACTTGAGATTAGCACACGATTGCCATGAAGGAAAGAAAAAAATTTCACACATACAGTCTCCCCACAAAATGTGCAATCAGGCAACCAAATAGCACAAGATCACCAACTAGTTTTTATCAATAGCCTCCCAACATGAGCTGTAAATCTAACTTAATATAAAATTCCTTTCTCTCACAGAGTATAGATGAATCTAACATTTCTCTTTCACACGCAGCCATTGAAGATTCATAACATTGACCAATACAATTTCATAGTGAATCATAGGGATTAAACATTTTATTAACCAGAGACTCTTATTCATTGATGATGTCGGGTTCAATAGATTCTACACACTAAAAAAAAAATTCATTATTAAAATGAGTTTAAGGAGATGGAATTTATTAAACTGTGGACGTTTTTAGTTTTCAGTCTCACAGGGACAATTGTATTGATATATTTTGTTAGTTATTCTTTCTAAAAAGCTGCTAAATGTTATGAAAAGCTTCCCACATTTTTACAACCTGCCCATGAGCTATTTTTTTCCACCTCGGTGTGCTCCAAAGAAGTCCAATTGGACCGATCTGACAAAACTGGCTAAACATGTTTTGTTTTCTTGTTTTAGACTTTGGGATTTTATTGAGATAAGAAAAAAGAATATCAGCACTGTAGGAGTTGTCACAGAGCCACTGTTCAGCCTGAAGTGTGCTGCAAAAAAAGAAAAAAGTGAAAGCCCCCCCCCCCCCACCTCCTTAATTTCTTTCTGCATCCATGTGTGCTCTAAATGGTCTTTTACAGATGTGAGGCCAGTGCTCCTGGCCTGTAGCTGCTGAGGTCCTACAGATGTGTGGTCTTCAGCACTGGTATCACACAGAATTTGTTCCACAGCTTTGGTAGATTCCCCAACTCTGTAATATTACACATTGGCACCGTACTAATAGAGTGGCCGACTAGAATGGGGATCCTAATTTTTAAGAAAGAAGACCAGAGAGTGTGTTCCAGCTCTTAACTGGATCACACCTCTCACCAACTCTGGGAAAGTTTGCTCTAGGGCAGCCGTCCTCAGGACCCACTGTCCTACAAGATTTAACTTAGACTTAGACTTAGACAACTTTATTTGTCATTTTGTATGAGTGCATACAGAAAGAAAATTTCGTTGCATACAGCTTGTAAATTACAGGATAAAGTGCAGCAGTGATTAAAAAGTAAACAATTGAAATGCAATGAAGGAAAAATACACAGTGTGCGATCACAGTGTACAGGAGAATATTTAAACCATTTGTATGTGCAGAAATGATGGTGCAAAAAGGCATTTGTGCAAAAATGCATTTAGAGACTGAAAGATCGGCAGCATTTGTAACGCTGGATAGAGATGCAGTGATGTAAATGTGCAAATGTGCAAATGTGGTGCAGAGTCCAGTTTATAGTTCAGTAGTTTAACAGTCAAATGTGTCTCTGCTCCAGCACACCTGGATTAAATGATTGTATTACTTCCTCAGCAGTCATCAAGTGCTGCAGAGGCCTCTTCATCATGAATGTATTCGTTTTAGGTGCTTGTTGGACAGTCCTTGACCTCCGACCCTCATAATTGTGGAGAGGAGGTTTCTGGTTTGGGAATCTCAGCGTCTCATCTTTGCTTTTTGTGGATGATGTGGTTCCGTTGGCCTCAGGATGAGAGTCAGCTCCTCTCATTCTGAGTTATTGATCTATCTACCCACACCTATGGTCATGAGACATGATTATTGGCAGAACGAAGGAGATCCTGGATTCAAGCAAAGGAAATGAGCTTCCTCCGTAAGACAGCCCGACTCAGCTTTTGAGGTAAGGTCACAATCTCAACTGGAAGAGATCCAAATAGATCTTCTGCTCCATTACACCAAAAGGACTCAATTGTGGTGACCTGAGCATCTCTACAGTGCGTGCAACCCCCTAGGAGACCCCGGGGCAAACATCTCCATGTGAGGGATAATGTTCTTTCTAGTCTGAGAATGCCTTGGTTTGACCAGCTTGAGTCTGAGGGTGTTTCTGGGGATGCCTGGGTTTACCTTTGGGAAGACGATGGATGGATGCTTTAAATGAGCTTTTCACTGTAAAAATTTCACTCAAGGTCAGTCAACTGCAGTAAAACAGGGTACACTCAGTTTTTACACAGGCTCTTTATTCTTGCAGCCATACCTTCCAACTCTCTCTCATTTACACACGGCCACAAATTCAAGCGCACACACACATTTTGAGTGAGTTATGAAATATTTAAACTTAAGCTCCAGTTTGGGAGGTGCAATTACAGGCAGTATACTGACAACAGAGGTCATGAACGCTGCGCATAGCTTTCACACACTGTGTGCTAGTGTGTGTGTGCATGTACAGCTATAGTTGTGAGGACCCAAACTGACAGTAAACCAATGTTGTGTGGACAAATTAGCAACATAAGGACATTTTGCAAGGTCAACACAATGCACATTGGGCTAATGCTTAGGTTTTAGGTGTTAATTGAGTTTAAGTTCAGTCTAGGGTTAGGTATGTAGCTGTGACCTTAGGTTTGGGGTTAGGTTCAGGGTTAGGGCATATAAAGCAATAGAAAATGAATGGAAGTCAACATAAGGTCCTCACAACTATATATATATATACATATATATATATATATATATATATATATATATATATATATATATATATATATATACACCAACCTGTGGTTGTGTGGGTGTGGGTGTGTGTGGGCATATGATGCATGATACCAAATCCCCGGATAGCTGTAGCCTTTTTTCCTGAGATCACATGCTTTTTTCTGGTTTTGATATTTTCCAGGCTGTAGGCATCATACAGAGAGAGTGCAGTGCTGAAGTCAGATGAAGTTTTAAGTTTTTCTCCCATTGGTAAAAGGAATGAGGTGTGAACCCTGCCTTTTGAGTTTTTAATGTTCTCACTGTGCATGCATGGGTTCTGTCTGAGTACGCAGGCATGCACAGTGAGAACTGAGTTGACAATTAACTTAACATCTATGTTAACTTAACTTAACATGTATTTTAAGTTAATTGTCAACTCTAAATTTCCACTAGGTGGGAGTGAGTGTGTTGCTTGGTTGTCCTGTGTCACTCAGTGCCTCTAGAAAATCTTAGATGCATTTTATATCGGCTTTTTGTTGTTTGTTGGAATTACATGCTATGTGAATTTTGATGTATAGTTTAATCCCCCCCCCCCCCTCCCCTCCCCTCCGTACAGCTTAAGCGTGTGCTCAGTGTCACCTAACAATTTTCTTTAAGCATGTTTTGCTTTATATCTAAGAACATTTTGTAAAATATGCAAGATAGAGCTCCTCCAGAAATCCAAAGACATCCCACTTGATATTTTGAGACACTCTTCATTACAACTGTAGTGGGTCTTGTTTAAAACCGACTGTTTCTGAATCTTTGTTTCATCTTTCTTCTCTCAGATTAAAGTGTCAGAAATCAGAGCGTGGTCACACAATCCCTCTCTTACGACTCCCGAAAGACCAAAGTCTTGATAAAATTTAAGTACTAGCGATGTAAACATTCACCTCCTAGTAATAATATTTCCTGTTTAATTGGTCATTTGTACAATAATTAGCATTGTTCATCATTGTTTATTGGTTATTATACTTGGTTATTTTTGTGTTCCATTTGCTTTAAAACAATGCAATTCATTTCAATTTTATTTATATAGAGCCAATTCATGAAACATGTCATCTCGAGGCACTTTGCAAAGTCAAAATGAATCATATGCCCCTAGGTGGGAGTGAGTGTGTTGCTTGGTTGTCCTGTGTCACTCAGTGCCCCTAGAAAAATCTTAGATGCAACAGTAGTGAGTAAATTGTTAATAAAAGTAATTATTTGTTTCTGTGTTGCCTCTCATCACTCTATATTTCATAGCAGGTATTACTAAATTCTGATCCTGAGAAATGTACAGCAATCTTCTTCTTTCAGTCTGCAACATAAACAGCTTAGAAGAAATAAAAGGAATTTATCCTCCAGACCGACTGTAATCATTAGGAGTATTTAGTATTTTACCATTAATGTAATTTACCATAGCTTAATATCACTAAGTGACATGGTTTGAGGCAAACTCCTAACCCTCATCCACTTTGCACAAACAAGGTTTGGATTCCTGAGTCTGTGATTCTCAGCGTCTGGAAAGGGAAAGAATTGGTTTGGCAGCAGGAGGGGGCAGTATGTAAAGATGCAGTAAAGGGAAAGGAGAAGATCTTACTTGGATGAAGGCAATGCTGCGGGTTGGATATATGCAGGAACAGCTTGGAGGAGAGCGGGCAGGCACAGGAAACTGGGTAAGACTGAGCTGCAGCGAATAAACAGGGTGTGCGCGAGATTCCATGAAGGCTCTTGCTTGCGATGGTAATGGGTGAGTCCACAGTTGGCGTGGAAGCCAGGGTAGGTAGCAACCTAGAGGCACAGGAGAGATTATGATTAGAAAAACTAGGCTTAAATAATAGGTAACTCTAAAGTTTTAGAGGCCTGAGATCACTGCAGAGGTTGACAATCAGGCCAGTAGTCATCCTGCAGCTCCTTAAATCCCCAGCAGTCAATGCAGTGAATGGGAGACAGGTCTGCCACTGCAGGGTATCGGCCACACACCCCACAGACAACCTCCACAGCATGAACCGAAATGAACAGGAACACATGCCGGCATGGTGGCACTGAGCACAGAAATTAAAATAATAATAATAATAATAATAATAATAATAATAATCTGTATAAGTCACTGCAACTTTGCAGAATTCAATGAAATCCGTTGTCTGTGGCGGCCCCTGAATAGAGAAGCAGCTGAATGGACTTGCATCAATCCCTCAGGGAGCGGTGGACTTCCTCTGTGCAGCGCCCAGGAGCATTCTGGGACCTAAGGCTCCTGCTCAGGGAAGCCAGGCCAGTCTGTGGGGTTTGAACCAGGAAACCTGCAGCTTTCCAGACACAAAGACACGTTCTGGTGCCCACACCCCCAGACAGCTTTTGGCTGACCTGTGAGTCCTGCAGTAGAGAGGAGACCTGTCCATATCTGTCTGTCCAATTTGCTGATTGCTGTTATAAGATAAAACTCTGTCATGGCCCCAGACTAGGACTAAGAGAGTCCAGAAAATGGATGGATGGATTGATAGAAGGATAATGAGCAATTCTCAAACTTTTTGTGTGAAGCAAAGTAGAATTTTCAGCAGTCAAT
Organism: Fundulus heteroclitus; assembly: GCF_011125445.2. Taxonomy (NCBI): domain Eukaryota; kingdom Metazoa; phylum Chordata; class Actinopteri; order Cyprinodontiformes; family Fundulidae; genus Fundulus; species Fundulus heteroclitus. Next base: position 9,631,322 of record NC_046374.1, read on the forward strand.
TTGCACATGTCTCTTTAGCTTATGTGAAACTGTTAGAGAAAAACTTGTGAATCAGATATCAAAAGCACTTCTTCTCTCTTTGAGCTCTTGCACCAAATGAGGTACAGGAGGCTGTAACAAGGCGGCCTTTTGCGGCTTGATTTGCAGTGGAGATGAAGGCTGAGGCAGAGTATGGTGGCAGCAGTGTTTATTTGTCCCATTTGGCACAGCTTTGATGGACAGGGAATGGCACGTCAAGCCCTCTTCTAACATGCAACAAAAAAATCTACTTTCTGGCAGCCTTAAAATAGTCTCAACTTTCCAAAGACCAAACTATTATGCACCAAGTTCACAGAGTTGACCAAATTCCACCATCTATGTATGTGCACAGACATTTTAACAAAAATCAATATAAACCCTTATAATTTAGAATCAATATTTAGATAATTTATAATTTAACCTTGCATCACTATGAAAACTCACGTAAAAACCATGTAAAACTTAAAACTATTAAAATGTCAAATGCCATATACTTTTATGTTATGTTCTTAAACTATCAAGTAATGAGAAAGTCATGTGCTGAAATATTTTGCATTTCATTTATTTAAATATATATATAACATTTATAATTATATAAATAACAATATACAAAAACATATATTTACATATATGTATACATATACATACATATACACATACTTATATATACACATATATATATATTTAAAATGAATAACATGTAAAATATTTCAGCACCTAATTTCCTAGTAGTTGATAGTGTTAGTACATCCACTGACTGTAAAATTACCTGTGAAACATTTTCACACAGCCAGAAAACTGCTTGTTGTTGCAACCAAATCCTATAGGATTCTGTGATAGTAGGGAGTAGCAAGATGGCGGCCAGTAACTTCAGTTTTTCGGCAAAATCAGCACTCCAGTGTATTATATAGCTCAGTGGATGCAGACAGGACAGTTCTCAAATCTTAAAGGACAACTTTTTCACACACACACACATTTACCCATACCTCTTAAGTTTACACAAACATTTGAGTACGTTTTTTGATATTCAGAGGACCTTTTCTACTCCAAGTAACAATTATATTCCCCTCACAGGCAATCACATTTGGTGCTGGTTATGGAACAAAAGGCTACATGCTAACTATTAACATGCTCAAATATTGAATAAACAATTAAAACTTATTGTGTGCAAATGGTTATTGATGTGCAAGTCTTTGCTTAAAGTGCAGGGCTAAATAAAGTGCAAGTTAAAGTGCTTTTAATAAAGTGCCAAGGTGCTGATAAAGTGCTGTAGAAGTTATCACAGTAAAATAACACCAGTAATGAAGACCTCTTTGTTAAAAGAGCCTTGGGTTAAACTCAAGACAAGAAAAGTTTGGCTGTCAGACGTCAGTCTGTGTGGACGTGTGCACAATCTTTATGGTCTTGGCATGAGGTGAAAATTGTTCTTGGTATAACAATGCTGCAACTCCTGCCCTTACCACCATTAATTATTCAAAATGACTGTGCTGCTGTGATGCCGCTCTGAGAAGCGATCTAAGGTTAGTTGGGCCAACAACACTCTCACCATTCATCCCCAACCTGGAGCAACATCTGAAGTGCTCAGACATGTAAATAATTCACGACGCTCCGTTCAGGGCTCAAACTAAAGCCCTACCTCTCTGTAAGGAAAAGTTTGAATGCATCACGGCTGTCGCATATTCTCTCCAGAACTATTTTTTTCTTTAAGTCCAACACAACGGGCATTTCTTATGCGTGGTTAGGCAAATCAAGCTCTAGATCTCCACCACCAAGTCGTGGCTTTCAGTGATCAAGTGCGGGAAAGTAGATTTGGATACTCGTCTTCTTACTTGTTAGGCATAAAAGATGTAACAACGGCGGTTTCTCATCCTATTGAAGTCTGTTAAGCAAACTGCTGTCAGCAAGTGACTGATCAATTAGGAGTAAGCTGTTATGAGCGCTTCATACGAAGTAAGTGCTTTAAGCCTGGCACCATTGTGTGTCTATTTCAGACGCTTATTTAGAAATAAAAATGAAGTACTTCTGGACTTGCTCTGCTGACTAGCTGTCAGGTGTCCTGGTTAATTCACATCTTTGATAGATCATAACCTGCCCTTTTATTTTATTCCAGTGGACCTAACCATTTTCTATCAGTTTATTTGCTTTGGTTGCAAATGTTTGAATATGAATAAGAATTATGGAAAAATATGTATAGCGATGCTAAAAACAATAGTGTATACTATTTTCCTTGGATTTTATATGACAACTTACTGTAGTGCAACAATAGGTTTGGTTTGGCTGTAAACAACTGTTGCTATTGATCTTGTGACTACCACAGATGGCCGCCTCTTGTTTCTTGTGTATTATTTCTGTTCTCTGCCAACATTTGGTGATCACCTTCACTAGAGAATAACTCTTACACACCAAACAGTCCTGTTTAGGCCTTTTGCTTTCTTAATTTTTCATTGACCCCAATTAACTGAGATCTTGGTTGGTGGAGCAGCGGCCATCTAACCTGACCCTAGCCAGATGGATTTCGCTCCGCCTAGCTTCACTCACATCCATCTGGGACATCTCCATAGGAATGGCGTTTCAGAAGGCTGGGCCTTATCAAAAATCCTTGCATATGATTGGATAAGCCACTTGTCTGTCATCTTTATCGACGTGCTATTTCAACCACTCACGCAGAAGCCAACCCATGGCGCTAATAACAGCGACGCAGGAAAATGTGTTTGCGGCTCTAGTGGCACGCCTTTTATTGACAGTGAGCTGACAGGAAGAGGGGGGAAGACAGGCGGGCCGACTGCATTGAGGACTAAAGGCCTCCTAATATGGTTCACGCTAACCGCTAACCGCTCCGGGGCGCTAACTGCTCCGCCACGGGCGCGCCCCGGAAAACAAAACTTGCCAAATCCGGTTGGGAGAACGGCGAAAACATAATTTCCACCAACAAAAGCCTTCAGAGGCGTTCTCTGATGTTCTTTTAATGAAACAATATTAGGTAGATTGGATAACACGGAAGAAATAGCAGCATCAATGTTAACGCTTGCTTCCTCGACGAGCCGCCATTGCTATCAAAACAGTCTCACGTCATGGTCGCCTCTCCACTACGTCTCATCTATGAAACTCCAGCCCTGCGTCCTGATTGGCTGGACAATAAAATTAGTTGGAGAAATCACTCTCTATGGGAGATGTCCCAGATGGATGTGAGTGAAGCTAGGCGGAGCTAGGTGGAACGAAATTCAGCTGGCTAGGGTCAGGTTAGCGGCAATCTATGGATAATACCTGAAACACAGGTAAGGGTAACGGTCAGGCACGCTGTATAAAGCTCTGTTGAACATGCACACTGATCCTGGTTGTGCTAAAGGTTTTCTTCCTGATAATGGGGAACTTTTCCTTTCCACTGTCGCTACACACATAGCTGGTATGAAAGGTTGTTACAAAATCAACACAATGGAAGAAGACTGTCCACTGTTGTTAAACGGCCATTCAGGAGGAGTGAAAGCTGCCAGTCAGTGACATTTTGTGACCTCAAGAAAGGTGGAAATAACTCCAGCCATGTGTTCTACGTCACAAGTAAGCTGCAAACCAGGAGATAAAATGATTGGAGATGCAATTTTTAAAAAGAATGTCTAACAAAAGACTTTGGTCCACAGTGTCAAATGCTTTGGACAACTCAATAAATAGAGCATCAAAACTTTTTTCGATCGAATGCCTCAAATACATCATTTAAACTTTTAAGGCAGCATTGGCAGTGCTGTGCTGCTTCCTGAAGTCTGAATAGGGTTTAAAATGTTTGATTTTTAAAAGTCCTTGAATTGCTCACAGACCATTTAAAAAAAAAAAAAAAAACATGTAGCCAGGATGCATAATCTTGATATTTTGAGTCTGTAATTATTTACTATTGAATGTTCGCCTCTTTTCATCAGTGAAAGGATAAAAGCAGATTTCCAAACCTTAGGAAGTTTTTTTTGTACTGAGGATTATATTAAAAATGTAAGTTACAGGTTCAGCAATTGAGTCAGCAGCTAGCTTTAAAAATCGATTCAAGCTATCAGGACCAGCTGACTTTTTGGTTTCCAATTTTTTTAGTCCACTACTGACCTCAGAAATACACCCAGGTTTAAAATGAAGAGAGCAATCAGCAGGCGTACAGCATGTAACAGCAGGTTCTTTATTTGAAACAGAGTTAAATATGCTGAAATATTCAAACACATGCCTTACTTTTGATAAAATGTTCTTAAAAATAATTTATCATGGCACATCAGTAATGTTTACAGATGACCAAATAAGCAGATCACTGCAAGACAGTGATCTGCTTCTGAGGACCAGAGGACCACTTCTGAGGACCAGAAGTAAAAGTTGTCTCAAAATTAAACAAAATGTGTAAGAAAGTCTGTTCAGTAAAATTATAAAGTCTCTTTTTAGTAAAAACATACAGCATATAATTTGCGGTTTAGTTTTACGAAGTCTGGCATTTCCTACCGCTGCAATGACACAATGGTTACTCCGATCATTTCCAAAAACACCAACATATGTAGGCTACAGATCACTGTTGTGATCGGTCAGGATTTGGATGGGCGTGTCAAAAGTTGGTAAAGTGGAAATGTCCCATGCATTTGTCAAACCAAACACTGTCGTCCTGTTCAACTCTGGTGGTTTTAAGCGGCAGAACACACCACTTCCGCTCACTTGCAGCGTTTTCCCTTTCCAAGCAGGGCACTCACCCTCCGCACCCAGGATTTCCAAGTAGCACCAGAGGACACCGTGAGCTCTTTCTGTCGGTACATTGTCGGTACATGAAACTGCACTGCAGGAGATATTAACACATCTAGGGAAAAAAAAGTTTCATGAGTTGATTCTGGCAGACAACATGTCCTATTTATTCAGGTAAATGTCAGATCGTCCGTTATGCTCCCCTGCTCTGGTTTGCTCGTTGTTCGCTTCCTGGTCCTTGTTTTATAACAATTTTAAAAGGTTTAAATTAACATTTAAAATTGAATGGGACTGCAAGCTTTAATTTGTAAAACTACAAAGAAAAATATAAATTGCTTTATTATTAGTTTAACATATTTCAAATCTGACTCTTTAATCTTTTCTTTGTGTTTGAGCTTGGTTTGTCCACAAGTACATCCCAGCAAATAATAACCAATTATCTCTGACTTCTTTTAAGCTCTGCCAATTAAACTCACTCCACTTCCTCAGATTCCACCAATTGTGCATTGAAACACTATGAGAGCTGATGTTGTTGTTAACAGTAAGCTTAAGACTCCAAAAAGCTTTGGGCAAGCCCTGCATATTTCACCTAAAGTGAACCTTTACTGTCAAACAAAGCCGTTTTATTCCACTAGGATCCAAAAATAAATTAGGTGTGCAGCTTTGACTTGGTAACATTAAATACAAGGGGACTCAATATCACAGGATCTGATGCAACAAAACATGACTGATGGTTAGTAAATTTAAGTTTATTGTGCTTTTCCCACCATTTGTTAATTATTAGTTATTCTTTAAGCATACAAAACAAAGCTCAGCGTCTGAATACATCACATGGTTATTTATCCAGGTTTATGCATCATTTTAATCATTTCCACACTAAAAAGTGTAACTGACAGATATTAAAGCCGTGTCCTAAGACACGGTCTATGGAGAAGGTCCAAATGTGATGTCGGCTATATTTTATTTCTCAGAAATTACAAATGTATAGCAACTTTAGGACTTCTAAAGCCTCTTGTAGTATTAGACACATCCAAATTCTTCTAGATGATAACAACAAATGTGATTTATCTGAATAGAGTAAATTGTACAAATAGTGCTGTACATCAAGTGTACGGATAAGCAGATACAGACGATGGATGGATAAGTGGTTGGATGATGGATGGGTGTAAGGATGGATGGGCATTAAATGGTAAAATAATCTTAATGCTGCTGCAAGCTAAGGGAATTTAAGGCAATCGGTTGCATTGCACATTTTGTTCCAGATGATAATCTATGATCAGCAGCAACACAATAGGAAAAACAAACAAAAAAAGGAACATGAGATCAGGAAGCAAAGGTAAATCCTTGTTTACATGAAAAACAGCAGATCCCCCCATTAATCCTAATCCCAGGAGTCATGGTTTAATCCAGCCTCAGGCCATAATTGGATAGAAGGACAGACTCTGCAGGAGGTCCATTACTTAGTTGGATCAAGTGTGAACTTTAGCCTCTTTTTCCAGCTGCCTCACCGACACACAGAGAAACGGGACAACGGCATTATGCATACAAATCTTTGGTCTAATGGTTTTGGGGATTCTTTTGGGTAATCTCATTATCTTGAACCTTAATATAAAGGGGAGAGACATAAAAAAAACAAATCTATAATTCCCAACTAAAACAAGTGCTCTCACAGGACTTACTGTCTCTAAGCTGATTTGTGGTGGTTTACAAATTACCCACAGAAACTGGAAGTGACTGTCTAAGGAACCAAGAGAAAGAGGAGACTTCAGAAGAGAACAATGGAAACTGAGAGACTTAGGCCCCTTCCTCACGCAGAGGAGACTAGGAGCATCCCCAACTGTATTTTGTCGTTTAGGCTGAACGTCCACATGCATCCGGCATTTTGGGAGACCGGTCATTTGTGAAACCGCATCCCAGTGTGGGAAAATTGTTTTTTTTTTTGCGTGGTCACAGCGCCACCAGTGGGCCTGGCATACCTACTACAGCTTTTTGAGTGGTCCTGCATCCTGTCGCTGCACATTTCTTCTTGAGTGTTTCTGAATATTTACTGTGCTGGTCTTTGTGCGGACGAGGCCTTAAACACTGGGGAGATTACTGAACAAGGAGCAGGTGGTTAATTGGAAACATAGTCCAGCTGTGAAGGAGGCAAGGAACTGAAAGAATGGGGGAAATGGCTGATTCCAAACACACATGGTAGGCTACTAGGGAAGCAAAGGCTCCATCCGAATGCCCTCATTAGCTTTTAGTTCCTGTTCCTTGACCTTTCATGGGGTCAACAGTAGGAATTCTATCGTGGGGAGGAAAGGAGCTTCGGACTGCTGTGCTGAATTCAGACAGCCTTTAACTCCGACGTCATTACATAACAGAAACGCCCATGGATGATGCGAGTCAGATATGGGCCAAAAGCCTTCCAAAAATGAACTACAAACTGAGTGATCCCTTCTCTCCGGACATTTTCGTTGATTACCGTAAGACAACTGTGCTAAAACGTCATGTCACACAAAGAATTGTGGGATACCTAAAGGGTTCTTAGCGCTGGTAAGGAACGTTGGGTTCCTAGGTAAAACTAGCCGTGGGAGGGAGCCTACAGGCTACTTTTCCTACCTCCTTCCTTACTGACTGCAGTATTCAGACAGCACTTATCATGGCGACCGCTGACACACTTCAGCTGTGGCTAAATACTCGTTGCTTTATAAGGGTATTCGGATTGAGACCCAGAAGCCAGAATAGAGCACAAAGCAGGAACAAGGCATGACCAAACATAAGAAATAAGGTGACATTGAAATTCTGAATTAGGACCTAGAGGAAACATGGATGAAATAAACAGAGCTCATGGGCCAGTTTTAAGATAAAACAACTAAGAACAACAGCGAATAAGACTGCAACTCAGCAGAAATTAAATGCAAGAACAAAACACAAGCATGAGGAATCTTAAAACTAGGGACTGAACTGCACAAGGAAAGCAGACAGGGACAAAAACAAAATAAGGCAAAACACAAAACCAAAGTCCCAATGATTGTGACCATCTCAGATTTTGGTATATTGTTTTATTATGACACCTATGTTTTTTTAAACTTTACTAATTTCCTGAAATTGTGTTAAATATATACTGTAAATATACAAAATAAGTCTGTAAAGCAATTTTACTTGTCCCTCAGTTAGTGTACAAGAAATTACATCTCTATTATCGCACTTCTGAGCACCAGGTCTCTTGTGAGCCATTTATAAACCTGCTTCCGTTGCCATCATGAACTACCCTCGGCCGGATTGAACGACACTGCACAGAATGAACATGTGACAGGGTCTATTCAGGATCCCCAAAAGGACTATAGTCCTTAATTATTGCATATTGCATCAGCACCTTTCATGAAGCTGATTGATGACTGAATTTCCATTAACCCAGTGCTTTTTCAGTCTTAGTTAGCATTGGACAATGCTGTTTGGTTGGAGAAAGACTGAAATACAGTTTGGCCGTCAACATACCTCTGTGATTAAATGTAATCGACAAAAATAAAATAAAATTAATTTAAGTAAAACAATTCTGCAGGTGTACTGTTTTTCCTTTAAGTACAAAGAATAGTGTGCTCTCAATTGTTACCAAAATAACTGATTATGATTGTTCCCGTTGATCAGGCAACCCTGGTTGTAATTTGCCTGGTTTTGGAGTTTTACGCTTGCAAACCGCAAGACTTCTGAAACTAAGTCCTCCAAGCCCGTTTGGAGTTGCTTAACAATAATGCACAGCACAAGAGTTAATGAGAACGGTTCCTATCAAGCACGGTGGTGGGAGGCGGACGTTTTGGGCTCGTTTTCATGTTTCAGTCATGAAGTCAGCCTTGAACACCAATGTACAGCATTGTGAGCTGAAGCTTGGTCTGAACTATTTTAAATGTAACACAAAACTTCCACTAAACACACACACCAACATAAAGCAGTACATAAATGATAGATGATTTTAAATGCTTGTACAAAGATAAAAAAAAATAAATAAATTGGTATGCATTTGTATTCAGCCTCACTGAGTCAGTACTTTATTGAACTATTTTTACTGCAATTTTAGCTGCACATCTTTTGGGGGTAGGTCTCTAATAGCTTTGCACAAGCAGAGACAGATTTTTTGCCCATTCTGTGAAAATAGCTCAATCTGTTAGATCAGTTTTCAAGGTTAAACATAAATTCTTCATTAGGATTGGATCTAGACTTTGACTGGGCCATTTTATCATGAATTTCTTTTGATCTAAAACACAAGCTGTGTGTTTGGGCTCGTTGTGCCTCTGGAAGGTGAACCTCTGCCCCAGTCGCAGCTATTTTCCACCTCTATCAGATTTTCTTCTAGGACTGTCCTGTATTTGGTTCCATCCATTTTCACATTTGCTCTGACCAGCTTCTCTGTGCTTGCCGAAGAGAAGCAATGCCACAGCCTAATGGTGCAACCATCACGTTTAATGGTGGGGATGGTGTGTTCAGGATAATGTGCCAGTTTTCCTCCACACAAAGCATTTTGAAGGCATTTATCAAGCATGTATTTTTTATCTTATCTGACCAGAGCGTATTCTTTTGTGTGTTCGCTGTCTCCTATACATGACTTGTGTCAAAACAGGACTTCTTATAGTTGTCTTCTGAAAGTGTCCTTTTTATTCCACTCTTTCATACCAGATTTTGAGATGCACACAATTATTAACTTCCTTCTTTAACAGATTCTCCCAACCGCTCTGTGAATCTCTGCAGCTCATCCAGATTTACCACAGGCTTCTTGAATGCCTCCTCTGGTCAATTCTCTCCCTGACCAGCCTGTCAGTCACATAGACAGCCATGTATGGCTAGGGTTGTGGTTGCACCATTTTCACATGGTGGATAATTGAGCAGTCTTCTGAGGCCTTTTAAGATCAGTTAGGTTTACCCTGAGAGTAAATGACTCACTGATGGACCCTGTTAACTAAATAGTTTCTGCAGAGGATATTTGCGGCACTGGATTTTCTTTAAGCGTAAATGGGGGCTGAATACTTGAGGCTTGCCTCTTTTTCAGATTAAGGGTCATGAAGTTCAAGGAGTAGAAACCCATCTGCAAGAAATTACAATTTTTCTTTTCTGTGATTATCGCAAAAGTCATATATGATGAATGTCTTCTTTTATTTCCTTCATTCTCCAAAACAAATTCACTAATGTATCCCCGTAATTACAGTAGATCAACGTTAAATAAAGCAAAGCATCAAGAAATGCCCACAGCGTCCGATAAACGCATCGCTTTCTCACTGTTTGCGTTTCTTTCCTCGCTAATCAAGGTCCACTGAGCTCTGGTAGTCCAGCACGCTTCTGGCGCCCGTGCATGTTTCCAGTGGAATAAATCAAAACGCATTAGAAACAACCAACAGCAGGCCACACATGTGTGGATCCCCCCCCCACTGTCACCGTGAAGATGGATTGAATAATAGGCGAGCGGTGACGGGACGCTGCAGCTGCAGGACAGCAGATGGCACCGCTGCGCCGTTCCTGCGGATCGTTCTTGGCTCCTGACGCGTCCACGTTGTTCACACAGCCTGCTTTCGCTCCAGTTCCCCTCTCCGCGTCCCACCCTCACTCTCTGCCTCTCCAGCTTACGGTGTACACCTATCTGTCTCCCACAAGCATCAGCAGCCTTTCCATCAGTCTCCGCGCTACTACGGCGCAAAGGCATGGCACCTCTGCGCCCGGAACGAGCGGTCTCGGCCGCTGCGAAACTCTGCATCTTCCCGCTGACCGCCTTGGCGTTGTGGACGGCGCTGCCCGGAGCCGTGCGTTGTGACAGCGGGTCTTTGAGCCGGCGCGTCGGGGAGGATCGGGCGTTTGACGCGGGCGGCGCGGAGAGAGGCTCCCCGGCGGATGCGGGGAGTGCATCCCGCTTCAAGAGAGCCGCGTCCTGGGATAAACAGATGTCCCTGATCAGCAGCTCGTTTGTGCTCAAGGGAGATGCGACGCACAACCAGGCGATGGTCCACTGGACAGGAGAGAACAGCAGCGTGAGTACCCTGTCCCCTCCTTCCCGTCCCGTCACGATCCGCTGGCTTGCCACCATCATCCCCCCCCTCCCTCTTTGTCACCTTCCAACATCCATCAGCCCAGCTCAGCCTCAGCGAACACCCCCAGCAGCAACTTATTGTTCTGGCTGTGTCTTGTGACAGAATGCTCTTAGAGCAGCGGGCACATAGCTGGTTTTTACGCGTCCAGGTGCTCCACCTTGACGCGCAGTACAAGGGCTTTGTTTTCACGTCGGGGGCCAACTGATGCCCAAATCCTCTGTCCAAGTCACACGATGCCTTGCTTACTGGCCCCTTGTCTGTCATCTCGGATAACTGCCAGAATTCGGCGTGCCATTTGGGTTGTCTGCGTTTCACTTTAGATTAACTGTAGAGAACACTACTTTGAATTCACTTGCTTCATTCTGAGCGAGTCTAGCACGGATGCGTGTGGGAGCGCACGGAGCCCGTCTGGAGACGAGCAGCGCGCACCAAACAGCATCAGAGCCATGACAGAAATTGTAATGAAGCTTTGTTTGCAAGCGATGCTGGATTACTTTGCTTGTTTAACAGCCTATATGGAGAGAAGGATAATGGACGCACAGTGCGTTTCAAAAGCATTTATTCCCCTTGAACTTTTTAATATGTTATCACCACCACACATTGGAATGTCATGTAAAAGACACTAGTTGGGAAATACACGGAAAAGGACACATGGTTTTCAGTTATTTATTTATTTATTTGAAAAATCATTTGAAAAGTTCAACCATGCTCTCATCTAAAAGATTCCATTGTTGCTCTGGCTGGTCGGTAAACCTGTGAGGTCGACATCCGCTTCAGTCCCACGTCTGCAGCCTCTAAGAGTTTCCTTTAAATATTGTCCTGAATCTAGTTCCCTCCATCAGCCCACCATCTCTGCAGCTTCCCTGTCCCATCTGAATAAAAGCAACCCCACAGCATGATGATGCCATCACCATGGCGCCGCCCCGCAGCATGTCCATTCTGCATGTGAACCAGAAAGTTCGGTATTTGTTTCATCCGATCAGAACACTTTCCCCCCACATTTTCCACGTGTCTCCTGTGGATTGTGATGAATTTGTAATATAATTCAAATATACTTCTTTCAACAACGACTTTCTTCTTGCCGCTTATGTTGAATAAAGTCGTAATTTGTGATATTCAAAACTTCACAGTAACTGTAACAGTTTCCTGTCAACAAAGAGTCTCACCTGAGCAGTGGCTCTCTGAGGCTGCTCTGTGGTTAACATAGTCTTCCCAGCTGCTCCTTGTGAGGCCTGTCCGTTTAGGGGGACACCCATGTGTCGGTAGGTTTACAGTTGAGCTCTTTCTATTTCCAGATGGTGGATGGAAAAGAGTTCTGTGAGATATTGTTTGCTAACCCAGCTCTGCTTCATGCTTCCCTGCAACGTTCTCCCTGACATCTCTGCTGTTTTCATCACGATCGTCAACTGATGTTGACCTTCGAGAAAGCGCTGGATTTGTACTGAGTTTAAATTATGCACAGATGGAGTCTGTTATTTCAAATGATTCCTGAAGGCAATTGGCTACACCTCATTTTATTTAGGGGTATCAGATTAATACCTGAACATAAATATAAATATAATGTTTTACTTTGAAACAGAAACATCATATCATCCAGTTTTCTTTTCCTGCCACAACACACTTAAGCTATACTTTGTGTTAGGGAGACGTATAAAATCCCAACAATGGTTACAGTTTGTGGTATAAAGTGATAAAATGTGGAAATGGTCAAGGGGTTTGGATACGTTTGCAAGGCAGTGAATCTTCTCCTTGTGTGCTTTCGCTGTCTCGCCAAAATTCTAGACAGATGCTCCAGGAGTCCCATCCAGGACTGATCAGGGATGCTGGCAGAGGCACAAACACCGCATGTCGTCTTCTTCCACCTCTACACTGATATTTGGAGGCTATCCTGATAAATGGAAAATGCATTTTTGACAGTAGAGCTTTTTTTTTTTGCTCCTTTTGGATGCAGTCTATGGAGAATGTTGTAAACAAGTGGCGTCTTTGTGGATGGATATTGACAGACAACCAGGCGGGGTGTGTGAGCGGCGGCGGTGTCTGCTGGGGACATCACTCGCGCTCAGAGCCGTTTTGTCTGCGTAGCCGCTGTTGTGCTGGCACCGCTCGCAAAGCAGGGAAGGAACGATGAGTCTGGGGAAAAAAAAAAAAAAAGATGAATCTTTGCTGGATTGAGACAAATTGTTTGGTAAATAATGTGACAGGGGCAGACAACATATTATGGGAGTGTTGGCAGATGCAGAAGGGAGTTTAAAGCTGCTTTGGGGTTTGATTTAAGAGCAGCAGAGAAGGTGAAAGAGCTGAACAGAAGCTGGAGATTTGGAGAATTAGCAGAATACAACCGAGGAACTGCTTTGAATGCAAATTAGTGTGAAAGGAGATCTGCTTTTAACTGTTACGTTTTGCATGCCGGAGCTTTTTTTTAAAGTAATATGAGATTTTAGTGCCGCTGTTTTTGTGTCGGGCACCTAAGCCTGTGATGCTTATACTGTAATTGAGCATTTTTCCTCTTACCGTGTGTGTCTCCTTTTGGCGGCCCCCTTATCCAGGGGTCGTCACAGCAATCAGTACAACATGCACACAGACTTTGCAGAGTTTTTACATCAGATGCTGTTCCGACGCAACGGGGATTCAAACCTGGTTCCCCCATATGAAATATAGGGACTGATCCTGCTACAACACAGAGGGACTGTTTTTCCTCTCAACATGTACAAATGTTTCATTGTTTCCCATTCACACATGCATGGATCTTTTAAATTGGCCCTATAAGCTTGTGTTGTATTGCTGATCCCACATCGATCAGCTTATCAGGGGCTTGAAGAACCTGGTCAGCCTCTTTTCCAGACAGGACACATTTCCCTTTCATGTATGTCTGAACATTTAGTTTTAAATTGATGCAATCCTGTTTTGACCTTCGTTAAATTGGGAAATATGCTCACATTCTATTTCTTGTTGAGAATTTGAAGAACATAATTTTCTAAATACAATTTTTTCAGGCACTCAGATTATTTGCAGTCTTTTGAAAGTGGTTTAAAGCAACCATTATTCCATACTTTCTGAATAGTGGTTGCTTTTTCACTAAACCGTTTTCTTGGTCTTGACCTTGTCGCAAACAATTTATTATTTTTTTTTTTCCTTTTTGAGTACTTTCCCACTGAACTCTTATAGCATTGTTTGTGTCTGGAAGCTTAAAGTTCTACATACCTGGTCAGAAAAATGACCTAAACTTTCTGAGTTCTGACTCACAACGCCAAATTGTCGCCCTAAACAAAATGTATTTAAAATCACCATCTGTTATTGTGTGCTGTTAGCTTTAACTCTCATGAAAAAGGAGAAATAAATTGTTTGCAGATTGTGTTTGTGACAACAAATGGTATTTTTACTGACCACAACAGTTAGCAAATCCCATTCAATTCCCAACTTGCAATAAGACGCCCAGCTTAAGCAGGAAGTCATTCCCTGATATAAATTCCAACTTTTGAGACAAATCAAATGTAGCATTAAACACAATGTAGGTACCACATTACAATGTACTACCTAAAAGTGCTAGAGTGCCTTAATGCAGCATTGAAACCCTATGAACTCTCCAACATTCCCATTGACTCAACCAACAACAATGTATTTTATTAGGCTTTTATATGATTGACCAGGAGTTTCCTAAGAATGGGGTAACTCCTGGGGGTCGCGAGATTATCCAAATGACGATTTGGTAACTTACTAATGATTCAGATTTCTGACTTTACAATGTCAGAGATATAGGCTACTTGTTTTAATATAGCCAGTGTATGTCTTTAATCATAGAAAATTACGATTTTCTCAAAACGTTTCAAAAACTTTTAAACATCAAATTTGTGAAAGTGTCCCTTTTTGTCATTTATTTTCAATCTAAAATGGCCTTACTACTACAAAATTCCTTTTAAAATTACAAGAATATAGACACACTCATTTGCACATCATTTCCTGCTCATCATTTCAAAATCCTAACACTAATAATTTGATGCTGATTTGCTGAATAAAATTAGTATTTTGTTATTTGTGAAACTGATACCAAACTATAACTTCACAAAATGCTCAACATTCTTCATTTTAACGCAGGGTGAACACTGCTTTTTTGCAAACGTTGTCCTAAAATGACTATGTTATTCGCGCAATGTTTTGAGTTTGTTTCTAGTAATTTCCAAAAAGAAAAAAAATAATGGTTGCAGTTTGTAAACCCATGTGATGGACCAATGCAAAGAAGGAAATAACTTTAAAGTGAAGGAAAGAAACTATACACTGTTTCGATTTTTTTTCTGCAAATGTGAAAAGTGTGATATAGAATTTTATGTATACACTTATATTTATAATTAACTTAGAAACGTTGCACCTAAAAATAAAGAATCAGCAGCAAACATTAACCCTGTGTTAGAGGAAGACGAGGATAATTCTACAGCACAAATGATGCTGTCCACTCCCAGGTCTAAGCTTATTTCTCAAGGAGACAGCCTTGCTGTGGCAGGTCCTAGACTCTGGAAAAACCCGCCTCTGAACATTAAATCTACTCAAGCTTTGGAGCATTTTAAATCACATTTGAAGACTCATTTCTATGACCTGGCTTTCAGTACACAATGACCCAAATGTTTTATTTCATAGTTGTTGTTTTTTTTAGATAGTTGTTTTCATCTTTCTTTTTCCGTTTTTGTGTTTGATGGCTCTTATTCTATTTTTTCCCTCTGGTGCTTTTAATATTGAGCTGTTTTGCTGGTAAAGCACTTTGTGCAGCTAGAGCTGTTAGAAATGTGCTGTATAAATAAATTTGAGCTTGACCTGGACCAAAAAACACCACGGTTTGAAAATGAATGGTTCCTGCTTATGGTCAAGCTAGCATTAGCTTGCACTAGCAGTTTAGCTAGCTGCTTTAGGAAAACAGTGAAGTTGCAGGTTAAAACTCTCCCCAGCCACTTAATCAACGTTAAGGCGGCTTATATTTTTTACATTCGTTTCTATTTTCCCAGGCAGACAAATATTGCAAAGACAGTATTTGCTCTTGTTGCTCAGCAGTTCGTTCAGCATTGAGTCGAATAAGAACTGCTGAGATTGCCTGCTCCTAGTGGGTTAAACAGTTTTGATCAAACACGTTTAGATGACACAGCAAATACAAAAAGGTTTGAAATTAGTATTTGTTTAAGTTTGAGCTCAAGTTCTAGTTTAACGTAAGCCTAATGTTCCCTAGTAGCTAAGAGCTATTGTTGAGGACAGGGTGCAGCTCAAGAATAACTTATGGGAGTATAATGCATTGGCATTTAAGACTTCATTCAAGTAATAAAGAACTGACATTCTGATGCTGGACCTGCTGTCTGTCTTGTGGGGAACTTCCTCCATCTTTTTTTTTTTTTTTTACTCAAAGCAATGAACCCGCAGGGATTCTTGTGCCCAGTCTCTCCTTGCCTCCAGAACTCCAAGCTCGACTTATACTCAATTAAGTGCGTGTGTACACTGAAAGGTCGAAAAGAGTGAGTTCATCCCGGTCTAATAAACACAGAAAAATGGGGCCATTCAATTTCTCTGTGGCTGACATTTATGAGCAGTGTGCAGATTGATGGAACGTAAAAATTAATCTCCTCCTCCTTTCTGGTTTCATTAAGTCAGTTTTCCGTCTTTAAGGTTCTACATGTAAATCTCCGATGAAGGGGTCAACAGCTCAGGTGGCTTCCGTTCCCACATCGCTCTCGATAATGTTTGGTCTGACATGTGATGGGAGCTGACTTCCATCTCATAGACTCCAAATCGCTTTAACAGGAAGACGAATAGCTCAAACTATTTGACGGTGAAAGTGCTGTTGTGTAAAATAGTTTCAAGTAAGCTTTCCTGCATCCCTTCGGAGGGGACATTCACTCTTCTTTGGCAAGCCCTGATTGGTCAATTGATGGATGAGGCCACAGTACAGCTTTTCCTCAGGCAACCTCCAGAGGAGCGCAGAGTGTGTGCATAGATGTGTGCGTGTCAAGGAAAGATAAGGAGGCGTGGCTTATTCGACAAAGATTCAATACATTTTCCAACAGCATCAGCATTTTAACCCCAAAGCGGCACATAAAGGATTTCTATCGAATAAGTTGCAGGGAAAATGTAAAGAGGAATCATTATTACATAGATTTTCATGTAACTAATTTTGCGGCTGTAATTCTTCTAACTAAATGTGCATCTGAGCTGTTTTTAAAAACAATTTCTTCCATGAACAATGAGGTAGAAGTAATCATTTCGAGAATCAAATTATACTCGCCCTGAAAACCTTGATTAGTGAACGCAGTTAACCACCCACAAGGAATAGGACGTTTGCAATTTTTGTTGCAAACGGCACATCTTGGAGGATGAGCAAAGAGCGTAGCAATGGTGACAAGTGCTAAAATATGAAAGATAGCAAGTATCAGAAACAGTTATTAAGACAAAGATAGTGTGGTGTGCTTAAGCCCCTGGACATTTCAAATGTCATTATGGTGAACTACTTGGTTTTGTCACACAACCACTTTATTCATACTTCTCAGTGGCCTGTATAAAGGAAAACACAGCTGCTTCATTTAACTACAGGTAAGTGTTTATAACCACAGGCTTTAAGTCTGAAAACACTGAACCGGTTTGGGTTCAGTGTTCGGTTTGGGTTGTGACAAAGGTCGCATAGTAACTTGTAGCTTGTAGTTCCAATGGGATCTGTTGGCTAATTCCCTGGTATGTTGAATGTACACCAAAGGTGTCGCAGTGGCCTGATGTTGGAATCAGTGGGTATTTAAGGACACCCAAAGACATATCCTCCTTCACCATGTTGTAAAAAAGTACACTCCACATTCTAGGACTTTTCTGAGCAACATGCTGAAAAGTCATGAAAAAATATTCAGCTATTTTTTAAATCAAAGGTTTTGGTCTTTTGTCCCACATGTGTGCTCACGATGTGGACATGCTTCATTGTATTTATTTCACCACTGTCATTTCTGAGACATACAAATCAGACACCTGATTCACGTGCTATTAGCTTTCATGATAAATACTGTTTAGGGTTAGTGAGTAAGTTTGGCAGACGGCAATAACACGTCTGCTGTCGTTCTTCTCCCTTTTAGTTTGGTTTCAGCTGACTTAAATAACACAGCTTACATAAAATTCCACACAAACATCCACAATGTAAGATTGCGTATGACACATTGGGCTTTCTGGTATGGCAACATACATAGCACGCATAATTTTGGCTTTCAGAATATCACTGAAACCATTTTATTTGCAGATTGGGTGGGACCCTCGTTAGGGCCAATTCATAACAAAGTTGACCACAAGAGACAATAATATGAGTTTCTGCATTTTCTAGAGTGCAGCCTTTTTTTTAAGTCTATTATGCGTTTCAAAATACTCAAATGATTTAGCACACCACATTAAGTGGTAAAGCGATGTGGCTTGAAGCTCGTTTCAAATTATATGTTTTGAAATGACAAAGAATGTCACTTTAAGTCTCTTTCTTCTACAAATCCTTAAACTTTATTGTTAAAATCTGCAGAAATTAAATGCATTTGCTTAACATCTCTGTTATTCTCGAGCTGGCATTTAAATGAAGATATTTTAATAAGTGCTGAAAGTGGTAAACAATCTACTCTAGTTTTAAAGAGTTAAAACCAAATCTTCTTAAAAACCTTAGTATTTGCACATCTTAAATTACAGTGAGGGATTTGGGTTTGATGTTCAAATGCATCAGGAAATTAGGCAAGGCAGCTGCGTGTATTTGCTTTTTACCATTCTTGCACAAGGTGATTCACATTGATTTACAGGAAAACGAAGGAAGTGAGATAAAATATACATTAAAGACAATAAATATATAACAATGTTAGTAGAATTTAAGTGTCACATAAATATAAACACATATTAAAAAGTGCATTTGAAACCGATGAATGGCTAAGACTGAAAAAGTAGTCTTGGCTCTTTATGGAAACAATGAAATATATCCAGTTAAATCAAATAAAATCTGCAAATTTTGTTATAGCTTGACTACCATTTAGTGAAACATGTGCACAGAACATACCTGGTAACTATTGCGCTAACCTCAAAACTTAAATAATTTATTTTTAGAGTTTATGTCAATAACTGACGGAGTGGGTAAAATTTTGCTGGGCGTAGCTACAGGGTGTCAATTGGTCCAAATCCAGCTACAACACAACCACAAAAGAACCAAAAACGCAATAGTTTGCAGTTGTTTATTTGTAAATTGAAGAAATGCAGGAACACAACAGCATCCAATGACAAATAAACTTCATATCATATCCATTTTCCTTTAATAAATGCACCACTGCACTGTTTAGGCATGGAACCCTTTGTTTTAGGTTTTGAGATGCTAATAGGCTAGTTAAGTCGTAGACTTCACATAGTTGTTAGAATTGCCTAGGGTATTTAGGTTTCTTGTACGCTCTGTGGTCTTTAGCCTCATTGGGTATAGTTGCACGCTGATATTTAATCTTGAAAATCTAGGGTCAAAGCAATTCTTTTTTTCTTTTTTGCATGAAGTCAAATGAGATTCTGACCCTCCCACTCATTGGTATTATAAACACACTGACTCACTGTATGTAATGAACTGTTCATATGATGTGTGTGATAAGTATACATATAGTAAGAGATACTGTGGTTCTCAGTAATTTGAACTAGGAGAACCACACATATTGAGCAAAAGTGGCATGAGATGGGACCCTTTAGGCGCTCCATATGCAATCGTTGTTAACTCAGGCTCATAGTTGCCAGATGACACCAAGTTTTCCATGTCAGCCAAATAAGATTTGAACAGCACCAGGCAATCCCAAGCACTTTTCCACTCATTTGGTCAGTGTGTTATAGTCAACCGAGTCAAAGACAGCATGGAGATCTATTAATACCAACACACCACGTCATTTTAAATGCACTGTATGACCTTTAAGACAAATGTTTAAAACCAAAAAAGCCGTCTCAGTGCTGTGGCATGGTCAAAAGTCTAACTGAAAGGCATTGGAAGTGTTGTTTTGAATCTAAGGAGTAAATTTGTTATCCAGAGTAACATAAAATACAGTACATGCCATTTATTTACAGAGAACCTTGGGTCCCAGAGGACATTTTGCCAAGGCTGAAGCTGTATAACATGAGACCAGCTTTCTGACGACTGAGGAGAGCCTTCACCACCGAAAGAACTCTCTTTGTGTCTGCCTTTCTTCTCTCCGAGTTGTTGGCCAGCCCTGGGGGACCCAGAGACACGCTCTTCTGCCATCTATTTCTGTCTTCTTTGTGGCGACAGAATGCATTGCTCTATGTGGGCATATATATATATATATATATATATATATATATATATATATATATATATATATATATATATATATATATATGAAATACACATGTGTGAGTGTTTTTCCCTGATGTATGCATTTGGAAACTGGTCTGGACATATAACAGGGTTTGTGAATTTCATGTGCATCGATTGTTTTGGGGAGAGGCATGTCTAAGAAGCGACACTGTGGCTGTACCTGTTATGGAAAAAAAATCTGCGAGCACGTGCTCTGCTGATCCCTGGTGGGCTCTCTGGTGGTAGCCTTAATGATTAATGAGCGCCAAAAAGGGCGCTGACAGACCAAACTCTCGGCCCACCCTTAACCCCCATGTGGGAATTGTGAATAATTTCTGCCATTTCCTGGTTTAAGAGCTCTCCAGGGTCAATTCTGACTGTTTCAAAGCCTTATGGGTTTTTTTTTTTAAGCTAGTGTTGATTTCCATTGTGTCTTCACAGTTTGCTCAATGGCAGCCTGATATGTTAGGCTGGATAAAAAGGATGATGACTCTGTATTGTCTGTTTTTAATTTCAGATATAGATGTAATTAATCTGTTGCAGGGAAACGCCTAGCTCGGAGCAGATGTTTGTTGTCGGGATGGTTGAAAGAGCTACACAGATGCTGCAACTTGAGTGTAAAATTGTGGCGGTCCATGCAAGGATGCTTCTGTGACCGCTTTACAAGTCTGCGACTGCTATGAGAAATAAGGGAAAGGTGTTGAAATGTCTTACTAAGCAGTTGCCACTAGAGCTCCAACTAGTGGCTTTTACTGGATTTGTCAGCAGAGGTATCCACGAGATGTAGCAAGATGTAGGGACGGTATCATCCTTCACAATCGTCTGCTGAATTGCTACGGTTTTTAAGTGTTCACTGCTGGGTAGGGGGTTTCCTCTCCTCTTTTTTCTACTGGGTTCAGAGAACCAGATCATGATGCTGGTAATTGGTATGGTCTGCACCCTCGACCACAACCCACCATCAAAGTTCCCAAGCACCCTGAACGTGATGTCTTATTCCTCTGGTGGTAAATGCTCAATCCTCAGACGCTTTGTCAGCAGTTTGACCCCCGCCTATTGTCATGAGATATGGATCATCACTGAAAGGACGTGATTGTGGATGAAAGTGAATGAAATGAGCTTCCTTCGTAGAGTGGATTAGTTCAGCCTTAAACATAGTGTGACCTCCATCATACAAAGAGAGCTTCAGGATTAGGATGCCCTCTGGAGGTTTTTTTCAGGAGAGTCCCACTTGGAGACCTCAGGGCATGCCCAGATCTCGCTAGTGGGGGAATGTTTCCTTTCTGGCCTTGAAACTTCTTAGGATGCCCGAGGATGAGCTGCCTGAGTCTCTTCCTCCTGGATCTGTCACCCGTCCATGTTATAACCGCATATAAGAAGGCAATTAATGAGCGGATAGGTCCAGACGGAGCTGAATTTTTCAGTTTTGCGGTATGCACGTTTTCTCCGCGCATACAAAGCAACTCTCTGGGTATAATCGCTTCCTTTCACATACCAAAACCCTGCAGGCGAGAGAGAGACCGGTGTCTTTAAACGGCTCCTAGGTGTCAACGTGTGCTCGCGCGGCTGTTTTTGTATGTTTCCATGATGCCCTGCAATATAATTGTCCGTTTTAAAAATGTAAACAGTCATTAAGATGAAAAACCTCTTTCACAAGAGGGCGTGAGGCTGGTTGTGTTGTCGAATGCTGAGAGAGGCTTCAGCCCGTCCAGCAACGCCTGAAAAGGATTTAAACACAGAGTCAAGCAAAAACAAAATTGATTCCATGACATACTTTTGATTCTGGTGCTCCCCTTGAAGCAGACGTTCACTTATCAACAAAAATCTCAGTTTGGGAGCAAATCTAAATGTTTACCTGTATTACGACATCGATCTTTGTTTTTGCTGTAAGACACAAAGAAGAAAGCTCTTTTAAACCTCATCCTCTGCTTCGTTCAACCGTTCCCACACGACGCCCCCAGGTATCAACATTTGATTTGAGCCAATCAGGTACGAGGATTCTCTCCCTTTGGGATGCATCTGATGTAAACAGGACTTTGGTTGAATTTAAATTGAGTGTTTAGAAAGAAGCGTGACGTTTTATGATGGAACGCATCCCTATGTTTTGCATGCAAAACCTTCGCCCATGTAAGCGTGCATACACACACACGCGCGTTAGCCGCCATGCTCTTTTGTCACACCTACGCACATCTGCCGGCGCGCGGGCCAGCACGACTTAATGTGAAAGGTATTCAGTCATGCTTCGTGTACTAAACAGACAGCTTATTAGGTTGTTCCTCGGAGGAAAAATCGTTAAAACGTGTATAAAGACCCTCGGTATATATTTTTTTGTCTGACCTCATTCATACTTCATATATTCGATTCTTCCTCGTCGTTTTCCCTGCGTTGTCTCTGAATGACAAGTAAAGCCCAGGCACTACAGGCGTGCCAACCAACGTTGCCGTCAGGGATACATCTTGTCAGGGTGTCTTTCCAGCGTTGTCGACTGGCTCCTGGCTTCCTGTCATGGATGACTGATGCCCATCCTGCATGAGAGCTGGAGAAATATATTGCTGCAAGGTTTATACGGTTTCAGTAAAAAGGCTTTCCAGGTTAAAATAATACTTTAAATCTTTTGTAAAGGCCCTGTCAGTGAATTTACCTTTAAATTTGATAGTAGCTATCTATGAGTAAAATTTTACTTAAAATTTGTATGCCTTTTGTTTGTATTGTTTTAAATATGTTATGGGAAAATTGGAGGTATAATTACATCTGGCCCTGTTAGACATAACTGGCAGTGCTGAATATTTATGCTGATAATAGCTTGCTACACTGGTTTGATAAGGTGTAACAACACACCCAGCTTACCAGACAAGATGACAGGCTGTTCTGAGTTTCCAAAATTACAGTGTAGAGTTTTGAGGAAATTCTCCCAATTGTTCCCCCTCCCCCACACACAAATTTACCAACTGAAAATTCAAATCAGTGTTGAATATTATTTCATTTTGTAATTTTTCATCTTTTTATTTTTAGATTTTTAGCTGAAGATGATCAAATACATCCGTCCATTCTCTATACATGCTTATTGGTGTAGGGTCACGGGTGCTCATTGGGCGACAGGCGGGGTCCACCTGTCCATCACAGGGCAACACAGAGGCACACGGGACAAACAACCGTTCAGCCACACACTCAGACCAGAAAACAATTTAAAGTGACCATTTAACCATTATTCAGGTTTTTGGACTGAGTCATCTTGCCTGCATTTGTGCGTTCACAAACACACGAGACTCCACCTTGTCCCACTTCAGCCGTTTGTGATCGAACCAAAAACAGTTCGGTCCAATCACGTTGCAGTATTATGGTTTAAGGCGGGAAATGCCGCTGTGACAAAAGCAAGAGCTGCCGAGCCCACAGCCAAAAATATAATCTAATGTTACTGTGTGCAGTTTATGCTAAAAATCTAATTTTTCCTGATTAAACATATTTAAAATTTAGTTTTAATATATGTGCACCATTAAATGTGTTTTTTAAGGATGGTATCTGTATTTATGGGACTATAATTGACATGAAATCACAACCATAAAGCTACCTAAAAAGACTTCAGGAAGCTGGTAATAGCCTTTTATCAACACTTTTAATGTTATCACAACAGTACCATAGGTCCATTTTGCCCACCCCTACTTTAAAGCCTTTCTTTAATCATTGAGTTCCTGTTGTTGTAATCTACAAATGTACTTTACGTACAAGGTCAGCATGATGAGAGAAAGTGAAATAGAAATCACAGCTTATCCATGTGCTTTGTCGATGTGGTCTGTGTGTGTAATGCTTTCTGTTTTACAGCTGGAGAAAATGTTTTCCCCGGTGGAGACTGTTTAAAGTGTTCAATTGGCGATGAGTTTAAAACTCGAATCTCTTTTATTGCATTTCATATCATAAAGAGCCACAGAGGCTTGAAATGTGCAGACTTTATGTTGTAATGGCTACAAATGGCAACTTTAGTTTCATTGTTTTGCTGAGGGAAAGCCAGGATGGACTTACCAGCCTTCTGATTTGCAGACAACCACTCTTTTCTCCTGAACATCAATCACCGTAAAAGTATCAGCGAGCAACTTTGTCCAAACTTTTCACTCTGGAGTTGATGAAGGATATTTTTATGACGGCCGTTGCCGCACAGCGTCTCGGCGGTTGTAACTCTTGTGACTCTTTAATTAGTCACTCCACAGAGACACCGTGACATCTTTGTCCTCAGCATCATTCCGTCTTTATCCACAGATGATTTTTTTCTCCTACTCTGAAGTCTCAAGAAAGAGCAGCCCTGTGCTGCTTTTAGCTAATTCTCAGCCAATCTATCTCGGAAGTGAAAAGACTTAATTAGCAGTAAGTTAATTTGATTTGGAAACTCTTTTTCTTCCCTCCTCACAGTTAATGAGAAGCAGCATTCGTCAAGTATCCTTTGCTGAAGGTATTGAC
This sequence comes from Fundulus heteroclitus, assembly GCF_011125445.2. Lineage (NCBI taxonomy): Eukaryota > Metazoa > Chordata > Actinopteri > Cyprinodontiformes > Fundulidae > Fundulus > Fundulus heteroclitus. Next base: position 9,655,850 of record NC_046374.1, read on the forward strand.
TTCAAAGAGAAACTCTCAAGATTTTAAAATGACATAAGTACATTCTTTTGCACTATTTTTGCACTCTTCTGAAATGCTCTTAAGTACATTGCAACGGTTTGTTTTACATAGACAAGAATTAATCTTTGTCAGAGAGTAGTGAAAAAAGTTTGGGGTCCAGTCTTGGAAGCTTTTCTAAGTTTGCCGTGTTCCCAGATATTCAAAGTTTATCTAGCAGCTCAAGCCGGAGCCTTTAACTCAGCTCTGTCTGCAGTTCAAAGGCATCTCTGTTCTAGTAGGACTGATTTTCTCACTCTCTGTGCCAACCACACCTACGTGCTCGCACAAAGCATCCAGAAGCGGTAAAACATGACTTGCCATGCGTTGAAAGACATGGAGCCAGCTAGTTCTAGTTCTTGTCTCTGGAAACACACACACACAAAAAAAAGTGGGCTGAATGTATGTGACTCATGTCAACGGCAATTAGCGCACCGGCATATCCGGGGAGGTGCGGTGTTGGAGGCGATCAAGTGTGGGAGGAAAGAGGAGAAGAGACGGAAGAAAACAACTCTACGCCGGGCTTTGCGTACATCCGAACTCGATGCGTTCCTCTGGTGGGTTTTCAACAAACGCGCTTGTCAGAAGCAGCCGCGGTTGTTTTACATGAAAAACACGAGGCCGCGTGGTGTGATCAGAGACTGGCAGCGGTTTAACACAATCCACTTCCCAGGCTGCTACTTCCCTCTCCTTCTCTCCACCTCGCCGTGCGTCCCTCGCCCACTTTTGCGCGCCGTGCCTTTTGCCTGACTGATGTGTTCCTGCGAGTGAGAATTTAGATGCAAAGAAGCGACAAATTCAATTACTCTTTGGAGTGCTGCTCGTGGGAAAGAGTGAAGTCAGGTGAGTCTAGGCTCCGATGTATAAAGGAAGCACTAAAAAGGCATGACAGTCCAACAGAAGGAAATGTAACCTTTAATGCAAACTAGGCTGGTCTTAGTGTGGGGTTTAATAACTGTGTAAAAGTGTTGATGTGCCTGCTTTTCTTCATGGACGTTTCTAAAAGAAATGCTCTCTTGTTTTTGCGATGAGGCTTCCGTTGTAATGCAACTAAATGAAAATGACTAAAGTTTAACCAACCTTTATTTTCTTCTCTTTCCAGTAAATCGTGCGATAGACTCTGAACACCATTCCAAGCCCCTACAGTCCAAAGCACTTTCTGGTTAATGCAAGGTGTTCCTTCTGGTTGGCACGGCACAAACGAAAACATGTCCGTCTTCTGTTAAGCTTTAGTACTTAGGGTAACAAACTATTTCTAATTCAATCTGAGCGGGATCTACTACTACCACTTTCTCTTTATTTAATTCAATGATTGGAATCCATGTTACCTTGTCACAGTGGGGGATCAAAAATGATACAATGAGGTAGTTTACCTTAAAAAGTTATTTAAATGGCAGAGAACAAATGAAAAACTGGGATATTTGTGCTCTGAATTTTTCGCATTGCTTGTGGGTTTCCTCAGAGATTTGGGAAAACAATTACAAAACCGCAAATTTTTTTCTTCAAAAACAGATCAATTAGAATAACTATCAGTGCTAAGTACCAAGAATGCATTAACCAACTGGTCATGCAATCAAATTTAATACAATTCCAGATTATAGTTGGTGTACAAAAAGGACAAATTTATAAACTAACCAGCTATAAGAACGCATTCAAAACCAGTTTAAGAAAAGAGAAGGTTATGATTTAAGAAGTTTAAACAAATATTAAACACCCATCATCAGAAGAACAAAGAAAACGTTCTGCATTTCTGTGTGTGGAGTGAAAATTTCGAAAAGGCCGATTGTGGAGCTCAAGCAATGTCCAAAAATGGAAAAGGTTCTAGCAGAGCTTATGGATAGTAGAAGACTTTTCCACAATTTAGGAGCTGCAGATGAAAAAGTTTGTTCCCCCTTATTTACCAGCTGAGTCCTCAGAACGATTAAAAGCTTTTGGTTTTCAAATCTCAGCGTCCCACGGGGACCATGTTTATGTAAAAGTTCAGTTAACTAAGACAGTTCCAGACCATTTAAGATTTAAAAACCAAAAGTAAAATCTTAAAAGTCATCCTAAAAGAAAACAGGCAGCCAGTGTACAGAAGATGAAATTGGGGTATTTTTCCAGTTAGCAACAGCACAGTAGTATTTTGGACAAATTAAAGACTACAGAGAAGGGTCTGGCTGATCTCACTATAGAGGAAGTTGAGTATCAAGGGCATCCCAAGGATGATAGAGCTTAATTTTGTTAATCAACCATAAATGATAAAAGCTAGACTAAACTACTGCAATGACCTGCTTAACAAATTTGAGATTTGTGTCAATAAGTCCAATAGCACTGTTGCATCCTGTCAGCAGGATGTCTTTGTCTTTTTAAGTATGTCATTTTAAGTATGGTGCACATAGGAAACAAGTACAAAGAGAAGAAAATTGGTCCTAAAATGAAACCTCTGTAGCCCCATCTTCATTGGAGCCAAAGAAAACCGACTTTTTGTTTTGTCAGACAAGTTCTAAACTTTTGGAGAGCTGTGCCCTTAACACCAAGCGACTTAGTAAAATCGCATGGTCCACTGTGTCAAGAAGGATTAAAACAGCAGGGCCTCATGAGTTTGCTGTTAAAAGCCGGTCATTACAAACTGGAGAAGCTGTTTCTGTGCTCTGACAAGATGTAAAATCAGATTGAAATTGCTCATTGGTCACATTTAGCTGTAGATGCTCCTGTAATTGGAGACAAACCACATTCTCTAGTATTTTAAAGAGGAAGAGCTCTTTAGATATCTGCCAAAAGTTTGACAGATTAGGATATATATATATATATATATATATATATATATATATATATATATATATATATATATATATATATATATATATAGACCAGAACCAGAACTTTTCCTCTGTGAGGAGAATGTGCCAACAAATGGTTGCAAACCATATTCTTTTGGTGTGCTCTCTGCATAATGACGTTTACAGACAGGAAACATCCAGACTCAGTGGATTTACGAGGAGGATTCAGTGGACAGACCCTGTGCTTACTGGAGAGACTCTTTCTTGGTCAGCTGGATAATACTTTGGTGCCCAACTAACTGAATGACAGAATGGAGTTTGGAGGATCTCCACTTAAATCCCACTATGAGGCAATGCAAGACGGGATTAAATAAACTGCACAACAAGGTACATCAATACATTACCAAACAGCCTTAAATCAACATTTAGAGAAGTTGGAGAAATGTAGACACCGCAGGACATTTATTCTTTCATTACTCGAATGCTGTTATTGCTAATCATTGAGGAATAGAAGTTAAAGGCAGTTACATTGTTTCCAGCCTGATTTCGTCTGAGAACCATTCTTAAACCTGAATAAATGAAGGAAAATCCACATGACATACAGAATGTATGAGAGAAGTGGATCAACGAGTGCTGTGTAAATACTCTTTATCCCTCACAGACACCGTAGGTAAATTTAGCACTATCAATGTGGACTTGTCAAAAAGACCCTCTGAAGTACACCGCCCCTTACCCAGTGACCTTTGTGGTTATGATATTTAAGTTAATTGTTCCCATTATTGTACCATGCCTGCTTCTACCTATTGTTTTCTCAAATGTTGCATTGTGGATGACCATGCAATGGGAAGACCTAAATAGTATCCCCAAAAATATCATCTTTTGGTGTGGTCTCTTTGTACTCAGAAGTGAGAGTTTCCAAGTTCCCAGTCTGTAGATGAAAAAAAAACAATGCTGCGCTCAGTCTGATTTCTCACCATATGAAACAGACGGTATGCCTACATGTGCCAGGGCAGTTCTGCTCTACAACAGGGATATTTCAAAAGCGTATCCTGATCGCATGAATAATGTTTTTAGATCCAGATTCCAGCCAGCGTCAAAGTAGGCAGACCACAGTAAATGTTATAGTCACATGTTTTTCTATGTTACATTTGGAGTGATTGTATGCTGTTGTGTGGATATGTGTGTGTGTAAACGTTGTTGGTTTCAACTGTTTCTTAACATTTCTAATGGTTTGTGTCGGGGTTAACCAGTGGCACACATAGGGCTGTAAAATATTTATTTGTTTCTTTTGTGTTAGTTAAAATGGAAAGAGCTATAGTGCTGGCGTTTATTGCTGTTAGATGTTAGCAGCACCAAGGCAAATAGCAAATTTTCTTTCAACTGGAATGGTCTGAATTCGGGATTTGATACCATTTTCAGCTCCGAGCTACGATTTCCAAGACGAATACAGCATTGAACCCCACCCTGTCTGATCTCAGGAAGTGGAACTAAGCTGCAAAACTGTAGCAACATATTTTCCTTTTTTTTGTTTTTTTTTTGTTTTGCCTAACCGTACCCTCTGCAATGGTTTTAGTTTGAGAAAATGATATTTTTCCCCCTCTTCACTGTGGCTAAGTCTGTCTGTTTGTTTTTGCAATGGGAGATGTTTTTTTTATTTTTTTTTTCTGAATGAGGAATAGAGCAAGTGAAAGAAAGAAGAAGGTGGCAGCTTGAAGGAGAGCCCGAGACACTCCGGGATAACGCGAGTAAACACAGGCAGTGCATCATGCAGGTAATGAGATTCTCCACTCTGTTTAAATCCAAAGCCCCTCAGCACCAGAAGAGGACAAACAACCCCCCCCCCCCTTTCTGAAGTCGTCTTTCAGGGGGAGAAAGTAACCAACGTTCACTTGTGCATAGACACACTTTCACACGCTGCATGTTTTGCATCCCCCCCCCCCTCCTGCTTTTCTCCTTCTCCCCTCTGTGGATCTGGGCAGCCTGTTTGTATGCAAATAGATTATTTGGAAGAAACTCCTGTCCATATATGCACACAGAGGAAAACCCAAAGAGACTCGCTGCTGCTGCTGCTGCTGCTGCTGCGGCGGAGTAAACAGCACTCCAGCAGGGCAACAGAAGCAGGGAAAGGATTTGCCCTTTTTGTCAGTCCGTGTGTATTCAGTAACAGGCCCAACTTGTTCTTTCTTTTCTCTTCCGGTAATCCCTTTCTCATTATCATCCTTTCTTTTCATCCGCTTCGTAAAGACAGCTTAGCGCCAAAAGCGGCGCCAAAACACAAGCTGATTTCCAGAGTGTGGTATCTCATCTTGGGTTTCGGGAGAGATTTGTAAAGCTGCTGTTCGGCGGAAATCCGTGTTGCTCGTCTAGATTATTTGCAGGTCACTGTTGGACATGCCTCTTGGTCTCCATGCCAAAACATATATCACTCAATTAAATGACTCCCCACTTTTCTTAGTAGCACATCCAGTCTTTTAACCATCCAATGCAGAAAACTGTTGGCCAGTAAATTAAAATTAAATTCTCCTGCGCTTGAGCTACAAACCTCCACCCAAATATAAACAACCTTAGCAGTTTTGCCGCAAAATACCAGGATTCGGTGTGACTTCGACAAGAAGAGGGTTACGGAAAAACGATCAACAAATAACCAAAGAGTTACGTTTGGTGGCCCAGTTAGAAAAGTCTCTAGCAGGACAGAATACTAATAAAATAAATCTGAAAAAAAAGTCTGAAAACATGTGAAGTGATTGTCAGACGAGTACTGTCTTGGTACATAGCTGGGGGAGGGGGGGGAGGGATCATGTAAAAGGTGCACGTGTTCTGATTGAACCTTCTGCTATTTCAAGTACATGCAGGATTCAAAAATGTTCGACCAATCTGACAGAATTCTTCCAGAAGGAATACGTTGGTAAATCAGGTGAGAAAACCACTCACCACCTAGTGTTGCAGGTATCCGGTGCAGAAGACAAACTTCATTGGAATGTACAATTGCAATGACAAATTAAGATTTCTTCTTCTTTAGTTTCCACGGTAAAGAACACACTTTTAGCTGAAAGGGCTCTGTACCTGAACTCCAGGAGACACACCAATATGGAACTTCAAATCCGCTTCAATCTGCTCACAACTACATAAAAAAGCCAAAGAGCTTTTTGGCATTCTGGTCTGTGGAGTGATGAACCGAACCTGCAACTTTCTGTCCGTATAAATCAGCAAAGCATGTGGTGAAAAGAAAACCATGCCTGCAGTGAAGCATGGCGGGGGCTTAGTGATGCCCTGTGGCTGCCTTGCTTCAGCACACACAGGAGACCTGAAGTGTATGGAAGGCAAGAGAAATTCAACTGAATATCAGGAAATCCTGAGAGAGGATGACATACGAGGAAGCGGAAGTTTGGGAGTCATGAAGGCGGTCCTCCTGGCAGATTATCTCTGCGTGGCTCAATAGGTTAGTGCGTTCAGCTCAACACACGGGGATGTTTGCCTTTACAGGGGAGTGGCGATTTAGTGGTCTGAGCAGGGTGCTTGCATGTTGAGAAGGTTGTTGTCTGGTTCGAATCCCACAAACTGCCGCTCCGGGTCCCTGAGCAATACCCGCAGTGGCGGCCCACTTCTCCCAAACGGATGAATTAAACACAGCGGACACATTTCATTGAAATGTACAAAAAGTTTTAACGACAAATAAAGATTATTTTACAATAATGTAAAATAAACATCTAAGTAGTTTTATGAAAGGTTCTGGAAGATGCCAGAGTGGTTGTCGTGGTCGCCTGACTTTAACTGTATTGAAAATCTCTGGTGAGTTTTATAGACAGGGGCTGCAGCATGCAAACAGAAGAATGGTTGGTCAAGGGAATGGGTTAACATTCACTTTGCAGATGGCCGTAAAAGCAGAGAGCTGCTTACCTGACTCCGCCAGATAGATTTGCTCCGCATATCCATCTGGAAACCTTCCGTTGAAGTAATTTTGGGAAGGGGCGAAAATACTGGTTAGCTGATTGGCCTATGTTGGTGATAGACGTGCCAAATGAACCAATCAGATTCGTCGTCACTCTATTACGAGCGACGACGAAACCACAAGCCAAGCTACTCTTGCTGCTGCAGGTAAAGGCTCGTTAGCTCAGCAAAGAAATACTCTGTAATTCCGATAAAACTTGCTCGATAGCCACGCTAACGCTAGTTTCATCGGCTGAAGCCGCCATGTTCTTTAGACTGAACTGTCGATCTTCTCGTTGCGTCACACCTCAACCCGCCTCAAAGCCAACGCTGATTGGACGTTCGTTTGGTGAACGGCTCCAAATTTTCTTTAACGGAAAGTAGCCAGACTGATCTGCGAGTGAAACCTTGAAAGCTCGCGAGATCAGGATGGTCTCACGAGGCCAGAGAGCTGCATCACTAAGGAATACTTATCAAAAAGAGGTTGAATAATGCAGTTGTTAGAATGTAGTAACAAATTGCAGTTAGTGTTTCATGTTGGTTAAACTACCCTTAATATTAGTTGTGGCTAGCCTTTAATGTTGCTCTTGTTTGATTTGTTTATTGCAAAAAGCTGGTAGTTTGTTGACCTTGATATTAAGCCTAATTTATGGTGGCTGTACCTTGATGCTTTTCCTATAAAAAGGATTTTTCTTCTCTGTGGTCTTTTCTACTGACCTTGATGCTTATGCGAACTGCCTTCGTTAAACAAAAACCTGACCAAGCTTGACGTGAATGAGATCATGTAAAAGATATTTAGTCCTTCCAGGACACGTCGGTGTTGCCGTGCCCACAAAGCGCTTTGGGAAAACAGCAGGGCAGGAAGACCTCTGGTGTGCCGCGAATGAAGCCAGCATTCTTGATATCAAAACATGAAACCGCGTCTCTCATCAGCGCCTATCCGGCTGTCGGTGGTTCCCTTTGTGTGTTGCTGCGTGTCTGTCCTTATAAGTGCCATTCCAGCGGAGCGCAGAAAGAAGACATTATTTTCTGCAGCGCTCCAGCCTTGTTAAACCCATTCCCCCCCTGTTAAACCTCGCCTTTCTCTCCGGCCCTTTTTTTTTTCTCTCTCTCGGCCCATTCCTGTGCCTCTAGTTCTCCAGCCGGGTGAAAGGCAGTCAGTCTGATGCCATTCAGAAGCAGAAGAACACAATGCCTGATTGGTGTCAATTAGCTAAAAGCAACTGAGACTGTTTTTTGATTGAATATGTTTGCATACATTAGCTCTTTGTCAGTTTGCTTTCTCGTTTGTTACGTGGACAAAATAAAATGAGCATTTTTCTTTCCTCTTTTTTTTTTTTTTTTCTCTCTCATAAACCCTTTTACGGGAGCTCTACTCCAAAACGGCGGGCGGTTGCCAGGAAGCTGCCTTTATTTCCCAGTCAGCTGCTGCCACAGGCCCTGCGCTCTCCCCCGTTTTGACACACTGGGTGAAAAGCTTGTGTGTGCTGCAGAAAATAAGGGAGCTACAGCTCCGGTTACTGTCTCTTTCCACACCGGTCGCAATCCAAGCCAGAATCTCCATGACCTCCTTCTCATTAGCGAGGCTTCTATTGCTAAGCGGCGGGGCTGCGGCTCATGAGCGAGTCGCACCTGTCTGGAATAGATGTTGCCCGCTTGCGTTTTCCGGCCTCTGGAAAAAACAAGCACTTCTGCAAAACGGAGGATCATATGCAAACATGGAAATTTATGCGACAAGGTTAGTCGGTTTTTAGCACGAGCCGCGAGATTCCTTAAAGGTCTCTTAGCTTAATTAAGCCGAGCAGTGGACTCACCGAGTTTGAGACGTGGTAGACCTTGGTGAAGTGCAGCCGTGTGTGGAACGTTTTGAATGCCAATTTCCCCGTTCTAATTAATAAGTTGTAGTGTGACGCCGCCAGCAGGGTTGGTGAGTCAAAGGTTTGGCAACAAGCGACTTGTTAGACAGGGAAATCTGTTGGATGTTATTCTTTCCAGTTAAGCCATTTTAATTATCTAACGAGCTCTCTTCCATCAGAGCGATTGAATCAAAGCCGCTCCGTAGATACAGGATGGTTAATGATCCGGCATCAGGACCTCGCATCGCAGCTTGCTGTTGTCCTTGTTGTTCAATCACTCTCTTTATGTCTAATGCCTAAATTAGCACTGAAATCGGGTTGCCGTGCGCATGTTTCTAGCCTTAGGAGGAAGACAGTATGAGAGAGAAAATCATCATACCTGCTGCAGTGTAAAAAGAAGATAAAGTAGCCTAAATGAAGGAGAATGAAAAGGTCTCTTTCTTTCTAACGGTTTCCCTCCCAAAGAGGGGATTATCTTTCGGAAAATATCTCTGCCTTCAAGGCCCATTTCTGTCCTCAACAAGTTTTCTTTAGGGGTAATTTGCTATATTCCAGTTAGCCTCGTCTGATTTTATTCTTTGCCACCAAAAAAAAAAAGAAAATGAAAAAGAAAAATCCCTGCCTGCAGCTGAGATTCATCTTGGAGGGGGACCCTCATCTGAACTCCCACCGTGCTCCTCACCCATGACCCAGCCAGAACTCCTAACCGTTAAACACGGCATTATTATCAGGGCCCACGCCGCTGGGAGAGAGAAAATGTAGAGTGGGAAAATGAGTGAAGTACCTTGGGGAGTGTTGGAGGACCTGATTATGTGGGAGAAGCTTACTGTGTGAAATGCTGATTGGCTTCAATTAGCCTGCTGGCACCTGCAGAACATGTGTTTCCCAGTGGGGGTGTGGTGTGTGTGTGTGTGTGTGTGTGTGGGGGGGGGGGCCTCTTCCAACACTGTCATAACAAGTCCTTAGCTGTCTGGCAGACAAGCTTATCATCTAATAGATGGGAATGGGCACATATTAATGATGTAAAAAGGGGGATCAAAGCTAGCTTGAAGTCCATCTTACTGAATAATAGTGGGGAATAGGGGTGCAATAAAACACTTAATAGCAATACCAAGAAATATACTCACTACTTGAAAATTTTTTTTATATATTAAAGGAGCATAGTGTAAGTTCCAGGACTTTTGCAGATGTCTGCCCCCTCTGGCGACAAGTTGAAATGACACCAGTGTTGTGCACGCACATCGAGAAGAGGAAAAGCATCTGCAGCTGTGACTGCACAGGACTTTTGTTCAGAGGCGTGATGTCTTCTGAGGTTAGAGAGGTATAAATATTGTCAGCCCGCGCTCTCTCAATTACTGGCGGAGACACAACAAAGTAGCCAGGCGAACAAGAGCGCACGGCGTGTCACACCCACCCGCATGCCCAGAGGATTCGGCCTGAAACATTCTCATGAACTGACTAATGGAGCCTATAGAGGCAACTGCGGTAAATGGAGGATAACTCATTTTACACGTGGGGCAATTGTGAGGTCATGTTTGGGAAAAAAAAATGTATCTTCAAAAGTTGCACCATGCACCTTTAAGGATTTTGTTTTCTTAGGGCAGTAAGATTTTGTCTAACAGAGATCAGGAAAATATGATCAAATGCAATATAACAATATTTTTATTGCCTTAATTAATGCAAAACCTATCCAGGGCTTTTGTGGGGGCGCTGCAGCAGGATTAATTATGTTCTTAAAGTGGCATGCTTTGGTATCTTGCTGTGCTGAATGTTTAAAGTAAGTGGTTTGCTGTTTAGCTAGCTAAGTCTCATTTATGCACCAATGGACATGCCCCCAAGGCTCAGACCTGTCTGAACTTTGTTGTTACGCTGTTTATGGCTGCACCTTTAATCATATGATGCTTAACCAGTGGCTTCAGCTGGTGCATGTTTAAGATGGCTCACATGGGTGATCAGTGGATTATTTACCTTCGGGAACCAGCAGAGAAGGACTAAAAAGGAAGGGGAGTGAAGAATAAAGATTAAAAGCTGCCACCACATGCCCTGCAGGTGTTCTCTTTTTAGTTGTCAACTAAAGCCTGAAGCAAACTAAAGCTTTGGATACGACCAATCACCAGAGAAGAAACTGCTAGCTTCTGAAAAGGATTACCAGCCCTGCTGATAGTAGATTAGGTCTGATTTTAGGTTTCTGAAATAAGGTTTAACATAGTCCTTTTATGATAATAATAATACTTGATTAGTATATAAGATACCAGGCTCTAACTCCCTAACCACATATTCATGCTACAACAGAAATTCACTCCTTAAAAATAGTAAAATAGGTCACTAAAGTGCTCTCAGTGATTTAACAGAATAGAAAAACACCAGTTCCTGAATAGATTATACTGTTACCTCTTCTCTTGTTTGTTGCAGTGGTGTGGCTGGTTGATGTAATCATAGTCCATTCCTTCCGGACTTACTCCCAGTCAATAAAAGCTGTAGGCGCTAGTATGGTATAATATGCTCTGCATTTTGGCACATAAAAACACTGTGTCGAAAGTTGCAGAACTTACACAATCTATCACAAGATCTAGAAATAATGCGGATGAGCAGTAGACGATCAATCAGCCATTTAGTTAATAATAGCTGGAAAATGTTGCTTTCATGTTCGGCAAAATGGAACCATCACGTTTTCATGGGTGATCAGCTGGAGCTGGCAGTACCCAACGGTGAGGATCTGTTTCCCACCTGACATTCCACACCTCATATCCACCAGCAGGACAGAGTGGCAATGAGGATATCAACAACTTGCTACATATTTCAACCGGTAATGGTAAATTATGCCATCTGACATGTTTATTAATACTTCAGGAGCTTAACTAACCTTTTCTAACAGAGAAGCTCTTTAAGATGCTTTGCCCAGTTTACCAGTGCTAACCAGCTTTGTAGCCACCACTCTGTATCAAAGCTCATCCTTTGACTTTTTCCTGTCTGTCCTTCTCATAGACGGAGCATCTCCCAACAATGCTTTTGCCTTTTCAACTAAAGATAGTTCTAAATGCTCATCTCTCCATGCCATAGCATTACTGGATGTTTAAACTTCCAGCTCAAGCTAACTGTGGTTGCTACACAGCATTGTTCAGGTGAGCTTCTGCAAAGGGAGGGGGGGGAGCTGAGTGACTGCATTTGCGTTGCGCTGCTGTGTAAAAAGGTGTGGCAACTTGGGAAGATGAGGACAGGCCTGTTTATGTAGCGTTTGATACAATTGTAAATCTAAAACATAATTAATCATTAAATCAGAATATTGTGTATTCTGACAACATCAGTAGGGAATAGGAGGTACCTGTAGACCGGAAGCATTTCTGTACTCGGATGAAAACCTGAACAAAGGGCAGACAAAAGGCTTGGCAGAATGCTCACAAATAAAAATAGGGCAAAGTAAATAACGTTTATATGCAGATGAATCCTGCTTAAGCCCAAATGAAGGGCACAACAAATAAGCAAGCACTGCGTTGCTCCACTGGAAATACTCAAACATTGAACTGTTTTTCCCCTATCACCGCCTCGTCTCGCGCTCCTCCATTTTATTCAGCTCCAGCCCATTGTAAAAGACGTCTTCCGCTTGCTTTTTCAATTTGAGACACAACTCGCTGGGTGAGATAGAGCCTCCATGTCAGGGTACAAATCATCCCAGTGTGTCGAAGAAATTGAATTTCCCATGAATACGTGATTGGCTGGGATGTGCCCCTCGGCATGCGCAGCGGCTAATCCTCCGCGGTGCCGTTGTGCGAGATCGGGACACTGGTGCTCGGCCGTGACAGCTGCATGGACGGCACACACACACACGCACACACGCACACACACACACACACACACACACAAAAGCAGACACACCTATGTGGTGACATGCTCCTAAGGAAAAAAAAAAAAAACTGTCACAATCACACACTAGCAGCAGGTCGCCGGCAGCTGCCTGTTTGTGTGTGACTCCAGAGCATGCTGGGTGCACATGTCACCGCGATTACAACCCGCTGGGTGTGTACAGACACAGGGGCGTGTGTTGTGTGGCTGTTTGGCTTGCCCCCTTATGCTGCTGCCCTCTCTTCACAGTCACATTTACGGACCACTTGTTGGGCCCCTGCAGCGCGCCACCACAAAAACTCTAGTATCATGCCTGTCATCAAGCCCCGTGGTAAGAGCCTCTTGATTTCAGGCCCTCCTGTCATTTGTACAAAAGAACACCATCTTTTTCCCCTTGTGGTGCATGTTTTACTACACCGGGCAGATATAATTTTCCCATGTATTTCAGGAAACTGGAAATGCAGAATATCCAGGAAAATGATAGCCCACAAGAGACAATGGCCTACAATGGCACTCTCAAACACAAGGGCATTTGATTGCATATAGATATACAGTATATATATATATATATATATATATATATATATATATATATATATATATATATATATATATATATATATACTGTATATATAAATATATATATACTGTATATTTATAAATATATATATATATATATATATATATATATATATACTGTATATTTATATATATATATATATATATATATATATATATATATATATATATATATATATATATATATATAAGGAAACCCAGCAGGTTGCATCAAGTCTTGACAGGCAGCATTCAGTCCTCCTTAAAGAGCATAGAGCCACAGTGGACAGTCGTCTTCATTGTCAATGGCTTTGCAGCAATCCCTCATACTGAGCATGCATGAAGCGACAGTGGAGAGGAAAACTCCCGTATGTATGTATGTAGGTAGGTAGGTAGGTAGGTAGGTAGGTAGGTAGGTTCATACATACGCACTTCCTATCCCAGGTGGCGGAGCGTTTTTGTTTTATTTATTTTCTTTGTATGCTGGGTGATAGTGTAATACAAACATTGTCACATATCCTTCTCTGTATCCTTGAGCTCGGACTACAAAGTTGTTTAGAAGATCAGCAGAAAATACTGTGATGTAATTGTATAAAAAAACAACAAAAAAACATAATAGAGAACAGAGGAAACTAATTGGCTTGAAAATTATGACTAAAAAAGAATATACAAATATTTACGCAACACCTGGAGAGACATTCAATTTTTTCTGCACTCCTAGAAACTCCAAGTACACAACAAAATGTATTTAAGGACTAAAAAGGTGGATTTTGCATGATATGTCCCCTTTACCATGGGTTAGGGTTAGGGTTAGGGATCCAAACAAATAAAAACAAATAAAAAACACAAATAAACCCAAAAGGAAAAAGGAAAATGAAAAATCAAGTCAGACACGTTTATGACTGTCTATACTTTTTCGGGAATTTAAGTATTTATAAAACCTTCACTTCTCTATAAATTATGACTGTTTTCACAGTTTACAGGTTAAGTCATTTGAAAACACAATGTACAACAATAATTTGTACTAGTAAGAGTCAGAATATTGGTGAATAAAAAATGAACTGAACGAGCATTAATTCTCCTAAGCTAAGCTTGCGGATAAACTCTAATACTTTCTGACTAAATACAATTAAAACAGAGACAACAAATCATAAAGAACTGGATGCTGGAATTTGAATGCTATTCTTTGACATGGAGGAGCAACAGATCTTTTGACCTTAGTTCCCTCTCAGTGCAATGTAACATCTTTTTTTTTCAAGTTAATATGTTTTATTAATGACCAACACCAACAAATGATGCATATTCAAACTGACTGAATAATATAATTTATGCTAAAATACAACATTGTTTTTAAAGATCGTGCATTCTGTCAATTAATTTTACATCATGAAACACCTACTCATTCAATAACATGACAACCTAAATAGTAAAGGATACTAGGAATTAATATCTGCTTTGATTTGGTCTGCATTGCTGCATTTCACTCGTCTTCATTGTAGACTAGAGTAAATTATTGCACGTTGCAGACCATCTTTCCTTTCATTATTAAAGTAAAATGAAGGCCATTTTTCTTTATGGTTTAAACACTTTGAATAATAGCTTTACAGGGTCAGGTTGAAGCTCATGAATTGCACATATGCTTTTACGTTTGAATCAATACATTAGTGGCTAAAGCCAAGCAATATGTTTTAAGACCAAAAGAATATACAATGCTGTGGAAACGATTTCCCCCTTACAGATTAGTTCTGTTTTTGCTTTTTTGTCACACTTTATTGTTTTATACCGTCAAACACATTTCAATATCAGATGTAGCGGACATGGGTTAATACAGAATGTAGTTTTCAAACAATGATTCTTTTGTTAAGCAGCACCTTGTAAGTTTTGACCCAAGTATTAGCTTAATTTGAGATATTTTAAGTGATTCTTTAGGTCAATATACAGTACATGCCCAGTATGGATGCTCAGTGAAAGCTGCCCCTCTCAAAAACTCGCCTATGTAACTTGAGAGGTGCGGATCCAGTTCTGAATGGGTCATGTGACCTAAGGCGCCACTTTACGGCAGTCTGAGCTCCCCTTAAACACGAGCGCTAACCTTACGTGCTTCTATTTTTCTCATCCTCAAGTCAAAGTTTGTCATGGCCATGGTTATTATAACAAAATACAGTAAATATAGTTCACAAACCTGCATGTTAGCTCTTCTTTGTTGAAATTCCTGCAGCCTTTCAGAATCAGATGATTGAGCCCGTTGTCTGCCCCGTCCTTCTCTTCCATAGCTCCTGGATCTCCCCCTCCCGCTCCCTCTCCCCCTGGCTCTGCCTCCTCCTCACCCTCTCCGTTTCAATGGGAAACTCTGAGTATAATGTAGAGGGGTGAATGTGACCTTCTCTTTAAAAGTAACTCCATCACTTCTCAAACTGCTGGTCCAAAGTGGTCTGCTATCAGATTCCAGAACATGGAGTGAGACTTGAATTTTGCAACAGTGCAGTGTTGCCAGTGACCTTCAACAGCGCTAACCCTGAAGGTTACAGGTCAAGTACTCGCTAGTGGCTAAATGTTGTACAGTGCCGCTTTAAGGGAAATCCAAACCACCACCCCCATCGACCCGTGTGAAAAAGGGCCCCCTCTACCAGACTGGGTCACCCTGGCGAGCAACTATTGCCATGTTCTTTGGGGACTTTTAGGGGGTTACTCCAAAACCTCCAACACTTAATTTTCTCCTTTCTTTTGAGTCATTCAGAGTTGATTTGCTGGTATGCTGTGGATCATTGTTCTGCTGCCTAATTCAAGTGGACATGAACTTCAAGTTGCGATCTGATACCTGAATATTCTTGCCATAGCATTTTCTGGTAGAGAGGAGAATTTATAGTTTCATCAAGTCGTCCAGGTGCTGAAGCTGCAGAGCGGCCCTGACCATCCTGTTGAGTTTCTGAAATGCTGCGGGGCTCGTCCCCGTGGCTCCTGGGGGCTTCGGCTTTGTGGCTGTTGAGGGTTCTTTCGCACCTCCCACTGATGGGAGAGACAGCTTTCCCGGTGTTGGCCCCTCTCGGGCACCTTTGCTCGGGGTTCCCTTCAGGCATCATTTGGTTCCCCTGGCGTCTGCCTCAGTGCTCTGGGTGGCGGGTCTTTGGCTCCTCACAACAACTATTGAGCATTTTTCTTATGGCTAAACCTCACATACACAGGCGCAGAGTCACAAACACCTGCAGGTGCATGGATTCAGGGACTTACAGATTCACTTCTATTCAGAAAACTCCTATTATTATCTTTAGCTGTCACTTTAAACATTTTGTATTAAATCATACTTTATACTGATATCAGTGATGGTATCAAGGCATTGGTTGTTTCTACCTGTAATACTTTATAGGTTGGTTTTATATGTGCTCTTTTCATTTCTCTTTGCAGGTTTACAAGCAGACTCAGATATATATATGTTATATTGCTCTCTCCCTTTCCTCTACTCTTTCACCTTTTCTCCCTTTTAGCATTTTGTCTCATCTGTTTCTCTTCTTTTTTCCCTCCCTTCTACCTTCCCATTTCAGTGTCCATTGAACATGAAATAGTCCCAGCATTAAATCCAATAAAGCTTCTGGCATATATAAATCAAGGGGAGCACTATGGTGAAAACAGTAAGACTCCACTTGTGAAAGTAAAATCTGTTAGGCTCTTTTTGACATTAAGAAAACAATTCTTATAGCCACATTTCCAGACAGGACACACAGACACACACAAAAAAATTAAACTTCCTGGTGGTTTGCTTGGGCTTCAAAGCCTTAGAAATGGCTAGTCACTCTTTTCCGAATTATATATTTGGATGACTTATTTCTGTATGTGTTTTTGAATTTCTGTAAATCTGGGCATGATTTATGCTGTTTGAGATATTTTAGTCTCTTTTAAAGTATTTTCTGGTTACTTTAGGTAAGGTAGGGTGTAGCTAGTGAAGTTCAACGCATCTCTCTTTACAATGGGGTTGACTTATGATTTAACAGGGGGGGGTGATTAGGCAGGTGGTTTGAAAAGCCAGATAACTATATTTTAGCAGGGGTGGCAGCTATTTTTTAATGCCGCTGTCCAGAGATCCACATTTTATTTCCTACAGTCTGTCTGTGTTCTCCAACTGCCTTCAGAACTTCCCAGTGAGTATGACCCAGTAGTCAGAGGTTCCCCTCACTTCGACAAAGCGAGGAGAACCTCCATCGGGAGGAAACGTGATACATCTCCACAGGGAGCTCAGAGGAAGCAGTTTGAAAGAACGTATGTCAGTGTTTGCGTGTTCTCCGGTTAGGGGTAATTGAGCTTGATTGGATGAGTGGACGGTCTGGGGAAACCATCCAGTACTTCGGAACGCTGTGTTTGCAAGAAGCTGCCAAAAAACAAATACTGCTAAAAGGAACTTGCCTTTGCAAATCCCACATAATATCCTATCATTATCATTCCACAGGCTTTTAAAACATTATTAGCAGAAAATACACTTTTGTTTCGTCTTCTCCCAAACCTCCAGCGCTTCCTCTTCTCTTGATCTGACATCAGATCTGCTCCTTTTCCCCCCCCGGCATACTTTTCTCTTCCCTCCTTTCTGTTGCTTTTTTCGTTGAGTCGACCTTGTGGCCGTGCCAAACAAGACAATGGTCTGTAACCTAGAACTTCTGGAACACCAAGAAGAGAGGGAGATTTTTGCAGTGCCCAGACAGAGAAGAAGAGAGGCTGCTAATCTGATAATGGCCCCTAGGCAGAATGACTCTTCCTGGGCTGCATTGTGGCTTCACACAGTCATCTATCAGCCCCGGAGCCTCCAGTAATTACATATTCTTCATGTGGATACAGCCAAGGAGAGCAAGCACAGAAGGCCGGTCAGCACATTGAGGCGTGGGATGATTGGAAAAAAAGAATCAAAAGAGTTTTTTTTTTTTTTTTTTCTCTCTAAAGACGCTGATATGAGTGAGAAAAAGAATATAGAGGCAGACAGTAAGAGGGTGAGGTTGGTAGTGTGAGTAACCGGCTCTTTGTGTCATCACAGAGATAAGGACAGGATGGCAGATGTTACTTGATGCTGCTTTTCCTTGTGATTTGGAGCTCCCGTAGGCATTTCCAGTACCTGGTAAAAGCAGTCATTCCCCCTTTTTCAAGTTTTGTCATGTTACAGCTACAAGCATTAGTGTTTTTCATTAGGATTTTACGTAATAAAAGCAACACAGGAAGTGGCCTGAAAATGATACGCAATTATGATTTTCCTTTCCTTTCCTTTCCTTTCCATTTTTTTTTTTTTTTTTTTACAGAATTAACACATGAACTCTTGTAAGTTTAACTCGAAACGAGCCTCCCTGAGTCAATACCTTATGAAACCATCTTTCCCTGCAATTACAGCTGCAAATCTCCCTGGGTATGTCTGTGCCGGCTTTGCACGTCTGGAGACTGAAGCTTTTCCCTGTTAAGCTCAGTCAGATCAGATCGAGCATCTGTGAATGTCACATTTCACGTCCTGCCAGAGATTCTTAGTTCATCTTAAATCATTTCATTATAGCTTTGGCTGTTGAGTGTGATTGTCCTGCTTGCAGCCTGATTGTCCTGATTACAGCCTCCAACGGATTCTCTTCCAGGATCGTCCTTCATTAATTTTGCATTATCTTTGCGCTCTGAATCGGCTGGGGAAACAGGAACGCCCCGAGAAGAGGACATTTTGAATAGGAAAGTTTGAGCACGTCGAGGGATCCGAAGTTGGGTATCCAGCTTAGCTTTGTGTAAATAAAAATGTAGTGATGGTGGCCGGTAGAAACTTTTTGCTAACCATTCTGATAGTTTTATGTATTTAAACTAGTGGGGTGCATGGTACTGCAAAAATACCAAAAAAGTTTGTGAACATGCTCTTTTTATGTCTTGATAAATGCAGTTCTTCCTCATCTAATCATTCACCCACATTTCTGCTTTGCCCCTTATGAGCAGCAACTCTTTGCTACTGTTCTGTAAAGGCCAGGATTTGCGGAGTGCATGACTATTAGTTTATCAGCTGAGCTGTCGGTCCCTTTAGCTCCACCAGAGTAACCTCTCGGCTGCCGCTTGCATTCATGATTGCCTTATTTGCCCCATCAATTTAGGTGTGTGAGGATACTTCTTTTTAAACTAACCCTGCAACAGACTTCTCAATTTTTCTCCCTAAAGCCGTCTGCCATGTCCTTTAGCTTTCATGATTCTTCACAAATGTTCCCTTAATACATTTCTGATCGCATCACGTAACTGCTGGATTTACACAAAGATATAATTACTTACAGATGGAGCCTATTTGCTAATTTGTCTTCCGAGGGTCATTAACTGAACTGGATTTTATTTGAGTATCAGAGTAAAGCAGGCTGAGCAAGAAATGTCCACAAATGTTTCAAGATTATGATTTTTACTCATAACAAATTATCTATCTATCTATCTATCTATCTATCTATCTATCTATCTATCTATCTATATATATATATATATATATATATATATATGGACTACTTTATACTATTTTACCAAGGCACTGTTGTTTTTCACATACTATATTATAAGTGTGAGTAAAATTGTGACATGGTTTTCATCTAATTAAATCTTAGAATCAAGGTTCGGTCCCCTTGCCATGAATCACTGTCTCTTTGATTCATTGGCCAGCTGAACTGACATCACCTTTTAGAGCTGGGGTGGTCTTAGTGTCTAGGTTTATGGTGCCTCGTATGAGGTGAAGCGAGCCATGGCTTGTATTCCCACCGGTCTGCTCTGTCGTCATCAGTCGACTGCTCTGAAAAACCCAGCTGTCTGGTTTCCCTTTCTTTGATGCTCATCATTGCCCCGAAATAGCAACAATTTTCTCCCCGGTCTGGCACTTGTTTCCGGCGCTGCCTTCGTTAGTTGGTTACCGGAGCGTTAATAACCGACACGATACTACGGGATGCCCTCCAGCTAGGAATGAGAATAAAAGATCAGATTTTTAGATCACATTAGAGTCCGTCACACAGAGAAAGAAGAGTCAGTCTCAGATGACTGCATTTACTGTAATCTTTCCAAACGGTGCAAATGAAAACTGTATCGATGTCACTGTGTGTTTTCTTCTCGTGACAAAGTCCTAGAGTTACAACATCTCTTGTGTTGATACTCAACAGACGGTTTAACATTTTATCACACCAACTTGTGTGTGTTTTATTGGGATATGTGGCGAAACAACACAGAGTAGCACATATCTGTAAAGTAGAAGAAGAAGGATGCGCTTTTTGTCTGCAATTAAAACCTTTAAAAAAATGGGGCATGCGTTTGTATCGTGCCCCCTTAATGCAATGCATCGTAAAGAAAACGTTTTGTGCACTCTACAAATTTGGCCTTGATGGAGACTGGCATAAAGACAGCTGTTGTAGAAGTAAGTCCATAAAAAGCAGATTTTGAGTGATGTGACTAGCCTGGACAGGGACACAAACACATAAAAGAAGGTGCTAAGGTCCAATCAGAATGAAATGCACCACCCTGCAGTGAAGCACGATGGCGGCTGCATCATGCTGTGGAAAGGATTTTCTTTCAACAGGAACAGGAAAGCCAGTCAGAGCTGATGGGACAGCAGACAGAGTTAAAGATAATACAGGTCTGTCATTTTCAACAAAAGAAAACCATAATCGATCATTCTTCGCTTTGTTTCAGGCGAACACATTAAACCCAAATCGAATGCATGAAAGTTGATGGATCTTACATGAGAAACCATGGAAAAGCTTTGAGGAGTAGTTTAGCAAGGCACCGTGCATCAGAGTCATAGAGGCAACAATTCTCTGTCAGGGAGGGAGGCTTGCTCAGATATATCACAGGTCATAGGATACTGTGATTGATTCCGCTCTCCCAGATCCCCTCTCTTGATTCCAGACTCATCAGGGAGGAAGTCATTTATTTGAATTGTGCTCACTCGCTGCTCGGCCCTCATCTGCTCGGGGCTTCCTCTGTCCTGTTTTTGTCTTCCATGAGAACGCTTTCAGCGCCGTTGCGCCGCTCCCATTTCCAGCTCTGCTTTATAGCCGCGGCTTTTTCTCCCCAGCGTGAGCCTTTCTGGAAAGCTTTTGTGTTCTGACCCTTAAACGGCTGCTCGTTCCGGAGTAGACCGAGTGGCCTTTGTGGACGCAAGTCACCGGGGGTCAGATTCAGCGCGGCAGGCTGTGAAACCAAACAGAAAAACCAGAAAGCTGCAGGAGGCTGCTTCTCTAACCTGCTCACTTCTTCTGACTGCGCAACGGGAGAGGTAAAAAAAACAAAAACTAGTTCAGCTTTTAAAAACATTGCAAGCTAAGCCCTCAGAAATGTTGCACTCACGTGGCATTTTGGGATTGTGAAGGAAAAAACGGCGAACGCTGTCCTATTCGCTTCTGCCGTTGTGCCCAATTAAACGATTCAGTCCACGCTTGCTTTGTTTGGAACCGAGAAGAATATTTGCAGATGGACAAAAGAAATGAGCTGCTGAGCAGCTGTGGGGGTTTTACGTGATGTCATCTCTCGGGGCTTTGGGGGAGAAGAAGCAGGCCGCGTGCCATGAGATAGAAGTCCAGTTCATGTCCTCACCTCATCCAGGTGTGCACTTTGAATCATTTCGCCTGCAAGGACAAAAAAAAAAAAAAAAAAAGAAGGAAAAGAAAACAAGATGCCCGTTTCCTCCTTGATGTCTCAGGGAAAACTATGGCAGCGTGCTGCATTCATTTCCATGGCTAACCGTGCTCTGTGGCCTTAAAGGAAAACATCAAAGAGTCAAATAACATTTTATATTTTCTTTACAATTTTTTGGGTGTGTGTGTGTATGTGTTGGGGGTGGGGGGTGTATTCTTTCAGGCTCCTCAAAGCTTTTTTTCTGTGTCGGGAGAAGAACAGCGATTGTTGCCCTCAGCCCTATTCCGAACCTTTAGCTTGGCGACACGACGCAGATCAAAGCCATGTGGAGCCCTCGGTGCTTCGGTGAGTCACGGCCCGGACTGTGTTAGAAAAGCAGCTGCTCTCTGCGCGCTCTGTGGAGAAGGCGCGAGGATGTGAGGAGGTCAGTTTTGACCTTTTGCTGGAGGCTGCAGCGGCTCCTTCACAACACCTTGAAAACTTAACACGGTCTTTGACATTTCCTCTCTGAATGGACTGGAAATCAGAGCGGTGCAATGAATGGAAATGACCCGGATCAGTTCCGAGCCTACAGGAATAGATGCGGCTTTGTCCGCACAGTTCTCTTTGTCTTTAAATGTGTGCTCTGTCGATTAGTAATCCCCTTGGTTTAAACTGGTTTACTACATGATGAAATACACAGAAGTACTGCTCCTTATTGGATGGCAGAGCTGAAAACTACAACAGGAACGTAACTCTAACCTCTTTCTCTGTAAATATAAAATAAATTATGTTTTAGACAAGTTTCACACCAGAGGAATAATTTATAGTTCACATAATCGGTGACGGTCTCTATAATAAAGTGGAATGACAGTGAGTATGGAGCATATGTAGGAAAGAACCTGCAAATAGACATGGACAGGAAAGAAAGTCATTGAAATCTGTCCGGATTCAGAAGACAACCCGGCCCCCATTCTGTGAAAATTAACATCAGCTGGTTTAGTTCCAGCCCATGCTCTAGAAAAACGGTTTCTTACTACGAAAGTAGCGTACAAGATGCATGACATACTGTGGCACCTGGAAAGACAGCTTTTATTTATTTGAAAAGGCAATTTGTATTTCAAAAATGTTGGAATTTGAAATGGCTCCACCCACCCAAAGCCCCTGATAAGACATGCACAACTCTAAAAAAATCAAAATTAGTTCATTTTCAGCAGGGTAGAGTAATTAATCCTATAGAATAGGATTACTGGAAGTGTTATATGGTAGAATAATAATGAAATAATGAAGATAGCAAACATCGATTGTCAGAGACTGAATGAAGATGATTGAGAGTTTTATGAAACTCTCTCAATTGTCCATGTGACAACAGAACCCTCTGCTGTTTGGTCTGTACCTGCACCCTAACCCTGTAACTAGGGAGATGCCTGTAGATGATTGATATTAATAAACTCCTAAAAAAGTATAAAACTTAATGTGACTGACTTGGTGTTAATGGCTTGATATTATTTTTTGCCATATTGTCAGCTCATCTATTGGATCTCTAAATTCTAATGATGTTGAGCGTCACGGATAGTTAAAGGTATACTATGCAACCGGGGTTGATTTTCCAGCGAGGCTCCCCCCAGAGGGCCAAAGTAAAAGTGCACTGTCGTAAAGATGCTCAGCTGTTCTGGTTTCTCCGACAAGCCAGGCGCGGTTGTTTTGAGCTTAGCAGACAGGCGAACGCAACGAAAAGTGGAAAAAACGGCAGAACAAACAATGACTAACACAGTGAAGGTATGAACATCAAGCTTCCCGCAGCGCTATCTTGGCGAGGCGGCGGCGGCCGCTGCCGCCGCCGCCTCGCCAAGCCGCGGCCCCTGCCGCAGCCGCCTCGTCCGTTTTATTATTATTATTATTATTATTATTATTATTATTTTTTTTTTTTTTTTTTATGTTGGCGAGACGCTACCGCCACCGCCTCGCCAAGCCGCGGCCGCCGCCGCCGCCTCGCCGCGGCTGCCGCGGTAGCGTCTCGCCAACATAAAAAAAATAAATAAAATAAAATAAAATAATAAAATAATAATAATAATAATAAAAATAAAACTCGATATGCTTGCATGTTTATGTTGTTGCTTTCGCGCGTGCATATAGTGAATGGCAGGGCAAAAACACATGGAGTTCTCGCCGTAAAGCAAGACTTCTGTGGGTGCGGGCCGTGGGCTCTTGCTCTTGCAAGTGCGGTATTTCCCCCACAGACCCCCAGGGCGGCCGAGAAAACCTTTGTTAGACCTGAAACGACTCATTTAATCATCCAAAACGGTATGGAACACATTAATTAACTGAAAAATGTTGCATAGTATGCCTTTAAATGTAACATATGCCGTTCTTCCAGAGAGAGAACAAACTGTGTCCGCAAACAGTGAGCATTTTTGCTTCATCCTTTGGTTTGACTGCAGGTATGAGTCATGCTAAAAATCTTTTATATTGTTAGTAATATTATATAGTTAAAAAAGGGTGGCAATGATGAAAAACCTTAGTTGTTAGAAACCATTGTTATATAATCTATTGAACTATTATACATTTTAAAAGGGATACTGGGTAATCTTCAGAGCAATGGCTTTAATGCATTAAGACAGAGAACCACTGCTTTAGAGGAACAATCAGGGGGTATTGTTCATGATAGAGGAAGCATTTTAAACTGGCCCCATACGTCTTCTCACCCCTGACTAATTTGGGTATTACTGGCATCCCGTACTGGCTGCCTTGAAGTGCTAGCAACCCTCCGCCACGGTGTCCAGGCTTGTATTTTAAAATAATTAGTTTCATAGGCACTTGCCACTGCTTGTACCTGAAAATGGTAATAAAAGTGCATTAAATTACTGCAACACGTGGAGGATGTACTGGCAAAACAAACCCTGGGATCGCATACCTGCCAAGGACATGGTGCACGTTTTAAATGTGGAGGAAAAAAAATCACACCTGGAACATTCATGTGCTGTTTGTATGCAATAAACTGGGAGGTGGAAAATTTATATTCAGATGTTACACTGTATTTTAAAACTTCTGGGTTTTCCAATGAGCCCTGTTGGGACCATAATCCAGAAGCAGAAATCACCATAAACTAATCAATCAGATGCTCCTTGCGTCACCCAATAAACAGCACAACAACAGTAATGTTTGGGGATGGAAACATCATGGTGTGGGGCTGTTTTTTGGTACAAAGAGCTAAAACATTCAGGATAATGATCTGCTGCCATAACAAGGATACTGTAGAAATAAGGGCCATTTTATGAAGAAAATAAATGATCTCACACTCAAGGAGTACTTTTAAAAGAAACAAAGTAAATATGCTAGAGTGGGATGTGTGGATTAGCGTCATTTCATTTAATTTCATTTCATGTCAATAGCTTCAGTAGAAATATATTTACTGAGAAAAACCATCAACGTGTTCAATGCTTGGTATCCCTGCTGTTGTTTGGCGTGTGTGGATATTTAGAGAGATCAACCTGGGCGGACACTAAATCTCCACGTACAGCTGCGGGTTAATATTTGATTTACAGCGACAGCGCTCCGTGTGCATTCATTCATTCCAAGGCTGATGGAGCGGGAGAACATGGCAGATGTGCAGATGGTCATTAAATTAATCAGCTGTTAAAGCTGTCACAGCCTGACCCCTCCTGGCCATCAGTCACCGCAGATAGATGTCAGTCCAAGCGTGTGCGTCCGTGCGCCAGTGTGTGTCTGTTTACGAATATATTTCTATGAGTTTCTGTTTAATACCCCGTGGCATTCAGAGTGGGCCATATAAAAATCTGACAGCTGCGGATCACTTTTCATTGATGGAAAATGGGGGTTAGCTGAAAATCTTTGCCGGCCCTTGACAAGCCACATGCTGATAAATTGTTTTAGTCTGTTCGTAAGTTTGCCCTTTTCTGCAAACAAGTTTTTCAGAGTCTCGGGAAGTGGCGCGACATTGATTTCTCTGCACCAGTCGGAAGATAATTTATTCCTGCTTATGCGATTGGGCTTCACACCTGGAGAGTCTATTTGTCCCAGGGATTTCTCCATCAGAATATTCTAACCCCAGACGTCTGTCGGAGTCTGATACTTGACCAAAATGAATGTGTCGGAGTCAAACAACACAACTTTTAATTGCTCTGCACAAGTAATGAGTATGAGTCAGCTGTTAATGCAGCCACAGCCTGACCCCCAAGTTTCACCAAATTTAATACAAAATGCAATTTCTATTGACTCCTGTGGTTTGAAAATGATGCTCAACCCTTCATAATAAGCATCTTTACACTTTATCAAGATTTTCTATGCGCATCTTGAAGTATCCCATTAGAAAAGATTGATGAAAAAAAGCAAACCTTTAAATAACTTCCTGCTTGAGGTGGTTTGTGGCTTTTCATAAAATGAGCTAATGCGCTAAATGGAAACTGATTTGCCGAATAAGTTCTGATATAGTGAACATTTAACTCACATGACTGATCAGCTGTTTTTCCTGTCAGCGTATTTCTGGATATTCTCACAGCGTAACATAACATGCATTAGAATTAGTAAACATTTCTTTCTCTCCATCTTTGGACAGCGCACAACATCGCCAGTACTAGCTGACGTGACAGAACCTATTCCAACTGGGCAGATAGCGACACATTCCTGAAAACCTCTCTCCATTTTTGTGTGGTCAATGCTGGTTTGTGACCTCTACTTCCTGTTTATTACAGTCATGCCTAATATCAGCTTCTGACAAAAGAGTGCTTTGTGTAGCCGGGTTAATTCACTCCAAACCAGTGGATGGAAACGCCTAAATCTCATTTTCTTTTTTCCCCCCCTCTCTCTCTCTCTGCAACATATTAGTAGTTTTCTCGGAATTCACATGACATTTGGATGGAAACACAGAACGTTAGCATTCATTCTGAGGAATCTTAGTCTATTCCTCATGGAAATAAGCCTCCAGTTCTCTTAAGCTCTTGGGTTGGAGTGCTGTGACCACACATTCCAAATCCCATCAGTTTCAAAACTGTTCAAGTCGGCTGGCTGTGATGGCCAGTCGTGTATCTTCCTGTCTTCTTTTGAAACCAAACCTTGTTGGAACTTGAGGCAAAGTCCTGTTTCGAGGTCCAGTGGGGACAAAGCTTCAGCTCCTCACAGACGGCAGTAAATTTTCTCCCAGGACTTCCAGATACTTGAACTTACACCAGATGCATCATGCTAATGTACACCAAGACAGGAGACGATCCTGGACTCTTTGACGCTGTCAACGTTTAAAACACATACTGTCACCTTTCTCTGCTATGAAGAACATTCATTGATGAAGAAAATACTCTCGTATCCCGGCTACAGTGGCCTTCTGTTTTTAATTTTGGAGTTCTTGAACCCTAGTTTATACACACGGCAATGTTGCTTTGTTAGGCTTACTCAGGAAAGGAACGGGTATGTGGCTGAGCAGCTGTGACCACCCAAAGCAAGGCACTTAAAATCTTCCGTGGAAAGCTGGCCCACAAACAATGCTTCTTTTTAGGAGCTCCAATGGGTCCGCCTTTAAAAGCCAACCTGTCCAGTAGCACCTGTAATTAGTAAGGGTGACCTTTGGGGTCATTTGTAATCATAACTAAGCTAAGCTGTGATGATAGCACTCAGAGTGACCTAGAAAAACCCTGACATTTCTTTTTCTTTTTTTTCCCCCCTTTCTTCCTTTTTTTTGTTGTTGTTGTTTAATGTTGGGTTTGGATGACTTCTGCATGGTTTACCTGTGAGTTCAGTTTCTAAAATCGCTTTTCTTACAGCAAAAGCTGTTACAGCGTTTTAACTTTTTCACAGTTTCTCAGAGTACAGCCACAGACTAACAACAATGTATTTTATTGGGATTTATGGGATAGATGAACACAAAGCAGAGGATAACTGTCAAGAGGACAGTTATACATGGTTTTCTAAGTTTTACAAGTAGCATTTTACATTGATAACCGTTAACCAGCTGCTATCAAAAGTCACCAAACTGGTAAATGAAGTCTACCTGTCAGTTGTTCTGTGAAGGCCTCAGAGGTTTGCTCGAGAACATTAGTGAGCAAATAGCATCATGAAAACCAAGAAACACACCACAAAGCTGTGGAGACGTTTAAAGCAGACATAGGTTAGAAAACAGTGTCCCAAACATTGAATAATGTTGACCATCTCCATTAGACTCTAAGGGACAAAAGCAATGAATGCTTAGACTTCAGCCTACAGAACCACACAGCTTTAAAAAGCTCTGTCAATGTGTGTTGTCTGGGTGGGTGGACGCTTTTTTTGCATCTCTCGGTGCTTTTTCCAACCTACATCTCTCTGGAGAATCATTGTTCGGCTGCTTCCTCACACTCAAGTGATGAAGAATCTGTTCACACCCATGCGGAGTTATGTTCCCATATAGGACCATAAATGAAAGCCATGCTGTTTCCGTCCCCACATAAGGTATCACCATGGAAACTACAATTCGTGCTAGTGCAAAAAAAAAATACAATCATCTCATTTTTTAATCCTTTAACTCCAACAATGTCCAAATCTGGAATCATTACAGTTCCTCTGGACCGATGGCACGTTTCTGCGGAAAAGGGGGCTGGCCAGCATGCAAATCCAACCAAGAGATGTTTCCTCAGGGCCCTTTCTTCATGTTTTTTTTTGCCATTTACATTCATGCACTCTGTAGGATCCTGTATCCCCGTGTACGATAATGGAGAAACGGTTTAGGTGTTCAGCGTGTTGGCCTGCAGGGGTAAATTTGGAGCAAAGCAGCGGTCGACTGTGACAATTGAAGAAATTGAGAGAGACAAGACAGACAGGAGGAAGCGGGGGAAGGAGGGAAACGTCTGATGGGAACGGTGCGGCTCAATTTCAACAAATGGTCCAGCTGATGTTCTAACTAAATGAGAATGCAAATAGAGACTCCGAGCATCCATTAGCAGATCCTGCGTGCGTTTCATTATAAAAATACAACATTGTATAAAACAGCAGAATGCTCAAACAGAGAGAACATGTCAGAGCGTGGAAAATTAGAAATTCTTGCTCCATTTGACTAAAACTGATATGAAAAGTGTAACAACACAAACTTGCAGGTATCCAGCTTTTATTTATGCAAGAAAAAAAAACACAATTAAAAAGTTTACTGAAAGCTTCTTTCTACGTGTGAAGCAAGTGCTTTACGAGATGTGTGCATGGGTCGGCTGTCTGGCTTTAGGTTCTCTGGATGCTAACAGTTCCCATGGACTCTGTATTGGCATTTGGCTCTTTGAATGCTAAATAATGAAGCTAATAACTGTCTCTGGTGTTTGATTAAGCCCCTCCGTCAGCAGCCCAAGGGCCTCAGGTGTACTTGCTGTAATTAACGCGCAGTAATTAATTTACAGAGGAGTTGTAGGCGAACCGAGGTGCCCCTGATGTTAAAAAAAAAAAAAAAAAAGCTTTTGTTCTATGCAGTTGAATAAACTACATTATATTCCTGGACTGCAAACCAGAGCATTAGAAATATATTTGAAAATTTCAACCATACAGATCCTGTTAAACGTTCCTATGTTTTCCGGTCTTTTCTTCCCTTTATTTCTAAATACTGTAAGTAAAAAGTTTGTCACACTCAGACTGTCAAGTTTTTGGGTTTGCAGACATCATCAGTTAGAATTGATCACATTCATAAGAGCATGGCAAAGTTTTTCATTATTAGTTATTTTCGCAAATAACTAATAACTAAGTCCGTCTACTGTGGCAGCAGCATCACGTTTTTCTCTAGCAAGAAAGCTGGTCAGACTATTTGGATGGAGCTATATACACAAAAAAAAGCCTATAGAGAAGATGCACAAGGCTTAAGACTGAGGTGGAGGTTCAGCTTCTGCCAGAAAAAAGACCTCTAACACACAGCCAGAGACAAGAATGAAATGGTGTGGCCTAAAGCATGTTTGTGTTTACCATGGCCTAGTCAAAGTCCAGACCTAAATCCAATTAGAAATCTCTGTCCAGTTCTGTAACCTGCTGTTCACAGCTGCTCTCCAGCCAGTCTGACTGAGCTTTAGGCCTTTTTAAAAGATCAATGGGGAAACATGTCAGTCTCTAAATTCGCAAAGTTGACAGAGATCACCTCCAAACGACCCGCAGCTGTAGGAAAAGAGAAAGATCATAGGAAAAGAGAAAGATCCCTTTATAATCCCTCAGAGGGGAGATTTATTCTATTCACTTAGTAGGACTGGATGAAAATGCACGGCACACTTTTCAGATTTTTATCTCCAAAAAATAATACATCCTGCATCCTCTGCCTTCAATTTCATTACTATGCATCACATTAAAGTCTAGGTTCTGAATACTTTATCAAGGTCCTGTATAATTACCCTCAGCAGAGAACTTCATCCTCTGACGTTTCTTGAAGTTGAATAAAGACATTCGGTAGGTCAGTGCTTAAAAGTCCTCAAAAAGAGATTGTGGTAAATCTGTTAAGACAACCAAAAAAAAAAAAAAGTCGATCCTGAAAAGCAATTTGGTTCAGCCACAAACGACAGCGCCGTCTTTGCAGGCAGCGCTGCGACAACTTGTTGGAAGCATTAGTTAAATTAGGTGACATCATGACTCATAGAGAATTATGCGTTCATTCGGTGACTTGAAGCGTGAAATTATCTCGCCCCCATCGGCAAGCTCGCTACAAAACAAGCAGCTCTTTAAAAGACTCCTTTCAAGTTGAAACGACTTGACGTTATTTGCGGCAACACTACCTGTGCCCTCCGAGACACCATGAAGAATAATTGGATGGTTTTTTTTGCCGCAGCGCTGGACTCCAGAGCTGCTATTGGCAGATCGGACTGACGCGCACAGCAAAGGGTTATCCCCGTTGCATTGCTGATCCTATCCTTATCACGATAACTTGAGAACGTTAAAGAAATTCAAATCACTTTCCTGCATCAGTGGTGAGTACCTATATTGATTCCAAAGACTAGACACCTCTATTGCCCCTAACCTTGCCACATTTCCAGGCTTTCCGCGATGCTGTTATCTATGGAGGACCAATCCTGCCATAATTAAAAATACACACAGAAATAAATGAAGGACTTAATAATATAAAATGGCTTAAGAAAAGTGTCTAATAATATTAATTTGTGTGCCATTTAATGTGACAAAATAATAAAAATAAGATATTTCTTCAACAATTCATCAATTATTCATCAAAAAATATATATTTTAACTTACACTTTTATTTTTACTTTTCTTCTTGCTTTTATGCTGACTTATTTTTAACCCTTGTATTTCTGAAACAATCATTTATTTCTGCCTCTAACATTTCTAGCTGTTTTTTTACCCAAAGGATTTACACCTGCCCTTTTATTTCCTTTCCCCCTTTTTCCACTTTGTGTATTTCTACTTCTTGTTTTTAAAGCAACATTTCTAAAGCATGTTTTTCCTCCACCATAAATATTTCTTTCTATTTTATTTTAAACTTATATTTCTGAAACATATATTTATTTCTGCCTCTAACTTTTCTAGCTGTTTTTTTTACCCAAAGGATTTACGCCTGCCCTTTTATTTCCTTTTCCCCTTTTTCCACTTTGTGTATTTCTACTTCTTGTTTTTAAAGCAACATTTCTAAAGCATGTTTTTCCTCCACCATAAATATTTCTTTCTAATTTATTTTAAACTTATATTTCTGAAACAATCATTTATTTCTGCCTCTAACTTTTCTAACTGTTTTTTTACCAACCCAATTTTTGCCTGCCCTTTTTATTTCCTTCTCCCTTTTTTCCACTTCTTGTATTTCTACTTGGTGTTTTTTTACTTCCTCTTTTTCCACTTTGTTTATTTCTACTTTGCGTTTTACTTCCTCTTTTTCCACTTTGTGTATTTCTACTTCGTGTTTTTTTACTTCTTCTTTCTCCACTTCGTGTATTTCCACTTCATGTATTTCTACTTGGTGTTTTTTTACCTCCTCTTTTTCCACTTCGTGTATTTGTGCTTCGTGTTTTATTACTTCCTCTTTTTCCACTTGGTCTGACTGCAGCTGTTAATGTTAATACGATGGCAGGGAGGGAGGGGGGAGAGGGGGGCGGTGTCACCGGCAAAGCTTCACAACTATTGGCCAAGGCCTGCCTCCCCGGAAACGAGCCTGCATCAGCTGGCCGCTTTCCCAGAATGCACCGCGGCCACAGCTTGCTTATGGACAGCGCTAACAGATCACAGTGGTAAGTTAAAAATTACCTTTCCTGCTGCTGTTGTTCTTTAAAAGTACGTTTGAGGCGACAGCATTATACTTTTAAGCTTCTCTATATGGCCTGTTTACAGAGTTAGTGTGTAATTAAAAAAGAAAAAGTCCGACATGAGTGGACCACAGTGATCTGCAGATTCATTCGGGAGCGTCAGAAAGCTATGGTGCGTTCAGGAGCATGGGACATTTCATATTTACAAGGAAAGAGGCATAAAACGGAACAGAACTTCACTCATACAATATTGTGTCTATCCAGAAACAGTGTGGGCTTTCTTACAATACTGAATGCTCTATAATTGTATTTCTGTTATTTTTTTGATTATGCACACCTGCTAGCTTTTTATTCTGAAAATTCTAATGTCCCATGCTCCTGAATGCACCATAGCTTTCTGAATGCGCTGTGCTGTGTAGATAGATGTACGGCTGATCTTCCGCTTAAGACAAAGCTTTGCAGTTCCGAAACTCATGTCGGCTCTCACGGTTTACTGTTGTGTGAATGACAAGAGACCACAACAAATAAATCAGCCATTCCTCTAGGGAACGCCAAAACCTTTGCGAGGGAACGCAAAAGTATTCTGAGGTAACGCAAAAAAATATATATTTTCCCCATGTCCCCTAAAGGGCTCTGTATACACTTCCCTCGGCCTTGTCGTGTGTCAAGTGCTGCTGGTTCTGATGCCGTTTTTTGTTGTTTTAATTCGGCAAAACGTTCATTTGTTTTGTGTTTATCTCACTGACTTGTGTTGCTTTGCTAGCCCAACTGTGCCAACTGGTATTCATTTTAAGATTAACATGCCTATTTCCTACTTTTATCTTAAAAAAAAAAAAAACAGTGAGGATGGTATTGAACAAGTGATAAGGTTGAAATTGTGTCCATTTCTCTATAACTCATGGGAAAACGAAAACACAATTTTAACATAACATTGCAGGGTTAGGGTACTTTGTTGTACCTACTGACCACAGCATTGATCATTAAGATAGGAAAAGTCATTTATGTGTCTGCCCACTTTTACAGTGATTAATCTATAAATTATGAGCAGTTAGTTCAGTTCATTCTCTTAGTGAAATGGCAAAATTAATCAATACATCTTACAATGAGAATCTGTACATTATAAAAACACCAGAGAAGAGAAGCCATTTGTTACATTTGCTATACTTGACTAGTTTTACAGGACTATACATTTTACTTTTTCTTTCTTGAGAACTATATTAATTTACATGTTAACCAGGTATAGTTTTATGATATGAAAAGGTGAGAAATTAAAAACCAATTATGGTAACATTTGGCATTTTTTATTTACAGGAAGAAACACCAACAAAACATGTGAGGATAATGATAGAGGTGCTGGTGACCCTCTTCTGGCTGGCGGCGGTGCATCCTATAGGGAAACAGCCGACATCTTTGTGATGACCTTGTGTGCCAGGTGGTGCACAGAGTCATGAACTCCTTGATGGGGATCATTAAAAAAAAAATTCTTCCCAAAAAGACAAGATTTGGAGGGGGTGGGTGCTGGTTTTGCCCGCCTTTCCGGGATCGAGGCGCTCAAAGGAGCAGTCGGTGCCATTGATAGGTGACGTGCGAATTGTTCCACCTGCAGAGCCACAAAAGAAATGTTATTTAAACTGAATATTCCCTTCAATCATCCTGCAGGGTGTGTGTGACGCAAGGGGAAAGATTTTGAATGTTTACATCGACAATGTAGGCTTTGTCCATCACTCACTGGTACTGTGGCGCTCTCCGTTGTATAAAAATGCTTTATACCCACCTAAGGGATTTTTTTCCTACACTGCAATGGTGCGTTCCCATGCCTCCTGGACCCAATCACCTCCCTGACGCCCTATCGCCCGCCAGTTGCCATTAAGATCTCTTACCTTCTTGTCCTTAAATAGAGCCAACAATGACACAAAATTGATACATAGATTATATTAATTGGATAGAACATAAAGACATATCAGCATATTACCTAAATTACAAGTTATTTTATATTTGGTACAGGTCAAGTGGAGGCACGCCACTACAGGCACCACGCCAAGGCAAGAAACATCATTGAGTGTGCCTTTGGTGCTATAAAGACGTGGTGGCGTTCCATTTTCTTTAGGGCGCTGGAGGTCCGCCCGACATTTGCCCCAAAAGTAATCACTGCCTGCTGCATCCTTCACAATATTAGTATAGAGGCAGGGGACCAGCTTGACGTGGAGGAGGAGGAGGTTGACCCAGAAGAGGACGGCCAGGCGGCTGAAGACAGCAAGCTGTCTGGAAGCTGCCTCCGAGCCAGACTGGCAGCCCGGCAGAGCTGGCTGCATGTTTAAGTGAACAAGCCTACATCTGACCTAACCTAGATCAGTTGTAGTTATGTACACATGCTGCTTCATTTCATTTTTTTTCCACTACCTGTAAAACAAATTAAATCAGTAAATTAATTTCCATTCCTGTTATTTATCAAATGTATGTTTGTAGGTGTTCTCTTTGTCCATGGTGTTTATAAAAGTTAATTATTTGTTTTAAATCATATGTTAATTGTTTTGAACATGTTACATCTTGACTCTGTTCCAAAGTAAAATCATTTGTATAAAATAAATGTCTTTTTTTACACTGTTACAATTGTTTTCTTTCCCCTCTCAATTCTTTGTGTCCTTGCTCAAAAGAAACTCACTTAGATAAGAAAAACATTTATAGATTTTATTTAAAACTTGTCAAGTTTTTCTAAAAGGGACAAATATTTATTGGCCCTTTTGGTAGCCAAAATCTCACAAAATCACTAGTTGAATAGAAAACAAGTTTAGTGTCACAAGAGCTGAACATAAACATTTAGGCAGACATAAATAAAAATTACTTACTGCCATTCGGTTTTGGAGGAGTTCCTCCTGCCTGTAAATAGGCCCTCATTGGGAATACGCCAGTTGATGAGGGCCTGGGTTCCTTCTGTGGTCCCTGTTTAAAATATAAATGTCAATTATGTAATACTTCATAATAGAAGATGAACAGACAACAGAACCCACGTTAAACCTAAAAGCTAGGCAATATTACGACTGCTTCTGCTATGTGTAACTAACATGACACTCGCAGACCGAACATATTTTGTAACCTATATAATAGCTGATAACTAACTGCTTCTGCTTATGCGTTTTGTCCTGAATGCTGCTGTCGTCCTTGGGAGACATTTATAATTTATTCCAGCAAGTATTGAGTTAATAAAGCAACACAAGTCAGTGAGATAAACACAAAACAAATGAACGTTTTGCCGAATTAAAACAACAAAAAACGGCATCAGAACCAGCAGCACTTGACACACGACAAGGCCGAGGGAAGTGTATACAGAGCCCTTTAGGGGACATGGGGAAAATAT
Organism: Fundulus heteroclitus; assembly: GCF_011125445.2. Taxonomy (NCBI): domain Eukaryota; kingdom Metazoa; phylum Chordata; class Actinopteri; order Cyprinodontiformes; family Fundulidae; genus Fundulus; species Fundulus heteroclitus. The sequence goes on from NC_046374.1 coordinate 9,690,942, forward strand.
ATATTTTTTTGCGTTACCTCAGAATACTTTTGCGTTCCCTCGCAAAGGTTTTGGCGTTCCCTAGAGGAATGGCTGATTTATTTGTTGTGGTCTCTTGTCATTCACACAACAGTAAACCGTGAGAGCCGACATGAGTTTCGGAACTGCAAAGCTTTGTCTTAAGCGGAAGATCAGCCGTACATCTATCTACACAGCACAGCGCATTCAGAAAGCTATGGTGCATTCAGGAGCATGGGACATTAGAATTTTCAGAATAAAAAGCTAGCAGGTGTGCATAATCAAAAAAATAACAGAAATACAATTATAGAGCATTCAGTATTGTAAGAAAGCCCACACTGTTTCTGGATAGACACAATATTGTATGAGTGAAGTTCTGTTCCGTTTTATGCCTCTTTCCTTGTAAATATGAAATGTCCCATGCTCCTGAACGCACCATAGCTTTCTGACGCTCCCGAATGAATCTGCAGATCACTGTGGTCCACTCATGTCGGACTTTTTCTTTTTTAATTACACACTAACTCTGTAAACAGGCCATATAGAGAAGCTTAAAAGTATAATGCTGTCGCCTCAAACGTACTTTTAAAGAACAACAGCAGCAGGAAAGGTAATTTTTAACTTACCACTGTGATCTGTTAGCGCTGTCCATAAGCAAGCTGTGGCCGCGGTGCATTCTGGGAAAGCGGCCAGCTGATGCAGGCTCGTTTCCGGGGAGGCAGGCCTTGGCCAATAGTTGTGAAGCTTTGCCGGTGACACCGCCCCCCTCTCCCCCCTCCCTCCCTGCCATCGTATTAACATTAACAGCTGCAGTCAGACCAAGTGGAAAAAGAGGAAGTAATAAAACACGAAGCACAAATACACGAAGTGGAAAAAGAGGAGGTAAAAAAACACCAAGTAGAAATACATGAAGTGGAAATACACGAAGTGGAGAAAGAAGAAGTAAAAAAACACGAAGTAGAAATACACAAAGTGGAAAAAGAGGAAGTAAAACGCAAAGTAGAAATAAACAAAGTGGAAAAAGAGGAAGTAAAAAAACACCAAGTAGAAATACAAGAAGTGGAAAAAAGGGAGAAGGAAATAAAAAGGGCAGGCAAAAATTGGGTTGGTAAAAAAACAGTTAGAAAAGTTAGAGGCAGAAATAAATGATTGTTTCAGAAATATAAGTTTAAAATAAATTAGAAAGAAATATTTATGGTGGAGGAAAAACATGCTTTAGAAATGTTGCTTTAAAAACAAGAAGTAGAAATACACAAAGTGGAAAAAGGGGAAAAGGAAATAAAAGGGCAGGCGTAAATCCTTTGGGTAAAAAAACAGCTAGAAAAGTTAGAGGCAGAAATAAATATATGTTTCAGAAATATAAGTTTAAAATAAAATAGAAAGAAATATTTATGGTGGAGGAAAAACATGCTTTAGAAATGTTGCTTTAAAAACAAGAAGTAGAAATACACAAAGTGGAAAAAGGGGGAAAGGAAATAAAAGGGCAGGTGTAAATCCTTTGGGTAAAAAAACAGCTAGAAATGTTAGAGGCAGAAATAAATGATTGTTTCAGAAATACAAGGGTTAAAAATAAGTCAGCATAAAAGCAAGAAGAAAAGTAAAAATAAAAGTGTAAGTTAAAATATATATTTTTTGATGAATAATTGATGAATTGTTGAAGAAATATCTTATTTTTATTATTTTGTCACATTAAATGGCACACAAATTAATATTATTAGACACTTTTCTTAAGCCATTTTATATTATTAAGTCCTTCATTTATTTCTGTGTGTATTTTTAATTATGGCAGGATTGGTCCTCCATAGTTATCCTCCTCTTGACCAATTGTTTTTGTCTTCTCCTTTTGTCCTCCGCGGACGTATTGCTCTCCTATGCTGCCAATTCGTTCAATTTCTAACATCCACACAAACAGGCCCATAGCCTGGTGTTGGTAGATAAGAGGTGTGTAGAGATTAGCCCAGGGACTGTTGTCTTAAGCGGTCCAGTATGAAAAAGGATACAGAGGGAAAACAGCGGGTCTTGCGCTGTCAGAGCTACTGATCAGCTAACACAGAAACCGAGGTCCCCTTGGACACTGTAATATTGTAGATAAAACGTTGGCGTGATCCCAGCGGGGTTTGAATTAGTCTTGACCACGGCCAACACAGGATAGACGGAGGAGGAAAGTTCGACACTGTCATTCTGACGAAGCGGTATATACTGCTTTAAAGAAGCACCTGTCAACTTTTAGCTGCTTTAAGTTGAACTTTTTAGTCCAGTTAAATATTTTTTAATATCATCAACATCATGATAAAATAATATGCCATGAAAAGCTGTACAGTGTTTAAAATACTGATATGGAACCCTGCCTGGAGTTTATGAAGAGTGCATAGAGTATGAATTTCTGGACATTGTAGCATTAAAGGTGTAGTGGACAACCGTACTGTCAGCTTTGAGTCCCGGGGGGGCAGGGGCGGTTCTAGACAGGGGCCAACAGGGGACCATGTCCCTGTAGAAACGGCCCTGGCCCCTGTTATGGCCCCTGTACTAAAAGCATGATGTTAAATAAACTTCTCATAATTATTTGCAATGGCAAAGAAACCATAACTGATTGGTCACTTTGACCAATATTATTTTTACCTATACAGCTTTACTCTAAAAATAATTAAAAACTTAAGATGTTTCATGTTTAGCCTTAGCCGTATTGAGCAGGGGGCAAAGTTTTCAACTGCTAGATCAGGGGTCTGAAACCTGCACTTCCAGAGCCACAAGTGGCTCACTTAATATTATTACACAGCTAAATATTGCCATTTTATTGTTTTTAATTTTTTTTGTTCTTTGCCCCTGTGAAAAAACACTGGCCCCACTTTGGCCCCCCTGGTAAATTTGGTCTAGAACCGCCCCTGCGGGGGGCGCGGGGGGGGGGGGGGGGGGGGGGGGGGGGGGGGGTCATGTTAGCCAACCAATCGTGACACACTCACCTAACTCCAACGTACGTACACGGTCCTTGCTAGTTTTCTCTTGCTGTGCACTTCTAGTGTTTACGTATGCATTTAGCTTCGGTTTCATCCATTCACTCTAGCTCTGCTGCGCTCATGGCTGAGAGTCACAAGAAGCAAACTGTCTGAAAGGTTTATGAGAAGAAGAGGTAAGACTTGCGTGACAAGTGACATGGGGATTTCTTACCTACATTTCCAGAATAATCGTCTGCTCTACCTTCAAGCAAATATGTTTTAAACTAGTTGTGCTGAATAGGCTTTGCTAGCGCTAGGCTAATTCAAGAGCTTGATTGGATGTAGCATTCTTAGTCTAGAATATGATGGCATGTGCAACCTCAAAGTCTCAAGTTCCCTTAGGAACAGTTCACAGGGGATACCGAAAGTCTTCGCACCGCTGATAAAATGCTAGTTGTTTGGGATGGATTTAAAAAAAAAAAAAAGACAAGATCATTTGAAAACTTTTTCTTCTTTAATGTGACAAGCTGTATATTTTTAACTAAAAAACAACCAATGTGTTAGAAGGGGGACAATAGGCTTGACAACCTGGCTGTATTAGAGTGCACACATTTAAAATAACCCATCGCTGGATAAGCTTTTAATTCCATTCCAGTATTCAGTCTGGGATGGTAGTCCATGTCAATGTTTGACCACTGTACCAAAGGTCTGCCAAATCTAGCAGATGGTGAAAGTGTCTCTTGTCCATATTGTCACATTTAATTTCTGCATTCTTGTTGAAATTGAAGTAAGCTTCAATTTACACTCATGCTGTAACGCTTCATCTTTATTTTTCCCAGCAGACACTTGATGGGTTTGGATAAAATTGACTGGTACTTAGAAGTGTTTATGATTTTGTCCAGCTTACAAACAGTCTAGTTCCATTTTAGGAATTGAACACCAGACCATGATACTGCATCCACCATGTTTAATTGTAGGTAAGGTGTTTCTTTTGATGACGTTCTCCATTGCTTTTGTGTCTAATTATCTCTTTGGATCTGTGGACAAAAGTTAAATTTAGGTTTCATCGTGGACTCATTCTTCTTAAATGTTTTAGCCAAGCCAGGATGGTTTCCCTGGCAGAAGGAGATTTGAAGGATCGTTGTCCCATCTAGGAAACACACGGAACAAACCAGAACTTCAGGCAGCTGCTTCAGTGTTGCTGTCAGGGTCTTGGCAGCCACCCCGACTATGTTCAGTCTTGTTTTTTATCACTTATTCAGAAAAGTCCAGCTTAAGTATTTTTGTTGTTTTATAGATTTATCCTGTCTGATTCCTTTGTACAATGAGTTCATTATGATCCTCTGTAACCTGTATGTGAAACAGAGCTGGGCCTAAGACGCAAAAGGACAAATATTAAAAAATTCTGCACGAAAACCTGAGCTTTATTTACATATAAAAAGATTCTTCATTCTCTAAGATTCTGCCAAGAAGAGCTGAATATGAATCAATGAAGTGTTAGTTCAAGGTTGTGCACTCTTATGCAACCAGGTTGTTGCAGCTTTTTTATTTCTTACATTCTCTCCCTTCTTCATTTTTTTGTCTTTTCTTTATATGTTCCATTTTCACTTTTTTAGCATTACACAAAGCTGCCATTTTAACCATAGTGTGTAGCCTTTTATTATACACTGTACAAATGTTCAAGTACTCTGACAAAGTAAGGTAAGAAAATGTGGCCACAAATTCAGAAATTTTCACTAGACATGCAATCATTTTGATTACTATTATTACATTTGTAAGTATTAAAACAAACAACCAAAAAAAAACAGTATTTTGCTTTGTTCATAGTCCCTACCAGACCAACTAATCTCTCTTTTATCAATGTAAAAGCAAAGAGTGTTATTTATTTCAGTCAGGATAATGACTGCTCATGTCCTTTTAAAACAAGCTCATCTCAGAAGCTCTGAATTATCCTTTTTAAGGGATGTTCATTTTTTAGATTCTGATGCTATGTTAAAAAATCACAGATTTTAACCCTGCTTTGTCAAAGAGATATGTAATTTAATACTAAATTGCTTCTCTTAATCCAGAAAATTATTTTAGCCCCAAACATCCTTGCCCATGGGTCTGCAACATGTAGTTCATGAGCTACAAGTAGTTATTTGGACCTTGTGCCATGGCTCAGAATAACTTGATGATAAAGAACTAACCAATGTTTTTAAATATACTGTAGATATAGTAACACATGGAGGTTTTCTCATGGAATAATTGCATTGAACTTCCACAACAGAATGACACTAAAAGTACCATTAATATATTTTTAGATGTATTTTTCTTGTCGTCTGTTTTACTTTTTTTTTACATTACATTATTGTTTACAAAACCACAACATTACATAGAAGAAATGTGTCCACCCTCTTTTACAAAAGTGTTTTTCTTTATTTAAAAGCTAAACCTAAAATAAAATGCTGGTTCTATAACAGGTTCTTTTAACAAGTTTCTTATAGTAGATTTATTTTAACTATTTTCAGAAGGTCAGGTAATCTTGGTGGCACTAAACAAGATTTAATTTGGAAGACTTGGCATTTTGGATTGTAACGCTTGCAGCGTCCTGTCCTAACCAAATAGTATTTTGTATAAGTGTTTGGTTTATTTACACATTGCATAAGGAAGCTCAGTTTTTCAATTAAAAATAAATTAGAGAAGGGAGTTACATTTTGGAAAAGGGTAACTAGTTTGTTCAAATACAAAAACTCTTAGGACACCAGGGTTAAAATGAACCTAAGATGAATAATGAACAGATAATAAATATGGAATGAAAGCCTAAGGTGAATACTGATAGTTGGCCAGTCAAAAGCTTAACCTTTTTTTCTATTATATTCTCTTTTAACTTAACATTTTAAATAGAGCCTGGCCCTTTGGTATTGAACTCTGAAAACAGAAACATTTCAATGAAATTACTAAAGAAGATTAAAACATTTCTTTGAAATAGAGGTTGCTAAATGGATGTGGGATCATTTTAAATATTTTTGACAAATTAAAAAGTAGAACACAAGGCTATTGTGACATGCACATCTTTAGATGTTAAAACTGGCTCCTGGGCTCTCCCGTCTTTTGAGGAATTCATAAGACCCGAAACCCTGCATGGTGCAGCTGCAGAACAAATAAATTATAGTTCAAATAATGTTTAAAAGGTTGTTTTTTTTTTGGGCAGCAAAAGACGGCATTTATACAAAGAACCAGGACTTGGAGCCTAGCTGCTGAGTGGAGGATTGTGATACCCTTTGGTGAGTTTTATGCCACTCTGTAAATGGCAACGGAAAAAACAAGCTTCATTCTCAACAAGATGCTTCTTGAGTCTTGAGAAAAATTGGGGGTGGGGTTACTGCACTAATGGCTCATTTTTCACACAGTAGTCTGACAGGAAGGGGGTGAACACATGCGACAAAGGGCTTCAGGCCAGAATCAAACCCAGGTCAGCCGCATCGAGGACTAAGGCCTCTGTACATGGGTCGTGCTCACTACCCCTGCACCAACGGAGCATACTGTTAAAATATCACAAAAACCTGACAATTTTACGGTTTAAAAAAATTTGCAAATTCATTTAAATGTGTTGTGTATGATTAGGACTCATGTTACTTTAAAAAAAAAAAAAAAATGAAAAGAATAATTTAAAGTATCTTTTAAAGCTTGCTTTTTTACGAGTACATTTATATGCAAAGAGACCTTTGGATCAGCATTTTATGAAATATGAGACTGCACAATAATTACACCAATAATATACATCGATGTTGCTGTCAGTCTTTCACCTTTTCATCCCTGCAGTATTTAAGCCATAATTATTCTATTTTGCATGAAGTAGATAAACAATAAATGATTTATTGTTGTTTTTAGAGATGAATCATGACAAAAACTTGCCATTTAGACGGATAAAAATGTCAGAAGCTCAGTAATGTTTCATATGTATTAGCTAGAGGAATAAATACATTTATTTCGAAAAGCTTGATTTTTAGCAATTTTTTTGCAAATTAATTTAGATCTTTTGAAAATGCAGCAAAGGTTTAATTCGTGAAAGTTCATCGGAGTGGGTTTTATGATCCATTTTGGTTTGACTGAGGTCTATGGTGTTAGATCCCGGTTAGTAGAAGAAATATAAATCCTATAAATAATGTTGATCCATCAATTGTATGTTTCTTTTATTTAAAGTCTAACAGTGACAAAAACAATCTTCATTAGATTTATCTACAGGTTAAATTTGCTGGAAATTGCTGCACCAGTGGTAAAGACATTTTGATTTGTGATACACTTAAAACTACTGATTTCTGGATGTTGGTGGTCTGTGAGATCAACTGATTTCAGAGAAAAAAAATTGAAAAGATTATGTCCTGTTGTGTCTGTGTGATATGTGTAATTTGTGTGCATTCTGAGCCGGAACATGTCTCTTAAAAATATACATAATGACAACAGAGATTCTTGATTCTAGGTGCCACTTTGGGTCACTTTACAGTAAAGGGCACCAAATAACTCTTAAGCCTCTGTGACATTGTTTCCTATCGTCTCATGTATGTTGGTACGCCTAAGTATGAAGAAATTAAGCTCACTTGGTGATAATAAATAAATAAATCAGCTCATCCCTGCATGGAGTGGGCTGGTACTGTCTCGGTGATACTGCTGTTCGAAAACGTATTAAAGTTAGTTTCGCCACAAGACACCTTCTATCAAATGCATGACATGATTTATTTGCTGCTGGCGTCCTGCTGTAATACTTGCCAAACCCTGGTGAGCCCGCTGAGCGCTCTCAGCTGTGGCTCCGTCTGCAAGGTGTTCGTGTTGCACTGCGTGAGGGGAAGCTAGCCAAAGCACGCCTTCCCTCCATCGCATTTTATGCTACACTTACAGCCGCGTACAATGAGATGGCTTAATATAGCATTGCTGCTAATTAAGTGTTCTGCTTGTCTTTGTTTCCTTGGCACATTTCGTGAACAATACAATGCTCCTTCCAGTATAAAAACACAATACTTGGGTGTTCATCAAAGTGCATGCTGCCAAAACCGTCCTTGTTGATGACAAACAGCCATTCTCCTGGGGAGGTGGGGGGTGGTGGTGGGGGGGGGGGGGGGGGGGTGTTGGCTGGCAACAGTGATCCAGTCCTGCAGAGCCTGGAGGAGCAGCACATCCTGGATGTGGAGAGCTGCCAGCTCATTCTGTCAGTATCAGCTCTCAAAGCCTGGCGTAGGTGATTGTGATTACCTGATTATTATACAGCGAGAGGCCAGGTTGCACAGACATAAAATACTATTTTTTTTTTTCAGAAGAGGGTCAAAGTCTGGAGGAGCGTATTCTACGCAATAACAATAATGTGCGGTTAAATTCAAAGCCCCTATTTTTTTTGCCCCGTTTCAGTGTCTTTATATGAAATTAGTGGAGCAAAAATTCTAAACTAACACTACATGGAAATTTACATTTTGATAATAGTACAATTTAAATGTCTTAAATGTGTACGATTCTGTTACAAATATGAAAAAGATATATCGTCTTAGTTGAACAAAGGCTTCTCTTACCGCCATGTCATTCATCTTCCACAACACAGACAATCCTCCCCAGTGCCACGGAGCTTCCTTCTTGCTCAGGGCTACTTGGCTTCGATCTCTGTCTTCCCTCCTAGTTTCCTTTTCTCAGTAAAGTCTGCCAAGAGCAAGAATACGTTTGATCCTCAGTTCATCTTCTGATGGATCGTTGATATCGTCATTCTGAAAAGGATGATGATATAGTGTCTTTGTTGGCACAACGCAAACGGAGGGTAATTGTCGGAGTGGACAGATAAGACTACTGTTTACCTGATCGTGTCTTATTTGACACGTTCTTTACACCGAGTTGGGGGAATTAAAGCTCCAAAGTGGGGATATAAATGTTTCAAGAGATTGTCAATGCAGTCCGGTGCTAAAAACTGTATTACAATCTTTCTATGAGGTTCACTTCCACAATCTGGGGGTGTACTGGCTGTTTAGATAACTGTGGTGACTTGAAACCCGACATTGTGTCACAGCAGGTCAATGTTGTGCTGTTCTGGGAATAGTTCTGCAGACACAAGACTCAGCAACAACTTATTTTTGCTGGTACACATCTCCACTGGTAATTGGTGGAGGAAAACTTGCACGGATTGCTTAGAGATGCTGCTGTACTATCGTGGATAGTGGACCTTATATTATCTTAAATTCTGTTAAGAGGCTGGAGAGAGGCTTTTTTTTTTCAAAAGTTAAACTTGTATAAATCTTAAAACTTTTATCCGAGTATGCCATGCTATCAATAATTGTGCAATATTTACTCTGGTATCTACTTTTTACTTTTTATTCTTGGTGTTTCTTTAGAACTAACTTTAGATTACACACGCTTGTTCTTTTTTTTCTTTTTTCATCACTATTTCTTGTGTGTAACTCTGTCTGTGTCTTTGCCATCGTCACACCCGAATTTCCACATTGTAGAACAATAAAGGAATTTCGTATCTTATTGGGTGAGAGGCAGGGCACGGCCTGGGCGGGCCACCGGTTCATCACAGGGCAACACAGAGGCACACAGGAGTATCTGGAGAGGACCCACACATGTTTGGGGAAGAAATGCAAACCGAGCCACCACTCTAACCCAAGACCTTATTCCTGCAAGCCAGTGCTACCAAAGGCTGTCTTGAAACCATTTCAGATTAGGTTTTATGTCAGTTTTCGTAAAGATAACCAATCAACAATGTCATAACCCATCTCTGACTAAGATACAAGAAGCTAACCTTGAACCTTTATTTTTGGTTTATTACAATGACTGTTACGGACTTGTAACGCTTACCTGATCATTGCACGCTATTTTGCTTGTGTGAATGAAGACATTCCTGCTATTCATCAGGGTCATTTTTAAAAAGGACAAATGCAAAGGTCATTTTAGAAATGTACTTTTTGCTTATTGACCTTTTAAGTCGACATGTACCTTACTGTCATTCTATAGTAAACGCAGTCCCGTTAATCTGGTCACTTCAGATTTAATTTAGTTAGTAGATTTTGATTGGCACAAACCCCGTCTTAGCATATGAAGCGTTTATTTCAATGCTGTTTTCTAGCTGGAGACCTCTCCTGTCTCTACCTCACAGAGCATGAACAAATCCTTGTTGGGATCACTACTTTTGCTGAAGTGGTGCATAAATTAATTACATATTAATGTTTCTTTATTTTTTCTTGATGACCTCAGCCGGTAGGCACTTAAGTTCTTTTTTCTTTTTATATCAATGCTTGATTTGAAAATTTGTTAAGATTGAGTTCAGTGTCATTCCATACACAGATAGGAGAGGCTTTCTACCATGCAACTGCTCTTCTATGCTACACAAGGAGCCCCTCTGGGCTTAACTAATAGATATGTGTTGTGGCTGGCCTTTCTGTAACATTGCGGGGGCAATGGGCACCGCTGGTCCATTACCAGCTAAGAGCAGCCCAGGAGGACTCTGCGGTTTGTGGGCAGCAATCCCGTATGCATCCTTCCATCCCAGCTAAAGTATACAAACAGGCTTTTCATTAAGATGTGCTGTTGAAGTGCCGCGTTAACCGCATCCTGCGCAGCTAATATGTTGCAGAGCTTTCCCACGGGAGGGAGGAGGAAGTGGCTCTTTAATTAAATTCCAGGATATTATACGTGTAAAATGGAATGTTAAAAGGATGCAATAATAAACAATGTGCTGTATATGGATCCTGCACATGTGCATTTACATTATATGAGAGCCTTTGGTAGATATTGTATGCAGGTTGATGGCTTTGGCAACGCAAGGTGACGTCATCCAGCTGCTGTACGAGTGACTTACTTAGACAGAAGGGATGCTTCTGGCCACATGGGCTAGTTCAAAGTTTAGTTCTTGTAGTTACCAAATTTAGGAATTCACCATGTTGGCTTTTTATTTATAGTCATTCATATTTTGAAATGTAAAATAAATTGGGATTATTCTTTGTTTTAATCATGTTTTTTGAAATCATGTATTTTGTTCAGTATGTCTTTTTGGATTAAATTAGGGCAAAATTTAATTCAACCAACATTCTGTTAGCATTATTTCTATATAATTTAAGTTACCATTTAATTTTGACCTTAGTCATTTTTAGGGCAGTTTAGTTCTAATAGGGTAAACAATTGAAACTCTTTTTTTTTAAGTAAAGATACCCATAGACAAATTCTTCCTTTCTGTATACACACCACTACTTTTCTGCCTTCCTCAATGACAAAGAGGGTCAGTTTCCCTGGCTGCACCAGGATATTTTTGTGAAGGCCATTTTCTATTCTAACACACCGCTGCTTTTTGCGTTCTTTTCATTTTGCTGTTGTACAAATCTTCTACCAAGCCCTGATTTCTGTTTGCCATTCCACACTTAGATGTGTAGATCAGTACATTTTATCGGTTTTAACAGACACAAAAAGCTGGTATGTTTTTTCTTTAAGGCAAATGGAAAGGTTTTTTAAAAATTGCAGAACTCATGCAGTCTCCAACTGCTTCAGAATGTCTTCTACAGGACAAAACAAGTGATGGTAAAACAGTAACATTATACTGCAGTAATCGATTGTTGAACTCATGGACATACTTTAATTATTGATTTATTTTTTGTCTGCATTTTATTGATTTAATGATGAAATTCATTTTTTGTCACTTTTTTCCTTTTCATTTTCAATGTTGAATTAAACCAAAAATAAATTACATCCCAAGTATAATTTATTCGTTAAGCCAGGTTGTGGGACGTTGTTCTCACTCATTGGTCGTCTCAACATTAGACGTCAGTGATGCTTAGAACTGAACCCAGTATGCTGAGTTAAGCTTCTATAACTCTGCCCTGATTTCATATATCAACCCAGGCCTGATCCGTGTTCCGGGGGTATGCTTGAACTTTTCCTGCAACAGTGGTTATCGAGCCCTATAAACCTTTCTTTTATAATGGCACTGATGTAGCATTTGCCGGGATACCTCTGAGGAAGCAAGCCTTTAAAAAGCTAATTAAAACTCCGAAACCCTTCTGCAACTTAACAGATAACCTATTTGCCCTGCCATCGTGGCATACTTTACCCTCTTTCCCTATATTTTAATAGTTTTATTTAGTATCACCCCGCGGGGTGCAAGCCAATGACACGGGCATAATTACAGAGTGCAACTGGGGAGCTGAGCTTTTAACCCTGCCATGTTTGTTTAAAGCTTTATTCACAGCCAGCCCTCCGATGGAGCTTTTTATTCCCTCTTTCTCCTTCAGTACTTGCCCTTCCCATCGCTCCGGCTCCTCCTGCTCTGTTGGTGTGACTAATTTAGGCTGATAACACAAATGATCGCCATCAGCGACAAGACGCACGTCTCTTCTCGTCCCGAGGGCCGGTGTCCTGAACCCGGTGGCCCCATCCTGCCTCAGGACGACCCGTGCGTTTCTGAAATCTCCTTGGAAGGTATCCGCCAGCAGTAAAGCATGCTGGCTCCTCTGTGACCCTCGATGCAAAAATCATTGAGTGACCTCCTCGAAGTCTTGACTCCGTCTCAGAGCGCGGTAGTAATCAGCGGGATTTACCGCGGTCATATAACGCTCAGCGCAGACATAAACATGCTACAGCTAGTGATATTCACATGCCCGTTAAAAGGGGAACGGGGTGCACAGCGGCAAGCTCAACATGTCAGTCGAGCAGAGTACATAAAACTGTTACAAGCCATAAAAAACCATAAGAAGCTGGATAATTCTCTCTGTACGGAAAACAACAACAACACTGTTCAACTATGAAAACCTGTTCCCGATGTCATTATTCAGTTAGCCACCGCGCTGCCACACAAAAACGCCCCGGGGCTAGAATAAAACCTTAAAATGGTCTCAGTGCAGCCCTACCATTGACAGCCATACGACATTTATTAGGCTTGTGGCTGTCTTCGGTGTTTCCCTTCATTTTTATTCCACTCCTCTGTCACTCTCCCCTCTGCCTGTATATAATGCAATCAGTCAAACATGAATGAGGTATAAATGGACCCACTCATGACTCTCAATGAGACTCATCATTCAGTGGGAAGAGAATAATGGAGTCAGTAAAGTCACAGGTGGAGAACGCGGTTGTTTCCAAACATTTTCTGCCTTTTTTGTTTGGCTCGGTGTGCACGCCGCCGGTGTTTGCTTGATTGCAGCAACCTGGCGTTTTGCCCGAAGCCTGTACAGGTCCCTTCAGTTTAATCTCTGTGCACACGTCTTTAGGTGCTCTTTGATTTTCAACAAGCTACAGCAAAAACCAGGGCAGTGGGCTCACGTTTCGATTTTTAATTTTTTTTTATTCTGTCAATGAGTGGAACAAGTAAAACCCATGAAGAAAAAAAAAAAGAATTATGATCCTTGTGATCCTTCTGCTCTAATAAATCGTTTAAAAATACTTGATGGGTTGCAGCCAGAAGGCACTGGCTCTTAGAAATGGATTTGTTTACACAGCATGCAACAGCCAACAATCATAAATCAAACTTCAGCCTGAAAGGTAAAATGCAAAAGAAAAAAACAACACATTTTATTTGGAAAGCGCTTTTTGGTTGAGAACAGAACAGAAATAGGCGGTTTTCAGCTTGTGGGTATGCAGTGTGTTCTGTAAGATTCTGACAGCACAATAAGGTGTCACTCACCCCAAAATCAACTTTTTTGCAGATAAAATATAAGCCGGGCCTAAGGGTGCTACTGTAATGTCACATTGTAATTCTTTTGCATTTTTATGTGAACTTGTTAAATCCTGCAGTATATGTCCTAAAGCCATCTTAGTGCTGCCCTCTTAGGGTTGAACGGTGGCTATTACAGTTGAATTTTCCTATTGGCTCAAACGGTACATGCTTTCGTCACCATAGCCCCGCGTTCAGGTATAAAAGCATCTCCGTCTGACACATGCCCTGCAGCAAATCAGATTTAGGAGTTGGAATCATGAGCATTGAGAGCACTGATCGCTGGGGTTTAGCATTTGTTACTACATTTAAAGTTAGCCCATGTCAGCAACGATGCTGCTGACATCACTTTACCACTCAGAAAAAGCACCCATTTTGTCCTCCACTGCCTCGGCAGCACCGGCTTTGGGCATTGCTGAGTCAGCGCCTTGAGCCAGTGGCTCAAAGTGATCAAAAAGACCGATCCATGGCAAACCCACCAGAAGTCGCCCTTGTCACTCCATGTTTCAACATGTCACTTTCCCTCGTCTTATCCACCTCAGACATGTCTAGGTCTGTGACCGCTGCAGCAACGTGGCCGGCTGCTTCAACCTCCACCACTCAGCCCACCGGAAACTTCCCACTTTGGTGGCCTTTTTCAAAATGTGTCTAGGGGCGGGGTAATGCCTTTATATCAGTGTGAGTTACGCGTCAAGCGAATTTAGGACAGGCTTACAATACTGTGGTGTTGTAAATTAGTTTTAAACTTAGATATAGAGAGTGGCGGACGTAAGTTTGTCAATTAATCCTGCATGCAAAGTTAATAGATGTTCTTTGTCAAAATAAAAGAGAAAGTTCTATTTATTTAGTAAAACTTTATTGCTTTATTTAATTTTAAAATGGACAAAACATGTATTCTTGCAATTATACAATTATGTGTTCTTTCTGGTTTCACTGAGTTGTGATATCACGGAAGATGTCAACTTTATGAGGCACAGTAAATGGTTATTTAGAGTTATACAGTGGCTAAGGAGCTAGGGGTTTGTACTATAAGTGGTGGGTTGCTGGTTCAAGCCCCTGCTCCATCTCAGTCATTGTATCCTTGGGCAAGACACTTCACCCACCTTGCCTGCTACCGGTCACAGGGCCTGGTGATGTCAATGATGTTGCTGTCCCGCCTCTGTCAGTCTGGCCCAGGGCAGCTGTGGCTACAACTGTAGCTCAGCACTGCCAGTGATTGAGTGGGCGAACGACTCATTGTAGTGTGAAGCGCTTTGGAGTCCTCTGACTTAAGGTGACTTAATAGACCAAGTGTCTATTAAATGCATGACTAAATCCCGCACTCTTTATCCAACCTTATCATATAGGAAAAAAACTGTGAAGCATGGAATCAGAGGTGTCAGTACTGTGGATACTGTGCTGCTCCGATATTCGTCCAGCTAATCATTAGGGAACTCCCCAATAATTAAGTCATGTTTCACAGGATGCTTTTGAGTTTGTGATTACCTGTCAGGGCTGATCAGACTGAATATATCTGCAAATTCCAGTCATCAGCCTATTTCAGTGATTGCAATTGATGACGTTAATGTCATAATGCCATAGCAAGCAGCAAAGAAACGAGGAGTGCTGCCCTTTCAGTGCGCGTTACATGTAAATGGTGGGTTTGGTTTAGTCGCGATTAAAATGAAGAACAAAGAAAACCCCAACAATATTTATACAGGCATAACCGAGGGAAGTATTTGAGAGACTGCAAACAATTTACTTAGAGCTTGAGCTTGAGAGAGGAAAAACTGTGAGCCAACAGTTTACGTGCATTTTCAAGTGATAAAGACGTTTGGAGATGTATTTGCAAATTTTGCAGATTTCTGCAGCACCGGGACTCATTATGTTGTTCCCACTCAGAGCCTTCGGAGTTTAGCGGCTGTTGAAGCTAAACGGGAAGATAAACTTAATATAGATGAGGACTCTTAAATGTGACAGCCATCTATGGTTTCCTCAGCAAGGGAAACACGCAGGTTGAGTAAACTGCGTGATAATGGTTGAACAGGAACAGCGCCTTGACCTCCTATGTGTGTAAGTTGGTGGATTTATTGTGCTCTGTTTGCAGCTCACCTCATATGGCGCTTTCACATTTTACTGCCTGGCCACATGAGGGGGAAAAAGCCCCCACAGCCAAGCAGACGACCACACAGGAGGTCCCTTTGTGCTTTGTCTCAGATCTTTATTTTTGGACACGGACGGCTGGCTGGACGGAGTGATGGAAGAGTTGTGGGTGTCGCTGTGAATGCGGAACATTGTAACACCAAGGAATGCAATTCCGCACAGAAAAATCCCAAAAGCTTTTTCAACCCTCCTTTTCCTTTCTCATATTTTATACCTTTTCCACCTTCATGTTACCGAGCCACTGCACTTGTTGCGCAGTTGTCAGCACACCTACGGCGCACGCACACACGCACACACACAGACCAGTGCAACCCACACGCATTACCTAAACCCTCCTTAGACAGCAACAGTAATGAGGATGTCGTTAATTTGCCCAAACGAGCGAGGCCCTTTAGCGTGGGCTAGTAATTAATTACCAGCAACAGTGTTAGTTAATTAGCTGCACATGAAAGGAGAAGGGTGGCTGTGGATGAGGTGCACCCTGTTTGTTTAATAGGCAGAGATGGGATTGATTGCGAGATTATATGCATCCCACTGACTTTATTTGATGATCTGCAGACCTGTTATTGTAGCTCTATAACGGGAGAACAGAATATCGGCTGAAATGGGTAAAAATGTACTGGAGGATGCTTTTGTGACATACAATAATGTAATACCAAAAGTCCTGGGACTGGTTTTGGATTTATCCAAATATTGCAGATACTGTTGGTAAAAGTTGGATGTTTCCACAATCTTTTCCTTCCTTTCTTTGTTTCCCTTGTGCACATATAATATGGGATATTTCTGTATGTGAATATATGTAAACTTCGTAATGCCCCTGCATTCAGAAATGAAATCCTGTACCCTCCCACACCCCGGTTATCTCCTGCCAGCCCCTCACTAGCCAAAGCTTCCACTTTGTTCGCTGCAGGCTAAAGCACATCCTTATCAACCCAGATACCAATTCGCACTCCCCGAGGGTCACAGCACCCTCCCGATGAAATCCTGCGACTCAGCATTACTGCATGCTCTATACATATTCAGGCCTGCAGTGCAGCTTCAAAGAGACTTCTTTCACCCCTGCATTTAATTCTTTGATTGCTTCTTTTATAATTTATCCCAGTTGCTGTTTGTGCTCTTCTCTGGATACACAGCTCTTTTTCTTGGATTGATGAAAAAAAATACTACTTTTTTTTCTCCTTTGTATCAGTTTAATCCTGCTGGCACATGACCAAATATACCTCTCATAAAATATACTTTTATGTGAGGTTCTCTGAAGTTAACAGTAATTAAAGATGCCATACTGTTTTGGGGTACAACACTACATTAACCGACATGCCTTTACTTTTACAAGCCTATTGCTTCTTTTGCTATTTTTTTAACAGCCAAACAACATTTTTGGAAACTACATTTACATTGACAGTGGCTACCAAATATATCAGTTCATTCAATCAGGTGATTGTCAGTCCGCTGGAGTAGCTTCCAAACAGCTACAAGGCCCGTAAAAGCACAGGGACGGACGTGCTCTGATGGCACAGGCATATACGGAGGCCTTAGACCTCGATTCCAGCCAGAGGTCCCCTCTCTGAAACCCCCTTTCCTGTGATTATACTGTGTGAAAAACGAGCCACTAGTGCCGTAAAAACCCAGAAAAAGAGGAAAAAAATAAATTTAAAAAGGTGCAGGGACACGCAATCTTTGATGCAGTTTTGCAAGTGACAGGTGTCGAATCCCAAAAGCCTACACTGCTTTAACGACACAGTGGTCCTGCTGGGAAAACAGCAACAGACTTACCAACAATATCTTGCATTGGTAGTTTGAGTTGTCTTAAATATGTAGCTAAAATAGGCTACAAGCTAGGGGTAGTGACCAGTAGATTTATACTATGTAACTAATAGTAATAATAACTTCACAATAGCTTAAAAAAATCTGAACTTTCCCTTTTGGAAAAAAAATCTAATCTCCTAATGTTACCCTACCCTATTTAATTTGAAGTTGCTTCCAGTAACACTTAGAATACAGTAATATTCTAACAGATGGGATACTCTTTTTAAAAGCCAAAATGTTTACCCCAACTTGATCGAGCAAGTGCCCATGAAAAATGATGTCAAGCAGGTGGTCTAGTGAGAATGCAGAAAACTGGAGTTGAAAAGCGACTGGAGAAATAAGGTGTGTTCTGGAGACAACAGGAAGACAATAGTGCATGTGTATGAATAAGAGAGAAGTAGTTGGAACGTTGAAAGCGCATAAAGTAGAGTTACTGAAGGTGGAAGAGTAAATGTTGGGTCAACCATCCACAGCAATGGGCAGTGTTACAAGAGACAAAGGAGGGAGGGCAAGAAGAATAGAGCGGATGGGGATGATTTGTGACAGAGACAACTGCAAGACTGAAAAAGAAGATTTACGAGATGGTAGTGAGTCCTGCTGTGATTTATGATTGGAGACGGTAGCACTAACAAATAGGTGGTGCTGAGGTTAGCAGAGATGAAGATCTTGAGATTTTCCTTGGCATGGATGAAATCACCCTGA
The DNA here is from genome assembly GCF_011125445.2 of Fundulus heteroclitus. Taxonomy (NCBI): domain Eukaryota; kingdom Metazoa; phylum Chordata; class Actinopteri; order Cyprinodontiformes; family Fundulidae; genus Fundulus; species Fundulus heteroclitus. Next base: position 9,709,170 of record NC_046374.1, read on the forward strand.
TTTTACCAGATATTTCCTTAGGGAAATGTGTAGGATGGCCGTGCAATCATCCAGAAATACCAAGTCTGTGTTTTTATTGATCACAGAATGGGCGACACCTTTGCTGCTTAATCAAGAAGTGTGGTCTCTATAAAAGCAGGTGTTTTTGCCCTTTGCTACTCTAGAGCAGATTTTCACAATGCTAATGATATTTAGCAGTGGCTTTAGTGAGGCAACTGTAGCTGCCCAATATTATGAGAAGGGTCTTAAGGCCGGTTCCAAGCCGTTTGAAGTCAGTTGTTCAACAATAAGAAAGATTATTCACAAGTAGGAAAAAAATCTAGCCAGTGCTCATTGTCATGTTTGAAACTCAAGCACATCATATTCGCTCAAGTGGTTGAAGGGGCTTCTTGTGCAGACACAGGACCTGGACACCTTTTGTTCACTGACTCAACCATTAACTCCTCAGTCTAATTCACGTTCCAGAGGGGCCATCTGACCTCTGTCTATGTCATTCCAACAAGAAATGAATATTGTTAAGAAGAGAAGTCCTCCATAAAATTGTATAAAGACAGATTAAGACATACAGAACACAAACGCTACTTTAAGTTATGGTTAATGCTGTGACTAGTTCTGCAAGACTAGTTCAAGTCTTTGAACAAGGGTGGGATTCATGCTTTATTTTTCATGCAGTTTTTGTTTTAAGGTGTATTTTGGGTAATAAAGAATGAGGAATTAAAACCTGGTAAAAATAAAGAAGAAACAGACCTTTTTTTTATTATGTTCTGATAGCCTACCAGATACCAAGCTGGTCGAGAAATGTTGTTTTTTTTAACAGAAGTTTAAGGTTAGAAGCAACATGACTGAAAGATTATTGGAGAATTAAGAGAATAAGCTCCTATTTAGCACTCTTGAACAGAGAGGATTGTTGTACACTAACACATTTTATGTTGGATTTGCACAGTTACACTCAGTAGGAATAAAATGCTGATGTGGAGTATCACTATTTGAAACAATAACATTGTATCACATTCTCGAGAAGAAATGATTACTCAAACTGCTGCTTTTTAAAATGGAAAAAAAAGTTGTTTGATTGCTGTTGCTAAATAATATATGGAATGTTAAAGTTATAAGAATGGTATTGATGAAATTTATTCATCGTTGTTTGACTTTTCATACATAGACATACGCAACAGCAATCGGAGACAACCGGACTTTTGCTCAGTTCTTTCTGAAAACGCTTCAACACCTATCCAGGAGTGTTTGTCAATTTCTGGTGGCTCGCACTTGAGTAACTTGCAGCTGGTGTGCTGCTGTTTTTAAGACATGGAGGCCCACCATCAGTCATGCAGTCAGATTGCATCTGACTTAGAATGTGCCAAGGAGGATTGCAGCCCCTCTCCAATAGCTAGGTTCCAGAGCCCGAGCTGTGCGTAGAGGTGAATCCAACTATTTCTAGCTGTTACCACTCAACCTTACCCAACAGCTCTGGTGCCGTACCCACCAGTGAGCTGACTTCCTAAGGCAAGATCATGCCACCAGGGATTGGCACACCCAGACCCCCTGCCCATGCTTGTCAACCAACTTGCATTGCACCCAATCCTGATGTTGCTTTCTGCGGGCGATGGGCCCTCACAGAGGGTGCATCCTGTAGCTTCTTTGGGCTGAACCCAGCCAAAGCCCAGGAGCCAAAGATCGATCACCGGGCCTGACTCCAGGAGGGTGCCTCAAGTTTCCCTAATCCAGGCAAGGCTTGCTTATTGTCATCTAAATCATTGAATTTGTTTTGAAACTGTGGCATACTACGCGCTAATAACTGGCCCTCGCTAAATCGAGAGTACACCATGCACTATTCCTTTTTTTGCAATTAATTAGAAGCCCAAGCAGTGGCTATATTGTGGTAAATGTATTCCTTTGGGGAATAAATCAAGATTCAACAACACTATTGCTCAACAACCTTTCTCCTCACTTTGCTTACAGCCTGTTACATGATACTACCAACATTAGGAGTGACAGGCTGCATTATGTAGATGGTTCTGGAGCCTGGCTGAAAGGCCGCAGTGTTGTGCTGGTACGGATGTTCGCAGTAGTTCCCTCCTGACCTTTACAGTGCTCTGATGCTCTCTGGGCCTCCATCTGGATGACTCAGACAAGACAAGGTCGGGGGACACCGCGCAAAAGCAATTTTGATTTAATCAGAAAGAGACTTGCAGCATGAGCGGGTTTGTTTGAAAATATGACTGCCTGGTATATGATTACTAATGTTTCAGATTAAGAAACCCAGAATGATGTGAGTCTTATTTTTATTTTTTTGCTTTGAGAAATTGGACTCCGGCTTCAATTTTGCCAAGAGTTCTGCTATAGTATCGCTGAGCTCAATTATAATCTATAGAGCTGTGTCTGTACACAACTGAAGGACCCCTTTGCATTATTAAACCAATGATGGAGTACATAGTTTACTGGATGGGTTTCAATTAATCAGCTTTCATTGGATTATTCATGAGGCTACGGGGAGCCGTTTGAGCAACAATATTGCATGACACAAACACCAAACACCAACGGACGTTTTCGCTGCTTAGTAATCACGTTTTCTTCTAATTCAGTGGAATATGAGCGTTTAATGAAAAGAAGCCAAAGAGACGTTCCAGATTCACACTCTTCAGATATTAGAGAAGTGTTCCTTGGTGTTTTTTGTGGCTTCGTGTTTTTCTTCTTCAGTTATCACTCTTTTTCTGCCATCCGCCCATCCACCCCTGAAAAGAAAGCAATGGACACTCCGATCCCCGCTATTAATTATGGATACAACTCTCATGCAATTCTTATCTGGACTAGGAAGGATTAATAATGGAACAGCAAAGTAATTACTTACTGCTCGTCATAGATATTTTCAATTCCCTCTTCCTGCCTGTCTACTATTTTTTCTGTTTTCCTCAACCATTTGTACTGTTCAGTCCTTGAATCAAATTCTCTATGTTCCAAATTAATTTGCATGAGCTTTTAAAACATGACATGCAAATTACATTACTGCGAAAGAATGTAAAAGTTTTATTTTAGAAGAATTTTTAAATTTTTTAAATCCAGGTTCCGTTGCAGGGTTATGAGCAGTCAATAACTTACCTTGAACAGATAACGTAGCATCTTCAGTTTGAAACTGAGTATCTCCAGCTAATACCAAGTCAAAGTGCTGCCAAAAGGAAATGCAATTCATGCTTTGTTGAAACAACTCAAGGTTCAAATATCCTAGAAGTTTAAGCAAAATGTGTTTTATGAAATCCTTTGATGGTTATTTATAAATAAATCTATGGTTATATACAAACCATTTTGCCCACAGTGCATGAAATACATTTTGTGTGCTGCAGTACTTTTATAACAGTTTTCCCAAGGGAAGAACATTGTTTTTTATCGTATCTTATTTGTTGATATATGTAATAATTGGCTCCTCGTGTTGTCTAAACGTAAAGAAATGAATGGTGTCTCGTGAAACATCAAGTCCTGTAATATCTTATAAGTTTTGAAGAATGTAAAATGTCAGCACAGAGAGTGTAGCCTATTGGTGTGAAATCATTGTCTAGTGTATTTTTTCATGCCATGACCTGGCCATCTACAGCTTTAATGAGTTATACGAAGTCTACCAGTGACCCAAGTAGTCAATATGTTTAGGAGTGTTATTTAAATGATGTCCACTCCAAGCATTCAGCATGCTGAGGTGAGCAGTCACTATATACAATATATGTTGATATCATCTAAACGTAAACCAACTGTTAGACAAATGTTAGAGAGATTAAATTAGTAAAGATATGAGGACCGACTGGCGTTTTTTGAGAAGTTTTTTTTTTTAACATGTACAGCTACATTTGCTTCAATATTGTCAACATTATGTTTAAAATATTGTGTTTTTATTTATTTGCTGGGTGGGTATCTTTGGAAAAATTAACTTACGTATTAAATGAACATGTTTAGTTTTACCTCCATTTTGACAGCTGACCTGTTGTGGTCAAAGGAATTAGGAAAGTGTACCCTTTAATAATGGCCTTAAACCTTAAACATGAATGGAGATTTTTCTTTTTATTTCTAAACTTCCTGAGTTTGGCTTCATGAATCACAACATCAGTGGTGAATATGAGTATTACAGTAGCTCCACTGGTTATGGCTGTTTGATGTTAGATAGATTTCAAAGCCAGAAGAGAAGTGCAGCATGATGTAACACCAATCTCAGAAGGCTTCTGGGGATTTTTAAAGCAAGTTAATGATTCTTCATGGAAATAGCAATGCCAGTGACAAACAGTTTCTCCAGATGGCTTTGTCTGCTGTGTGCGAGTGTGAGTGTGTGTGTGCTTGTACTTGTACTTGTAGCTAAGTGAGAACACTTTTTTCCCATTTTACTACTGAAGTGAGGACTTTGATGTAAAGTTAGGACCTTTTTTTGATCCTCACTTTTTTCTGGGCTAGGTTAGGGTTGGGGTCAGGGTAAAGCCATAGAAAGGATTGAAAATGAATAGAAGTCAGTGGAAGTCAAGGCACAGTCCTCTATATGTATGTAAAACAAGTATGAGTGTGCGTCTCTCTCTCTCTCTCTCTCTCTGTGTGTGTGTGTGTGTGTGTGTGTGTGTGTGTGTGTGTGTGTGTGTGTGTGTGTGTGTGTGTGTGTGTGTGAGCGTGCATGGAAAGGAGAGATCTCATATTCAGTGGTTGCTGTTTGCTCAGAAGGAGCAGCATGGGGACACTTTGAAGAAGCCTGAAGCTAGAAGATCTCTCAAAAGCAGAGCAGTTTTTCTTTAAAGAACCGGTTCGCTTATCCAATTTTCCCTTCAGAATGCGCCATCCTTGAATTTTTGCATTTTTATTCTGTTTAGTGTCCGTTTCTTCTTCCATCGTCTGATTCCTTCTCTCTGTCTCTTCATTGTATTTATGTGATTGCTTGTTTTGAGATGAGAGCAGTATCAGAATCAGAAAAACTTCACCAATGAAATCCCATTAAAATCATGGGTTTGATGACAAATTGTGGTTAGAGATGATTCAAATTTTAGAAACCTCCATCAAGTCAGTTTAGTTGTGCAAAAAGTTTTCCGTGTGAGGGATTAAACTGTGGCTCTTCCTTTGCAGGTTTAACAGACAGGGCGATGTTTCTGTAGAAATATGGTAAAATCACCCAGATACAGGGTTATGTATTTAGCAATCCTAAGCTTATATGATCCCTGTCAGATTTAAGACTAATAAGATCAGGTTTTTTGAGTAATTTTAGGATCATTGTGTGAATATTTTTATACTTGTCACGACTTATTCCTGGCATTAAAACTTTTTAAATTCACAGTAAAAAAATCTAAATAGAAAATAATTAAAGCCTGCCATGAGCTTTAATAATTTTTTTGACATTAAAAACAAACATGAAATCACTGGGCTTTCTATTTTTACAAAGACCAATAGTGACTTAAGAATTTAAACTGTTTTTAGCATCTTTTATCAAGGATTATTGAACTACATGATGTGCCGTCTGTGTGGGCCCATCAACACAGCTAGCATCGCTACACCACAGTCTAAAAATGTAGTCATTGGATAATGTCAAGATTTCCAAAAGGCTCCAAACATTCCCAAATCCAGCAGGTCTAATGACAGATACAGGTGCCTTTCTAATATCTGTTTTAAGGCTCTGGCAACATTCAGGTTCTCTTTGGCAGCTTGATTGAACAAATATGTCTTGATTTGTTTTGACATCTTGAAAAAAAATTTTTATTTTTAAAATCATTTGTTTCTTGTTGATTCTTTGATTCTACTTTTTAACATTAATGCTGAAAATAGACTCTGTCTGCTTCTCAGCAAGTGTCCACTCCCAAAGGGTTGTCATTAAAACCTATACATATGAATGGGGGTTTCACATAACCAAAAAAGGTAGTTTTTATTTTCTGATCAACTGGTCATTGGTTAATGCCAATCCATCTGAACTTTGACAATCTGGCATACAATGGATGTAATTGTACATATCTTATTTCTACACACATAGCAAAGCAGAAATGATCATACACCTGCTTGGAGATTGGTAGACCACATTCATTTCAGTTTCTTGTCAAATGCTGTGTCAACATTTGGCAGTTTAGATGCTGTAACTGGAATTGAAATCTTTAGGATGTCAGACCATTTACCATTAAGCCACACCGTTCTACAATTTAATTCCAAAAAAAATAAAAAATAAACAAAACAAAAAAACATTCAGATTGTTTTACATTCAATACTGGCTCTATGAGCCCAACTTTGTGGATCCCCTATAATAGAAAAACATGAAAAATATTCAATTATATAACTTAATGATATTAATAAATTGATGCTTTTCTTGTCAACTATTGTTTTTATTTTTATCTCAGTTTAAGGTATAGCTAACAATTCCATTTGAAACAAATTGATTAAAGGTTTAAATCTTAATTCTTGAACTGTATTTAATTACAATTTTTTCAGTGTAGAAAAAATAATTTTAGGTTTGATTAGTCTTAAGTATTTGGATAAAGGCCAACAGATAATTAAATGCCATCCATATTCTTTCACAGGAAGCTGTCAGTATCATTTGTCGACTGTTGTACAACAGTAATTGGTCACAGTGTTCACAAAGTGCAAGTAGTAAAAGTCCTCGAGGCTTCCCCCTGGTCATACCACCCTGAGCAAAGAGTCATGTCGCTTGTATTTAAAAGTAACTTTTTTCCTGGTTATTTTTTCTTATGGCTGGGTTATACTCCACCTCTTGGCTGATGACTGCTGGGATAGATGTTCTACATCTCAACAATTCTAAAATGCTAATTGACACACAAAAAACGAACTTCTGTTCTCTGTAATAAAAAAATTAACAAAACCCTGTTCCTTTCATAATAGTAATCCCCATTTTTTATTTTGTTCCACAACTCCTCTTAATTTAGGTACTGTACGCATGTTAGTTGAGTTTTCCCTGTGAAAGTGTAAAAAAAAACTCCCGCTTGCATCTAAATGATCTGACTTTAATTGCGTAGTAAACCCTTTTCATTATAAAGCTTCAGCTCTGAAAACATTTGTTAGGATTCCTAATTAAACTCCATTGTGCTCCGGTGGTATCTTTCAAGAGCATTGGAATGCGATGAAATCAGTTTCTGTGTGTGCACCTCGCCAGCTTGCACGTCTCGTATCAAAGCAAAGTGTATTTATGCAATCAAGCTGTAATTACGCCATAAATAGCCATAAAATACTGCATCCATATCCACAATGAGCCCCATCAACCTCCCCCTGAAGAGGGTGGTTATTAGTTGATTGGTGGGCTGTCAGCTCAGCTTCCTGACAGAGCTGCTCGCGGAAGGCTCTGATTGGCCGGCAAGGTGACACGGGGTGACATAGGGTTTGATGGGTGCTGTGGGAGGAGAGGGAGAGGGAGAGGGCAGGCGTTTTCAGGGAGGGATGTGGGCAAAGCATCCAAAAATAGCTCGCGGCTGTGACAGGACAATGATGGGCGTGTGTGTGTGTGTGTGTGTGTTGCTGTGAAATCTTAATAACAGCAGCACAGCCAACCCTGCCCTATCATTAGAAATCTCCACAGTCACAAGGGCTCACTAAATAATAACTGGGGCAGGAGTAGCTGTGTGTATTGGTTTGGGCGATACAGAGGACACAAAATGAGGAAAGCAAAAGAGGAATCATGAGATTTGATTCCTTGGAGAAAAAAATAAAAAAAGCATGGAAAATGTGTGTCTTCTCCCTTTCTTTCAAGACTTGTTGGACAGTGTGTTACCAAATCAGAGAGTCGCACAAAAAAACACATATTCCCTCCGCAAAGTCTTTGTCCAAACGCGCTTACCGGGGCGGCGCCAGTCGATGATGAAAACTCCTCTGCCGGGTTTGCGAACTGCTGCAGGGGGAATCGAGCGATCGGTGATTGATTTCCTTACCAGCTTGGCGAGGCGCAGGTTGGAGGGAGGCAGGTGCGTGATGGAAAGTAGAAGTGGGGGGGGGGAAGGAAAACCGAGACAGGGGAAGGGAAGACTGGAGAGTTGAGGGGTTGGGAAGGTGGTGTTCGCTGAGGTGGAGGAAATCGGAGGGAGAATAATGAAAGGGGCAGCAGGCCAAGAAGATGGTTTTAAATGAACAATCAGATGAATAGGCGATGATTTTTTTTAAAGGCGTTCTCCTCCACTACATTTGATTTACACTAGTAAGGGTTCAGAGACAGTTGTGGAAGTATTTATACCATTTAATTCCTGTGTGTTGTATGTGGAGATTAGGGTCAAAATTCAGACAAGAACTTGGGATGAACATGGTGGAGGCATTCTCATAAAAAAATAAAAGAACTTAAACAAGGAGATGAGGGGTACAATAAAATTAACATGAGGAAGCAACAGAAAACAACAACAATACCGACTGTAACCCCAGTCGGTCGAGGCAGATGACCGTTCATACTGAGCCCGGTTCTGCCGGAGGTTTTCCTTCCCGTTAATGGGGAGTTTTTCTTCCCACTGTCGCTTCATGCTTGCTCAGTATGAGGGATTGCAGCAAAGCCATGTACAATGCAGATGACTCTTCCTGTGGCTCTGCGGTTCCCCAGGAGTGAATGCTGCTTGTCAGGACTTTGATGCAATCAACTGGTTTCCTTATATAGGACATTTTTGACCAATCTGTATAATCTGACCCAATCTGTATAATATGATTGAACTTGACTTTGTAAAGTGCCTTGAGATGACATGTTTCATGATTTGGCGCTATATAAATAAAATTGAATTGAATTGAATTGAACTGAATTGAACAATGAAATCCAGTGAGCCTATATACTGAGGGAAGAGTGGAAAATGACATTGAAAGCAAGCTAGTTAATCAGGAGATTAGGAACAGCTGTGGAAGAGAGCAAATAGGCAGACTAAAGAAAGTTTAATGATTAACACAAAGGAAACTGAAATAGACACAAATAAACTACAAACAGAGGGAAACACACTAATACTGATCTTGAGGATTACCTAAAATACAAGGAGAACAGAATATGGCAAGACATTGAAAAACAATAAGAACTCTGAAAAACTACTCTTTTCTTATTTGCACAGCAGCTCAAACTGCTGGATGGAGAGTGTCTGTGAAAACCAAGGGTCAAGACTAATGATTGCATTTAGACCATTTAAAAAACATGAATATGCTTTGATCGAAACCCTTCCATTGCAGTTTTGTCATTAGGTTTAGGGTCATTGTCACGCTGAGAAATGAATGTCCACCTCATACCAGTTAATTCTGACCAGCTTCTCTGACCCTCCAACCCACAGTATGATGCTGCCACTGGCATGTTTCATCGTGGGGATGGGGCGTTCATAGTAATCTGGAGTGTTCTTTTGTCCACATGTAGCATTTATAATGTGAGCCAAAAAGTTAGAGTTTGCTTAATTTAATCTGCTCAGAGAACCTTCTTGATCTGTAAAGTGCATGAAAAACTGCAACAACATGTGAAAGAGGAGATTTGCTATGAACACTTTAACGAGGCGCTGTAAACACTAAACCCCCAAAGCCAAAACTATTTTTTTATTTAATTTTTTTTTTTTTTACATTGATTGGACTCTTTTTTCATTGCATTCGGTCATTAAAAGGAGTTCAGTTTAAGCTGTTCTGTCAAAAGAGACAGATTAACAAAGGAGTGGGAGCAATCAATACAGCCGCCACTTTAAACTCAGCACAAGCTCAATTTTGTGTTAGACTTTATATGCAATATTTTGCCACAGATGTAATGTGTCAGAAGGACATAATGAAACAAATTAGTTAGAAATAAAGGAAAGTAGCTTGTTATGAAAGCACCAGATCTGGATCTTATCCCAGAATGACCTCTAATGATTAAAATCCAATGATTAGCTTCAAGCTGCTGTGAAACCACCTTGTTTGCTCTCGACTTTAATTGACTAATTGCTCAAATATTTCATTTTACCTCCCACACTGAAGTAAGCTGTTATTGCGTGCAATATATTTCCACACATAAGCACTCACACCCTTACCCAACTTAGGTTGTCATGGAAGAAAAAGGGTATTGATTGCGAATCAAGACAGAATGTATTCCAATTAATCACGCCATGACAGCTTTTTTTTTTTTTTTTTGGTGGTGGTGGAGGGCTGAATTTTGTCGTATTGCCCGCTGTTTTCTGGCTGGCTTCCGATTTCAACTGCAATTGCTCAGGATAAACAAAATATGTGTAGCCACACCCTTTTTTTTTTCCACTCAGTTACCCTCGATGTTTTGTTTCTGGAAGGCTGAAGTGAAGGATGGCTCCTGTGGGAGAGGCGAAGGAAAGCTTTGTGCTTTCTCGTACCCAGCCTAAATCATTCATGTCGCCATTGTTGCCCAGACAGTAGATGGGGTTAGAGCTTGACAAGTCAACATCGGCCCGCCGAACGTCCTCAACTAACACCAAAGCCCACCCATCTCTCTCTAATTCAGTCTGACAACTGGCTTCAGTCAAGTGTGAGATGAAATAGCTGAGCTCAACATCAGCGATCAGAGAGACAGAAAAAGAGAGACGTGAGGTGTTCATAAATGTCTAATGATCGCCTTCTGGTGTTTTTCTTTTGTGGCGTACACAGAACAACACAATATAAAATGAAAAAAAAAATGATGTGTCTGAGTTTCTGTGCCATTTTATTGTTAATAAGGGGAGTTATGGGGAACAAAGGCAGCTTTACTAACCATTGCACCCAACATCTGTTTGGACTGTTTTATGTTCATCTGTTGTTCCTAGAAGCTTTGGACAGAATTTGCCACTGTTATACATTTCTGGCTGCAAATATCAGCATTTTAAAAAAGATTGTAAAGTGCAAAATAGCAAAAAGGCAAAGGATGGAATTTGCACACACACACACACATATACATATATATATATATATATATATATATATATATATATATATACACACACACACACATATATATATATATATATATATATATATATATATATATATATATATATATATATATATATATATATAATTATATATATATATATATAGATATAGATATAGATATAGCCTCCATTGAAACATCAAATGGGTTAGATGCAAGTAATGCAATTCAGTTCTTTTGCTCAGATGTTTGATGTAGGATGCGTTGCTATAATATTCAATGAGGGCACCCTGTAGGGAGTGAGAATGTGTTGGACAAACATGTTAAAGCAACTTTGGTTAAAGTAGCTGTAATTAATATAAAAAGGATTGTTGTATAAAGCTAAAATATCCTGTTTGACTGCCTTACTTTTCGTTTTGGTAGGTACCATTTTATATATATATATATATATATATATATATATATATATATATATATATATATATATATATATATATATATATATTATAGTTTTCTCTAAAGGTGCGCTTTTGCGTGCTGTCGCTTGTCTGACATAGTCGGTAATTCCCATGGCGAACACCCAGAAACAGCAGTACAACGCCGTTATCTAGTGTCGCTTTCTCTTCCCTGCCACTCCAGCCTCCTCACTCACTGTTCTGCTGGCTTGGTCCTTTCTGGGCATGTCTCGGTAGTAATATTTGGTTGAGTCATGCAACTCAGGCCAACCGCAGACCGCCACTATCAGCTTGTGCTCCATGTTGGATGAAAATTAATTTGTCTCTGCTGCAGTCCTTCACCCCACATCACAGTCACATCTAGGTCCTGATTGGTTGTGACAAGAAACGAAGGTTCAGATTTTTCAACTGCAGACACTGTTGCTTCATATCCATCAGAGGTGTCGTGTTGCTCTGGCTTCGCTTTAATCACCGAAATTGTATCATGTGGGATATCATGTGAGTCTGTCGCTAGGGGACGCCACATTCACACTCAGTGTTAACGCACCTTTAGTTTTACACAGGATGGTCATTGGTGGTGCACTGACTCTCACCACTGTTTCCAGTAAAAAAAAAAAATAGTTTCTGTATAAATAAACTTTAAATGCAAAAATGACAATGGTTTAAATGTTAAAAAACAACTCTAGCATATTGTGTTGTGAGATTGGAGTTGTTTTAAGATGGTGATAGTCCACTTTGGTCTTGGCCACTAGCAAATTAGCTTTAGCCTTGAGAACCAGCTAATCTGGATTCGTACTAAATGAAGACACAAAAAAAGTTAAGAAATGAGAAAAGATAAAAAGGAAGATAACAGAAAACCATGTGCGTATCACTTGTCAACTGAACCTCACTTCAAAATCCCGAACTTTCACTTCAAATGAAACACAGGCCACAATTGTTTGGAGAAAACCGCTAGCGATACTGAAATTCTATCTTCTTTATTTCCCCGATTCAACGTTAGTTTCAAAGATATTGCCACCAATGTTTTGGATGGATACAGGTTTTGTTTCAACAAAGAGAAAAGAAATGTGTTTCATAATGTATCTGAGGACGTGAAGTGAAAGCCTAAGACGTAGATGATCTGAGCTCAGCACCACGATGGTTCCATCTTCAGTTTATCCTCGATTTGCAATTTTTTTTATGGTTTCACTCGCATTTATCATTCATAGCTATTTTGATCTCATACACAGCTATCCAGCTGATGTCAGTGTGTAGCTTAATCCAGTGATGGAGTTGTTATTACGTTCTTCGGATATGATGGCGTGTGCTTCAAACTTAGCTCTTTGTTTTGTCTGTTTTTGACACTTATTTTTGAAGAATGGGAAAGATGTTGCTGTTTTAATAGATCTGACTAATAACTGCTGCTTGTATACCTGATCAAAAACACTGGGGTACAAAAGACTTGAAGATTCACCACTTTTAAAATCCTTTTCAGCAGCATCTTGTTGCAACAACCCCAAGTGCATTTCATTTTGCATTTTGTTGTTATCAGGCTATTCTTTTCCCATCTTGACTTCCTTAAACTGGGTTAAGGTTAAAAACTGTGTTTCTGTATTGTACTATGACAGCTCCATATATATACTTGATATAAAGTTCACCAGGGAAAAAAACAAAAGCTTGTCAAATGTGTGAATTGGTCATAATTTTTCTAATTTCGTGCTACCCTGCAGAGCTCCACAAAGCAAAGATTAGGAATAGAGACCTTGTTTGGATTAAGAAAAACAAAATCAGGTTTTGGTGCTAAGGGCAACATTAAAGCCATGGCACAGCAACGCATTGCAGAGGCCCTTTTGGTGAAGTAGCAGCAATATTATAGCAGCAATATTATAGCTGCCACGCTGACAATGTTACAGTGGAGAGAAGCAGATGCTCACAACAAGAAAATGAGATGACAATTGTTTTTCTCTTTGTTTCCAGAAGTGCGCTGCAGGAAACACCTAAAGGTGATTGAACTTGCTGAGATTTGTAAAAATAGGTATTCATTGTTGTGTATTTTTGGACCTGATACCATCAAAGTGTGCTGGCTGTTTGGGAGATGAATTTCCAGGTCTTCCTTCCTTCCTTCAGTTCTTTTTTATTCACTTCCTTCCATTTCCAGTAAGAAGGTGTTATCCTTAACACACGATTAAATCCATTGTGTTTGTGAGTGTCTGGTAACCATGCGCTTGTTTTCATTGATTTTTCTTACCTGCCAAAACCAGACACCTACGCCACCTGTTTCCTAACAAAGTGTAGTGTTAAGTTTATGATTTATAATCTGGGGGTACCCCCACATCGAGGGCTTTTCTGATGCATGAAAACATATGGAAGCAAATGTCCTCTGTTATAGCGTTTATAGTCACAGTTGTTTCAGATCATCAGACTAATCCTAATGTTTGACAAGGATGACCAGGTAAATAAAACAATGCCAGCTTCCAGCGATGATCTCAGTTATTTCCCTTTGTGATCCCCAGACCTTTGAAAAAAATAATCTATGGACTGATAGGACTGTTTGCGAGGTGTACGTCCTGAAACACCCAGTGGGTCAAACATTGCGGAGGTTGTATGGGGTGCTTCACTGCTTCATGACCGGGGAACCAAGAATAATGCTTTGTAGTACAAAATCCTGGAGGAGAATGTCTGGCCTCTAGTTTGTGACCTTATGTCCATCCCTATGGAGCAGAACAATGATCCAAAGCTTACGCAGCAGTGACCCTTACCTAAGAGAACCTAAAATGTTTTTTTTTGTTTGTTTGTTTTTTTTTTTTTGGAGTGGCCTAATTAGAGTCTGGACCTGAATCGCTTATAAAACGAGACGCTGTGGCATGACCTTAAACAGATCATTCATGTTCTGAAAATCATCCAATGTGACTGAATTAAAATATAGTGCAAAGAATTGCACCGCATGTATGTAAAATACCCATCGTTGATTGGCTGCCATCATCCACAGATTGATGGCAGTTGTCGTCACCAGCTGTGGAATAATGAGTTTTTCGATTTAGATAACTTTTTCACAGAGGGTGGGGCTGGTTTGGAGAGCTATATAAATGAGGTTGATAATCGGATATATTTTACGAAAAAAAAGCAAATACAGAAAAAAAATATAAATCAACTGACGTCTGTGAAGCCTCCTTTCATGACGTGCGTAGCGTTTCCTCCCAAACCCATTCCACCTAGCTGCATTTACTTTTGTTTTACCTCTGCTATACCTTGACAAGCACCCCGGCTCCCTTGGCGACGTCTTCGTTATGTGGAGCTCACTCTGTTCATTGCACCTTGTCACAGAATTGAAGGTTACACTCTATTGTCTTGCCACAAAGGGCTGTATGGGTGTGTATGGTGTGTGTATGGGTGTTAGCTTCCATGGCCAGCGAGATATGTTTGTTAGCTGGGGATAACCTTCAACCGCTGCTCAGCCAATTGGAACAGGGCCGCTCTGCCGTCTGCCTCATTCCTGGCATCTTGTTTTTTTTTTTCCTTTCCGTTGCGCTTGTTTTTTCACTCTCCCTCTCTCTCTCCCTCTCACTCGCTTTTTGCCCTTCTTCTGTGTATGGTGTGTGTATGTGGGGAAGGGGATAGCTGCTAAAGATGTGATGGCAGCTTCTTCGGGGCGGGTTTGGGATGCGCACACATCCTGCTACAGAACAGGCAAAATTGCACACAGCGAAACGAAGGGCAACAGAAACACTCTCCTGTGGGCCTTTTATTCACGCACACTTAAGCTCACCGGCGCGCAGCAGCATTCAAGGTCAGGAAACGGGCCTGCTGAGGGAGGTAAATAAGTAATTATTGTAGCTGGAGGAGGAGACGAGCGCGTGGATTTGCTTTATTGTCGCGCTAATACGGGGAGGAAGTGCGGGGAGCTGCTCGCATGCACCACTCTGACTGTGGCGACTGCGACCTGTTTAAAGATGACCTTTTTAAGTCATGCATGGATGCATATGGGACATACGCCCTCACATAAAGACACACAGTCTGCTCGCTAAGCAGCAGCACTCACACTTAAACTGCCTTGAAAAACTATTCATAGGGTTAGAGTGTCTGTGAACAGCATTTTTTTTACAAAGCTTTCCACAGATACTTAATTGGATTTTGGTCTGGACTTTTGACTGGACGGTTCTAACACATGAATATATATATATATATATATATATATATATATATATATATATATATTTTTTTTTTTTTATCGTATCGTATTTTTGATCGTAGCTCTGGCTGTACCTTAGGATTGTTGGGCTTCTAAAAGGTTTACCCTGTGTTTAGCTCCGTCCAGCTTCCCGCAAACTCTGACCAGCTTGACTGTCCTCGCTGAAGAAAAGATTGCGATGCTGGCAACAAAACATGTCGGCCAACATGTGATGTGTTTTGCAATGTTCTTTTTTTTTTTTTAGCATTTTCTTGCAAGCTACAAAGTTATATTTTGGTCTCATGTGACCCGAGCACCTTCTGCACATGTTGACTGTGTCCCCTGCAGTGGCGGTTGGCTAACTGCTAACATGTCACCTCATGGCAGTGGTTCTCAATTTTTTTCTGTTTGAAGAATGAAAGAATTTCCGGCTCCCCCATCCCAACAGTACGGAAGAGGATTAGGGCTACTCAAAAAATAAAATAAAAAATCTACTCAATTCTGACTTTTTCTCAGAATTCTGAGATTAAAGTCAGAATTCTGAGAAAAAAGTCAGAATTGAGTAATTTTTTTTTTCAGTGGCCCTAATCCTCTTCCGTACAACAGAATGGTTTAAAAAATGTAACTTTTATTGTTTTCTCTCTTAATTATAATGCATTGGAACTGTCACTCTGAAGTTTACCCAAAATCGCTTTTACATTTTACAGCAGTTTCTAACGACTGGAACTTTTCAACATTTCCCCCATTTTATTAACCCTATAATATTACCAACAGAACAATACAAAACCGTTTTCTCCCTTCAAAGACAGCACAATTGGCTTTTAGCTGGCCATGAACCTCATCAGCAATACAATACGGAGCCCAAAAATAATATCAAGCCATTAATATTAAAAATTAGCTTAACAGTTACATTAGGTGTTGTGCTCTTTCAGGAGTTTCTTTATATTATTTGTCCTTAGACATTCACAACTACGTTACCTCAACGCTGTGAATCCCTTGCTCTGAGGATTACCCAGAATCCTTTGCTACTCATACTACTCTGTGCAGATACGGACCAAACAGCAAACGACACTGTTGTTCTGTTGTTCTGTGAAGCTGGAGGTATCAATAATCTCCCCGTAGACCTTTTTTAACTGTAACACCCGCACTGGACCAAAAAAAGGCAGGGCCGTTCTGGCACCCTTCCTGTCATGTCTTGGCGGGGAGCCACTGCCTTATTGAATCTGTCCGCCACTCTTCCGTAAAGGCCAGACTTATGGAGTGCACAATGAACTGTTTCTCCTACCTGAGCTGTGGATCTCTGCAGCGCTCTCAGTTACTTCGGTGATTCATAATCTTGCCGGCTGATCTGTAAGGTTACCTGGAAGGCAAAGCTTGTACTGTTGCTTTTATAACCTCACCCTGCTTTACGCTTCTTCACACCTTTCTCTCTGGCCTGTCTGCTGTTTCCCCCCCAGTCTCCATGATGCTGTTAGTTCTCCAACGTTCTCTGATGATTATTGGAGTCTTTAATTACACACAGGTGGATTCTATTAGCTAATTAGGTGACTTCTAAAGGCAATCGGTTGCTTTGTAGGAACATCAAAGTAAAGGGGACTGAATAAAGCACTGCATGCTTTGATATTTTTCTGGTTTATAAATAGATGAAAACCGTCTATTGTTAGGCCCAGGATTCTCCATACCCCTGGCAGATTTAGACTTTGCGATATTTACATTCATTCAAGAAGTTTGTTTCTCATAGAAAGTGAAACAAGTTTCTCTCTAAAGACAATTTGGATTAGTAAGAAATGGTTTGTCAAATACTGGTTATACCCGTCTCAATAGTCATTGGAACATCTTTATTGACAATATAGCACATAAAACCAACCCATAATTGATGAAACATTTTTTACATGTTTCCATTGGTATTGAGGATCTATCTTGGAAGATGATCTCCAAGTCTTGGAGGTTGGAATGCCTCTTTGCCATCACCTAATCTTTCCTAGCTACATAGCTCAGATATAATTCTGGCTGGGCCTCTCCAAAACATTAGCCCTATCGCCTATTAGAGGAAATATGTTTGCAAGATTAAGAATACTTTAAACTTCAATGTGATAGGTGTTAAATTAATTCATTGATTAACTGTACCATTTTCCAACTATGCCATTATCCTGCTCTAGTTTATGTTTGTCTGTCACAAGAAATACCAAATACTGCATCCAACCATCCATCCATTTTCTAACACGTCTATCCATATTGGGGTCATGAGGGGTGCTGGTGCCTATCTCCAGATGTCAATGAGCGAGAGGCAGGGTACAACCTGGACAGGTCGCCAGTCTATCGCAGACAAATACTGTATCAACATTTGCAATGACAAAGGCTCAAAGTAACTCCAGGGCAGCAACTACTTATGTTGGGGACTATAAAAGTCCCAAATGAGCAGCCAATGCAAAAAAAACAAACAAACCAAAAAATCCAGCAAATTTCAGCAGCATAGAGTTGCTGAAATGTACATTTTCTTTTTGTCTTCTGGTTGATTACTTATTGATATCATGTCATATATCAGTCATTTTTTAAATAATTGTATTGGCTTAGTAGTTGACATGATTCTCTCTGGGCCTCTCTGGAACCATGTTTGGCACTAAGTTGGATAATATTTGCAGAGCAAAGAAATAATCCAATGCACACACTTCAGGCTTCTATGAAACCTTTGTGTTCACATTAAGCTCCAGATCCTTACGTCGCACCTTCATCCAGTTGCAGCTGAACTCGACTCCAAGTGAGTCCCGTTGCATTTCACAACTGCGTCCAACAACCCCCGCAATAACATTAGCCAATTAGATCTGTGGATTGAATTAGCCCAATTTGGATCTAATGGCTGCACTTAAACTCCCATTCGGTGCAGGAGGCACCTGTAATTCGAGTGGGAGCGGTTTGTTACAAATTACACCCTCCAGACCGGCTCGTCTAACTTAACCTCCGTCACGCAGGTACGGCTATGCATAAGCGTGTGCACACACACACACACACACACACACACACACACACACACACACACACACACACACACGTTTGCATGTGTGTGTCTGTGATCATAGTTTGGTGTTTCTGTGTTGTGTTGTGTTTGTTTATATACGTAATTATGCATCCGCCTTCAGTAGATTTGATTAATGCCGACATTCAGTCTCAGATGTGCGTGTCTGCTATGTGTGCATGTGTGAGCTCACTCAGGCGCGCACATCGATATGAAAGTCTAATGTGTGCATGTCTGGCCTCTGAAAGTGTCAGATTAGTGGATTAGAGGATGGAGGACCCCCACTAGGGGACATCCAGAGGCAGGGGAGGGGGAGGGGGAGGGGTAGGGGGAGGTTGGGACGGTCCCATAAGAGCAGTCCAGTATACGCCTCCTCCCCCATTCTGTTTTAACCCTCCTTGTCAGCTCGCCTCCTTTACCCAGTCTCCATCTACAGCATCCAGGAGTTTCCGGAGGCACTGCATCATTTTTTTAATCTTTTCTGCTTTTCAGATTTTCTAATCTTTAATCTGTCTTCTCCTTCGTCCCTCCCTTATACATTGTACATTCTCTCCTCCCCCTCCATCTCATTCCTTGCTGCTTCTTCATCAGCTCCTCTTCTTCTGTTTCTTTTCTTCTTTCCACGCTCTCTATCTACCTCCTTGTTTTTGGTCACACGCAGAAAAATACCCACAGTGGGCAGAAGTTTTGACTCTCTGCTGCCGCGCAGACGCCAAAGCATAGTCACAGTCCATTATATGCAATAAGCAACTATGTCTCACTTTGTTCTTCTGGCCAATGATCGGTAATTGCAAGCAGGCCTTGGCTAATCTGAGTCAAACAGTGGCTCTAGGATGCGGGGACGCTTGGATCGGTTTGGCGTCCTCCCACACAATGCCGCCGTACAGAGGGAAGAAAGGCAGAGGGAGAGACCATATCACCACCCTGCAGAGAGAAAGTCCTCTGCTTGTGTTGGAATGTCACGCTGAAATGAAATCGGAGCTTTGAGCCACAACAAAGCTGGAAATATCAACATCTATGGAGTTTGCTGGGAGCTCAGCACCACAAAGGATGTTGGCCTTATAAGAGATTCCATGGAAAGATGTTTTCACAGATATGTGTCTGTATGGAGGTTGATGTGCAGTAAAAAAAGAAAAAAAATGAAAGTCTGTCAATCTGCCCAGAGAGCTCAGAACCATAATTTAAAAAAGGTGTTTTCTATATTTTAATCCTTTAAACTGTTCATACAAACTATAGCATTGCCACAACTGCTGTCATACGCTTTTTTAAGGTCTAAAAATGCTGTGAGATAACTTGTTAGTCTTAGAGGATTGCACTTTGGAGCAGTCATCCAAACCAAAGGTGGGAAATATATATCTACCCGAAGGTGAATAGGTAACTGACTGACGTATCAAGCCAGAGCGATCGGCTGAACTGGAATGATCCAAACACGTATGTGATGAACTGTAAGACGGATTCTTATCAGCTGCTTCAAAACGTCGCACAGACTAATTTATTTTACATTTATATGCAATGAGAAAAATAACTTATTGGGACAAATGTGAAAATATCTTCTAGGGCTTGTGTTTCATTGCACGTTTTATCTGATAATGTATTAAACCAAAGCAAGCTGTTCTCACTAAACTATGCACACCATGTATTGTTGAAATGCTTTGGCATGTCTTGGAGTAACTCACCTCTCTTCTTTTCTCTTCTGTTTATGATCTAAAGCGCATCTCTATGCCTTCTATAGGATTCAGCAAAACTTGGACGCAACACCACTAACATTAATAGACTGAAAACCCAAAGGAATAAGAAGATCCTTATGGTGATCAGAGCTCAGCAAGTCTGCACTCTGACCATTTGTAGCTCGTGTTTTCTTTGTCATGTTTTGTTCTATCTGACAGTAACTCCTTCAGCTTTTATTTAAAGTTACACAAAGAAAGGATAAAGGGATCTAGTTGTGATAGTGGGAGTTGTGGTAGTGGTTGCCTACTGGTTAGAAAGCCAGGTGTTTGCGTTTTGGATAATCTACAAAAGCTGGCGGTTTGAAACTCAGTCTGTCACTCTGGGTCCCTGAGCAAGGCCCTTGACCACAGATGACTCCCTGTGCGTCGCTCAGGGACGGGGAGACAAATTTCCCCTCTGTGGAGCTATAAAGGGAAATATGTATTTTTATGTAAAACAAAACAAATAAATGACTCTATTGTGGTTGTAATACTTTATGTATATTTGATTTGAGTGTAGATGTCGCAAGGAGCAGAGGTTAGATGTGACCATCAAGCCTGATGGGAACAAAGGTACTTTCCTGGCATTGCTGTAATTCACATTCTCCTAATGACAATTCAATTTGGATAAGGTAGGAGTAGAAAATAATCAAATATGGCATCTACTTTTCCAAAGTCCATTTTTTTCTACCAAAGCAGTCGACGCCCTAAACCAGAGCTGGTGTTAGAACTGGCGCTAGCTCTACATCAAACATCCTCTCCCTTAAAGAAAGCCTCTTCCAGTAAATGGTCTCTAGAAGATTGCTGCAAAAAATCTGTAGCTACTGTAATGAATTGTATATGGAGAACCCAAATGTTAGCCGGACACAGAGCTGAAGCTTAAAAAAGGGGTTTATTAACAAAAAGAGCCAGGAGACATAAGAACTGGCTTCAGGCAAAACAACAAAGCAAAACTCCAAAAACAGACGAGCCGAAAGCTAAACGGGCAAACGGTCAAGGGAAAAGTACTCTTACCGGGGAACTTGCACAGGAGGATAACACGAGACGTCCTGGCAACAAACAGAAAACTAAAGCGGGCTTAAATAGGCGAACGGAACAGGAGAGCAGGGCGGGACTAATTAACCAAAACAGGTGGAAATGATAAAAGGAGCACACAGACTAATAAACCTAAGGTACAAAGCAAGACAAAGACTGAACAGACACTAGCTGAAATAAAAACTAATAAAGACTAAAACCGACTAAGGATAAATCCAATCCAAAACAAGAAAACAGAAATAAAACCAAAGACAGAAAAGTGGCTAAACTGAAAGAAAATAACCTGAACCACAACAGAACGTTACAGCTACACACAATTTTTTTATTTATTTAGGATACGGTTCCTGCCAATGGTTATCAGAAAATGACCGGGTAGAATTTTATACTTGGGTTGGTGTTTGGTAACGCGCCTAACAGCGCCAACCGGGAGGAGTTACACTCACTTCCAGCTGGGTTTTTAAACATCAGCTGGTGATATTTAGACTCCACAGAGTTTAAAAACAGAACGGCAAGCAAAGTTTAGAAATACAGGGGGAAAATGGAGCTGCCAGAGTGATTATGTACGGTGAACTGACCTACTTTGACTACATGAACACCTTGATGATGACGCATTTTGAGCTCATGTTATCACAGTACAAATTTTGCTTTTTATTTTGTTGAATCTCAGTATTTTGTATGTTCTGTCTTAAATCAACTAGACTAAAAGCAAAACTAACCTAGATTTAAACAGACTTCTCACAACATTTTAAGTGGTCTTTTCCTCCACAAGCCCACCTCAATTTTCTGATGAAATCCTTGCTTTCCTCAGTTTCCTTTAAACCAAGAAACAGTGCCAAGATGGTGCTGGATTTTCAGGGTAGATATTTTCTCTTTAGGCCCTTTTTTTTTTTTTTTTGCAAAAGCCTGTTTTTCACAGCCTGAGAGTGCATTCTTAATTAAAACAAAACTCCAAAAAGACAGACAGATCCTAATGTAGTCACAAAATCATTTCACTAATACGCTGATAATCCGTTTACTGTCATTATGACTGCTCCCCTCTGGAGTACCACAGGTAACACTGCTCTTATCAGGACGCAGCCATTTGTAAATGTTATCTCAGCTAACAGTTTTCACATTCAAATCGCTGCTTATGTAATTCAAGGGGGAATGTGTGAGAAAGGACTTGGCTGCCAAGCTGGCAGAAGCTTTAACAGTGGCAAGCACGGCGAGCTTGATTTACACGCGTGCCTACGTGTGTGTGTGTGTGTGTGTGTGTGTGTGTGTGTGTGTGTGTGTGTGTGTGTGTAATACTGTGTGTTGAACAGATCTGAAAAGTTATTTCATACATGTTCCTAACTGCATGGAAGATCCAATCCTGCTGGACCCCCAGCAAATATCACATGGTATGACTAGGATTTCTACTTTTGATGTCCTCCCAAAACATCTCAGGGCTCTGTTCAATCTGTCATCTGTAAAAATGGAAAGAGTAGTTCCAGTTTGCCACAAGCTATATGGGAGACAGCAAACACTGACAGGGAAAACAAGGCGCTCTAGTCAGATGTGACCAATATTCAAAGTTTGCCTGCATGCAAAACGCTGCATTGGAAAGCTCATACAGTACACGGTGCTGTACCCAGCATCCTCATGGTAAAATCAGTTTATTCACCAGGATGTGGAAACTGGTCGGAGCAGAGGCAAAGTTTCCAGTAGGACTACATCTCTGAATATAGAGAAGGAGCTACAGTGGAGGGCTTTAGATCAAAGGCTACATGTTTGTCAGGATGGCACAGTCAGAATCCAGACATAAATCTAATAGAGAATCAGTGGCAAGACTTGAAAGTTCATCTTCACAGATGCTCTCCACCCAACCTGACTGAGGTTGAGCTTACAAAAAACAATCGGCATACATTTCCCTAAAAATCCGAACCCGATACAGCCTTACCCCAAAAGACTTGCAGTTGTAACTGCAGCCAAAGGTGGCACGGCACATTTATTTACTTTAGTCTCAATTTTTGAAAACCCTGCATAATTTTCCTAACCTGACTCCGCCAGATGGATTTGCTCCGCATATCCATCTGGAAACCTTCCGTTAAAATAATTTTGGGAAGGGGCGAAAATACTGGTTAGCTGATTGGCCTCTGTTGGTGATAGACGGGCCAAATGAACCAATCAGATCAACCAAGCATATGACGTACTAACAGCGACGATGAAAACACAACCACAAGCTCTTGCCGAAAGCAGTCAGGAGAAGAGCAAAAACATCTTTTCCTCTGAGAAAAGCCTCCAGAGCAGTGTTTTGCTCTTCTTCCAGTGAATAAATACTCTGTAATTCCGATAAAACTTGCTCGATAGCCACGTTAACGCTAGTTTCATCGGCTGAAACCGCCATGTTCTTTAGACTGAACTGTCGCGCTTCTCGTTGCATCACACCTCAACCCGCCTCAAAGCCAACGCTGATTGGACGTTCGTTTGGTGAACGGCTCCAAATTTTCTTTAACGGAAAGTAGCCAGACTGATCTGCGAGTGAAACCTTGAAAGCTCGCAAGATCAGGATGGTCTCACGAGGCTATAATTTTCCCTCCACTTTACAATTATGCACTTTGAGTTGTTTTTTTCATAATACCCCAGTACACTAGATTAGCATTTCTAGTTGCAACACACTTTTACTATAATATCACCATTTTGTGGCTGAAAACCTTTGTTTTTGCCAATGCAGGTCACAAGTAACAGCAAAGGCAAATAAAAGGAAAGGACCGAGGGGTTCTGATGATATTTGGCTGGAGCTTTTCAAAATTTCACTAAAAGTAATCGCCTGTGTCTGCTTAGTAAAAATCCAGCCCATCATGCTCCTTCCTCTGGAGAAACCGGGGTCCGCTGTGTAAAGCTTGAGCAACATACATCCTCCATGAGCTTTGCCCTCTAGTGCAGAGATGCTTTTAATGAAAAAACAGGGGAACCATCCGGTTGGTGTGTATTTGTTCTGACTGGTAATGCCAGAGCCTCCTCTGCTGCATCACTGCGTCCATCCTGTTAAAACACCGAGGCCTGGTCACAACAGTGTGCCAAGAACCCTCTGTCTCTATCTGCTGTGTTGTTATTCGGCCTTGTTAACTTTAAGCTAAATGTCTGCCATGTATCAGATTTATCTCTCCCACTAATGCCGTTAGCAAACTCGTCCGTGCTAATAGAAATGTGCTGCATGTGGGAGTTCTCGATTCTGGTAGTGATTTAAGTAGCTGAGGCAGCACTGTGGAGCCACAGGGCCTCACCTGGACCTGGACCTGGACCTGTACCAGACGCTGTGTTGAGAGGTTGATTACCAGCTGCTGGGTTACAACCCAGCTAGTCTTTGTCATTAGGCTAACCAACGGGTTAAACTGGAACACATGCCGTGTAACTCGGCTGCCATTTTTTTTTTGTGTCCCCTTTTGCAGATCGTGCCCCTGCAAAGTAAAAGTGACAGATTTGGATTGCTGCGTTACAAACAGGGGGTTTACTTCAAGCCACATTGGTGAATTTGGCTGCTCACGCGTGTCCTGTCTCGTTAGCGTGTCTTTCTGTCTCTCTGAGTCTCACAGTCACTTTTCATTTGTTCCTCCGGCTGCTCCCCGTTTCATTTTTTTTCGTGCACTCTGATTTCTGTCTCTGCCGATTCAATTCCACCTTGCCGCAGAGTTACAAAAAAAAAAAAAAAACTATTTGGCCGTTGAGATAGAAGATTTAAAATAGAGATTTTTAATGAAACTGCTTCTAGTCTGCACGATTGTCAACACTTCATGAGTTATGCTCCAGATTATAAACCCACTGAGCGTTATCTCTTAAACTACCTTTCAACCTGCTTTGTGTTCTCTTCACTTTAATCACTCTTAATAAAAGTAAAGTGCATCCAATAGCCTTCAGAAGTCACCTAATTAGTAAAATGGGTGTAATTTAATCACCACTGAAAATCAGCTACCTTGTGAAAGCTTCAGAGGTTTGTTATAATAATAATAATAATTGAACTTTATTGATCTCATGATGGAGAAATTCACTTCTGCATCTTAACCCATCCCCTTGGGGAGCAGTGGGCTGCCACTGTGTGGCGCAATTGGGGGTTAAGGGTCTTCCTCAGGGACCCAGAATGGCAGCTTGCGGGAGTTGAACTCAGAACCTCTGGGAGTGAAGCTCTGTGCTCTAGACTCTCAGCCACCACTCCCCTTGTTATGGAACAACCAGTATCATGAAAACCAAGCAACTTAGCAGACAGAGAAAGGAAGGAAGTTGGAGGAAGTTCATGACCTGTAATCTGAAAAAAGTATCCTAGAGACTAGAGAGAAGCTGTAGAGATCCAATGCGTATGTGGGAGATGTTATTGACTAACTATTCCTCAAGCGAGCCACACATAATTTTACAATGAATCTGCCAGGAATACAAATGGTCTTAACTGTACATACATACAGCTTTGCATACGCTGACATGTAAATCAGAACTCCAGTTATTAAACATTGTACACAGGGTCTTTGCATAAGAGTGGCTAGAAAGGGGAGAGAAAGCCATAAGAAGTCTTGTTGAAGTCTGTCATAGGGGTTGTTGGAGATACATCAAACGTGGAGAAAAAAAAGTTAAAGGCAGAGACGTGCAGGTGTAATTCCTGCAAATGGTGGTTCTAAAGTATTGATTTAAACAGGCTCTGAATAAATATCCATGCAACACTTCTCAGACATTGAATTGAATTTCTTTATTGATTTATTATTTGTGAAGAAATGTAAAAAGCCTGTCATTTCCCTTTCCACTTTACAATCCTGCCCTACCTTACACAAAGTTAAAAGGATATGAATACTTTTTCAAGTTACACAATATCAGTATTCATAATGTGAGGTCCTCAACTGTCCTTGATTTTGTGTGCCTACATGTGCCCACTCTGTTGTCTATGTTGTGTTCAGCGTGAACGTTAGCAACGTGTATGTTTTGCATCATTCAGACGATGTATTCAACAGCACAGTAGACAAAGTCCACACATTATTCATGGCAGGTTAAAAGAAAACTCATGAGCATCTGTGCTGTTTGTTTGAACCAACGCCAATGGTCTGGTTTAGCGTTGGAAAAGGGAGGCGACTCAATGTTGTGCTCTGAATGCTGATTATCAGGATACTAACAGGTGTGGTGCCACTGCACACTTTGTTCTCTCACACGTTTTTTGGGAAATTTCAGTAAATGGCTACACGTTTGTAAAATAGTTTTAAGAGATATACAGGCTCATCACATCTATGGCTTAATTAATGTGAAGCATCATCTCCCAAGTAGGTTGACATATCACTAGCACACATGTCAGTTAGGCACCATACATTTGCATCACACCAATAACATTCCCAATCAGAAACTGACTTTACTGTTTGGCCCAAAATAGCTTGTTTCGAGCATGCTAAGATATGTTCTCTTTTCTTAGGTGAGCAAAACAGTCATATCCAGTAGGTATGTCCCAGTTTAATCCCAGTTGTCAACTCAGGGTCTTGATTGAAGCCCTTTTTCATTGGTTTTGGAGTGCCTAATGAAAGTCCACTCTCAATAACGCTTATTGGTCTACTGATTGTGATTTTGTCAGCACAGCTGCTATTTTTAAATAGCACTGGCTATTCTTGTGTTCATAACTCGCAAAACAGTGTTATAGACCATGCATTACGTTTTATTGACCTAATGGGTCATAGATTTTCCTCTAACAACCTAAGTACTTTTCATCCTTCACAATAGATAGTGACAGGGAAACTGTAACCTCTCACCTACTCTAGCTCCTGATCTAGGTGTCATTTGGCCTGTTCTGCCATGTGCTCAGATATTTCTACCGGTCCCAGTAATACTGCAGAGAGAGCAGCTGAAACACTGATCATTAAAATTTACAACACTCAAAGCAAAGTGCCAAGTTTGTGAAGCAGGAAGAACAACTGCAATTAAATGTGTCGCTTGCCAAAAATATTGACAGTTCAAATTAACACAGAAACTAAACATGCTCACTTTAGCCTACCACTTTGGAGACTGCCATGCATGACTGTATCAGGAGGAGCAAGACCTGAGTTCTTTGATGGATGTCTGCTTGTGTCGAGTTTGCTACAATACATATTTAAGGCTGCTACATATTCCAAGAGAACCAAGACAAGTTGTCCTGCTCCCGCAGTGAATGACGTCATTTTGTTCTCTCAGCCTCGTCTTTGAGGGTCTTCCCTGCTTGTTCTCGACACAACGTCTGGGCAGAACTTTTTTTTCAAGGGGTTGTCCGACTACTGTACTATATTGGACATTATTTAGAAAGGTTTGTTTGGGTTGGACAAGCGGAAATGTCTCATGCATCTGTTGAACTGCAGTCCCGCAGGTCAACATGCTAATTCTGCTCACTTGCAGTGTTTACTCCATAAATGATCCTAGCGGGGCAGTCCTGTCCCGGAGCACTGCACATCCTCTGTTGGCAGTCTTTTCAAATAGCAGCAAAGAACATCGTGAGCTACTATGTGTCTGCTACTCAACTTTCAGCTCTCCATGGCCCCCTCCCCCCGATCTTCAGTTACGTTGGACTGACTTCTGCATCTGAGCGCCTTGTGAAGTATGAATGGACAGTGCCAAAATGAACTTTTTTTGTGTTCTTCCCACCCCGCCTACGAGACAAAAACTCCTTGTTCTCATGGAGTATGTAGCAAGCTTTAGACACAAATGACAAAGCTAAGTGAGTCTCAGGTGGCGTGTTGCCAGGACATTGTTGTAGATTTCTTAATCAAGTTAACCTATGTTCAGCAGTAGCTTTGTCATTACTTAAAGAAACTCTGGTTGGGGAAAAAATCTCTTATTGTCAAGAAAAAACAATTCTACAGAGCCCTGAACATGATTGCTGAGTGAATAAAGGCAGATAAAGTCAAAGCACTTTAAACAATGATGAAATGACACTGATGAAACATAGTGTGGTATTTTAATGTCTATTTGAAGAATGCAGTTTACTGAATCAGACTGGGACTTAGTATTGGCAAAGGCTTTTTCTTAAATGACTAAAATCAATATGGTGTCCCTAACAACTTCTCATATCATTTGCAGAAACATTGTTCGCTTACATAAAATATGTGTATGACCGAACAGTAAGAACAGCTGAATCACAATTGTTGCACCTCTAATTAACAAAGCAAAGTAGAAATAGACGCAAACCTTGCATGATTCATATTCATAAGATGGGATCCTAGAAAAAAAGGATGTGATGTCATGCTAAAGTAAGATCTGATCCATGTGACCAACCCATTGTATAATGTAAACGCAAACAACAATTAGCAAGATAATCCTTTCCCAGAAGAAGCAGAGATCAATGCTTTTAGACACAGGAAAATGGCTAACTGGAGTGAGCTCATCTGTTTTGAAAACACTGGTATAGATTAAATGTCCAGCCCATTTTTGCTTTCAATCGGCACATCAACTCTGCTGAGTTATAGGCAAAGTTCCTCTAAATTCGTTATCTGAGTTGCAGCTTTAATAGTACTGGGTATAATGTGGAATTGTCTTCTCAAATAAGCATTTCTTTAAAAGCTCCAAAGGTAAACAACTGATTAAAGGCAGCATCAACATCTTCTTTTTCACTTTTCCATTGTGACATTATCACCATATACTGGCTCAACATAAGTATTTTAAATTTTTATGTAAAATCTAATTTTGGACAAAGAATGTGTTTAAAATATATTTTTGTGAACCTAATCACCTATGGGGTGTGAACCTTTGCAGCGTTAAGTAAATTACATTAAAGCATTAATTTTTTTATGTATTTGATTCTGCAGCATACAAAATGTGACCCACAGCTAAGCATGGGTATATAGATGTATTAGACATATCAAATAATTTAGCAGCATAAGCACCTCAAATTAAAGATGTCATACACATTGCTCACTTGCAACACTGCTACAAGATTAAGAAAAAAAAGTCGTACTCAAACACCACAACACTGATGACAACAACTTTACTTTATCACATGCTACACTGTGCAGACGCTCTTTCTGCACTGATGAAGATACTATCAGAATCAAGACAGAACAGAAATCGGACCTGTTTTCAGATTAATAGTAGGTAGGAGAAAGAGTTTTTTTCTCATATATATATATATATATATATATATATATTTGGTAGCATTGTGTTACATTTTGGTAGCATTGTGTTACATTTTATGACAGGTCAAAAATGGATTCCCCTTCTATACATTTCTCACACTAGTTTGCTGGAATTTTGGTCTATTCCTTCTGAATGAACTGGTGGAAGGGAGTCATGTTTGGCAGCCACCTTGCCCCCATCAGCGGTATTTAACCCCCATACTTCACCGTTAGGAAGGTGATCATAGGTTTGTGAAATTCCCCCATTTTCCTCCAAATGTAACAGTGGTCATTATGGCCAAACGTTTGTATTTATTTCCATCAGACAAAAGGACATGTCTCCAAAGATCAAGATCTTTATCCCTGAGTGTAATTGCAAACTGTAATATGGCTTTTTATGTTACAGTTTGAGTAATGGCTTCTTCCTTGGTACGACTAGTTTCAGAGTGCCTAATCACAAGGTCTTTACCGTTTAGCCTTCTGGGTTAATAAAAACATCTTACACCAAAGCATGTTAAACTCTGGACAGATCAACAGGCAACATGCAGGCATCTGAAAGTCGTACCCATGGAGGTTTACATTCCTCTTCCCGATAAATTTTTATTTATCATTATTATATCATATTCAGTTTTCCCATGATTTCAAACAACGGAGGAGTGTGTTCATAGTTTTGCCTCAAGAAGTCCAGAGGTAACCCTCTTTTTAACCATTGTGATCAGAAACGTATAAAGTCATGACATCATGAGCTGAGCATCCACAGATTTGTTCAAGGCCTGGTAATCTTAGTCCGGGTTAAAAACTGTAACAGACAAAAATAACGAAAGACATATCTTAAAAAAAAATGTTTCTTCTGTTTTTCTGGTATTTAGAAAATAGAAATAATTTTGGTAACCCTAACTAACCCTAAAACAAGAAACATTTAGTTTTTGTTAGTTATTGTCAGTAAGGGATTTTCTTTACAAAGCACATGTCAACATGTGGTTCCTACTGTATGTAGTGGGAGTTTATCCATAATCATACTTTATACACGAAACTGGAGTTGATGTTTCCCAAAATGGACTTTTTTTCCAAGTGGTTGGAACCACAGAAACAAATAAAGCAACAGCAAGATACGCAATCCGCTATAGTAAATGTAGCACTTCTGAATTAGCGTCTTCAGCGCTCTAACTCAAAGGAATGTTAGCTTTTTTTCCAAATGGCTCACTGCATTGCATTGGTGCTTAAATATGTCAGTGGTGCTGAGTTGTCCACACTGATACCAAAGCTCAGTAATACATGGGGGACAATGAGATCAGCTGCTGGAGATATAACACTTTCAAAGTTAATGTTGCCATTACTCAGACCACATTTAGGGCTTTATTTCACCTTAGACTTCTTGTCCTTTTACCTCATCATACTCTATAACAGTTTATTCATTGCGTTCCTCCATTAGCATCAGCAAGTAGTGGCTCTCAGACCGTTTATGTACCCTGAGAGCATTTTAGCTTGATGCCAAATTAGATGTTGAATAGCAGACGTTGCATATAGCATATAATATCTTAAATGAGGGTGATGGGCGACTGAGTCAGCCAGAGTGATCGTTCATTCATTCTACTTTGCGACGGTGTTCTTTTCTCTCTGCAGGTATAAATGTTATAGGTAAGAGTCACACAGAAATGAAGGATGCAGACTTCTGAGGCGTTGCTCTCTGTAATTACATCTGTAGTGTCACAGTTTTGCTCTGGCACAGGAAGCTTTGCCCCATCGCTCTATTTTTGTATTCATGTGCATGCCTGGATCCAACAGCATCTCAATCAGCAGGTCTGTGTGAGAACAAGAAAAACATAATAAAAAAACATCCAAAATGTGGAGAGAAAATGTGTGCTCAGAACTGTCCTTGAATATCTGCACTCCCGGTGTGTCCCTCGCTAGAACAGACAGAAGTAAAGGCGACAGACGTCCTCATTAAGAGCAGAAATAAAGGCCCTTTCATGCGGGAAGGAATGCATTTACTCAAACTGCTGCTAAAAATGGGGAGCATTTTATTTTTCTGTATTAAGCAGATTAATTTTCCATTTTAAAATTTCGTGCCATGTCTGTGATGCTCCAAAACAAAGAGCAGCGCTGAGTTGAATAATAAAAAAAAAGCCTGTACACTGGCTTGGCATCGTCTCCGCAGTCTGCCAAGCTGAACCCAACATCCACAGCTTTACCGCCATGTTTATGGATGAGATGTTTTGCACGGCACCACGGGGACAGGCCACAACCGGACCCGGCGAAATAAATAAAGAATAAATAAAGAGCCCTGTGCCATCTGCGGAGCTGACATTTCCCATACCAGTCAAAGAGCGCGAGCATCTGTTGTTCACCTCGCGGCTTGTGCAAGGTTTAAAGTTGTCGTAATGTCACAGCGCCATGCGGTTTGTGTGCAGCAGCGTGTGAGAGCAACGTGACGTGTGGGGAATGCTGTCGGACCGACCTCGTTTGTGTGTTTGTGTGTTTGTGTGTGCCTCCATAGATTCGACTTCCCTTTGTTTATCTCCCTGTCTTGGATCTTGCCTAGCATTGCAAGGAAGACTGACGTGCTTTAAAATAACTGAAATAATGGATTGTTATTGTGCTTAATAATGACTATGTAATAAGTATAACGACAGAATCATGTAACTCTGTCGTGGTCCGAGTCTGCTAACGCGAGACAGCGAACCCAATTAACCGAATCATCCGGGTCTGCTGTGTTTCTGGTGAGTGCGCTAAGACTTATAGCAATCAGGTCTATCTGGCCCTCAGATCTCATAAACATTCTCATTTATTACCCCAAGGTAAGCACTTGTGACCTAAAATTCAGTAAATATGCAGTCAGTTTTTAGACGCTCATTATTCACAACAGAAAAACAACAAAAAATTGAATACTGAGTTTTTGTTCACAAATGATGGGACAAAACTTCTCCATTGCTTCCAAATATAAAACCAAAATCATTTTGCTCTTGACAGGGATGGCAGCGCACTACACATGGTTTGCTTGATGATGTAGATCTTCTATCTCTAAAAAAACTATTATCCCATCACCAAGGAGAGCAGTATCAGAAAAGCCCTTTAAGTAGTAGCTTTTTACTTGTCATGTGTAACTTCATGGAAAGCAGAATGGTGCTCTTGCACCCCTAGGTTTGCCAAACATATTTACTCTCTGTCCAGATTTGAAGGACTGCATGTTTTACGCAGACTGCATCTTTGTTGCTCGATGCATGAAGCAAACTTCTTGTATCTCTTGTTCGGAGCTTAACACTCCCTCATTCTTTTGGCCATGTGGCCTCGCCCTTGATAGGACAATAGAAAAAGGAAAGGCTGGATATTGATGAGGTAGTCAGCGAGAGAAGACCGGAGGGATGGGGGGTGGGGGGGGGGGGGGGGCAGGAGCGCTGAGCGAATTCTGGACGTCCTCGGGAGTTAATCATTTGTATCGCGAGAAAAAAAAACGGCTCCGGCTGAATTTGCTTGTGGTCATGGACAAGCCCGCAGCTCGTGTACATGTATGATTATGGGCTGCTGTACAGAATGTATGAAAGCCTGCGCCCACATCACACTCCATTTCTCTTCCTGCTCTGTGGCTAAATGAAGTGTGACAGGGCATTAAAGCAGGACCAGACCTCAGGGTCCCGCCACAGGAGAGACAGCGACGAAGGCGGCTGGAGAGGATGGATGGATGGAAAGTGTGCTGCCGTGTGTTTAAGTGTGGAGGTTGGAATAAATAGCTAGAAAGTTTTGATGGCTTGTGACAGGGGCTGTGGTCAAGGTATCTGGGAAACTAGGACCTCTTTCAAGAGTTTGCTGTAACCAAGGACATTAAAAAGGTTTCCCAGACTCCAAAAAGGCTGTCTGTGGATTTGAAGTTTTGAGCAAACTAGTTCTGAGAACTAATAACTCCTTAAAAAACATCAGCTTTCTAAGAATACATTCTTGAGATACATTTTCTAGCTGAAACAATGTCACCCCCCTGAAATGGAATGATTTTAGATATTCTGCCAACCCAGAGGAGCTTGTTCTTCAAAAGTTAATCTTCATAGGAATCTTCATAGATGGCGCTGTTTAAACCTTAAGCCTAAAGGCTTATAGGATATTTAAGATAAAGGTCTGAGGTCTAATGTTGCGTGTTAATAGGCATCTGGATAAAGTAAATGTGCTGATGTCAAATTTCACAACAGCATAGATAAGCAAACTGAATACTCTAAAACACTTTGCTTTCACATCTTTGTGCTCATTGGACAGAAAGTGCTGCAGCGGCTGCATTTTATCCTGACAATAATCAGTGGGCTTGTTGTTATAATAACTAGCAACGGTCGGTGCAATTCCCGAATTACAAGTACCACAATAAAGCTAATGTTTTTGTGTCAGATGCGCAAACCTATTTTCAATTCTCTCTGACTGTAATGTGTCAGTGCACTTTGAAAAAGCATCATTCTGCATTTTCTTGTGATTATTCAGCTCGGAGTGTACAATGTGTGCTTCGGCTGAAACTTTTCCTAACTTTAACGACACCGCAGTTCTCTAGAGAGAGCCTTCAACAATTTCCCCCCCCCCCCCACTGTATGCACTTTTAGGTTGTACCAAAGCTAATCCCTGGTTGATTCATGATTCAAACATCCTTGAACTTTATACAAGAGCAGGCTATAGGAAGCAGAAGTGAAAAGAAGTAAAAAAGCTTTTTGAAAACTAGCCCCAGTGGTTTTATACTGTCCAATAGACTAAGGACTGGAGCAAAGAGCCTTGGACAATGAATCACTGTGGATGAGACGTATCAATGCACTGTGTGATGACATACAGTGCCTCACACCTAATGGGTTTAATTAGTAGTTTGTCCTCTCTGTTAGACTGAACTTTAGGGTGGAGGTAAATATTTTGGTCACGGTGGTGAGCTTTGTCAGTAGCCACAGCTGCCCTGGGGCAGACTGACAGAGGCGGAGCTGCCATACAACGGTGCCACCGAACCCTCTGACCACCGGCAGCAGGCAATTTGGGTGAAGTGTCTTGCCCAAGGACACAGCGACTGAGACTGTCAGAGCGGAGGATCAAACCAGCAACCTGTCAATTACAGGACAACTTCTTAACTATGTTCAATATATATGGCACTGACATATGACCAGTTTTTGGCCAATGGGTGAACGCTTAACATATTTAGCATTATTTTATGCTAGCTACTTAGTGGGTGAAAGGCCAGTTTAATTGTAATTGAACAAACCCTTTCTCGAGTGTGAACTACATTCATTAACAAAACCCACAGATATTTAAACGATTATACAGCAACATCTTACTAGATAGTGGAGATTGATTCCTGTATTGTTCAAATTGGAGGATTGTGAAAAATGGCGAGGCTCCTTTTTAGTATCTTCTCTAACACAACAAATAGCGTACCGCGCACGTGACGTCACCATCTCAAGAGCAACGCCCCTTTTGCCGCTTAGGTAGGGCACACAGGTAGAGAACGCCCGTAGCAACCAGCTATTACACGCACAACAGAACCAGCGATATGACCGACTTTGCAGCCATTAAACTTTCCCAAGACGATGTCCCAGGCGCACGGTTTACTGGTCGAACTGTCGAAGAACACACCAACCTTCAGCTCAAACGATGGCTTGAGTGTCGAGGGCTTAAAAAGACCGGAAAACAGGCCGAGTTGATCAAACGGTAAGCTTTGTTTGTTTTTTTCCTGCGCGGCGGTCATGGCAGCGTCGGCCGTTTTTTTGTTTGTAATCACCGTCCAGGGATCGGTATATGTTTAATGTTTGTCTTATTTGAAATGTCTTTGAGTAAGCTATCCTGGTAGCAGGCTATCATGTTAGCGCCTGCTACCATGATAGCCTATATGCTGTCATGGTAGCAGGCGCTACTTTATTAACATGTCGGCCACCAAAATACTCTTACCTTGACTTGATGTCGCTGGAATTGGGTCAGGATGTTCTTCGGTTGTGCCCTTTCCTCCAACAAAATGCTTGCTACATATGTACATGAATTTGGTAACTTTTTCCGGGTTTAACTGTTGTGTAGGGCGACCGCACCGGTGTACCCAGGGCACACATTTCTCCTTGGCAGTCTTGAAGAAAACATCCTTCATATGCGGCCGATCAGCGTAACTCGAGTCGCTGTTGCACGTTCCATAGCAACAATGTTTAAAAACCATGGTTTTAGATTTGGAAAAAGTCGTTTACCCAGTAAAACCAAGGGTAACGCACGTCTCTTTTACAGCGAAACAGCGACGGACTATGCAAACTTGTCCTACTGCGTACCACGTGATGTGACGTCATCGTGACGTTACGTTTCTAAAAATAGCTCGCTCGCGGTACGCTATTGGGTCACAATCCTCCCCATTTGGGTGACTAGAGTATATCATACATGTTTCGTATTTTACTGAAAGCATAGACTATAAACAAGTTAGGTGTAAATGTTCAACTTTCACATTACATTGGATGTAAAGTAAAGAAAGCCTTCAAGTGTCTCACAGCTTTATGGACATAATGATGTGGAACAACAGCAAATGAGAAGGGAAAGAAAAGCTTGGTTGGTTTTGAGAATTTCTCATGAGCCAGAAAACTAGTAAGGCTTACAGGCAGACTATAACTGCACATAAAGTAGGAACACAGATAACCGCTTATCAATGAATCAAAGATTAGATAATTGATATTTGCATTGAAAACACATCTCAGGCTCATTGTTGTGGCTTTAATAAATATGTGGTCCTGCATTGTCTTTATCTGCTCCTGCTTTTTGCTCATCCACAGTTGCAATGTGTTATCCTTAATCTGTTTCCACTGCTGCTGTTACTGCCTGCTAATTGGCGTATTTCCATCTTGACCAGATATTTAATTCCAATCAATGCAGGTTAAGTGCTTGCCATCAACAACCAGTATTGATCAAATCCACAATGAATCTCTGATCAATACAATGCAGCTTCTTATTCTTGATCAGTATAAACCTGTCTACAGTTGGTAGGATCTGTCCATTTGAGAAGTGCAGGGTTAATTGTAGTGGTGCTCCAATCAATCTGCCATAGATTATATCTGGCAGTTTTCTTGAGATCGGATCTGATTGGTGATTGGCAAGATAAATGCAGAAAAGTCTGATGTCTTTTCATGTTCACTGAATTGACAATTGGTGAAAAAAAGTGTTTTCCTTTGTTCTATAAACTCGCCAACAAACTGTGCAGCCTTTGATGCACTGTTTCTCTAGTTTAGCAAAAGTCAGAGAAAGGTTAGGGACATAATGCTTTGATGTGTAATCGGAGACTATCTTGAGGCTTTATTATATTTTATTTGTATATCTTTAACTTCATGGTTGAAAAAGTCTGCAGATCAGACCATAAAAACTGACAGGGGGATCTGTATACCCCTAAACCTGCTGGGTTGGAAATAATTAGCATTATTTAGCTAACATAGACATGGCCTGACTCAAATATGGGCTGGTGCTGCCCTGGTTTTCAACACAAAATAGTCATGATTTTGACTATTTAGTGTTTAAATTTGACTTTGAGTTTGGGTTTTGACCCACAGAAAGGCGTTAATGGGACTAGTTAAATTTCTTTTATTTTTTTTAATGTTGCTTAAAAAGAATAACCCACAACCTAGATTGCTGAACAAGTAATGTTTGGGTTAAAATTAAATATATTTAGTTTTAGCCTAATCTTGAACTGAAAATGACCAAATAAAGAACCTGTTTACAGTACTTTGATAATCATTTTTAAACCAATCTTCCTGTGGTCCACACACAATCAATGATAGTGACATAATCTCCACAAATTAAAATGAAGAATATCCCAAGAATGAATATTCTTCGGCATAGTTTGCATACACTTTCAGTCATTAACTTCATCAATATGTTTGAAATTTAACAGGACGTTTTCAGATACTTTGGGGACTCCTTTTAGCAGCTTGCAGTCTGCTCCTGGCTTGGACTGCCAGAGGCAGGCATGTGGGTAGTCCTCTTCATACAGATTATTGTTCAATCAACAAAATGGCTCATTTTAGATTATTTTAAGACTTTACCAGACTCATAAGCTGCTGCAGTCTTCTGGCTAATGTCCTCAGACAGCTTCTTACTTCCTGTGTTCCCTCTCGCTTCATCTAGCAGGAAATAAACCACCGTTAAATATCTGAGGATTAAACAGGATGCAAGTTTTTGACCCCATGTTTGGTTCAAACCATCCAGCTCCTGGCATACCTTCCATCATTTGGACATTTGGAAGCAGTGACTTTTTTGTAAACAATAACCATTTATCAGTCCAGTCATGGTTTGTTCTGTTTGGACGGCGCCTTCTCTCACAACTGTTTATGTTGATAAGCCATTTCTATGCAGTTTAACAATTTCCATATTCTGTCCCCCAGGCTTCGATTGTTGGCATTATAATAACCCTCATTTCCAAAGGAGTAAACACAGCCCTGTGAAATAACTGGACCTAATGACAAGGTAGCAGAGATGTTGCAGTAAGCAGCGGCAGTCTTGGAGAGAGTCAGCAAAATGGAAACATGCTGAATAACAGCCGAAAGAAGAGAAGAGCATACCGTGTCTCTACAGCTCATTCGGATGAGGACTTTTCCTACATGATGCAGGATAAACTTATTGAAGCGTGCTTGCTGGGAACATTACGTATAATAATGTACAAGGGGAAAAAAATGCTATATCTCATTCATGTAATTAGAGAAGCTCTCAGGCTAGATTTACCCAATTTAGGCCCTTAAAGTATTTCACTGCGTTTAATGTTGCATTCAGTCCAGGTTTTTTCCTCTTTTTTTTTACCAACCCATCTTTAACCACCATTAACAAAACAATCTTAGCCTTCTCACCATGGCTAATAGCTTCATTTGTTAACGATGTGTGCTTTCACTGTTTGTTTTGCTGAGTGTATCGTCGGGCGCAGAGTGCGCCGCCTTTGTAAAGCAAACGGATTTGAAAGGATAGGGCAAAGGCGCTGGTGAAAAGCAAAAACAATTTTTTTTTTTAAAAAGCCAAGAAACAACAGGGATGGTGGGAGGACAGCGAGGAAGAGCAGGGGAGGGCGAGAGAGGGATTATGACAATACGGAAACGCCAGCTGTTCAGCTGTGGTGAGCAGCTGTATCCACTGAAGGGGATGAAGGCTGAGCCAGGACATGAGGTTCTGTCGCCGCCACAATGACGGGAATGTTTGCCAAGACAAATGCAGGGAAAACGGAGCTGCATGGAAATGTGGGATGAAGGAACACAGGTGATGATTATACATAAGAAATCTAAACATAGAAATAGGACAAAAAAACTGATACGACTTCAAAGGAGTGGGAGCCAGATAGGGATCAGGACATAGCGTAGATGCTCTTGAGAAGAAAAAAAATCCTTAGCTGTTTCACACCCAACTTTTCATATCAGTCTGTGACAACAGTTGCATTATAGGGTTCTGAGGGGGCTTTGTAATTCTTGTAATCATATCCCTCCATGATGTCATCGGCATGGTCTCAAACATGGCTCAGAGAACACACTATGCAACTGGTAAAGGACTGTTTCCTCTAAGCTTAGGGAGTAAAATTTGGTTGTACAATTGGGATTTGAAGTCTGAAGGTCTTGGAAATTCTGATCACATTTGATGAAAAGAAAACAGCGATTAACACTGAGCATCTTTAAACCATCCTAACTTCATTCATGCCGATTTTAAACAAACAAGAAAGTATAAATCATTCATATCAGGTAACTCTTTCATTTTGTGTGACTGTGGAGAGAATTTGAGGATTCTCTCCACTTAAGAAATAATGTTCTAATTTTTAAAATCATAAGTTAGTACATGCCTTAATTAATGCTTCTTGGTCACAAAGAATGTAAAACTGTATACATAGATTAAATAAAAAATTATATATATATATATATATATATATATATATATATATATATATATATATATATATATATATATATACCATGTTAGTAGTTAGGGCACCCTACACACATATGGACACCCCTGGTGAGAAGATCTCTAAAACCTCTAATAAATACATTTCTTATTGCAAAAATAATCATTCCCACACTTACTGCCACCCCTAACAGCTCCTATAAAGTACACATAACTGAATTGTTTCGGTAATTGTTCCTTGATTTTTATTTTTCTAACTTTAATAGTTATCGATGACCTGACACAGAGTCTCATTTCTCTCAGCCGCTCCTCAGCATGGGAAAGACATGAGAACATGACATTAAGTAGGCTAGATTTATGTATCTTCATAAATCAGAAAATGGGTACAAAAAAAGTCACTCCTAAACTTCAGCTACCAGATGAGACGAATTCCTAATGTGCTGCTGCATGTGGCCATGGAATAACTGATGAACTCAACATTTTCAATGTGCTTTGAAAAAAATAAATATTTTATGAGCATTAGATGCTAAATTTTTTAGATATATTTTACATTGCATTCATTTTCACTTGCAAGTAAATAAAGACTTCTTTAAATC
This sequence comes from Fundulus heteroclitus, assembly GCF_011125445.2. NCBI lineage: Eukaryota > Metazoa > Chordata > Actinopteri > Cyprinodontiformes > Fundulidae > Fundulus > Fundulus heteroclitus. Next base: position 9,748,814 of record NC_046374.1, read on the forward strand.
ATTACTTAATTATTTATCTGTGGAATTATTTCTGATTTCATCCAGCAGGACAAAGGTCAAGTAACCCCACAGCCTGCTCCTGCCATTTCTATTTTTTAGTATAATGGGTTTCCTTTGTGCCAAATTCGCCTCATAAGAAACATTAGAAGAATCGGGATTATATAGTGTGTCAATGATTCTGTATGTGTTGACTGATGTGTGAATTTTTACCTAATTAATCAATTCTATATGGAATCAAAGTCTAGACTAGATTAAAAATAACAGTGCAAACAGCAGGGAAAAAAAAGGTTGGCATTTGCATTATGCCAGGAATTTAGTTGTATCCACAGCCTAATATGGATTTCTACAAATGCTTTACTGTGGCTTTAAGAAAACAAGACAGCCAAAGCACAAGTATGTAAAGACACAGTGGGTTACATAGTTCATCTTTCTTCTTGAATTTGTACATTTCAGAGTGGACAACAACAATTGGTAAAAATGAAGAGACCTCAATGTTTTAGCCACCATGAAAGAGAGAACGATCAAAGATCATCCCAGTTTTCCCTCTTAGCAGGCATCCACTGTCTCATGCTTCTGCACCTTTGTGACATGCTCCAAGCATAAGGAGATACAATGCTGCCATGATTAGAGCCAGAATTTGCATTAATTATGCAATAATTAGCCACTATGTGCTAATAAAATCCAGATTTGTGGTAATATAAAACATTTATTTATTCTTTCATTAATGTTTACAGGCAGGGTTATATGCAAATACACTTTAATCAGCTACAAGAAATTAAGGTTTGAGTTCCTTCTGAGACTAAATTATGTTTTACATGAATAAACCTTTGAGATTGCTACAGTTTAATGTTGTGGCTGCAAAAGCAATGACTTCACGCCTGTGCTCAGTATATAAGATGATGATCCTATGGTTCAAAATCTATTAGTGATTGTACTGTTAATCATTTCTGAAATTCAAACAACTCAAAATGGACGTGCATTCATAAAAATTTCATTTCTTGTCCTGAAAAAAAAAATATGCTTGAAACTAGAGTTGCACCGATACCGATACCAGTATCGGCCGGGGCGCCGATACCGCGCTAAAATGGTGGTATCGGTATCGGCAAGTACCAACAAATAGGTCACAGATACCGTTTTGATGTTTGTATGTCACTTGAACGCAGCCTTCTCTCTCCCGACACTCACTATTTCTACTGGATTCACTTTGTATTAGTCTTTTTCCTGCTTTAATAAGGTAGCAGCTTGACAAAGTCATGATAGCAATTATTTTACATCCAAGTAGTATGCAGTTCTTCATATATACACACACACATAAATTTCAAAGTTTTGGTATCGGTATGGTATCGGTATCGGCCGATACTGCACAGTCAGGTATCGGGTATCGTATCGGGGCCAAAAAATGGCATCGGCGCAACACTACTTGAAACCGTCCGTCCGTCCGTTGCCTTCCGCTTATCCGGGGTCGGGTCGCGGGGGTAGCAGCTTCAGTAGGGAGGCCCAGACGTCCCTCTCCCTGGCCACTTGGGCCAGCTCCTCAGGAGGAACCCCAAGGCGTTCGCAGGCCAGCCGGGAGACATAGTCCCTCCAGCGTGTCCTGGGTCTTCCCCTGGGCCTCCTCCCGGTGGGACGTGCCCGGAACACCTCACCAGGGAGGCGTCCAGGAGGCATCCTAACCAGATGCCCGAGCCACCTCAACTGGCTCCTCTCGACGTGAAACCAATGTTGTCAATTTGGTATGACATTTTCAAAAAAAAAAAAAAACTTTGTTTTTATGAAAACAGATTATCTTAATTAATTTAGGTTACGGTTTTCCTATGGAGGATGCTTGCTGGCTGTGGTGCTTATCATTAGGTGTGAAACAACACATTCAGCTTATGGGGTGAGCTGATATTGAATTCAGAAGAGACAAAAATGTTGCAATAGTTTTGGGAAAGCTATTATATATTGGGGCAATTTTCCTATTTTTTCACAAATTGAGATGAAAGTTTAGAAAACCATTAAGTGTTGAAAATGGTACAGTATGCAGCCTGAATAAAAAGATTTGGTCTAAGTTTGAGTAGTACACGTTTTTAATTTTCATGTTTATCTCAATCTAAGGTAGTGAGCATTGAACATCTCTTCTTCACGCTCCTTTTCGAGCTAAATGCGCTTCTTGTGAAATTGTGAAAATATTTCCTTTTTATGTTAGAGTAATATTTGGGAAATCTCAAAGATTTCCTGCAACACCTGAACCAGACTCTGATGTGTCAAAATTCAGTTTTCAGCCTTTTACGTTGTGTCAGGTCTATAATGCATTGAAATCATTAGATGCTCGAAAATCTCAAGGACCTGACCTAATTGATCCCTACTTTTTAAAAATATCAGCAGACTACATAACTCAACCCTTGACTTACATTTTTAACTTAAGTCTGAGCACTACGCAAATTCCCAAAATTTGGAAGTCTGCTTTTGTTACCCCATTATTCAAAGGTGGCGATCCAGCAATTTTAAATAGCTATCGGCCTATATCAAAGCTCTGCATCCTATCAAAGGTTTTAGAATCTTTAATCAATGAACAGTTGAAAGAATATCTGTACTCCAATAATCTGTTGTGTAAATTTCAGTCAGGTTTTAGAAAAGGTCATAGTACTATCACAGCGACTTTGAAAGTGATGAATGATATCTTGGCAGCTCTTGACAATAAACAACATTGTGCTGCACTTTTCATTGATTTATCAAAAGCGTTCGACACTGTCAACCACAATTTACTTGAAGAGAGATTGACCAAAATTGGACTCTCTAAACAAGCCGTTGGATGGTTCAGTAATTATCTGACTGATCGATCTCAATGTGTCAAATCAGATAAAATTTGTTCTAATTCATTATCACTAACTAAAGGAGTGCCCCAAGGCTCCGTTTTGGGGCCTCTACTATTTACTATCTATGTGAACAATGTTGGTCAGGATCTTATAGACACTAAGTACCATTTTTATGCTGATGACATGATTTTTTACAGTTTTGGAAAAAACCCTAGTGCGTGTGTCTTTACGTTACAGATTGCTTTTAATTTGGTTCAGTACAGGCTTTTAAAATTAGATCCTCTTTTAAATTCAAATAAAAGTAAAATGATGCTATTTTCAAGAAAAAAGACAAAATTGCAAAATAGCTATCTTTTTATCACTTTGCATGGGTCAGAAATAGAAAGGGTTCAATCTTTTAAATATTTAGGAATTTTAATTGATGAAAATCTAAATTTTAAACCTCATGTTGAACAATTGCTTAAAAAACTCAGACTGAAAATTGGCTTCTTCTTCAGGAATAGGCTTTGTTTCTCTTTTAAGTCGAAGAAGAGACTGGTAGCTGCAACGTTTTTACCCATTCTGGACTATGGTGACCTAATCTATATTAATGCCCCAGATCAAGTTTTAAAAATGTTAGACTCAATTTACCATGCCTCTCTACGATTTATCACAAATTGTAAGCCTCGCACACACCACTGTGAACTTTACATACGTGTGGGCTGGCCAGCATTAGAGACACGTAGACTCACTCACTGGTATATGATCATTTATAAGGGTATTCTGCGTCTGCTCCCCTCATACCTCTGTGAGTTCATTCAACCAAGAGCGGCTGGACTGTATTCTCTACGTTCTCAAGAGTCTCTGCTTCTGTCTGTGCCTAGTATCCGCACTGAAGCTGGAAAGACAGCTTTTCAGTACTCTGCCCCCACAGCATGGAACAATCTTCAGAAAGACTGGAAGTTGAAGGATTTGATTCCGATTGGACATTTTAAACGATTGCTCAAAGGTTTGGAAATGAGATCTATGGTTTGTAACTGTTTTATGAAATTCTAATTTAGATAGATGTTATTGTAAACTGTAATGTAAATTGTAATGTAATCTTTTGCCGCTATCTTGGCCAGGACTCCCTTGAAAAAGAGATTGTTAATCTCAATGGGACTTTTCCTGGTTAAATAAAGGAATAATAATAATAAGAAGAAGAATGTAGCAAAGAATGTCAGTTTGGTGTATAATTGTCTAGTTCAGGTTTAACCCTATGCATGTTTTATATTATGAACCGTAGATGATGAAGAGCCAACAGTAATCTCTGAAACAGATACTAACTGAAGCATCAACACAATCTAATGCTTAGGTAGTTTTGGTCTACTCACAGTGAAAAATATCCAAAAATACCCCAAATGCTGCCAAAGAAACAGGTTGTGAATGCTTACTGTAACTGGGCTATGTGGCTCAACAGAACACGCAGTCTTTAATAATTGACGTGGCTGATGAAACAATTCAAGAACAATTTAATTTTCTTATTTTACGATCAAATTGGAGAACACAGGCATAGGTTGTCCAGGTTAAAGTGCCATGACATCACTCTATAAACCAAATAATGTAGTTGATATTGTTACACATGTAAGTTCTCCTAAGAATAATGTCATTTTGTTGTTTTGTCAGGCCAGATGTTAAATACAAAGTAAATACTGAATTTACTTCAGTAAGTTGCGCTGAACATATGAACATAACACATAACAGACTTATTGGACATTGATTATTTACAATTTGGCGGCTTTTGCCGGCCAGCAAGCGCACTGAGAACAGCAGCCCCAGATCAGCGTCCCTTTATCGGCTCGAACAGGAGGACATCACTGTCGAAGCTGCAGAACACAAATATCCAATATCCAACCTAAAACTAACTTTGCCATGGTTCAACTTGGGGTTATAATTCTGTAACCTACGTAGAAAGATGACAGTTTTCTGATCTGACCATTTTAGAGCAAAGAAACAAAGCTGACCACCCATGAGCAGATCCTTTGGGACCCACTCTTGACATTCACACATCCTCATTGGTGCACAACAGACCAAATTACAACCCCAAAACATGAGAAAAAATTTGTTTGTTGCCATAGTATTAACTTAGACATACTTCACCAGATGAAATCACAAACTAACAGCAACTAGATGGCACTAGAAAAGTGCCAGTTTGATTACAAATATTGTGCCATTTTAAAATTGTGAGATCTATGCCATCAGATTGTCATGAGATCTTATTATACATACCCATTGGTAGCACTAATGCCTCCCGGCAACAGTGACGGCTTCAAATCAGGACTGGGACCTTGGATGTGTGTGTGTGTGTGTGTGTGTGTGTGTGTGTGTGTGCGTGTGTATTCCAGAGTGTGCCCTTCCTCTTATATGTTGAGTGCTAGGAAATGGGCCCCAGGGAATACTTTCAAAGTAGAACTTTTATAACAACTTGAATCTGTCCAGGCTCGTTTTTATTTATTTTTTATTTTTCTTTGTTTGTATTTGATCCATTTTTTTGGGAAAATCACAGTACAGGCAAGGTCAGAAACCCTTCATTTTCTTTCTTGAAGTTGGCTCTTGGTATCAAATGCTGCCTAACCCTACAGCCTCTTCCCAAGTGATGTGTAATCAATGAACACATTTGTGGGTCAAAAGGCTTATTTCTATTCCTTGGTTCTATTGATTTCTGTCCACATTAAGCCCTGAGATTCCCAAGTACTTTCCTGCATCATACCAAATACCTTCCAGACACCATTCTAAACACCTTTCTGACCATCCTATAATTATTCACATTGTTATTCTCTAAATACAGCTAAGGTTTTGGAAGAGATGAAGCCTTGGCGCAAATTCAAGCTGGAAGACTTCCGCCTACCTGTTACAGCGTCATCTTCATTTCCGGACCTCGACCCGCTTTCTCCAATCTTCAATCAAGCTTCCGTTTAAAAGGCTCCACACCCACGCCGTCTGACGCTTTCCAGCCGTGCTCGACCCACCTCCTCCCCTTCTCCACCAGCATCCCAAGTCATCATCTTTTCCAACCTCCACCACCAGTGTCGGGCCCCGGGGGAGCATCCCTATTCAGCGTTGATGGGCTCATCTGAATTCATCGGAATTCACTGCTCAAATCTTCAGCCGGGGCCCGAGCGCCAAAGAACTGTTATTCATTTTGTCAAATAAATTTGTTAATCGTTTCTCTTTCTCCGTCTGAGTCTCTCCAGATTGAACTATGGTTCTACAGAGCTAAGAGTCTTCTTTCAAAATATGTAGTGACTTATTCCTGTTGTTTTCATTCTCAGACTCGCTCTTATTTTAGCTTCACTTTGTCTCTAGATTCTTTTCATCTCTCTATCTCCCGCAAGATCCAATATTTCTTTTATTCACTTCTTCTTCTCTCCCTCCCCCTCTACTCAGTGACCTCGGGCTCCCTACAGTGGATTATCACACATCTAAGCAACTCATTTCAAACAGTTCCTTTGCTCCAGTTTGCTGCTGTAAAGTATCAGTCAATCTATTGAGCCCTCGATGGATAAAATGATCCCTACTGTTCAATCACTTTGGGTAGAAAAGCACGTTTTAATGTGCCCCAATGATACCCTTTGGGATTTGTTGTGAAATTACAGTAATGTGGGATGCCAAAGATAGCCTGCTGTTGTTTATGAACACTGTAATTTAAGGAGTGCCAGGGAGGATGCACATGTACTTGGGTTAACGTTGCTGGCCCTAAATGACCAAGGCCCCCTCTTTTAGAAAAACAGGCTGCCAGTTTGATCAGGGCTCAATTATAGCAATTGTCCAGATATTAAGAGAACAGAGAAATCTTGGCAAGAAGCAGAAAACCACAGAAACTTAAAGCTGTGAAATAGAGATCAAAAAGAAAACGTAGCAACAACAAACAGGTTACAAATAAAAGAAGTGACAATGAAGTGATGGGGATTCTGTAGTGCTACAGTAAACTCTGTTCACTTGATCACCTCTGAGGTCCTAGAAAATGTTCTTACTTTGCCTAATTTCACACATGCAGTCAGGCTTCCCTCTTCTACTTATACCAATGGCAATATTAGGGTCAGTTTAAATAGCACCTCAACCACCAACTACTTGAAATATGGTTCAGTCTAGCTTTTGACTTGGAATGTATCTTGGAGGTTGGGCTTCCATGTGCTTAAAAACAGCTGCGTTCCAACTACAGGTTGCTCAAATGTGAGCCGCCATAATTGACAAAAGTTCCTGGACAGGTGTTGAAACACCTTCAAAAAAATTGAGCGAAAGTCCGGTTGCCTCTGATTTAAGCCTGTTTAAATCAGAGGCAACCGGTACTGGCCTTAAGAAACGAATACTGACTTGTAATGAATGTAACAGAAACACTGACAAAATGTAAAAAAAAAAAAAGTAACTTAGGTGGGATATTTTCAAAAGTTCAGTTCCCTGCCACATTGTTTCAATTGGAAAACACTGAAAATATGATGCTAACTTATGGTTATCTAATTGTGTCTGATTTGCCTAAAGTTAGACCGTAGACAAGGCCTCCAATAGGCACAATTTTTATTGGCAAAATGAAGACTAAAAATGAAAAGGTTTGAGAGGACCTTATTGCTGAAATGTAGTGGACACGTGTTTGAGAATGGCTCATGGAGTAGGGTGTGGCATGGAGATGAAGTGTCAGCATTATATACGCAGGCTGTCAGTCTGCGACACAGCCATTCAGTTTTTGATTCCCAATCTTTCGACCTTTGCTGTAGAGGTGGGCGGATCGATCCTAGTATTGATAATATCGATACCAACGCTGTCATTGATATTGAACAATACTTGTTTAAAAACATCAATACTTTTTATTCTCTCCCACACGCACTGACTGCAGCAGATGCACCAAAGTCTCCGCGTCTGTGTCATAGCACTTTGCTGCTCCCCCCCCCCCTTCGTCATCATGGAGGACAGGAAAAGAAGCGGCGTTTGGCTATATTTTAATACCGTAAATGAAACAACGGCAAGCTATATGGTTTGTAAAAAGGCAGCTAAATACTGTGAAAACACAACAAATTTATATAACCACATGGAAAATCATGAGCAAGGAAGCATCGAGCTACAGAAACAGAGAGAGGAGACGAAGCTTCTCTCATTGCCCCGACAGACCCACAGACTGACGTCACTGACTGAGGCGTCTCAGTCCTCCAGAGAACATCCAGGTAGATCAGAGTGGTCATCTTCAGCAGCAGTTCATGTTAACTTTCAAAGTAGATATTATCTATCATATGTTACTGAAGCCCACACAGAAAATGTAATTAAGACCTTGAAAGAACCCAGTACATATATCCTATTAATAAGTGTTATTTAAGATAACATTAGCTAATCCTTTATCCCACGACGGGGAAATGTATAGGATTAAAGCAACAGGCAGGTGCACACAACACAGACAAAATTACATAAGGATTAAAAGATATAAGAGTTGGATTAGGAAAAAAAACACTGAACACAACATTATTATTATTATTCAATTGTAAAAATAAAGTAAAAATCACAAACCCCCCCAGAAGGTCAACTGTTTCACGATATATCAAGCTTAAATATAAAAATTCCCAGTATCGGCCCACCTCTGCTTTGCTGTGTGTTTTCCTACTTTGTCTTTCTGGCTAAATATTGTGACATAATCTTTAGAAGAAAAAAAGTTTGTTTATATTTATCTTAATGTGCTTTGAAACTTTTTTTATTCAGGGTCTCAAAGATTAGGATTTCTTATTGTGTAGACAAAGCGACAATTCCAACTGCTGAAGAGGAAGCTAGATAAATGAGGTGACCAAGTGATGTACTTAGAGAAACAGTTTAACAAAACAAGAAAAAAAGCACTGTAGTTTGTGAATGTCTGTTTTATTGAAGTACTTGTACATATGTAAGTCAAGCTAGTCAAGCAGGCGCAGGAGCTGGCAGGGAGCACACAGTGCAAGCGATGGAACTGGGGGTTTGCTGTGCATGCTGCCTGACCTGGGGAAGTGGCACCACTCTGAGGTTAGAGTTACAGAAGTACGACAAACAGTGGCGACTAGCGACATCAATCGCCCAGTACAGTGAGGGGATGTTCCTTCCCTCACAAGACCTGTTTGAGCTCTTGACATCTGAACGACAATAATATTTAATCAAAAACTCTTTTCCCAAATCCTCATATGTTTTTGCTTGTTTTTACAACAAAAACCCAGAATAGCATAATGTTTTGGGCAGGAAACTGTAACAAAGTTGGAAATATCTTTTCTTACCCAGATTCTTTGGCTCCAGTTACATATTATTGAACTGACTGTATCAAGGGAAGACAGCACAAGCTCTTTGTGCGAGCAGAACACAAGGGGAAACCAGAGGCAAAGGTCCATGTAATTACCCTCCCCACTTCCCTGGCTGGGTGGTTTAATGAATGGTGGCAATCTCAAACTACTGTTTAAATCGTAATAAGTGTGAGGGTGACAGGCTTGCCTCTTATCCAGCATGAAGTATAGGTCCATCTGTAAAATGATTCCAACCAAATGTGACCAACCAATCCTTCAGCATTAATATGGCCACTGAAAAAAAAAGGGAAAGAGGGAAAGAAGGGGCTAATGAGGAGCTATTTGGATAAATTAACCAGTTCTTTCTATGAGCAAATAGGGCCATTGAAATATCATTTGGATAACCTTATTTTAGACTGGAGGGTAACAGCATGTTAAGCTTTTGCCGCTTCATAACTGTTTCATTCAAAGAAATTAGTTGTGCTTTGTATCGTGACGCTTCAGGTGTTTAAACAAAAATGTCTGCTTGGTACTGCCTAGCTGTCCGTAAGGAAGATCCGAGAGAGAGAGTAAAAGAGTTTTATATGAAACTGCCAACACAAAGTAGTTCCCTGAGTATAATTGATATTTATTTCAATAAATATTTCAGTTTTATTTTTTGTGCTTTAAGAAAGTACTGGCCTTTAGAGATAAATTTATCGGACGTTTGTTCAGCCTCTTGTCACCATTACATGGTTTAGATCATTAAACAAATATTATTATCAGGTAAAAAACCTTCAAGTAAATACAAAAAGCAGGTTTAATAGAGAGGCGAGAGGAAGGGAAAGATGTATGAAAGTAGATTTTGCCTTTCCTTTGGAAGTCAAGTTCCTTGAGTCTGGAGGAAGGAGGAGAGGCACAGAATCCACGTGGCTTCAGGTCCAGTGTAAAGTTTCTTCATCAGTGATGGTTTGGGGTGCCTTGGCGTTTGCTGGTGTAGGTCCACGGTGTTTTCTGAGGTCAAAGGTCAATGCATCCATCTACCAGGAGGTTTTAGAGCACTTCATGCTCCCTGCTGCTGACCAACTTTATGGAGATGCAGGTTTCATTTTCCAACAGGACTTGGAGCCTGCACCCAGTGCCAAAGCTACCAGTACCTGGTTTAAGGACCATGATATCCCTGTTCTTAACTGGCCAGAAAACTTGCCTGACCATAACCCAATAAAAAAATCTGTGGGGTATTGTGAAGTGGAAGATGCGATATGCAAGACCTAACAATGCAGAAGAGGTGAAGGCCACTATCAGAGCAACCTGGGCTCTCATAACACCTGAGCAGTGCTACAGACTGATGGACTCCATGCCACGCTGCATTGCTGCAGTAATCCAGGGAAAAGGAGGCCAACTAAGTATTGAGCGCTGCACATGTTCATACTTTTCATGTTTATACATTTACACATAATGCTTTTTTGTATTGGTCTTAAGTAATAATCTAAGATTCTGAGATACTGAATTTGGGGTTTTCATTAGTTGTCAGTTATAGTAATCAACATTAAAAAGAAATAAACATTTGAAATGTATCAGTCTGTGTGCAATAAATGAACATGATATACAAGTTTCACTATTTGAATGGAATTACTGAAGAAAAAACAACTTTTTCATGATATTCTAATTATATGACCAGCACCTGTATATTATTTCTGAACTGGTAATGCCTTGGGAGTCCCCAGGATGAGTTGGAGAGTGTTTCTGGGATAGTGAGGAGCTAGGGTTTAACTCCTAGACCATTTGATACTATGATACTATCTCAGATAGGCAGAAATGGATGGATGGTGTTTTCAAGATTAAGGGAAACAAGCCATCCAAATCAACTTATAACTATGTCAAACAGTACTCACCCCTTGTTAAATCATGAATAAAATGTCATTAGGATTTGTTTTTCAAGTTCTTTTTCACCAGCCACGCTCTGTCCAGATGACTATCAGGAGAATTAAGAAATCACTTAAACAGAATCTGCTGGAAAACATGAAGGCTAAAGGATTTCAAAAAGCAACATATGCCTCAATCTAAAAAAAAATCCAGGAGAAGATTAAAAGCTAAAACTTTCATTGAATGTTTGTTAGTCTGGAAAGAGTTACACACTGTGGGACTCAAGCAAATCACAGTGAGAGCCATCATCTACAAATAGAGAAAAGATGGCACAGTGGTGAACCTCTAAGAGCTCGTTTTGACTGATGCAGGAGATCTCAAAAGAACCCAGAACAACATATAAAGCACTGCAGGCCTCACTTGCCTTAGTTAAAATCAGTGTTCATGACTCAAGAATCAAAACGTGGCTGGGCAAAAATGGCATCCATGGAAGAGTTTTAAGGCCGCAACAAGTCTGACTAAATACAACTAAGGACTGCCTCACAATTGTCAAAAACATCTTCACAATAATCAAGACATTTTGATAAATAAAAAAACATGTATTTCCTTTTGGAAGGCTGGCATTTCCAAAACAAACAGGTCCACACATTCAGTAAATGTATGTTCAGCCCAAAACAGGCTAAATTATAGTAAAGACCATTTAAAATCAGCTAATCCTAAAAATACCTTTAGTAAAGAAGGCTTCAGTTTAAAGAAGCCTAGTCTCTTGTGCCAGATTATTGACCTTTTAGTGGTCCATGCTACTGAGCAAGTGTTGATATAAAATCTACTTTTTGATATAAAAATATATTCGTCGAACATGACTTAACAGTGGGTTTTTGCAGCCTTACTGTATTGTGGACTGGGGTTGATTTTTTATGCGTGTGGTCTCTTTCTGAATAATATGGAGCTCCCCTTTAAGAGATGGGACAGCTGCAGTCCATCTATTTATTTTCCCCAAGTCTTTTGTTCCTTGAAAATGTCGGATCTTTTATTAGCTGAATGACCGAGGCCCAATTGATAGGAATGCTTTAGAGACAAATGCTCACTGTCAAGCTGGAGTTCATGGTCAACTTGGCTTTGGCGTTGACTCTCAAAAAGGTCTATTGTGTATGTGGCATGGAGTCATCCAGGGGTCCTGACCATCCTGTTGACTTTTCCCCAATAAAGCCCATTAGGGTCACTGTCTTCATGCTTACAAACACGAAACCCACAGTGGCTAACAATGTGGTCACAGAGTGGGCTCCAACAGAGAACTTCCTCTATGACTCGGTCAGGGAGTTCATAGCCAACTTCCTAGCAATTTATTATCTAAATGAGGAGAGCACGCAGGGACTTTTTTCCTCTTGTCACTGCTCAGGAAGAGTAATGAGTTCCCAGACTTTGATCGCCTTGGTGTGACATGTTTTCCGATGCTTGTTCGCTCAAAGTATGCCACTGTGATTTGTTTGTATTGAATTACAAATGACGGGCTGGCAGAGCACTGTATTTTCCTGAATAAGAAGGTTTCTCACCCTGTGCCAAATTTGCCCTTTAGTCCAATGAGCTGTAGCTAGCAGCTGCCAAGTTGTACTCTTAATGCAGTCTTATGTACAATGGAGGAATACAAGGAATCTGGCTTAAGTACTGCTCAGATGTTTTTTTTTCAGTGTGGCTTGATTCTTCATATAGAGCAAATGAACCCTCTTTACCTCTCTACAACACTGATTTAAGGCTGAATGGAGATATGTTAAAATATTTTTGAAGTGGAATATAACTTGAGGCGCATTGCCATAAAATCTGTCAGTTAAACCTTTGCACGTTTTTGTTCTTATAACCACAGCCAACAAAGTATTTTATGTGATAGAACAATGTGTGGTACTGCATCAAAGTTTTGTGGAAGGAAATTATGTTTTTCAAATATGTTTTTTCCAAAGAAAAATCTGGAAAGCCAAAATTCACTCAGCCAAAACTATTTTGGGGTAACAGCTTTACAAATGTAAATGCTTACATTTTTTTTGTATATTCTTCTTTTGGAAAATATCTCAAACTCATTCAGATCCATCTAGATTATCTGTTAACAGCAATCTTCAAACCAGGTCACAAATTCTGAGTTGACTTTAGGTCTGAACTTTGACCAGGTCACATGACATGAAGATGCTTTACTCTTAAACATGTTGTGTTTCTGGCTATATGTTTAGGGTGAGTATTCTCATGTTTTATTCAATGATTTTCCTTTATTTAGCTCATGGTAAAAATGTTTCAAAATAGTTTTGAAGTACATGAAATTTACCTCCTCCAACAAGGTTGGATTCCTTGCAAGATAGAATAACGTCTGCTTGATTTGGGTGGAATGGGTTATAAAACTGTTCTCCTGTATATGTTAAAAATAATGCAAGTGCTGTAACTTCACACTTTCAGGGTAGGCACACATAAAAAAAGAACAGAAGTTTTTGTTGTTGGATGTTTCTAGGTCTTGATCTGATACAACCACTGTCTGTACTGGCATGCTCCTGGGCAGAAAAGGATTAGACTCTGTCCACTGTCTGTCTGTCTGTCTGTCTGTCTGTCTGTCTGTCTGTCTGTCTGTCTGTCTATTTATATGGATTGTGGGGGCATCATCACCACAGTGAGATTTGGTGAAACAGTAAACATTTATTTTATATAAGCCTTTGTAAAAACTTAAACAGATGGAGGTCGGTTATGAATGAAAGGGACAAAAGGAATCAGTAGCGGTCAGAAGGCCTGTGCACTAATGGTGTGGCATGGTAGATCTAATCCTTCTGTCGAGGGACTTTCTGCCGGCATGATAAGTGTCAAGCTCTGCACCAGCGTCTCATTAGGAGGAGGACAGCTGTGCAGAGGCGGACAGCCACTTTTCAGAGCCACCAGTTGAGTCACAGAAGGCTGGTAACCAATCAACACCTAACCTCCCCCCCACCCTCCCCCTGATCCCTCGTTTGGGTTTGTTGACATTTGCATAACTGGATATGTTGATGCTGATAGTATACATTTTGGCCAGGTTGTGTATTTTTGGTGTGAAGTTTAATCGTTCATCTTTTTTAAAACCATTAATTTGCCTTAGCAATTTGTGCATCTACAAAATTGCATGAAAAAGTTCTTAGGCTTTGCATAATCTGCAAAAAAAAAAAAAAAAAAATATATATATATATATATATTATTCTGAATAATTTGTGATGCCAGTTTTTAACACTCCAAGGCAAGGATTGTAAAAGTTTTATTTTTATACATTTTCACAGAAACAGTTAGAAGTATATTGATACAAGTATATTGATACAGAGTATTTATTTCTCTTCAGTGGTCCCTTTCCACTCCTGATATTACCCCTCCAACCAATAAATGAATAAAAAATGGTATTACGTGAAAACTTGGCAATATGTTATTTTTTTCTTATATTTGAAAAAAAAGTTAATTGCAGATTGCTTTTAAGGTTAATCTTTTGTTTTTCCTTTTGTTTCAGTGTTTTTGTTTGCTTTTGTTTGAGTGAGCACTGAAAGGGTACTTGGTTTTTTTTGTTAAATAAAAAAATGTATTCTAAACAAAGTTGCTGCATAAATAAGCAGTGAGAGTAAAATGACCATCTTTCATGAGCATAACGAGTTTGACTTTTTATACTCAAGTACCATAAAACGTGCATTTATTTTAATTCTGATTATTTGCAACAAGCTGAATGCTAGAGGCAGTGCAGCTTTGCTTATGTTGGAGGCAACATTAAAGCTCTGAGCTGTACATTATGCAAATTACCAAGCAAGAATCCAAATGTTCCTGAGAAAGTATCTCAGCCTGAAGCCATAACTTTGATAGTCAGCTGAGTAACACCACATGGCTTTTATCCTTTCTCACAAGGATTTCAAGCAGAAATGTAACTCCTGTCATCTTTTCTATCCTTATTTCTCCATCCTGACTCTCATACCTTCGGTGACAGAGATGGAAGCAAACATGCATCCGTTAAACGAGAACCATAATTGCATGGTGCCTGGACAGACAATACAATGTGGCTTTGTAGGGTGAGATTGCTGCTCATGTTAAGACGTTTCAAGAGTGTCGTTATTTGAGAGAGTTTGCTCCTAGAGTCGCGAAAGCCGTTTTAAAAATAGCCAGCATTTGGGATCCACCTCATGCTAGAACCCCCCGCTGGCCGGATCAGCTGACCTCTACCTGAAGGTAGTCCTGGGTTCTTTGACTGCTCCACGGCAGCCTGTCAATCACACTTCTGAGGCTCGCTGTGTTGCCTGACCGCTTGGCAGTCTTGCCACTGCGGTGCAAATCCCAGCAGACCTTCGCTGTCAAGAACAGAAGCTCTTAGACACATGAAAAGGAGCCCTGTCTTATCCTGTATAGTCTTGGTTGGTAGAGCAGACCAAGACATCACAGTTAGATGGAAATGATATTGTAGATTTTACAATATATGATAATTATTACCTGAAAGACAATCAGCTAAGGTTTTTTTACAACTTTACTTGCTAAAGTGTTATCTAAATTCATAGTTTGTGCTAACCTCCCTCCTAAATCGGCTTTGATGCTCTTCGGTCAATCCGCAATGGTCCGTGTTGAATTTCTCTAAACCTTCATTCTTCTTCCTTCTCCATGTTTTCCTGCAGGTCATCCTGATCCTGACCAAGTATTACCATGCCGACTCGACCAAGGTTCTGGAGAGTTCGCTGTGGAGGTAGGCCAAACTCTTTCACCGCCTCTTGCCCTCTCTGTCATGTCTCGCCTCGCGGAGATATCTTTTTTTTTTTATCAGCGACCGGCGTTCCCTTTTTAACATCGGGGTCAGCCCGCGTCTTTGTTATCTCTGCCCAGCGCCCGCCTCAAGGAGAGGAATGGCGAGACGGAGCACCGTGACGGACAAAACATCAGCAGGCGGCGAAAACCAAAGTAGGGGAGCGGAAAGAGCGATGCTAACAGGCTCGGACGGACATCTGTTTGGACAGATACGGTATCAGCGTGGCACAGGGCAGGATGGTAGACACCGGCAGCGACAGGGAAAAAGGGGGTCAGGTCTCGCTGGCAGAGCGCGCTCTGTTTAGCAGAGCTGCTGCTCGCCAACACACTTCTCACCTCTCCTCGCTGTTGAGCAGCAGATAGCATATTTCATTCATTCTGCTCCACTTGACAACAAGTATATCTTGTCGTCCCTGCATATAGCCTCATGGAGTATTAATATCTCTTTCATTCTACATGTTCTTGAGGCTTCTTCGACGCGACCCCGGACCTTGTGAAAAAAACGGGCCGATGAATTGCGTTCAGGTCTCTGAATAAAAAGGTGTCAAACCTTGGAGTGAGGATGCGTGAAGCTGGTTCAAATGGACTGTCTGGAAGGCGTCCGCACACGGCAGAACGTGTCCGACGGTGGGGCTTAATTCATGCCATTCACCTCGCCGAGGACTCCGTGACTTCAAAGCTTCCTGCTCTCATTAGCTCTGAGTGTCAATCTCCCCAGAGGACAGTTATGAATAATGTACGTATTTTTTCCTCCCTTCGTGTTGATGTTTTAATTGTTGCAGCGTATGAATAATTGCTTGCCAATTCAAAACTCGGACAGCTTGCTTGTGTAAGTGAAAACGCGGCAAATGGTGGAGTTTTGTCTGAATCTTAATTGGCAGAAACAGGAGCTGGCCATCTGCCCATTGGCTTCATTGTCCAAAGCACAGGAAGTAATCATTAAATTAGCATGTTTTGTTTCTTCCGTAGGTCCGATACTGTCTCGTTGCCCTTTGTCTAGGCGTTGTGTATGGGGCGTCGTTCACTTGCTGTGTTGCTGTCAGTTTTGGCATGGGGAGTGGACGGCCACAGTAAGCTGGCCTTCGGGCTTTGAAGTCCCTGGGCTGTAGGATCAAACAAGGAAGATAGGAGAAGATGAATGGCTTGGCCGTCTTGAACTGTCAGGTGGGGTGAGATCAACATGTCAGGTTTCTACCAGGGGAAAAGTTTAAAACTCAGATGGGAGGAAGGTTTGCGGGACTGCTGGGTTAACGACACGAGACCGTGATGATGAATTCCACACGAATTCAACTTTAAAACGCTACACGATCTTTTCTGTTTAAAGTTTCTGCCTCTGTTCCGAGGGCATAATAGAAATCCATTGCCATTAGCAAAACAGGTCACCTTTAAAGATGCTCATGTGTCCTTAAGGCAACTATGTATCTGGCGGTGACATAAACTGGGTGAAAGGAGGGATTGAAGTGTCAAAATGAGGATTAATTGTACCAAAGAAGTAAATACATCTGCATCATCACTCTCTCTTTCAGATAGATTATCTTTTTTATCCCAGGTCAGCTAATACTAAAAAGATCTGGTAAAGTCTAATTCTGATTGGGTCAGTGATTTACTGATAACTGACATTGATCTAGGTCTGCAGCCGTAACAATCCAAAGAGCCATTTTTCCTCCCAGTCCAGTTTAATAAAACTCGTTTAGAGCCACAGATGTTACGTGACCTTTTGAAAAAGAGAACCTAGAGATTTATATCTACTGTAGGAGATTTGTTGTCATGGTTTTAGTTTGTGTGTATGTGTGTGTGTTGGGGCTGGGGTTAAGGAAAAAAAAATAAGCCACACTGTTAAGAAAGGACTTGTTAAGCTGAGAGTTGATACCTGCGCCTGTTTCTTTCCCTGGTACACAGTTATGGTTATGGGATCTGTTTTTCATTGTCCAAGTTACCATCTTTTGATGATAATATGGAGTCTTAAAAATTAGTTAAAATGTCAATATGGCAAAGAGCTTTCTGGCTGCAGTGTATGTCCACCTGCTGTAATGCAGTGTTAGAAATTAACCAATTCACCGATTCACCCAACAAGACATCAGGTGGATGTTTTCCCTTAATGATCATCAACAAACTGGACTGGCCACGATGACCAGACCTGACCTACAGCTACAGGTATGAAAACAGCAGGAGCATTCTCTGCGAGCTCCCAGCTTTGATTTGACCATTATCTAGTCATTTAGTTGTGTAGAAGTATATATCAAACCAGGAAGTAAGCAGACTGTATATCTGGACTGCAGCCAGTTCATCCTTACATCTATGCAGAAGATAAAAGTACTGAGCAAACCTGAAAGACTCAACATAGACTGGTACCACTAAAGGGGGCATATCATGCTGTTTAACTCCATCCTTTTCAGTTGCGGTCTATATAAAGTGAAGCTGCAATGGTGAGAGCTACTCGTTTTGGTGCGGTCTCTTTAAAGCTGCAGTAGGAAGTTCTGAGAAAAGCTGAAAATAGCCTGAAATTCAAACCAGCACACCTTACAGGTCTCTCCCCCTTGCTCTCTACTGCACTAAAGCTCTCCTCCTCCATAGCGGAGCCTAGCGTGCTGCTCCATTGTTTACCCTTGGTTTTATTCTGGGCTTCGTCTAATTATTTCTTCTTAACTTGTTGTGTCTGGGCCATTTCTCAGCACAGTGGAAGTACACCAGCAATCTTGAACTTGAACAACAGTAATGCTGTCCGGGGGAGGCGTGTGAGCAGCGTAAACAGGAGTGATTGACACTACTAACAGCTAATAAGAACCAGATATTCCTCCTGGCTCTGATTGGTTGGTTCTGACCGGGAGTGATGTATTTGTGCAAATACACCGTAGGACCACTGTGTAGAGCAAGAAGAGCTTTATTTTTCCAAGCTTAACTGTCTCATATTTTGTCAGGACATAGTGACAGTTTTAACCAATATGTAAAAAATACATTTTTACTAAAGTTACCTACTGCAGCTTTAAATGCAAAGGAGGCACTTGACACCCTGCCTCCCTCCAGGTCATGGAGCATTCCACTCCACCCAGTTCCTAGGATACTATGAGACAGTGTAATGAATTGTGTAGGATAGTATGCACAACAACTGAAGAGTTATACTTATCCACTTGTAGCTTCGACATCCTTCAGCTTGACCTTCAAAATCGATCAGGGAAATAAAAATGGAGGATTTGGGAAATTGGTAATCTGGAAGTCCATGACCTTGTTTAGCAGCTCTTCAACAAATACGCTGATGTAATTGTTCAAAAAGCATCATAGTCAACAGAGAAAGCTTAACCGCTTGAAAAACAATAATCATCTTTATTGTCATTGCAACATATATGCCAATTAAACTTGTTGTCTGCATTTAAACCATCCCAAGGAGCATTCTGGGGTTAATGGTCTTTCTCAGGGACTCAGGCTGGCAGTCTGTAGGAGTTGAACCAGGAATCTCTGGAATGAAAGGGCATTGTTCTAACTACTGTCGCTTTTCCGTTGTTTACAATTAAACAATTATGAGGGTATAAATACTCTTTAATCTGACATATAAAATGTAAATAAATATAGATAAAACAGATGCATTTAAAAAATGACAACATCCATCCATCCATTTTCTAACATGTCTTGCCCTTGTGGGGTCATGAGGGGTGCTGGTGCCTATCTCCAGCTGTCAATGTGCGATAGGCGTAGTTACAACACCTATCTGCATATGTATTTCTTACAACACATATTTCATTTCCTATCAGATACAAACTTATTGGTGGAATGACAACAGTTCTAAATATTCTAAATATCATATTGGTGAGAATAATTCTGAACTTCACTGGAGCAACAAAGTTAAGAAGCAGCTCTAATGTAGCGTTTAAAAAGAAGATCCAGACCCCACCCCTCTTTATTTTTTGCTGACTGGGCAACCACTTGGTGTGACTGACTAGTATAAAGCTCTACAACTCTTGTCTGCTCCCCTTTTTTATACTTTGAGTTCTTGATGATTCAGCCTCTTTCTGTCTTTAAATAATGGACTGCCAAGAATTGCATGTAGCTGACAAACATCAGAACCGCTGAGTGTTTCTACGCAGTGTCTTGCTCAGGAAAAAAAAATTAATCGGACTCTTATCTTGCTTGATAATGTTTTTTAGCTCCCTGTGCTTGAGTTGTTGCTTTAATTCAGATCAGTTCTGATAAAGCTTCATGTCAACTAAATGAAAAAGGCCTTGTGGATAAGGCGTGAGGATTTGCTATTGCATTATCAAACACCGCTGACTGGAGGGTGACAGAGCTCATCTCCAGACTGCTTCTCCAGGAGGAGCTGTGAAATACTGAGTTGATCCTGACACCGAAAGCAACACATGTACTCCTCAATCTTTTTTTTTTTCCCTCTTTAAATATTCAGCGCAAGTATATCCTATTTTCACATGATAAGTAAAGGTTTAATTGTCTTTCTGTCTCTGTTGTTCGTAGTTATTTGTTTGGGTGAACAGGAGTACATCTTTACGTTCTGCAAATTCCATGATCTTAATGCAGATTATGCAACACTCAAAATGTCTCCAATGTGTGCGTGTAGATTTTGCATTCTTTACAACATGCTGCCATTGGCTACCATTAAACATCAATGCTAGCCAAGGTACTATGGTTTTCGTCACGGTTGTTGATGCGGCCTTTTAGCACCCCGCTCATCTGGTGAGGTTCTGTGAAGTTCCCATCAATGCTAGTTATTCTATCTGTTGTAGGAAAATACCACATCAGTTACAGAGAGCTGAATAAATCCTTCCAACGGCGGAGAGCTACCAGCTAGTCAGAGGGCCCCCCAGTTTTAGGCGACTTTATCATTTTAAAGCTGCTCAGACTGAGAATCCTCATCCCTGCACCATATTAGCATATAAGACTTGTCATTGTTAAATCGAACAGAATTTTTCTAACTTGTGGATTTTTATGTTATAAACAGTAAGACTATGTTGCCAGAGGCTGCCAGATGTACAAGTCGACTTCATCAGCTGATCCACCAACCAGCTAATTACAGTCTGCTGGGACGGGCGTCACACCCGTAGAGGTGGAGAGTGTTTTAACACCCGCAGTTTAACTCAGTCGTTCATACTGCCCCATCTCGGTCTCTCTAGACCCGATGTGTCTGTGCTGAGGCTGCCTGCCTCCTGTCCACTTCCAGCTCCCGCCGCTGCTTGAAGCAAGACCCCAGCTATGATCGTGACAATAGGAGTAGGCCTGTTTCAATATATTTTTTTACTCAAGTACAAGTAAAACATAGTCATCCCACAAAACGTGTCAGTCAAGAGTAAAAAATGATGTTTGGTAAAAAGGCTGCTTACTTAAAGAGCGCTTGAGTGGTTCTGTTTAATTAATTTGTGTCATACAGAGAAAACATACCATTAAGTGCAGGTTCTCAGAATGATATACAATAAAGAAATCTGTAAAAGTAAATCACATAATTGCGACAAAGCAGGGAGGAAGAAACGCGCATTTCCGAATCTCAGTTTTCCACCTCTTAAAACCTTTGAAAGCAAGACTTGGAGTGGGTGATTTTTAGACAATCTAGGACATCTCTCTAAAGCAGATGCACAACATAAAAACAACAACACTTGTTCACAAACCAGAAGTCCTTTTTTTTTTAGTTAAAACGTTTTTTCATCATTGAGTAAAGACACTTGTGTCAGGTAGAGAAGCCAGACAAGACACTCAAGTCTAACCTTGCCTGCAAGATGAATTCTTGCTGTTTTTTTCTGTTCCATCTTGTGCCACTCCTCCTGTTTGTGTCCGAAAACAAAAAAACAGCACGGCCCAATCACATTGCGATATTATGGTTTAACGGGGCACATTCTGTTGTGACGAGAACAGGCGCTACTGAGCTCACAGCCGAACCAACATAAACATGTCAGTGCAGGAGGACGATCGTTTGCCTGCTTCTATCACGTCTGTTTTGTAAGAATCTATGATTTCATCTTTGAAAGATGAACAGCCAGAGGTGCCTTCACAAGCTAATGACTCATGCATGTTGCTAACATTTAATGTGATACAGTCATTAATTGAAACCAACCATTGGTAGGTGGCCACCAGGCGTCATTTCGTCCAATCAGCTGAAGGTCCCGCCTCTCCCTGAACAGATTGAATGGTATGAGTCCCAGATTGATAATGTGCAGAACATTATCAATCTGGCAGGCCAGGTTAACTTAAGTAGGAGCAGTCTTCAAATTATTATTACTCAAATACAGGTAAAAAGGTGCACTAAAACTACTCCCAGAACTATTTATTTTTTAAATGTTACTCATGAAGATGTAACTAGAAACTACCTACCTTTGTCGATTGGCTACTGCCTCTTTTGATGCACTTGCTTGGCGGTGAGGCGAATCAGATTGGAAGATGGTTCAGACAGCTGTCGTGCCTTGGAAGCTACCCCCCAAAAGGCTCCGGTTCCTCTGGGAGCGCGCACTCGGCAGGAAGAGAAGCACATATTCACCTTAAAGGGCTTAGGCAAAGTCTAAATGTTGTTTTGGTGCGCCTGCTGGCTGAAGTAAGTAGAATTTATCAGTCCCACGGTCCTGTCAGCCAGACCCAGGTACCTGTTAAGCTCCCTACTGTCTTTTTGCCCGACAGTATCAGTGAGATACAGACAGGAAAAATCAAGTTACAGGTCATTTCAATTAGATACTGCTTACCTTTATGTCATGAAATCACTTGAGCGTAGGCCTACCTCCTTACTTGTTTAGGATATGCAGCTGCTGTAGGCATGAGCTTCCGAGGGGTTCAGAGGTGGACTAAAAAATGAGGCATAAAATAACAACCTGCTGTTTATTTTAGCTGCCGTTTGTGTCTCATGAGGGAATTTTTAATTTTTTTTCTATTCGAGATGCAGAGGCGATGTCCGTGCAGGCCAACATCACATTTTTCTTTTCATTCTAAATGCGTTCGTTTGGGTTTATGTGAGCATATGGCCCAGAGGGTGGGTGGAGGACAGAGATGAAAATAAATAGGGGAAGGCAGACCACTGGACGGCAGGGCAATTAGGCTGTCTGTATATTTTTACTGTCAACATACTCAGATGTGGTAAAAAAAAAAAAAAAGCACAACGGCGTTCTGCCATTATGAACCTCACAATTGAAATGGCACGGAATTTCGAGTATCGCTGCAATCTCCTATCCCTAGTATCTCCTAGTATTGTGGTAAAACCGTTCTCTGTGAAACAGGTTTGCGATATGATGCCTCTGTCCCTGGCGGTCTGACCACTAAATCCAGCTCAGTTTGACTCACACAAAAATGTTATCTTTTGAAAGCTTACAAAAAAAGAAGGTCCAATTCATGTCCAGCTCTATTAAATGCGTCCTGGTTGAAATTCACTGCCGTTGAATCCAGTTCATTCAAGTACGATTCAGTCGCAGGATTCCCATGTATACAGGAACCTACATGTAAATAATGTACTTAGCAGAAAATGTGCGTTCCAATCCTTACCTTCTTCATGGGTACTTTAGTTCAAAGTACATGCTTTAACCCCCCATAACACCACACAATGAAGAAAACACTTCAGAATGACTTTTTCTTGATGTATTGTTCGTTCTTCTGGTAAATTAAATGCTACTGATTTGCGGGCCTTCCACATCATCAGAAACACCAGGCTGGTCATATAGCATCGTAGCACATTAAGAAGCTATTTGACCCAGGGTGCTATCCACATACTCCCTCTCTAATCACACATTCACATAAACAGGGTTCTGGTGATAGGGCAGGGGGGGAGTATTTATAATTAATGCTGTCTTCTCACATCTTTTGAAGAGGCGAAGGGGGCTGGTAGCCATCGCCCTGGGGGGGGGGCTCCACTGTTCCATTATGGATAAGGAGATCGGCTGACAAGCTGCCTGGTCTACGTACGGTAGAGCTCCCAAAATTACTCGTCCACAAAAAGAACTGCTGACAGGATGCCTGTCATGCGGTCTAAACTGTCAGAAGTGCTTCTTTTTTTTAATTTATTTTTTATTTGAGACACCCCATAACACATGAAACCGTTTCACAGAAACAAACACAGGAACTTTACCGTACACGTAAAGCGCAAATGTCACGCGTTCAGATATTCTTCGCGCTAAATGAGCACGTATTCTCGATGATGGTGATTTGTTTCCGTGCCTTTCGTTGCGTCCTTTTGTGCCGTTGAGGTTCTTTTAGAGCAGTATTTCTGGAGACTTACAGAGCTTAAGTGTTTTCTTTAGCATTTTTGAAAAACAAAGAAACCCTATAAACTTGTGCTGTTTGTTATACGACCTTCGTTGGTCTGTATTTGTGTGCATGAGGTAATGTGTGCGCTGCTGCAGGACATCCGCTAAATTGGAGAGAAAATAAAAAAAAGGAGTGGGCAGGCGGGGAGGGCAGCGTATCACAGGGGTCTCCAGGGCTTGTTTAAGATGAGCAGTAGGGGGCATCACACTTCAGACAGACGCATTAGACCTCCAGCTCTCGCGCTCCCTCCTCCTTTCTTTGTTTATTACCTCATCCTTTTTTTTTCCTGCTCTTCCTTTTATGTGTTTTTTTTTTTTTTGTGTGTGTGTGGCTGAGAACAACCGATTTTCAAAGCTGCCTTTAACAAGCAGTAATAAGGGAGATAATACATTATGTGATGATACAGAGAGTTTTGGCTTTGATGATTCCTGACATAACTGGGTCATAATAGCAGACAAGCAATAATGCTGCAAGATCTCAAAGCAGATCTCAAAGCGGGGCAAACAAACTACAAGAAATTATGCTTAAAATCTAAATGTAGAAAGCATGTCAACATAAAGAAAAAAAAATGGTTTCAACTGTTTTTCTTATATAAATAATGAGTGAGATGGCTGGAGAGGATATCATTCTCACAGTTCCCAGTCTGCTGATATAAACATCTATTTGTGTATTTGGGTCTTTTGAACAAAACATTTTCTTGTAGAGGAACATTTCAAACTAGATCCGTTTCCGCTTCATTGCTGCTTTTTGATTGTCTCAAGGCTTCCAAACATTGTGTGGACGGATAAAATATAATTTGGGTGATTACATTGAAAAATAAATTAAATATCAAAATTCATATACATCATAATGTCTTAGGACCATGTATTCCGATATTGCTTCACCAAAAGTTGCTTTTGCTGCCAGACCTTAGGAGATCTGGCAGCAGAAATAATCTCTGAATTTATTGGTATGAAAGATACCTGTTTGGTTTTGTAGATATAGATTAGGTCTTCCATTGGAGAAGTCGGCCTAATGCATCACAGAGACTTTACATTTGGCACAGGCATACTGATGAAATACAGTATTGGTCACTTTGCCCTTTCATAATTTTTTTGTGTAATGAAGAAAAAAAGAGGCTAAAGTCCAATCTAGCTACATATAGCCGTCAAAGAACCTGTTGCTAACAGCAAACACAGGGCCAAAGTCAAAGGCACCGTCATAGGAGTCACTATAGCAACAGGAGTCATATGCAACCATTACTGTAAATATCATGTAATGATATTTACAGTAATGGTTGCATATGAACTAAATCTATTATATTCTGGCCATTATTTTAAACTGTGTAAACATTACATAATAAGCTTAAAATAAATTATACCAAATAAACCAGGATTTTCATGAAGGAAAATAAAAAAATAAATAATAAAAACAATATATGGGCGTGATGGTGGGTGGGACAGCAGGTAGCGTGGCCCGTGTACAGAGGCCTTAGTCCTCTACTCGGTCGACCCGGGCTTGACTCTGACCCACGGTCTTTTGCCACATGTCTCTACCCCTCTTCCTGTCAGCCCACTGTGTTAAAAAGTGAGCCACTAGAGCCGTGAAAATATATATAAAAAAAGAAAATGCATACATACATATATATATATATATATATATATATATATATATATATATATATATATATATATATATATATATATATATATTTATATAGCGCTAATTTGGACAAACTTAACTGTAATAAAGGAGCACAGAGAAGCCACACTTTCTTTTAAAGTGCAAACTGGTGTTAGCGCAGCGGCGCAGTTAGCTGCCACAGGTATTTGGAAAATATTAAAATTTTGGTTCCTATTTGCATCAAATGTAAAGATTTATGTTTAATTTGAATGATTATTGCTTTTTGGCTTGTAGCTAAAATTAGGTAGATAATTACGTCAGACAATATTGAACTTCAGAGTATTGCTATCAATCGTCCTGTTTTGAATTTGAGCAGATGCCAAATAAGAGATTGTTAATTTGCATGTATCACGCTCTACAGATATAACTAAAGATAAAATTGGTGTTTATGATTCTTTCAATTTGTCTTTGAAGTCGTGACAAATGACATCCCACCCAAGTGAGGATTATTCTATTAGCAAGTAGTAAAAGAAATGGGAATTTACAGATTTGGTAATGAACTGGTTTAAGAGAACTTTGTTTAAGAGAAACAAAAAGAAGTGCTACCCAGCAGAACCAGCATTAGCTAAAAACATACTAGAAGTATCTGGTAAACTAGGAGTCTGATTTAGGCCAGAGAACGGTCCCACCAGTGTGATTGTGTAGGGCTTTTTCCCAGACAGCCGCAACAATATCTGTTACGATAGTATTTCTGAAACTGCTCAAAAAACAGTTTTCCTTTTAAAAGGGGAGAAGTCCGATGAGCCCAACTCCATCTCTGTCACTCTGCTTCCTCTGGATGTAAGAAAAGCTTGTTACTACATACGCAGTACACTTTTCAAATGGTTAAAACACACGTGGTCATCCAATTCTAGAAGACGTAGTTTGATGCGCAGCTTTTGTAGAATGGGCCTTCAGAACCACACTGACTAAAAACTGTAAAAACTAATCTTGATTCTACGGCTGAATATGGACCTTTGTTTAATTAAGCTTCAGTCTTCTGGTTTTAAGCACATGCACCAGGCGTGCCTGCTACCCGCTCACTTCCCACTTTGATTTCTCTTTTATCAGTTTGTTTCATATGCTGGAGAGCCTATGGTCAGTCATTCCACCATTACAAATGTGTTGATGATTACCCGTCCTTGGGGTCCAGATCATATTCCGCCCCCCCAAACCGAAGCACAAGAAAGCCACAAAGTAGAACCAAACGCTTATGGGCTTTATCAGGAGAGCCCGTTTAATTTCCCCCCCTCGTTTTTCCTCTTCGGCTCATCTTCTCCTCACTTCCACAATGTATATTTTTGATTAATTCCATAAATTTATTTTCTCCTCTCCCTCTTTGTTCACTCGGTGGTTTTCCTTCAGTCCAGATGGTCTCGGATGATGTAAATACTTAATCGAGTCAAGAGCACAGTTTCCCTTTCATCTCTGCGCCCCACACCTCCACCACTTAATCACTACCCTCCTCCATGCATATTTCACAGCCTGGAGAGGAAGAGACCCCAGAGAGGAACCAAGAGAGAGAGAGAGAGAGAGAGAGAGAGAGAAAGATGGTACCAGCGAGAGCATGGAAGATGGCACTGAGTCTGCTCTCTAAACACAAGTGGTTGCAGGAGTAGAGAAAAACACTCCAGGGTCAGAGCGGCGAGTTGAGTGGAACCATCTTATTTAAAGGATAGGAAAAGAACATTCTGTGGCAAACGAGGTGGATGCTCAATTCCCAACCCTTGATGTGGAGAAAAGGAGGAAACTATAGGCCAATGGTGTTGGGCTGAGATTGAAAGGCACGCAAATAAACTCACTCTCAGTCCTGAAGGCAGTGTGAAAGTTCTCAGACATTTCTGTGCTCAAAGAAGAGTTTTTGTTTTATAATAACAGCAACAATACATTTTATTTATAATGCACTTTACATTTCAAATAAAATGTCAAAGTGCTACAATAGCTGGGGGTTAAAAACAGTTCCCAAAGTATAATAAAAACAAAAACACAATAAAACGCCATAAAAGCAAAATTGTTAAGTAACAATGTTAGTTTGAAAAAGGAATGTCTTTAGGTGCTTTTTGAACACCTCCACAGTTTGTGGGGCCCTCAGGGTCTCTGGGAGGGCATTCTATATACGCGTGGCAACTGCCTGGAAGGCCCTGTCTCCCATAGTGGAGACTTTAGTCTTGGGTTGGTGCAGGCAGTAGGTAGAGATGGAGGAGCGGAGGTTTTGTGGGGCTGTGTGCCAGTTGAGGAGATCACTGAGGTAGGCAGGGGTTTGCACTGATGGGTGAAGAGACAGATTTTGTAATGGATTCTGTGTTGAATAGGCAGCCAGTGGAGTGATTTCAGGACCGGAGTGATATGATCGTATTTGCGCCTCCTCATCAGTACTCAGGCAGCACAATTTTGCATACACTGGAGCGTTTGCAGGCTCCCGCCAGTGACGACAAGGAGGGCATTGCAGTAGTCCAACTTGGAGGAGATAAAAGCATGGATCAACTTCTCAGCATCCGCTTGGGAGAGGTAGGGACAAAGTTTGGCGATGTTTTTGAGATGGAGGAAGGAGACCTTGCAGAGGTGGCGGATATGGGTGTCAAATGTGAGATTTGAGTCAAGTCTGACCCCAAGGTTTGGAACAGAGGAAGACAGGGGAATGTGATGACCAACAATTGGTATACTGGTGAGGAAGGATGACTGGGTTTGATGTGGGGCGCCAATCAGGATGGCTTCGCTTTTGCTGCTGTTTAATTGAAGGAAGTTGTCAGACATCCATGTCTTTATCCCCTCCAGGCAAACCTGAAATGCAGACAGTTTTAAACTCAAGAATATTCAAACATTGATATATATTACTGGAATGGACAACCACTATTCGCTGCTATGGACAGCGACGTGTGCACTTAGGCGCCATTACTATGCATTGAGTTTTGTCAACAAAACCAAGCTGTTCTGATGTGGAATGAGCACGCGTCTGTTATAAGCACGGTCGAAGCACCCTTAACTCTTTTCTGATTTTCATAAAATATGTCTCAAATTAAAGCTGAGAAAATTGCCAACGTTCTGATGGGAGCATCGGGACATTTCCTGAAGTTTCCCCATGATTTGGCGGGCTAAGCCGTGAGGCAGACACCCTGTCTACTTTTAAGACTAATCTTAAAACTTTCCTTTTTGACAAAACTTATAACTAGAGTGGCTCATGTTACTCTGAGCTACCTTTTATAGTTTTACTGCTATAGGCTTAGGCTGCTGGAGGACATCAGGATCTAATTTTCTCACTCTATAGAGTTCTACTGTTCTTCAATTAAGCAATATGTGTTGTCATTTCTGCTTTAACTTTCTGTTCTCTCTCTTTTTTCTTCATAGTAGGTACACCTGGTCTGGCGTTCTGTTAACTGTGACATCATCCAGAGAAGACGGCTCACCTGCTATTACCATCTAATGTAGAACAGATTACTAGATCAATGTGTGCTTCTGTGCTTTTTTGTCTCTCTTGTTGTGTCTCTGCTCTGTCTTCTGTAACCCCAGTCGGTCGAGGCAGATGACCGTTCACATTGAGCCCGGTTCTGCCGGAGGTTTTCCTTCCCGTTAATGGGGAGTTTTTCTTCCCACTGTCGCTTCATGCTTGCTCAGTATGAGGGATTGCTGCAAAGCCATGTACAATGCAGATGACTCTTCCTGTGGCTCTATGGTTCCCCAGGAGTGAATGCTGCTTGTCTGTCACACAGACAGAGAAAGGGGAAAGGAGAAGCAGAGACAGGGAGAACATACCAGTCAAGAGTTTGGACACACCGTCTCATCATAGCTTAGCCAGCCTTCTCAATCAATGGTTAATCTTTATGTTATTCTTACCTCTTGGAACGTCTTCCAGACTGTTGGAAAGCCATCTCAGATAACCAAACATAGGGAGGCAATTTTGAAGAATCCATAATTCTACCTAATTCTATATACTTTTTTGTCATAGGTTTGATATCTTCACCATGTGTCTACAACGTAGAAGTATAAAAATCAGGGAGAGCCATTGAATGACCAAGGTGCGTTCCAACTTTTGACTGGTAGTGCAGATTAAAGCTGATTTAGATGCAACTGGGCAGTTTTAAGTGAGCGTGTTCACACTGTGTCTTTACTGATTAGTTCCCAGTAATCCCCTCTAAATGCCTATTAACAAGTAGTCACGTCACGCTGTCGGCTGACAGCTGAGCGGCTGCAAATCTGTGGCCGGTCTGACTTTTAAGCCGTCCTCAATCTGTCTGCGGTGCGTTCACACCTCTGTCTACTATTGTCAAGACAGATCTGATCCGGGAGGACGGATGTTAGTGCAGGGTTTAGGTGTCATGTTTCTCAGGAATGTTTGCCTAATCTTCATCTGTTCTCTGTCTTTACAAGCGTGTTTCGGAAACGCCGTCATGTCGATTTCTATTTCCGATTTATTATCACACTTAGCAACATAGATCAAAGATTTTGAAAACCCAAGATGCCCATAGCAAGTAATAAATTGTTCCTCATATGGGGGAGGAGGAAGAACCTGTCAGTGCCCACTTAATCCTGTGCGGGGTCACGGGAGCTTGAGGTTTAGGCCAACGGTCAATTGGCCCCTGGAAATGGCCCCAGCTCATCAGACAGCCGTTACAGAGACGAGCGAGTCAACCATCCATGCACACATTCACACCCCAAGGGGATTTTAGAATCTCCAGAAGACCTACTAATGAGCAAGGAGAACATGCAAACTCCACACAGAAAGCTCTTGAAGGGGTAGAGGGAAGACCAGATTCAAGCCCAGGACTATTTTGTTGTGAGATAACAATGCTAGAAAAGCCCTGATTTTACCTATCCTGTCTTAAGATCAAAATATGTCAGTGTCACTAGATCAGGGGTTAAAGCAAAAATAATCAATTTGATGGATTTTTTTTCTAGTCAGCCCATATTTTCTATAGCGAAGCACGAGGAGTTCCCTAGTTGGTCATGGCGTTTATCAGCTAAGTTACTGGAAGTGAGGAAATAAACGCAGACAGATGACATGAACACAGGTGGAAATAACTCATTAATTAACTGCAAGAGCAGTGACAGACACACCTACTGAGGGGATTTGTTCTCAGATGTTCAATCACCTGAACTTTCTGACCTGCTGGTTCGCATAAATCCAAAGAAAACATTTGACCACCACTACTTTCATTCATGCCATCTGTGGCCAGTTTGAGATGTTCTTCCAAAAGTTAAAATGATGGAACACCGATAAACCTCAGAAAGTCTGCTTTGCAAAGACCCGCCCTACTCTCTTCCTGATTGGGTAATGTCCAGGCTCTGCCAGGTTTCATTGGTTTAGTGCAGCTTCTGTATAAAACCTTGAGTAAAAAGTCTAAACGGAACCAAGTGGATCTATTTTTTATGCGTTCATCTTCCAATTGATGGAAATCCATCGCAGTGACGGAGAACTTCAACCCATGCACTTGATAGCAGTTTTTGTCCCTTATTTGATTTCAAGAATTAAAACCAAAATGAGAAATTAACAATATTTTTGGTGTTTTTGTTTTATTTTATAGTGTGACACAACTTACATACACGATTGTTCCTTAAAATGATGCCGGACATCATTAAACAACACATTTTTACCTTCATAATTTTTAGCCAACCAGTACTGCTTACATTTTTTTGCAATAAGAAGCAAACTTAGTTATTTGTGGGTGAGGAATGCAGAAGCTAGAAAGCTATTGAAGCAAAGCTTGTTTGGCAAGAAAAATCTTAATGGGTAGTCACACAGAAGCTTGGTAATTAAATAGAAATACTAGCTAAGATTTTGATGAATATGCTAGCTTTTTAATATGAAAGCCCTAAAGCCCTAAAATATAAATTTGCTTTATAAAACAATTACTTACAGGTCTAATGGTCAAAAATGACAAAATATACTTCTTAGGTTAATTCAAAACTATCAACTCAACTGAAATCCTCTGCATTTATCTTCCTGCCCACTTGGTACCTGGACTCTCTGTAGTCCAGGAACTTGGGATCAAGGTAACATAAGGATGCAACTGCGAGAATAAAACTCATTCAAACAAAACGTGGCATCAAAGAAAGGTGAGGCTGCAAGCAGAAGAAGAAAAACAGTGACACTTTAAAAAGTGTCACTGTTTGTGTTGAAAAAGTACACTGTGCGGGGTTTCTGTGAGGTTGTGATAAAAATATTTCATTTGATGGTCCTAATTCCAGGCCTGAGCTCTTAAATACAGAGATATTTCCATCGTAGTTCTTTGATCATATTTGGTTAGGTCTTAAATGTTTATTTGAGGAATAGGCTCACAGCCTTTCTTAGATCTGTGATTTGTAGTTCTGGCTGAGGATTTCAGGTATTACTCTGTCACAAGCCGACAAACCCCATGATGAAGTAACGCAATAAAGATGTTCAGCTTTCTGCTCCCAAAACTGATGTTATTTTTTTTTTCCACATCGTTCCACATGGGAAAATTTATATTAACAGGGACTTTACTGAAAACCCTGAGTTTTTAATAGTTGGCGAAGACCTGTTACCAATTACTGTTATGAAACCTGACATTTACTGCAGTCGTCATGCTGTTATAAAGCACTATAAAGTATTTAATTTAACTTACTAAGGATTATAGAATGCCTGAATGTGGGGAGATCTCTTGCTTTCCACAATTGGATAATTTATTACTTAAGAACAACAGGAGCAGCACAGAAGTAGCATTGATATCCAGATAAGACATCGCTTTTCATCTTTTTTTTCAGTTCTTTCCTTCTTTTTCTCCCCCATGTGCGCTGACGACAAATCAGCGTGTGATCTCCCCTGTCTGCGTGAGTGGAAAATTGTGGTTCAACTGAGCCAAATATATTATGACTCCAGGCACAGGCGCGTCAGTGGTGCGTCCAGGAACGCTGAGAAGCATCTGAACACGTTGATTTATCTTTATGCTACACAGTCACCCCCAAAGTTCCACCTGAAGGTAGTGAAGACAGCCAGTGAAACATTGCAACCCAAACGGCGAAGGGAAAAGCTGTGTTTTGCCCAAAAGCAATGATTTATATGCTTATAGTTACCATGTAATGTGCATGTGCACGGCTCCCTGCAGGATACGGAGAGGTATTAGCCGCATTTTATTCTTTTACGTGTTTAGGCGGGTTTTTCTGCATGCGTTTGAGTCTCTGTGAGATCATGATCACTCTGAGGCTGAACAGGGCCATGATCCTAGCCATCTGGAAGAGGTCTGTGTTCGCAAACATTCTGCCTACGAAGAGGAACGCAAGTCTACAGCAGAGAGAGAGAGAGAGAGAGAGAGAGAGAGAGAGAGAGAGAGAGATGCTATTCCTTCTGGATCTGCGACTGTCTAAACTAGGAAAGGATATCACAGGAAAGCAATAAGCAGCAGAGAGTTGTTAGCCTTAGAGGTCGGCCTATCGGCACCCTCTTCCCGTGTTTGCACACTCCAGTTTTCCAGGTTCCTCTTTTTATCTTTAGCCTAGTTTCACGCTGTTGTTGGAAGCGCACAAAGGAACTCTTAGGCTTTTAGATAACACACAACAAAGTCATGCACTCCAAACGTTGCTGCAGGGGTAGTTGTAGAAAATGTTGCTGTTCGCAGTTTTGCCAACGACGGCATCTCTTCAGACAACATCTAAGGAACATGGGCTTCACATAAACTCAGCGTAACATAGCGATGTAATCCAAACATAATTTGTTTGGAAGCTGATATTTACATTCCAAATGAAGCAGAACTCTTGTAAGAAAAGTAGCGTTCATCGCTAATGCTCGGTTTGCATCCTCCCTTGGTCATTGCCCCTTTACAGGCCAGGGAGAGTCTCTCCTTCATGGCTTGGAAAAAGCCAATATCCAGAAAGTCTTTACAATCGCTCCATATTTTTCGATAATGGACTTTTTCTGTATTCACTGCTGACTATTATTTAGCACATCTGTTACTTGTTAACACGGTGAGTGAATCAACCAATCGCAAAACAGCAACTCAGTGCATCCAGGCGTGTAGACATGGCAAAGATGACTCACTAAGGCTTAACCCAGCAGCAAAAAAAGGAATTTTAAGGGAGAACTGAATGGTTACATGGTTGTTAATCTAGATAGGCTGGTTGATATGCAACCATCTCCCAGGGTTACAGTGGATAGTCAAAAGGAAAAACATTATCAGGCATGTGGGTGATAATGCCTTGGTACTGTCAGAGGAAATTAGATTAAAAAAGACACTTGATACAGCCAAGGTATAAGGAATATCGCTCTGAACGTCCAGTAGACCACACTGGGTCCTATTCCTGTCAGCTAAGAAAAGGCCACCTAGGCTGCTGTTCCCAAAAGCTTGCTGTAATTGGACAACAGCCGATTATAAAATGATTCCCTTGTCTGAGTGGTCTCAATTTCAGCATTCAGACTCTAGGGTCAGCTATGACGTAAACCACTTGATGGCTTGTATTCATCCTGTTTTGGATCAATGGTTAAGCCTGGTGGTGAAGTTGGTGTTAGAGATGTGTTATTGCCCCACTTATAGGCATATATACATTGTTTAAACTCCAGAGCCTACATGAGCATTGTTGCTGACCATGATTCAGAAAGTGTGTTTTTAGAAATGTTTTTTTGAAAAAACAAAACCGGTTGGATATGCTAACTATCGTCCTCAACTAATAGAGTAACTATTAACAACTTCCAGTTGTTGTCCAGGTTCTAGCCACCTACTACAAGCCAATAAAAATGCATGTTTGCCTGTAAACACTAAAGTTTGCAAAAAAAAAAAAAGGTGACTGCACATTTATCAATTAGCGTGTACATTTATTCAAAAGGCAAACTGCGAGAAGTGCAAATAAGCACCTAAAACGCATGGCAGCCATTTTTGTTTTTGAAGGGCAGGAATGGAGAGAAATCTCCACCTTGAGGGTCCATCCTGTATTTTTTTTAGGATTTTGAACTTTGAAAAACATGGAGTGCTAATGAACAATAATTTTTCTCTGAGACAATATCACAACAAATAGAAGAAGTGCTTCGCCTGCTACAATTTCTTGAAAGTATGTAGGCGCTGGACCATTAAGCTTTTATTCACAAGTTTCTCGCCATTCAATAAAGCTC
Organism: Fundulus heteroclitus; assembly: GCF_011125445.2. Classification (NCBI taxonomy): domain Eukaryota; kingdom Metazoa; phylum Chordata; class Actinopteri; order Cyprinodontiformes; family Fundulidae; genus Fundulus; species Fundulus heteroclitus. The sequence goes on from NC_046374.1 coordinate 9,783,376, forward strand.
GACAAACACAAAGAAGAAGGGTTGAAAAATGGCAAAAGGATTAGGCAACATTTATATAACTGAAATCATAAATGAAGGGAGTAAAAAAACTGGAGCTGAGACATAAAATGAGAAGAATAGGAGTATTTCCAAAGGGAACATTATTTGCTTATATAACCACAGGGAAGTGGTGGAAAAAAGACTGAAGATACAACACAAAGCTAAAACATACAAATTGTGTTTTTGGGCAAGCTTTTTAAATGCTAATTGCACTTTGATGGAAAAACATGTCATTTCTGAACAACAAAATAGGAGATAATTGGCTCGTCATCATGTTTATGTGTTGTGTTGGTGATAAAGCATTTTATCTTCTACTCTCTATCCACTTTCTGGCTTTTCCATCTATTTGCACTCTGTCATGTTGTAAAAGTGAAAGATATTCAGATCTAATGTAATGCAAATGTGAGGCGGGTCTGTGTGTTCTTTACGTCAGCGGCGGGTTTTTACCCCGGACACTTTCCCATGGATGTCACTTTTTGCTCTCACACACAGATCCTAACTGAGGCAGTGAGGCCTGCAGTGCTTTAGATGTGCTGTTCAGGGATCTTTTGTGTTTTGGTGTAACTTTGGCCGTTCCTTGTTTTCTTCATTGGCGGAAAATGGCTCTCACTAGGGTTTGGTGAAGTCTTCAAAATGGCCTTACAACCTTTTTCAACATCATGTCTTCTGCATTCCTATATAATCCCTTACTGTTCACATGGGTTATGGGTTTATAACTTCCTCCTAATTGGCGTAATAATGGTCGATTGATGTCAACTCCATGGTCACTTTCAGGACCTTTCAGTTTCAGGATGTGTTGCTTGTTGCTTGAACCATACACCTAAGCTGCTAATGTGGAACTTTTTCTCTCATTAAATATTTTAAAAGAGTGTAGGACAATTAATTATTGTTGCAGATACATTAAAAACGGGCTTGGAGACAAACATAAATTCAGTTTCTGTGTTTGTCAAGTTTCACCAGCTTTTGTTTAGAACACCGTTAACAACTTTCCAGTCCCACACTCTCAGCCTTCTGGGCTGGTACAGGATGACTTTCACTAGCCACAAACACATAAACATGCATACATGCACACTCGTGTGAACGTTTGGCAATTTTCATCGCTCCATTATCAGCAACGGTTTAGTGGTCACACGGAGCACTTCATAAAATTGATTTATGAGCTGGCCGCCATTAGAACAGCGAGCCTTTGAATAACACAGCTTGCATAATTATCGTAAAACAATGGTCATTAACACGTTAATGGCGTCGTTAGAAGATGCTCCGGGACCGTTTTTGAGCTTCTGAGGCAAAACTTTGGGGCCGTTCAAGTTGACGAAGGGCTTCTGTTGGATGTGGTTTATGATTTTTATGAGTTGTGTGCATAAAAAAGGAGAATTTGTCTGTTTTTCTAATACTTGGTGTTAGATGTATGGGGTGAAACATGCTAAATGGCGGCTGTAATTACAATGCAGCAGCGTATTTTAGCAGAGTGCTGAATTAGCTCTGGATTTGCTATAACCTCTCATTTTCCAGATTTTAAATAAAACAAATGTATGTTTTGAGTTTGAGGAAATTATTGCATCTTTTAAACAAATTATGATTGGAATAGTACTTTTTTTATAATAGTCTTTTGACATTTACTTCTACTATTTAGATCTATGGTTATATAGTAATACCCATGAGAGATTACTATATTGCTTGTGTAAACAGGTCTCTCTTGTAAATGAGAACTCATGTCTCAGTGAGACTACCCATATAAATAAAGGTTTAATAAAAATGATAAAATAAGACAAAAAGCTTTTTTGTTTTTATGACAACTATCTTTATTTTGCAGTGTTTGAACTTTTAACAATCACCCACACAGCTAGTTCTTTTAACATATGGTGACTTGCTACAACAAACACCATTTTCTATCCAAGCTACCTGATAGGATGGAAATAAGAATAAACAACTTGCAGTATTTGGAGACCAAGCCAGCACAGACCTAAAAGAAGAAACATTCAGCGTTTGTTCCAGCATGCAGTTATCATGTTAAGTATCGTTCTGAGGAAAACTTTGCTTTGTTGCTTAATCTCTTGCTAACATTTACGTGTGACACAGACATAATATTCAGTGAGAAAGTATTTCCAATAAAATCGGTGGATTGTTCTGATCCAGAGAGAATATACTCCCCCTGTGAGAGCTGGGGGAACCGTGTGAGGTCTTTTGTTAACGGATTATTTTGGTGAAATGGCACAGCACGTGTTCTGTTCAGAGGTAGAGCACGCTGCAATTAAGGAGGATTCTAGGCCCAAGGTGGTGGACATGAAGACCAAGCTTAAAGTCCTTTACGCGTTGCCACTTGGACTCATTGGTCCTTCTGTTTGAGCTCCCCAGCTGGCAGCAGAAAAAGCTGATCTGGCTCCAATTTTACACTTTGCCAAGAAGGGAGAGTAAGAGAGAGCAATCAGCGCAAACAAACGTTGTGTGTTACTGCCATCGTACAGCTTTGCGGGGCCAGCGGGGTTCTGAAACAATCAGTGGGATCCTTTGTGACGTGCTAAATTGGCCCTGGGACAATTCGTTTCCTTGCCAAATCATACCCCCATTTCATACCCACACATTACACCTGCTTCAGTTTAGTGTCTATGTACTAAACTATCGTGAATCAGTTTATTTATTTTTAAGGTCATTAGGGCTTTTGATGAATTATGGAGAAAAATAATCATAGAAATGCAAAAAACGTCATGTATAGTCAACTGTATAGAGACATTGGAATTTATTACATAATACAAAACAAGCAGCAGAAAGTTTTCATAAATCTGGAAGATTTGAATAAGGCCATGTTTCAGTTCTCTTAATCTTTTGTGTGGCTGTTGTTCAAGTGGTAGTTATTGTAACTAACTTCTGATGTTCCAATTGAATGGAAAGTCATTTTGAATTCACTATTTTGCCAGTGCTGTCTTATTCTAAAGCTACTTTAAAGTAATTAGATTCAATGGTCAACAACTGTCTGATATCTCCCGTGATTAAAAAGGTGGTGAAATAATACTCTATATCACATCAGCTTCCGGGTCTCTTTCATTTAGCTTACCAAAAACTTCAGGATTCGGCATTATGAATTTTCCTGACAGTTCCCACCTTGAACCTTAAGGCTCCCACATACTCGGGCGTACTGTGCGCGGACTCCGCGCTGACTCTCTGTGGACGTTTTACCCTTCATAGTCAAGCGTACCTATTGCCTACATTTCTTGTGCTCCCACAGTTTTTGCCAGGGGGACGAAGCGGCGGAACGGATGGTAAAATGTTTGATTAGCTAGCTGAGCACCTAGAGCCCTTTATTTTCCAGACGGCTCCCACTGAACACCTGTCAGTGCCACCAGAGAGGGACTGTGGTGCCGTGTGTCCTTGTGACCGCCTGTTTGGATCAAGCCCAGTGTCACAAATAAAACAGTTCCATGTAAAGACTTCTTGCTGCCGAACAGTTCATAGTGTGACACCGCGTACGCGGTCGTAAAAATTGAGCTCTGCACGTACCTGTATGCGCGACCTTCCTTCAACCACAGCCAGATGCAACCTGGAACCTTGCCCCGGTGTGGGTACTTTCATTAAGATCGGAGGCTTGAATATATGTGTAAAGTATCAGAACTTTAGTTTGACAATATTGCTGGGATATTGAATAAAAGAGAGGCTGAAATGCTACAACCTTGGCGTAGAAAAGTAAAGAATTACTGAGTGGTGAAGTGCATAAAAACAAGCTCAGAAAGGCGTGAGTGTGAAGAGGGTGGGGTTTGGTCCATGAGGGTTTTGAAACTGACAGGAGAGAGAAGGAATGGTCAGAGAGGTTCACCTTCTCTACCTGCTGTCCCTTCAAGGCACAGTTGCCACTCTTGATAACACACAGTCACAGTCTGCCACATGCTCACATATACACTAGTGTATAGCAGGTTTTTGCTGTTGCCGGAGGCAAGATTGTGGGGGGGAAAAAATGCTAGGCCAGGGTCAGACACCACAGGCTATCTCAATAAAACATGAACACCTATAGCGGATGGGCTCTTTTCAACATGGCTGCACCCTCCTACTCTCCACACATACATACACAGACTCGCTCACATCCATACATACATGGTAGTCAGGGCTGAACAGCCAGCCTGGGGAGTTTGGCTCAGAGTAGAGGCGTGATTCAACTAAAAATCATCTTCACTTACTTCATTTCCCAGGAGGCCCGGCTGACACCAGCTGTCCCAGATCGCCACATACTCAGCCAGACATTCTTCTCATCGTTGCAGTTAAGGACATGCCATTGCTATTACTCGTGGGCTGGATAAAATAGTTAGTCCAGATGAGTGCGGTGCCCTTGGGCCTGATATGTCTGGCCCTACCCACTCATGAGGAATATTGCTTAGTTGACAGTTGTTCAGCATGCAGTCACCGAATCGCTCCATAAAGAAGGCAAACCACAACAGGTATTTGCTAAAGAAAACTTGCTGGTCTGAGAGTACTGTATCCAAAGATGTTAATGGAAAATTTCACGGAAGGAAAAAGTGTGGTGGAAAATTGATGCACAAGCAAAATGGATAACTGGACCCTTTAGAGGAATGGAAGGTGAAGGACATTCAAAAGTCTAGGTGAGATCCACAAGGTGTGGACTGCAGCTGGAGTCACAACACATAGATGTATCCAGGGTGTGGGCTTTAACTGACACCTGCCATGTAAAATCATTCTTGAACCAGAGAGAATGTTAGAAGCATTTTACCTGGGCTAATGAAAAAAGGCCTGAATGCTGCTCATTGGCCCTGTTTCTATTACAGATGAAAATATACTTTTTTTCTATAGGGAATCAAGCTCCCAGAGTCTGGAGGAAGAGTAGAAAGACACACAATCTAAGCTGTTTGAGGTCTAGTGGGAAGCTTTTGCAGTTAGTGAGGATTTGGGGTGCCATGACATCTGCTGGTGTTGGAACACTGTGTTTAATCAAATCCAAAGACAGCAGCACCCTCTACTAGGGAAATCAGGAGCCATTCATGCTTTCATCCGTGGACAACTTTTATGAAGATGCTGGTTTTATTTTCAAGCAGGACTTTTTCAACTGCTCATATTGACAAAAGCACAAATACATGCTTTAAAGAACATGGTGTTACTCTGCTTAATTTGCCAGCAAACTAGTGTGTACTAAACGCAATTGTTGCTCTATGCACTAGTGTCAAGAGGATTGTCAGAGACCCCAGGGCCAACAATGCAGATGAGTTGAAGGCGGTTTTTATAACAACCTGGACTCCCTAAACATCTCAACAAACCCAAAGGTCTCCATTCCAGTGCATTGATGCAGTAATTCATGCAAAAGGAGCCTCGGCCAATAATTGGGTACATACATATATACCGTGAAGAGCATGGACACATTGCTCTGTGGGCCAATATTTCTATAATATAAATAATGTTTTAATGCAGTTTTCTAGTTTCTTTAGAAACTGAATTCTTGGTTTTTATCAGCTGTAAGCTGTAATCGTACAAATTAACTTTTTGGTGATATACTTATTTATTCTGAAGTTTAACAGCTGTCATCCCCTTACAGAAATGCTCAGAATCCACAATATCTGATCTAAAGGTAGCAGCCCATACTTGTTAGTAAGTGGCTGTTGTGGCAAAAAAAAAAAAAAGCAAGTAAAGAAAGGAGAGGCTGAGTCTTGTAAAGTTAAGTATGTCATACTAATCAGAAAGAAGAGTTGTCATAGTTCTATGAACTGAGCCTGATAGCAGAAAATGTCCACCTCAGAGATAATGGGTGATTTATGCAGTGACAGCCGCTTAGCATCATAGTTGTCACCACAATGACACTACATCACTGATGTGGACTAAACACATGTGGGACACAGTCTTGTTTTGCTTGGTGTGATGAAGACACATAAAATATGTTTTTTTTTCTTTTATTATACAAAAACAACTACACCAATCAGGTAGAACATTAGGACCACTGATAGGGGAAGCAAAAATCTCGGAAAATCTCTTTATCATAGCATCTTTTGTATGATGGGATATATTGAGCAGTCAGGGTGGTCGTGTTAACCCCTGCTGTAAGAATCAACAACAAGCAAGTGAGCATCAGAACTGAACAGTGGAGTAATGGAAGAAGCAACGGAGGAAGTATGGTGTTTTTGGCAATGGTTTGTTGGTACTTTAACAAGTACCACATACCTAAGGATTGCTGGAGACCACGTACAGCCTTGCATATAGATTGTATTTCATGATGGCAGTGGCCATCAGTAACATAATTAGCACAAAGCAGATTTGGTTAAGGAATAGTTTGAAGAGAATAGCAAGGAATTGGAGGTGTTGACTTCGTATTCAGATTCCCCAGTTCTCAAATCGAAAAGAGCCTGTGTGTTATATGCTACACGTAAAAGCCAGATCAACTAAGGCTCCATCTTGCAAATGACAGGATTTAGTATCTACTGCTAATATCTTGGTGCTGAATACCACAGCACACCTTAATTGGTCTAATGTCAACCATGTCTTAATGGGTCAGGACAGTGTGGCAGCAAACAAGGGACCAACACCCTGTTAGGAAGATTAACTTTACTGGACCACTGTCAGAGAACACAATGGAGCTTCTGACTAGTACCGGTCAAGGTCTAGCTTTTCAGTATGCTCATAGTTTCCTCTTTACTGTAGAAATGCAGTCTTGAAGGAACTTTGGTCTGGAAAAACCAACTACAATCTTTTGGCTTCATTTAGCTAAAAAGAAGTGAACTTTCTAAAGATTATAACTTAATGACTGTAACATGCATATATTCATGAGCGGTGATCCATTTCTCAAAGTGGCAAAGCTGTGATTAACACAGATAACGTGTTTGATGTAAATCAAGGTCCGAGAAAGACATGCGTTTCTCTTCCCTCTCTGTATCCACAACATTTATACCATATGCATGTCGAGAATGTGTTCCTGTGCAATAGACTCAGTCTCTGTTCAAATGAAAGGCAGACTTTTATTGCCACATTTGCTAAAATGAAGTTAAGAGAGGTGGGAAGGAACAGAAATCAAAACGAGAGCAGAGAAATTACTTATAACCAGCAAAAGACAAAATGTTTGAAAGAAATCTGCACTTGAGCTAAAAAAAACAAAACAAAAAAAGGAGGCACTGCACAAATACTCTTTAGCTCAAGAACATTAGGCTGCCTGAGAAATGAAGTGTTAGACTGCAGCGACGGTCTAGGTCAATGCCTGGTCAGCAGACATTTTTGCTATAAGAAGCATATAGAGGAGAAAAAAAAATCCTTTTAAGCATGGGACATCGTTGTCTTTAGTGGTTCCAGCGTATAACTTAAAACACTTCCTGCTCTGGCACCAGACACTTCCATCAGAGGTTTTGCAAAGTCCATTTTTATGGAAACTAAAGATGTTTTCCATCACTGTTCAACAGGATCTGACAAGATAATGGATGGTTTTAAATGCCTGTTTTCTTACGCGGCAGAGCTATGCACCAGTATCTGACCCCCTCGCTGTTTTTCTTTGCTTTGGCTTTTTTTGTCACACTAAATGGTTCAGATCAGATGGGATTATTTCATTTAACAAGGAAAAGGCTATTTATCATTGCCGTGCAAAAATGGCTGCTATACCTGGTAATAAGTTGTCCTACACTCAGGGTCAACTTCAAGCTTTGAATATAACTGGCAATTAATCTTGTAGACTTCTTTGGGGGAATATTTTCCCTTTGTTCTATGCAAAAAAGTTTTAATTCAGCGATACCGTGTGTTTTCTGAGCATTATCTGCCCGACAAAGACTTTATCCCCGTACTGTAGGTTGAACCAATTAACCCTTTTATGATGGGATGGTAACTGAATGATAAAAGCAGCACACATGGCATCATTATTTGTGTTGTTTTGGACAACTCTTATTGGTTTGTTGACTGCAACAAGAACTTTATATGAAATACCAGATATTCTATGAATGAGGATAGCTGAAAAGGTGACAGTAGCTACAACAAATTTTTGTTTTTGTTTTTTTTGTCTACTGTATACGTAGCCACCTTCACTACTCAGTACCAGAGTGCAGAGAAACTCTAAATGCATTGGGCTTCTAAGAGGAAGGAAATATAAAAAAGTCTCCTTTTCAGAAAGGTTTAGTAGCTCTGATGCTCATGAGTAGATAAAACAGGTTACAGTTTCTGAAAAGGTTCCCATGTAAGGGCACTCTGAGAGTGTAGTCATGTGTTTACAAATGTGTGAGAAAGAGTGTGAGTTCAAGGCCGGGCCAGTTTCTGGTAAAAGACCAGGGTCTGTGAAGTTCAAGGATTTTCCATCGACACAACCACTGTGATCTGTAGCAGAGAAATCAACCTAATGTTAATCACTAAGGCACTTCTAGCTTATATATGTGTGCACACTGCACAACGTGTTAGTGGTGGAGTATCAATATGGAAACGTTTGTCCCCCTTAGGTTTTTATCAACACCAAGGCATGCATAAAAAATGCAGAGTGATTTGGGTTTTTACATACTTTAGCCATAAAGTTGTCAATCTAGTGGTGAACATCAATAGCCTCTTTCAGAGAATCCTTTTGCGCTATATGTGTTCTGGACCTCTCACGAAGAACTCAAATGTCTTAACACAAAATGGGATATTAAAACTGAGATGACCCATTGGAATTACTCCCTAATCTATCTCAGGAGTTAGTGACAAACCCCTAACCACTAAGGAGTGTAAAGGGTAATGCAGGATTGCAAAATGTGTTTCATACAGGTATGGAATAAAGCAGCAACCTTCTGTGGGTGCAAATAAAACACACCTCATTGCATGTGCTTTCAGTGTCAGGCTGATGTGAGAAATACTCTAATTTGCAGAATCTGATAGTGACATGCTGTGGACCAAAAAAACAACAACTAATTTGCTGAATTTCTGATTACATTTGAATAGCCTGTATGAGGATTGTCACATAACTTCCCCCTGTGGAAAAATCCTCTACCTCTTTGGTTCTGTAGTCCCAGCTACATGCTCTCAAAGCACACATGGCCTGTGAACTTTGCGGATCGAGTTGTACAGTTTAAAAGAACAAAGTGATCTCCGATGGGGGATTTTGTGGCTGTGTGTTTAATAACTGTGATCAACAAGGGGTTGTTACTTACTAATTATTCAGTAAGTACATCCCAACAGCCAAAGTTTCTTAAGGGAGGCATTGTGAACATAAACCTGAGCTTGGTTCAGAGCAGTATATAGATCAAAGGGTTGCAGCGAAAGTCTTTCTAATCAGCCAAAAATGGTCCAAAATGAAGGCACCCTTTGTTCAGAAAACAGCCACCTTGGCAATTATCTACATTGCCCTGCTATTTGGCTTTGTTACCCATATTTTTACATCTAAATATTTGTTTGGCATCATTACTAACAAAAACTGTCCGATTTTCTTTATTGAAAGAAACAGCAACTTGTTTAATTTCTGTGAAACTCATTCAATAGTATTCCAGTCTAAAACTTGATCTACAGTTTACAGTGGATCAACCTCAGGGGCCCCTAGTGGCTGCGGGGCCCTAAGCAGCTGCTTAATCTCCCTAATGGTTGGTTTGGCTCTGACCAGTCCATATGATCAATATTTTTAATCAGTAAAAAATTACAAATTATACAATCATTTTAAAGAAAAAAATTCACAGAATTTTACTAAATTGCTTAATTGGATTTATATTTTAAATACGTTGTCATACAATTAATGTGCAAAACCTCAGAAATGTAGACAAGATGAATTAACATACACGAGAGGTTGTTACAGAACATTTGTTGACATCTATATAAAGAACATTTGCCACTATCGTTGAGTGGCATGCTGTGGAAGTGGGTTTATGGCACATTTTTGATATGCTTCTAACATATAGTGAGAAAATTGCATTTGTGTGTGTCGGGACATGGTTGTGTCTTCAGAAACGTCAAAGTGTGAAGGGGGTGTGAAGTGTGAGGGTATTTGTATTACCGTAGTTTATTTGTGTTTGAATGTATACTCATTGTGCACACACAGACACACACATTTTTTTTCTTTCATGTCTGTGAAAAGAAGAGGCTGCAAACATGAGAAAAAACATTAGTGAGCAAACAGCATCATTAAACCCAAAGCCCAAGGCCAAGAAGCACAGCAGACAGGTCAGGGATAAAGTTGTGGAAAGGTTTAACTGCGGCTTTGTTAAGAAAACAATATCAACAGCGTTAAACCGATCATGGAGAACTTTTCAATCCGTCGTCCAAAAGTGGAAAAAATAGGAAAGCTGAAACATGATCAAACTAAAACATGGCTGCCCAGTAAAACCAAAAGGCCAGACAAGGAGAGCATTTATCACAGAAGCTCTGAGGAAGTCCATGGTTATTCTAAAACTTTGTGTTAGAATAGCCCAAAAAATTCCAGACCTAAATTTGTTGCCAAACATAAAAATGATGTTCACAGGTGCTCTCCATTCAGGCTAGCTGAGCTTGATTTATTTTGCAAGGCCAACTGGGCCCAGACCTGTAGTTGTTCAATGCTGGTAGAAACACGCACAAAACACCTGTAGCTGTAATTATAGGGAAAAGTGGTTCTATAACCACTGACTTAGGTAGGCTGAATAAAAATGCATGCCACATTTTTCAGATTTTTTATCTGAAACCTTGTCTCATTTTCCTTCCACTTTAGAATTTTCCATCACTTTGTGTAGGTTTACCACATAAAATACTAATTAATACATTGAGGTATATGAATACTTTTACAAGTTTCATAAAATAAGCAAAAGTCCAGAAATATGTTTATTACGTGCTAAAATATAAATTCTGTTAATAGTCATGGTTCCCTAGACTGATACTGATAGGTCTTTACTCTCATGATTCCTATCAACCAAAGTTTACGCTGCAGCTAGAGTAAATCTAACATATATATTTTTTACATTCACTAATGATTGGGATCTTGTCTTCAGTACCATAGTTTGCCCTAAATGAATGCTCTCTGGCAGTTTTCAAACTCCCTCCCTGAATGAACTCTTCAGATATTCACTGCATCAGTCAGAACTCTTTTTTTCAGTAGCAGCTTCTTCGCTCATTAAAGACTGAACTGCAGAGGATAAACAGCGTGGACGTACAGACTTGTCTTGATTACAAATCATTTGGAGAATGAAACCTCTAAAACTGCACAGCCAAAACTACTTAGCATTTTTTTATATGACAGCGAGAAGATCTCAGCATAATGGCTGACTCACTAACGTATTTTATTCTTCTGGTGATTTATCCCGTTCCACTTTAAAGCTTGCCACACATTTGTCGGTGGCTTTGAGCCAAAAGATCAGCAGAAAAATAAGATCCAGACACAATGCTGTACACAACAAGCTCTACGTTTGTTTTTCATGGCTATCCATTATTAATGGATATTCACCTGTAGTGTGGCAGACCAGATAGGTACACCCAGAATACAGCACGTTGATATTACAGATAGAGTATGAGTTGTTTTGCTATCTATTGTTTGTGTAGTGTTCTGAGTTAGAGTCGAGTGAACTAGGTGATCGAACTTAGCTCCTTACTCATCTACACTAGTACTATTTTACTGAAGAAGTATGAATACCAAAGTCACTGTGGTGAGTTAACTGGGTTACAGACTGCTGATAAGGCTTAACTGATAAATTCTAAAAGTAAAAATGCTGATGCCTAGGTATTTATAGTCATTGAATGCAAATTGTAAATATTCAAATTCAACGTTTTATCACAAAAAAAACATAACATTATCATCATGCAGAGTTCCATTAAGTTATTATTCTTGACACAAATCATTAACCCCATTAAAAAAAACAGTTTAATGCAAGATTAAGACAGACAGCTGTTCTTTGTGAAATAACTGATGTGGCGGGTGGATGGTCTGCTGTAGTGATGATGTCTGGTTTGTGGGACTCGCCAGCTGCAAGATTCAAAGACTCTAAAATAGTTTCCAGCAATTAGAGTAAAATAGACAAAATATGTAATTGAAAATCTGAAGCATTTGCATTTGGAATAAGGGCGCCGCGCTGCTACACCCATAGCTCAGCACCGATATACTGATTTTCAGTAGTTTGTTAGGCAAGACCATATGAAGGTAAACATTATGTATTTGCTTGCAAATGTTACCTTTCTAGTAGTATTTGTACATATTGTTAGCAATAAACAACATTTCATTTGATCTTAAGAAGAACTTGGTTTTGGATATTTTCTTATGTGTTGTATATTTAGAGTGGACTGAAAGTTTAAGTTGCTGGAAATGGCTGCCATTTGTACTTGAGACATTGAAACTATTTGTACTATGAAAAGCACAGCTCTTTACTCTTTGGTGTTTAAGGGTTCTGTTATATCATTTATTAGTTCTAGTGAGGTAGATGCGGTACTGTTTTTATTTTTTAAACCAGACCGGTAAGATGATAGTACCTTGGTGGAACACAGGTACTCCATCTTCATCTGACTATCTGATCTCTTCAATGACCTTTGCTAAAATACACAGTATACAGTGGGTTGAGGGTTTTTTATGTTGTTGGTTCCCTTGTCTATTTAATAGGAGTATGAGAACTGTTTCCCAGATTTCAGGTATAGAATTATTTCTGACGGGGAGTTTGAAAATATGTAACTCTGGTTCAGCAATAACTAAAGCAAAGTGTCAAAAGATTTACTTACTTAACTGAGTACAGTAAGTAAAAGAAGACTGTCTCTGATAAAATATGATTTTTCTTAATGTTGGTGAAGTTTTTTGGTGTTGGTCTTACAATATACTCATACTTTTATGAGACAATAGGAAACATTCCTGTGTTAATAATCTGAAGTCTTACATAGCAGTGTTACTCCTCAATGTGTGATTGTTGGTTGAAGAGCATCATTTTTACAGTTTTCACATTAAAGACACAAATAACCAAACAGGATTGCAACTCTTTGGGTTACAGGTCCCTAAAGACCTATATGTGGCAATACGTGACATAACAGAGTCTCTCTGATTGTATTGTGAACCCGACGCCCTTAATGCTCAAAAAGTGTTTGGTCTGAACGCAGAATTAGACTTATATTTTGGCCCCCCAAAAAAAACAATAATTCCAAGCACACAATTCAGAATTAAAAAAGATCCGTTCTTCAACTAAAACTTCTTCTGGGCATTAAAAAAATCATCCAAAAAACATAAGGATATTTGGAACCTGGTACAACATTTCTAATGAGGGTCAGGGAGGAGTTTTCCAGTTCTTTTATTGTTTAAATGCCTGATTGCATAAACTTCTGAGTAAATTGTGCATCTACCATATGTAGCATACAGTAGCACTCTTCTCTGTAAAATCCCAGAGCTGATCCAGGTATAAACTTGGTAGCTTGAATTCTTATGTAGTCACTGGTTTTTCATGCAGCACTTACCATGCATTAAGTTATGGTTTTATTTAGTCTTGTAATGTTTTTAATCTTTGAATTGTTGCTGTAATGTGTAATTTTTCCTGGAGCACTTGAGCCAACAGCAATTGTTTTTAAACGTTCTGTGAATAAATTAAACTTGATTACAAAATGATGATCTTTTCCATCTGGGAAAGTCAACAGGCAACAGGCAACAGGCACAGAACAGCCTACTTAGGAGTCGTTTACAGTTTTCAGCAATGTATTGCATCAAACCGTGTCTACTACGTAGAAAACATACCTAAAAAATAAATATATGGATAAGCTATATCACTCACAATCACATCTATGGATTAGTTATATATAGGGCTGGGCAAGTTAACGCGTTAATTTCGCGTTAATTCATTAGACTATTAACGGCGATATTTATTTTATCGCGCATTAACGCATGTTGCTCACATGCTTTCAGTCAGTGTCAGTCAGCAGGCGCGCTGACGGCAGCACTCTCCCGCTCCCCCTCCCCTCTCGTACATGGCTCAGCGGCGCCAGCCAATCAGCACGCAGGCTCAGCCTGGCCCGCCCACTCAGCTCTCACACAAACTTAACAAACAAACAGCTGAGAGAGACCGCAGCAGCGAAAAAACATGAACAGGGGAAGTAGCACCGTTTGGCTTTATTTTAATACCGTAAATGAAATCAAGCTGTATGTTTTGTAAAAAGCCGGTTCATTTCCGTGGAAACACAACAAATTTATCTAAGCACGTGAAAAAACAGGAAAACGTCGAGCCACAGAAACGGAGAGAGGAGAGGAAACTTCTCTCATTGCCCCGACAGACCCACAGACTGACGTCACTGACTGAGGCGTTTCATTCCTCCAGGGAACATCCAGGTAGATCAGTGGATGGATGGATGGATGGATGGATGGATGGATGGATGGATGGATGTTACTGGAGCCCACACATAACATGTAATTAAGACCTTGAAAGAACCCAGTACATATATTAAAAAGTGTTATTTAAGATAAGATAACATTAGCTAATCCTTTTTTTATCCCACGACGGGGAAATTTATAGGATTAAAGCAACAGGCAGGTGGACACAACACAGACAAAATTACATAAGGATTGAAATATATAAGAGGTGGATTAGCGAAAAAAACACTGAACATAACAGTATTATTATTATTATTATTTAATTGTAATAATAAAATAAAAACCACAAAACCCAAAAGGTCAACAGTTTCATGATACATCAAGCTTAGGGACTGGCTAATATACAGCAGGTCAAAAAAGGCCATATTTTGGCTGCAGTGCTTGCTGTTCTCTTATGAAGAAAAGATCAACTAGTGCACTAAATTCAATAGATGGGTTGAAAATATCCAGTATAAAATAAGTGCTACAAATGTTACAACACTTTTGTTCATATGGCAGCAGAACATTAAAATAAAAGTGCTCTTTACACTACTTTTGAATTCATTCTTGGAGTTTGTAAATACAATGCGATTAATCGCGATTAATCAGGGCGATTAATCGCGATTAAATATTTTAATCGTTGCCCAGCCCTAGTTATATAACGTCCCGTTTCATTAAACACACCACTCACAAAGTCCTTCGGAAGCCGATGCGCATGTGCACTCGTTTTGTAAGGGAAATTTAGCCGTTAGCTAAGCAGTGGTTATGTGTTGTTAAAACTGATCAAAATAACATGACACAGCTACGCTCCGATAGATTTTATTTGCGGACCTGTTTCAAACTCCAGGAAGCGGTGGGGGCGGCGTTCTGGCTCGCGGCGTGTCCAGAACAGCAGCGGTAAAAAGTGGGCAAAGCAGATCCACAGAACTCTGGGATTAGGCAGCGCTCTGAAACGGGTCTGGAAAGGCTGAAAATTGTGAACCTCCATCCCTGGTGCTGAAGGGAAAATGGGTCTGGCATGGATCAGCTGCAGGAACTGCTGAATAAGCTTAAGAAGACGTGCAACATCATTTCAACTGGTGCTGTTATGTACGAAGTCAGGTTCAGTTTGATCATCTGCAGCCTGATGGGTCCCAATGCTGTCAGGTACAGACAATTGTGAAAAGTGAGTCTTAATTGCATATTTTTAGTAGGAATGCTGTTAAAATAGCCTGATATTACACATCAGTTACAGAGACTATAACTGTTTACAGTATAATGGCATCACTGCAGACCATTTCTATTAGGTGCTTAACTTGGTGCATTACTATTCGTGTCAGTGAAGGCAGGATTAAGTGGGTATAGAATGAAGAGGTAGCATAGAAAAATGTCTCACCTGAGGTATACTTCTGGTATCTTGGAGTGAGTCAGTATGCTAATTGTATAGATGTTACACCTCAGTGGTTTTTTCTCACTTAGCATTTTTAATTTCTCGTCTTATCTGCAGAGATAATTGGACCCAGATAAAAACCAGTGTTTCCAAGCTTCTCTACTTGACTTGGAGTGCGTCTCTCATTCCATCTGATGGCCTTTTGCCCTTCTTAGACGTAGTGCAAACACTCAGACACATCAAGGCTGTTGCCTCGCTCCTCACAGCATCCTTAATGCTTCAGAGAGTTGGGAAGAGGCAAAGTCAGGCAAGAGAGAACAGCTTGTTCACTTCTAAGTGGATGGAGGCTGATGGGGATTGCTGCGCTGAGAGGCCGGGCTCTGCTGCACCACCGCAGGCGGTTACATTGTGCGTGTGTATTTGGATGAATTGATTGTGCTCTGTCATGGAGATTTGACTTTAAAGAACATCAGGAAATTCATTGAAAGCGCTCATCTTCATGGCTGAGGTGATCTGCTGCCTGCCCCTGTATCATTAGGATTTCATCTGCGAACAAGGAGGCTTTCAGTGAAACAAAAAGCCCCAAAAGCCCCAGACAATCAGGAAGAGATTGCATAATGCTCATTTGGCGGGGCATTTGGCTCCGATTGGGCCCCTCTTTAACCCAAAGAAAAAGAAAAAAATCAGCAAGGATTTGGGCTAATCCTCTTAGCCCGATGCGTTCTCTCCCCCTGCTGACTGGAAGATGAATGTGAGTTCAGGCATTTGGGCCTCAGACTAAGCAAAGCTTGCCTCCCCTTCAGCAAATTGTATTGTGAAACGGATAGTGGCGGATTCTAGCAGACTTCTCAGCTGAAGGTGCTTTCCCCTATCTCCCGTTGGGTTAGAGATCTGGCCCGAGGTTGAAGCCAGGATAGCTTATGAAACAGCGTGATTACTGACTGCCCAGTGATCCCCTGCAGCTTTCCAACTCATCCGACATTGTCTGGCATTTGTCAGCATTTTTCCTTTTTTTTTTTTCTTTAAAGATATTGTTGAAGGAGCTGAAATGAAGAAAAATGAATTAAATCACACAGATGTATGTAGGTTCTGCTACAGTGGCTGTGGTGCACACAACCCCTATTAAACAGATATATTTTAATGATGTAAATCATTAGACTGATTTGAAAATGTTTTCCACATATAATCAGATATATCCTGCAAAATTTAGGCAAAAGAAAATGACTCTAGGAATAAAATCCCAAAAATAAAGAGCTGCAACAATCAGGTTGCATTACTGTGCATTTATGGCACTAAATACAGTATAGTATTGGGGGGGGGGGGGTAGCTACACATATTGGTTTTCTTTTGCAGAATACCATGTATCATCTGTATGTTGGAATATGTGTATCATGACACAATGTGAAAAAATGTGTAAGTGCTGTGAATACTATGGCAAGGCAGTTTGTACACTGGGAAAGTTTCAAAGTTTAATAGATTTTTAATTTTTTTTAAGTTATTTTCCAAGCACTTCTGAGTTTGCTTCAATAGTAAACAGAACCCTGATTGTGGCTGATGTTCTTATTGAGATTTTGCGATTGAGGATTGACTAAAAGTTCCATGAGGATCTGACTACCAAAGCATAGCCTTTCACCAGTTACAGCTGAGTAAACAGACAGTAAGGTCAACGATAAAGTCAGTTTTTTCGACACACTTATGTAAAATGTTGCATGATTTCAGCATCTGAGAAAATGAAGCCCCAGTTTTCTGCTCCTGTCGTAGGATATTGGATATTTTAAGCCAAAGTTCAGGCCTGCATGCGTACATGCTGACTCATTCTCCTGCTTTGCTACATCTGCACTCTATCAAGCACTACACCGTGGCCTGTAATTATTCTTTCCTCATATTGTGCTGTTTGTCTAGCCTCTGCGCGTTGCACAACTGTCCAATCCCAATCCTCTCATTGTTCTTTAAACGTACAGACGAAGGTGGAAGTCGGAGGTGGATAAGCGGAAGTGAAAGGCGATAAAAGATGATGGCATGAAGGAGATAGGAGAGCTGTGACAGCACACATGAAAATTTAAGGTGTGGGAAAAAGATCCCAGCCTGAGCGCACGACTCTGCTCAGCATGCCAACAAAACGTAACGTTCTGCTTGGAAAATCTCGGCAACTTGCCGTACGTATACGGGTGTTACTTTGACGTGAGCCTCCCACCTAAACACATAAAAACACAAATCATGTGCCGACATGGAAGCATGCTGATCTGATGGAACTGGAGCCCGGTTTGCTGAGACCCCGACTCACAATCTAAGCATCTGAAGGACTGTGGCTAACACCCTGATTCTGGACATCTTCTCTCTAGAAGTTCTGTTTTTCACATTCTGACAGGTCAAAGCTGTTATGATGAGAAGAAGAGGAACGCACAGAATATTACATAGGAATGCGTGATTTCCATGACTTTCCGAAGCTCAGGTCCTCTACAGCAAGCTTTAGGATTTAGGAGTTCTGTCCATTGGGTTGTCAGAACTTTATGAAACCCAACTACAAGTTCTTATCCTCTGGGCCATAAATGCAACTCAATACATGAATCATTCAGGTTAAAATGAACGACTTTAGTTTTATTCACAGCGTTGACCGTTTAGAGAAAAGATATCAACATTGGCAGCAAATGCTGTTAGATTTGTTATGCATGCAAACTTTATGCAAAAAGAACACAAGTGTCTGTAACTAGAGGCCAAGTGTGAGGTAATTAATACAACTGGATTAGCCCTATCATGCTAACGGTCTCATGTTTTTAATTTGTCTTTCTAAGACATATAACTCTTTAACAAAGTTGGTATTATTACGAAAACCTGCTGTTTGTATTCTGTACTTTTCTTCTCCTTCCTGGAGTTACATATAAGTTTAATAAGGCTAGAGTTATGCAAAAAATATATAGCTTAGTAAAAACATGCTTTAGAAAACAACTGTGATGAAAATGTGTGTATCAACTGTGATACCTGTGAATGGCATGGGTCCGTGAAACAGTTGTTTTTGAGATTTCTGCCCGATGATAATTTTTTGTAGAGGGAGTAAACCATATCCTTTTGGTTGGGATATCATAAAGTAATGAACATAAATGTCTATTATAATACAAAAAAAAAAAAATGTGTGCAGTATTTGAAAATATGTTCTTTATGTTAAAAGTACACATTAAGCAATAAGGTATTTTAACCACACACACATACACACACACACATATTTAAAACATTGCAACTATATGTTTTTAAGAGAAGAACATTGTAGTGTTGTTTATACTACAACGTTCTTCTCATTTCATTGTAGTGTAAAATGCTATACAAGTACAAGCTGTTTACCATTTCCTTGAAATTTGACGTTTTTAACATGTTATATAATAAAACCTTGTATATTTGTTGCTTATCTCAACTAACCAGCGACAGCAAATGTTTTTGGACAGCAAGATTCCCTTTTTTAGGTTTGCATCTGCAAGCACCTGTTATCTCTGAGCCTCCTCACCTGTAAGTCAGGCTGGATAAAATCACGTCCTGCTTGTCTTTTCATGACATCTTGCCTTTCCTGCGTTGCTCTTTGGTCCCCAAAGCTAAAGTGTTCACCTCTCAGTGACCTCCTGAAACTCACTTTTACCCAGAGTTTAATCTGATCAGACACCCGGGCATGTCGGCCCACAGCCCTCTTACCCTGCGCTCAGCCCGGACCCATCCACTTCCCTCATGGGTGCTGTCTGTCAGCCAAGCTGGGAAAAGCCTCCTGGTTTCTGGCAGTGAGAAGCATTTTCGTTCCTGTAGCTGAGGCTTACAGCAGATTAAAATCTAAACAAAAGATATAAGGAGAAAGGACTAAATCAATGTTGTCTTAGAAGAGACAAGGCAGAATGTAAACCTTGTATGTTCACCATGAGGCTAATTTATCATAGGAGAAAATAAAAAGAAATCCAAACAGCTTACATGAGTAAGTAACACTGTATCAGCTGCTGGTGAGTCTAGGGGACACTCTTTAACTGCCCATGGACGGCTGCAAGCAAAAATGCTTTGTTCTGTTTTCTTTTTGCTTTACAGAAACCTGATTAAAAGCCTGGAATTAAGTGAAGACACAAGTTTGCAAAGAAACTTACAAAAGACACCGCTGTTGATATTTGACAAAACAAAGCTGCAAATACCAAGAATCTCAAACATTGTTATAATTTATGAAATTCTTACTTTAAAGAGTTTAAAAAACATTGTTTTCCAAACTATTTTGTGTCTCTGTAGCCTTGTTGGGAATGGACGTGCTCAAACGCATGCTTTAATGAGTCAAAGATAACAAAACAGCTTTTTAGATGAGGAACGTGAACTAAGCAGAGCTCTTCCTACCGCCATTAAATTCCTGCCAGCATTGCATTTTGGTCATTTGTAAGTGACCATAATAATTTTAGAGTAAACTTCAGCTCTGTTAAAGGCATACTATGCAACATTTTTCAGTTAATTAATGTGTTCCATACCGTTTTGGATGATTAAATGAGTCATTTCAGGTCGAACAAAGGTTTTCTCGGCCGCCCTGGTGGTCTGTGGGGGAAATACCGTACTTGGGGTACCGCGCGCGAGCTATTTTTAGAAACACAACGTCACGATGACGTCACATCACGTGGTACGCAGTGGGGCAAACTCCGGAAAGCCGCCGTTGTTTTGCTGTAAAAGAGACATGCGTTAGCCTAGGTTTTACTCGGTAAACGACTGCTTTTTCCAAATCTAAGACCATGGTTTTTAAACATTGTTGCTATGGAACGTGCAACAGCGACTCGAGGTACGCTGATCGGCCGCATATGAAGGATGTTTTCTTCAAGACTGCCAAGGAGAAATGTGTGTGCTTGGAACACCGGGGCGGTCGGCCTACACAACAGTTCAACCCGGAAAAAGTTACCAAATTCACGTACATATGTAGCAAGCATTTTGTCGGAGGAAAGGGCACAACCGAAGAACATCCTGACCCAATTCCAGCGACATCAAGTCAAGGTAAGAGTATTTTGGTGGCCGACATGTTAATAAAGTAGCGCCTGCTACCATGATAGCATATAGGCTATCATGGTAGCAGGCGCTAACATGATAGCCTGCTACCAGGATAGCTTACTCAAAAACATTTCAAATGAGACAAACATTAAACATATACCCATTCCTGGACGGTGATTGCAAACAACAACAAAAAAAAAAAAAAACGGCCGACGCTGCCATGATCGCCGCGCAGGAAAAAAAAAAACAAAGCTTACCGTTCATCAACTCGGCCAGTTTTCCGGCCGTTTTAAGCCCTCGACACTCAAGCCATCGTTTGAGCTGAAGGTTGGTGTGTTCTTCGACAGTGCGGCCAGTAATCCGTGCGCCTGGGACATCGTCTTGGGAAAGTTTAACGGCTGTAAAGTCGGTCAGATCGCTGGTTCTGTTGTGTGTGTAATAGCTGGTTGCTACGGGCGTTCTCTACCTGTATGCCCTACCTAAGCGGCAAAAGGGGCGTTGCTCTTCAGTCGGTGACGTCACGTGCGCGGTACCCCATTGCAAGAGCTCTCGGCCCGCACTCACAGGCTCAGAAGTCCCGTGCAAGACCGCAAGAGTCGGTCTTGCTTTACGGCGAGAACTCCATGTGTTTTTGCCCTGCCATTCACTATATGCACGCACGAAACCAACAACAAATAAACATGCAAGCATATCGAGTTTTTTATTATTATTATTATTATTATTAATTAATTTATTTATTTATATTTTTTTTTTTTAATGTTGGCGAGGCGGTGGCGTGAGTTAGGCGAGGTAGCGCTGCGGGAAACCCTGATGTTCATACCTTCACTGTGTTAGTCATTGTTTGTACTGCCGTTTTTTCCACTTTTCGTTGCGTTTGCCTGTCTGCTAAGCTCAAAACAACCGCGCCTGGCTTGACGGAGAAACCAGAACAGCTGAGCATCTTTATGACAGTGCACTTTTACTTTCGCCCTTTGGGGGGAGCCTCGCTGGAAAATCAACCCCGGTTGCATAGTATACCTTTAAAGAAGAATTTTGCCCTTTACCCTTAAAGGTAAGAGCTTGGTGACTGCGGTGCTTTTGTGCATGTGTCTGGGTGCAGTTCCGACTGCCGTTCACATATTTATGTGTCTGTGGGAACCCGTTACTGATAATGTATGCCTCCCTCTCGTTTTAACCTGGAGCATAACACCTTCGCTTTGGCTTAAACATAATATACATTTCCTAACCATCTAAACTGCATCTATTTTCTGTCTTGGGTTGCAAAAGTGTGGTGCATGCAGAGAGGGAGAAATTGCAGTTAAAGCAGAAACAAACAGGGGGAATTTGTCAGTGTATTCACCTAAATGCATTCAGCCAGTTCTGCCTTTGCAGTCTGACCATCAGAGAGATAGATACAGCAGAATTTAAAGCAATGTCCAAATATTTATCAATTTAAATCAAGATACAAAAAAGTGGTTTGGTCACAATACATGTGTAAAATATGTATATATATATATATATATATATATATATATATATATATATATATATATATATATATATATATATATATATATGGCTTTAAAATTAAAGACATTTTAAAATGAACTGTAAAATGTGCTGGTAGTCGATGTAAAGAGAATAAAACTGGGGTAATGTACTGTCTTTTTTTTTGTGATGGTTAAAAGCCTTGCAGCAGCAGTAACTGCAGACGGCCAAGATCTTTCTTATTCAAACATATAAAAAGGCTGGTACAATAGTCCAGACGAGATGAAATAAAAGCATGAATAATCATCTGTAATTCAGCCTTTGACACCAAATTTCCATGGTTCGAAATATTTCTTTGCTGAAAGAAGCAGTTTTTGATTAATCCACACTCTACTGGCATGGCAGAATAAAAAAAATATGCCAAGTGTCATGTTAGGTTTAAGGTGTCGGGCCCACATGCAGAATCACACTCGGTTACACAGGTATAAGTTAAGAATTTTATTCACTCGAGAGGTTCAGACAGCAGAACCAGTCTGCGGACGGGAGGATAACTCAGAGACAGTGGGACGGTCTGGGGAACGAGGTGACGGCTCGGGCAGGCTCGGGAACGGGGAACCGGATCGTTCTAGGAGTAAGGTAAGTGGTTAGTGCTAGCATAGGCTAACAGAGATAACTACAGAGCGTAAGCTTACCACAAGGTGCGAGAGTACGCGGCCGGGAGGGTTGTGTGTGTAAGGACTCAGCTTGATGTTGATGGCAGGTGTTCGGGTTGCCGTTGAGCGGGGCGAGGAGGTCCGAGCAGCACCGTGGCACCGGGATCCTGAACAGCGAGGGGAACCGGAGGTTGTAGGAGTGAGCCTTGGATCCGGGCTCGACTCGGGAGGAGGTCGAGGGAACAGATGCGTCACGAAGGGGATCTTGGAGCTCGAGAAGGTAACCGCAACGAAAACACTCTGGCGTCCTCTCGCTGTTCGAACGCTGTTCTTGTAGTCAGTCGAGTGCTGCTGGATGAGTCGCAGGTGTGCGTCTCCGCCCACCAGTCAACCACGAACACCTGTGAAGGGAAAATAGCAGGACTGGCCGGGAGCTGCACAGCCCTGCTGTCTGAGTCCTGACACCACCCCCCCCTCAAGGATCGCCACCTGGCGATTCCGAGGATGACGAGGAGGGACGGGAGGAACGGAAGGAGTCGATAAGAGACTGATCCGGGATGGAGGAGCCGGCGAGCCATGTCCGATCCTCGGGACCGCGGCCAACCCAGTCCACGAGGTATTGAAACCCCTTACCACGCCGACGGGAGGTCACGATCCGCTGGATGCGGCGCCCATGATGGTCCTGGGCGGGTGGAGGGGGTTCGGCCGGAGGGCACAAGGAGCTGGAGACGACGGGCTTGATTTGAGAGACGTGGAACGTTGGATGAACTCGGGAGTGAGATGGGAGACGGAGACGGACAGTTGTGGGGCTGACAATGGAGATGATCTCGTAAGGGCCGGTGAAACGTGGGGACAGCTTCTTGGAGGCTGCTCGGGAGGGGAGGTCTCGGGTGGAAAGCCAGACTCGCTGACCGGGATGGTAACTGGGGGCAGGGACGCGCCTCCGGTCAGCGAATCGGCGATTGGTCTCGGCAGTGTTCTTGAGGGCTTGGATGGTCTGGTTCCAATACTGCTTACAACGGGCGATATGGTCCTTTACTGAGGGGACTGTGATACGTGAGTTGTCTTCTGGGAGTAGAGGAGGCTGATAACCTAAAGACACTTCAAAGGGGGATAAACCAGTGGCTGAGGAAACATGGCTATTGTGCGCATATTCGACCCAAGGGAGGAACTTACTCCAGTCAGTTGGGTTCTGAGAAGTGAGACAACGGAGGGCGGTTTCCAGCTCCTGGTTCAGACGTTCTGTCTGACCGTTGGTCTGTGGGTGATAACCGGAGGTTAAAGTATACCGGGCACCCAGGGCCACGGCAAACTCCCTCCACACACGAGAAACAAACTGTGGACCACGGTCAGACAGAACCTCCTGCGGAATTCCGTGGAGGCGGAGAACGTGTCTGACCAGGAGCTGGGCCGTTTGAAGTGCTGAGGGAAGCTTTCGGAGTGGGATTAGGTGACAGGCTTTAGAAAAACGGTCGATTATAGTGAGAATGGTTGTCATTCCTTGGGACGGGGGAAGACCGGTGACAAAGTCCAGGGCTATGTGGGACCAGGGGCGCTCAGGTATGGGTAAGGGCTGTAGGAGACCCGCAGGCGGTCGGTTAGATGGCTTGTTCTGTGCACATACGGGGCAAGAGAGGACAAAGGTCTTGACGTCACGGGATAAGGAGGGCCACCAAAAATGACGGGAGATGAACGTGTGGGTACGGTGGATGCCAGGGTGCGCGGAGAACTTCTCAGAATGGGCCCACTGTAGGACTCGGGGACGGACGGAAGTGGGAACAAACAATCGGCCAGGAGGTCCGGTTCCGGGGTCAGGTTCAGTCCGCAGAGCCTGAGTAATCAAATCCTGGATCTCCCACTGGAGGGCACCAAAAACACAGGATGGAGGGATGATAGTGGCTGGTTCCTCCTCCGAGTCGGGGGGAGAGTGAAGGCGAGACAGGGCGTCTGGTTTCAGGTTCTTGGAACCGGGGCGGTATGAGATGGACAAGTTAAACCGAGAAAAGAAGAGGGACCAGCGGGCCTGCCTGGGGTTTAGCCTCCTCGCTGTTTGAATGTAGGCCAGGTTCTTATGGTCGGTCCAGACGTGAACGGGCTGCTCGGACCCCTCAAGCCAGTGGCGCCACTCCTCCAGGGCGAGCTTGATGGCGAGCAGCTCTCTGTCCCCGACGTCGTAGTTTCGTTCTGCTGGGGTTAGGCGTCGGGAGAAAAAGGCACAGGGATGTAGCTTATGGTCTGGGTCTGAATTCTGGGAAAGCACTGCTCCGACTCCCGTATCGGAGGCGTCAATCTCAACGATGAACTGCTTCTTCGGATCGGGGTGAACAAGGACGGGGGCCTGAGAGAATCTCTTCTTGAGATCGGCGAACGCTGAGTCAGCTTGGGGATTCCATATGTAGGGTACTTTGACTGAGGTGAGGGAGTGAAGGGGAGCGGCGATCTGGCTATAACCCCGGATGAAACGCCTGTAAAAGTTGGCGAACCCCAGGAAACGTTGGAGCTGCTTCCTGGTTTCGGGGACTGGCCATTCGAGGACTGCCTTGATCTTTTCGGGGTCCGAACGAACTCGTCCTCCTTCTAGAATTAAACCAAGGAAGGTTACTGAGGACTTGTGAAATTCACACTTTTCAGCCTTAACAAATAACTTGTTCTCAAGCAGGCGTTGGAGGACTAGGCGCACATGTTGTTGATGCTCAGAGAGGTTACGAGAATAAATAAGGATGTCGTCTAGATAGACGAACACAAACACATTTAGGAAATCTCGGAGGACGTCATTCACTAGGGCTTGGAAGACGGCAGGGGCGTTGCATAGGCCGAAAGGCATGACTCGGTACTCAAAATGACCCAAAGGAGTCTTGAAGGCTGTCTTCCACTCGTCCCCCCGGCGGACCCGCACCAAGTGGTAAGCGTTACGTAGATCTAATTTGGAAAAGACTGTAGCTGACTGAACCGGTTCAAGGGCCGAGGAGAGAAGGGGAAGGGGATACCTATTCTTCACCGTAATAGCATTAAGACCTCGATAATCAATACAGGGACGTAGAGAACCGTCCTTCTTAGAAACAAAAAAGAATCCTGCCCCTAACGGCGAGGAAGAGGTCTGGATAAGCCCGGCAGCCAGGGACTCCTTAATATACTTTTCTAGAGCCTGACGCTCCGCCTGAGAAATATTATAGAGACGGCTGGCCGGCAGCGGGGCACCCGGCAGGAGATCTATAGCGCAATCGTAGGGCCTATGCGGGGGCAAGGAGCAGGCTTGTGATTTACTGAAAACCTGCCTGAGGTCGTGATAGCACTCAGGCACCGATCTTAGGGATTCAGGATCTGCCTGAAGGGGCGGCTGCGGCGGGGCCTGACAAGAAGGGACCGCAGACTGTAAACAGACTGCATGGCAGTTAGACGACCAGGACTCCACCCGGTGGTCCACCCAGTTAATGTGGGGATTGTGCTGTTGCAGCCAGGGGACGCCGAGAACCAACGGGGCGTGTTTTACGGGAAAAAACAAAAAAGGAAAGCCGTTCTCTGTGATTACCAGAAATAACTAACTCAAACGGCTGGGTTCTGTAGGAAATACTCGGGAGATCTCCTCCATCTAAGGCCGAAACATGAAGTGGCGAATCGAGAGGAAAAATCTTCAGCCCCGCCCGTCGGGCGAAAGAGCTGTCAATCAAATTAAAATCACACCCTGAATCAACTAGGGCGGATAACGAAAGGGTAGCTCGAGGAGAAACAATGGTTGCTCTTAGGCAAAGCCGCGGAGGAGACGAACAAGTTAACTTAGGTTGGTCCGTCGGTACCTCCGTTATTACCGACGGACCTGATCTTTTGGCCGTTCAGGGCAGTTCCTAACATAATGAGCAGCGGAGGCACAATACAAGCACAGCCTTGAACTCATGCGCTGCTCTCTTTCCTCAGGGGTGAGCCGAACCCGGCCCAACTGCATGGGTTCGGGTGGCGGCAGCGGAGGATCAGCGGGTCTAGGGAGGTCTCGCTCGTGGTACTGTGGCCGAGGAGCGAGCGGTCCGAGAGGGCGATTCTTTGAGCGGGAACGGAGACGATTGTCTAGGCGGATAGCTAGTGAGATAAACTCATTGAGCGTAGCTGGTTCCTCTTGGCGGCTTAATTCGTCCTTAAGGGACTCGTCTAATGCCTGGAAGAACACAGTCTTCAACGCGCGCTGCTCCCAGCCAGCCGCGGCGGCCAGTGTGCGGAACTCGATGGCAAAGTCAGCCAAACGTCTACCCCGCTGTCGGAGAGCCAACAGTCGCCTGGAGTCCTGAACCTGGTCTGCCTCTGCGGCGAAGATCATCTTAAACTCAGCCAAAAACTCATCAAAAGTAACACCAAACTGTTGGCAGTCAGGGAAACGTGCCTCAGCCCATCTAAGAGCGCGACCCGTAAGTAACCGTAAAA
This sequence comes from Fundulus heteroclitus, assembly GCF_011125445.2. Lineage (NCBI taxonomy): Eukaryota > Metazoa > Chordata > Actinopteri > Cyprinodontiformes > Fundulidae > Fundulus > Fundulus heteroclitus. The sequence continues at coordinate 9,810,488 of NC_046374.1, forward strand.
TAAAAGTGATCTTAGCCTCGTCTTGGGCAAATAAACGCGGGGATCGGTTAAAAACTAAAGTGCATTGAAACAAAAATCCTCCACAATCTCCGCTGTCTCCGGAGAATTTCTCCGGAGAAGGGGAGGAGGTCTCTGTACCGGGTGATGACGTTGCAGGAGGGACGACAGGCTCAGGGGCGGGGCCGGGCGAAGCCGGAACAGGAGGCTGCTGGTTAGCGCTTAGCATAGCGGTAAGCTGGCTAATCTGGCCGGCTAAACTCTGCAACTGGCCTTGCAGGCCCAGAACGGTGGATTCCAGCCCCCTAATTTGGTCCTGCTGGGCCGCTACGGTCCCACCGAGTGTGTCTGCTGGGTCGAACTGGTGGCCAGAGTGTTCTTCTGTCATGTTAGGTTTAAGGTGTCGGGCCCACATGCAGAATCACACTCGGTTACACAGGTATAAGTTAAGAATTTTATTCACTCGAGAGGTTCAGACAGCAGAACCAGTCTGCGGACGGGAGGATAACTCAGAGACAGTGGGACGGTCTGGGGAACGAGGTGACGGCTCGGGCAGGCTCGGGAACGGGGAACCGGATCGTTCTAGGAGTAAGGTAAGTGGTTAGTGCTAGCATAGGCTAACAGAGATAACTACAGAGCGTAAGCTTACCACAAGGTGCGAGAGTACGCGGCCGGGAGGGTTGTGTGTGTAAGGACTCAGCTTGATGTTGATGGCAGGTGTTCGGGTTGCCGTTGAGCGGGGCGAGGAGGTCCGAGCAGCACCGTGGCACCGGGATCCTGAACAGCGAGGGGAACCGGAGGTTGTAGGAGTGAGCCTTGGATCCGGGCTCGACTCGGGAGGAGGTCGAGGGAACAGATGCGTCACGAAGGGGATCTTGGAGCTCGAGAAGGTAACCGCAACGAAAACACTCTGGCGTCCTCTCGCTGTTCGAACGCTGTTCTTGTAGTCAGTCGAGTGCTGCTGGATGAGTCGCAGGTGTGCGTCTCCGCCCACCAGTCAACCACGAACACCTGTGAAGGGAAAATAGCAGGACTGGCCGGGAGCTGCACAGCCCTGCTGTCTGAGTCCTGACACCAAGGTTTCTGAAGCTTGGTTTGACAGAGGATGCCAATACACCCAGCAATTTCTTAATTTTCATTATTTGGTTCTCAGGGGCAATGATGAGTGTTTCTGTCTTATCATAGTTTACCTGGTTGTCACAGGAGCCACTATTTGATATCATTAAGACAGTTTATCAAGCAGGGCAACTCAAAAATATTCAGTAGGTTTAAAAGAACAATAGAGCTGAATGTCATCAGCATAGAAATGATAAGACACATCAGGGAGATGCCTGATTATCTGGCCAAGAGGGAATATCAGGAATTTGGTATAATATTTGTAGATTATCTTTATGTAAATTGTTATTACTTTCATTTGCTGTTGATTTGACACTGAACATTTGTTGCTAAGCTGTAAATGGCAGCCACCTTTTAATTTATTATGGAATATGAATTGGGGGTGGGAGTAAATAAAGTTGCATTCATCCCACTCCTTTCCACATTATTTTTTTTTCTATTCCGTATGCTGTAGTACATTATATGTTGATAATGCTATATAGTATTTCTTTAGTAACGGCTTGGAATAAACCGCTAAACTATACTAAACTAAACTAAACTAAAAGCACAGATTGTGTTACTAAATTATTAGTGAGGATTTGTCAGCTAACAAGTTGAAAGAGAATCTGGATTTTATCAAAGGGAAACATCAACAACACTTTTTTATTATTATTTATCATCATTTCCTGTGTGTTTTTTGTTTATTTATTCATTGTCTTAAATAATAAAACAGGAAATAATTGAAACAAATTGACTAGGAAGTGCCTCAAGGTGGCATTCATTTGTTGTGACTTGGTGCTATTTAAAGAAACTGAACTAAACTGAATTGGACTGAATTTAAAACATGATGAGGTTTTTAGACAGTTTGGCCACATTAAAATGCAGTTTGTGTGAGCATAGAGAACAGGAGAGAATTTAACAGATGCAAATGAGATCAGAAAGGCTGTATGAGATCCAGGAACTGCTGAGCAGCTCATTTTTTTATCAATACTGAACGTATCCAGTGTGCAGTGAGGTTAAACAGGGATACTGGGAACATTTCAGAACTCCGAAGTTCTGCAGTAAAGCCAGATAGTCACATAAGATGACATACCACCACAGGTGGTGGCAGCTATGTCAGCTTTGCAGTGCCCATGAGGAAGATGTATCATCGAGCCTTGAGAAACGCCCAAAAGGTTAAGTTTGCAAGCTGTGGCAGAACTGTTTTCCGCTGCTGTTTTAAAGCAGCTGAAATTTCCCATTAACCGTTTTTAGCACTACAACAGCAGGGAGCGGCTACAGCGGCTTGGAGTTGAGTTCCATTCACATTTTCTATGGCGTTCAAAGACGCATTGAAGGTCAGCCTGAGTCACCGTGAATTGCTCCTAAAACATTTGACCACGGCAATTTAGGTAATCAAACTGCTAGAAGTGTACTTCACTCCTTTTGAAACGGATCAATAGAAATACCTTGTTGAACGGCTCCTAATCAGTCTGGGTCATGGTTAAAATCGACTGATCCAAGGTTTTAAGTTCTATAAGAGACTGATTGAGTCATTACTAAAAAGGTTCATGATAATAGGATTTCAGGAAATATTTTAGCCTCCTCTTTGCACATGACTGTTAAAATATTTATCAACAGCGCACAAATGGGTCTAGGTGTATTCAGCAGAGGCATCTCAAGCTAATTTCTCAACTATTTGATCCTGGATTGCTTTTAAATTATTTATCCAATCAGCATTTCTCCTGCTCATTGGAGGAGTAATATCATCAATGATTCATCAAAGACATCAGAGCCACATGAATTCTCCTTACATGCTTTTTTTTTTTCTCGTTGTTTTTGTTAACCCAGTTCTTTTTCAAGACGTCATTAAAGTTTAATCCAGTCCTAACAGAGCAGTCCTCCAGAAAAACTAAATCTAGATAAGGGAAATTTAGCAAAAAGAAAAAAAAAAATCAACAGCAGCTAACGAGATTACAAATATAGACCTGAGCTGGAGGTTGGAAATAGTTAAGAGGGTGGCTTAAATTAAGATATTTAAATCAGATTTTCATTCCTATTTTCCTGAAAACTAGGCTTTTAAAAGCTTAAAGCATTATTCTGTGGATTTTCTATTTTGGTTTTAGATTGTTCATTGATTCAAATACCTTTGGAACCCTTCACATGCTGTAGTCGAGCTAAAGGGGTAATTCAATTTACTGGTTGTCAGACAGGAATGGATACCATAATCTGAGGGCCATAATTAGGAGGCATTGCGGGCACTCCACTCCTCCGTACTCGATCTCCACTTACACCAACAGCACAGGCTTAAACATTTAAACCCACACATCCCATTTCTAAATCCCTGCTGATTGAATATGACACAGTAGCATTGATTGAAGCGCTCCGGTTGCCTTTAGTTGTTATTTTACCCTCCCTTTGAGTTGAAAAAAAAAATGAGAGGAAACAGCTTTTTAATGAAATTAAGGTCCACATCCATCAAGCCGTGAAGGCAGCATCCAAGCAGAGGAAAGGAGGCCGACTTATTTGATTAGTTGCCACCTCATCCGAGCATGATCGCGCAACAAGTTTGACAGAGCGATCCCATCTGGTTAAGCGGCGTTCCCGCGAGGTGAGAGACAGCCCTGCTGAACCGTCTGTGAGCTAAACACCAGAGCACTTGAACCATTTAATAACCGGCCGATGCCCCCTTTCTTCTGCTTCATTCTATCCATCCATCTAATATCTATAACCATTTATCTGGGGGCTGCCTTGTCATGAATGAAACCAGTCATGTTTTTAAAGGTGGGAGGAGGCTGGAGTACCCAGGGAGAACCCACGCATGCACAGGGAGCACATGCAAACTCCACCTCAGGCAGGGGTTCAAACCCACAACCTCTCGCCTGCAAGGTAATGCTGCTACCAGCTTTGTTACTGTGCAACCTCGTTTTAAATTATGGGTATCATATTTTACGGCCAAGCCAAAAGGTGGGAAATGATAGCTACATCTTTTAAAAGGTCCACTGTTGATTAAATAAACCACATTATCATAGCAACTTTATCTGATGATAATGACATTTATTTCAAACATGTACCGTAACACATAGCTCTAGCTCAATAAAAACAGTTCCAACAGTAATAACAAAAATACAAGCAAAAAAAAAAAACATGTCCAAAAAGTTTAGGCTACATTTAGTCTAACAGTTTTCTTATGCTACATGTTGCACACATCTGTATAGTGACATTTTTAAGGCCTTGGTTTAATGGCTATAATCACGCACACTACTTCCAACTTGGATGACTAATTATTGAAATTAATATATTCTATTATTTCTTCACTTAAAATTTTTCTCACAACAATTTGAAATTGCAAATGAAGGTAGAAATGGTTGAACTCAAGCAAACTGAAGTTGAAGTTGAGCAAATAATAAACCTGAAATCTGAACTCTCTCAGGCTTTACAGTGAATACAGTTTGTCAGATGTAGCTCTGTTCTGACCTGGTAAACAAAAACAAAAAAACACCAAAAAGAACTACATCCACCAACGTATCTTATGTGCATTATAACATGTGATGTTATAATGCACATTATAACATCACATGTTATAACATCACAAGGTTTTGATATAACATCACAACCTTTGTATCAATGTGATACAAAGGTTAAGCTATATGTTAAATGTAGTTTAAAAGAGCTTATGATAAAAAGGAATGTAAGATATTGGTAATCTGTGCTTTGGACAATCTAAAAAGCATTTTTTTAAGCAACCCTCCCCCAATCAAACACTTTTACTGGGTTGGTCCCCTTCTCCACAAACAAGTACGTCTGTTTGGTCACTGGGGGACTGGTCTCCTGACACACACAGATTCACAGGTGGTCCGGACTCTGCATTTTCCCTGGAGCTGTGCAGAGCAGAATTAATTGGTTTATTTACAGTCAGATGTGCAGGGAGCACAGAGTGCTCGGGTCTGCGTTCCCATCGCTGGCCTTAGGAAGCTCGCAGGGTGATGATTGTCTTAAGCAATCAGCCATAAACAAAACCAAAGTGTATAAATAACAGGCATATTATGTCATGTTTAAAAGAGTATTCCGCGTTATGAAGCGACTGTAAAGAAGTGTGCAAACCTCAGGCAATAGGTGGCACAATTACCAAGTTGAAAATTGCCTGTAACACCTTAACATTTTTTTCTTTCCCTTCATACCTCAGTAAAGGTTCAATGATATCACAGTTCAGAAAAAAATGACATTTCTGAATTTTGTCTACAATTTGACTTTTAGTTTGTCCGAACCACATAAGTACCTGTATCCCAAGACAGTAGTTTTTACACATTGTAATGCTTGGTCTGCAAGATGCCTGTGTTTTTTTTATTTATTTTTTGGCTTAATATTTTACCATGAACAAAACACAGCCTTGTCTTTGCAGACAACTGGTTGGTAGGGATCCTGGATTGTCTAAACATTTCACATTGCACGCCCTAGCATGATATGAATTGTTGCACAGGCTTCTAGTTGCCGGACACGGTCAACAAACTTTAAAAATATCAGCTAACTTTAAATCAGAACTGTATATACTGGCTCTAGTGTAGTTAGCATTAAGTAACAAAGTAATAATACAATTATAAACCCATTTACATTTGTCTGGAAAACCATCTCAAACCGAATGAAGCCGAACCCATCCACAGAGTACTGATCACAAACCACGTCTTTAATTAGTACAACAGAATTGATCAGCACTCGTGCCTATCACCATTTTACTGATGATTCCCATGGATGACTTAATGTGAGCACTGGAATGTGTTAGTGCGAACAAAAAAAGGACATTAAAGGTTTCTGAATGCCTGGAGACCATGTGACACTGTTTGGCTTTGCACCAAGATGGCTGTGACTAGAATAAAGTAATGAGTCACACGATTTGGCCGATCTGGAGAACCACAAGTTACATGTAAGACCATGTGCTCTCCACCCGTTGATGTTTTAGAACACGTCACACAGAGAGCAGTGGACATTTGGAAGAGCGGGCTATTTGTGGACTCAGTGGTTTATGAGAGAGTGTGACTGATATTCCAGGTCAAACCAAGGCCTCTGGCTGGTTATTACTGGAGTTGTATTTACAGAACTTAGCTTGTGAGGGCTTTGATTGAAATACTTGCAATGCCATCTTGGACTCCTTGGTGGCAGCTGGAGCCAAGCCTTTGTCTTAGGCACAGAGCTGGAGGACGGCTGTTTGAGCTGAAGAACATTGGTGTAAAGGTGTTGTGCCCCTCAACAAGTTTTCCTGTTTGTCAGCAAGCACCACTACCATTCACAAGAAAGACGCTGCAATGCTAAACAAGCACCAGTCGCGTAAAGGAGGTAAAATTAAAGAATAGATTGTATACATGAAAAAATATACGACGAGGAATTCCCGGGTTGGCATTGAGAACCTCTTTGGAGATGTGCTGGTTGTTCTTTCCCTATATGGCTAGACGATACAGAATGTGTTTTCAGAGTTATTGACTAAGCACAAGTATGTCAAATGCTGGGTTGTAATATCTGATGAGTTTATGATCATAACACACCATGGATATATATCAATTAAAATACTACTATAAAATGTCACTTTAATTGACATATGAAGTCACTATGGCTGTAACAATGCATTCGGCAAAATCGATAAGATAATAAACAATACTGAGTTCACAAGATTCTAACATTCTGGTAAAACTACCCACCCACCCCACCCCCCTTTGGTTCAAAAATCCCACCTGCATGACCTGAAAGCACACTTGGCCCAAAATCTAGTCGGATCTACCAGTATGATCTAAGGCAGGGGTGTCAAACTAATTTCTATATGGGGCCACTTTGGCATCATGAAGTCATTAAAAGGGCCGCTTGCATGTGTAGAGACGATACTTTTCATTTCATAATTTCATTCCAGTTCACACAGTAGTATAAAAAATGCACAGTAACATAAAAGTAGCACCCTTAGGCCCAGTTTATACAGTTTATCTGCAAAAAAAGTTGATATTGGGGTGAGTTACACTTACAGGAGGTTCAGTTTTAGCCACTTTATACACTTTAAAAGGATATATGCCTTTTTTTTGGCTCTCGAGGGCCGGATAATTTACCTTGACGGGCCGGATTTGGCCCGCGGGCCTTGAGTTTGACACCTGTGATCTAAGGGAAGCTAAAGGTTCCACTTCTTTTTTAGTGCTTTTAACAAATAGTTAATGTTTTACAAATTACAGTAGAGGCTGTAATCACATAACACCAGTTTTGTGTTTTAAGAACTAGAGTGAAGGTTTTAGTGATCCCAAACTGCTTTTTAATACATTTCTGGTCAGTTAGAACAAACCGGTCTTAGCTCACATGATTCATATCTCAGCGCTAACGCGAAGACCTCAGATGAATGTCCGATCAGTGCACAACTGTTGTGGTAAAGTCCGGCTGTTGAAGCTTTAGACCCGGAGCCTCTCCTTCGTGTTTCTCTATGTGGACACACGTGTTGCGGTGGAAGTGGTAGATCTTGACAGGTTATTAGCCCGCAGATTGTGGTGTGGTGTCCAGCTGCTGTACAGTCGTAGCTCACAGCACTCTGTGCCTGAGACAGAGCACCCTGATGGAATTCACTTAACCTTCCAGCCAGGCAGGCAGGCAGGCCCTACAACCTCAGCTCTCTGCATTACTCTCTCTGTCTCACACTCTGCCTTCCCCTCTGTGTCCCAGCCTACCCTCACCCCGGCTCAGCTTTTATCTGTCTCAAACTTTTTTGATCTTTGCAGATATGGCCTGACATGCAACATTCCCATTTAGCCTTTTCATGTTGCTGTCAGGTTTTTTTTTTTTTTTTACAGCTTTCAAGGCTGGTGCTGCTTCTCAATCAGGTGATATTGCTTTTGATTTAACGCCAGCAACTCTCTTAACTTATTACTTCACACATCGGGAGGCTTGCGGTCTGCAAATTGAGGCTTTATATTTGCACTCGTCCGATGTTGGCCAGCGTGCTTTTAAACGCAATTACACAAATGAGATGACCAGGTACATTTGCAGCAGCACATTTAGGCGAAAGGCGTGGGAACAAATGCACGTTTGAGGGAGGAATGGACATTTCGACAACATTTTTTTTTTTTTTACAACAAAGAGGCATCGAGGTGATAAAAACTCACACCCCCCAGCTCGAGATGCTTTCTGTGTAATTGGAAGAGAGAGGATGGCCTCTGTCTGTTTTAAATCAGAACCGAAGGAGCTGCCGACAATCCTCAGCACCGCCGACAGGTCCTTAATTAGGCCTAAATGGTGGTTATGAAAGGAAGAAAAATATGTTGCTTAGTCTATGAATTCCAGTTAAAGCATATTCCTTATGTGAAAACAGTGAAATGACATGAAAAGACTCATGCATCTTTCATTGTTTCAGTTTCTTGCACATATGTAAACTGGATTTAGTGGATTAAAATGAAAGTATGAGAGATTGCAAACCACAATTCATTACATCCAGTACTGTTGTGCGATGTTAAAGAAGCATTTGATTAGACAAGGTGGCAAAGTCTAATATTTTGCGAAAACTGGTTCTGTAATGACTCACAGGTGAGTAAGTTGGGGATGCAACTCTGATGCCAACACCTGGATGATCATCCCAAAATGGAACCTGGCCCAACATTTGTATCTATGTGTAGCTATAGGATTTAAGTCTCTGTAGGCATTCTTAGATTATACTTTCTACTTCATATTTTTAGATCTTATATTGAGCTTATCACTGTTTTCTGTATGTTATGGGGCTGCTGCCCAATAATTTCCTGATTCTGGGATCAATAAAGTACTCCCTATTCATATGCCAAAATATTGGCATATGCATTTAAATGAAAAAAAAGAAAAAAAAGATTAACTTGAGACTAACAGAACCAGGCAACATTCTTCCAACATTTTATTGTGATATTTTGGCCAAACTGTGTTGTACCCTCAAATTACTGTCTTAGCTGAAAGAAGTGGTTCCTAATGCCGTCTACTGCGGCTTCAAGGTTGGATGTGTTGTGTATTCTGCTAGGTTTTTCTCCACACCTTGCTTGAAACAGTTGTCATTTTAACTACTGTTGCCTTCATATCGCCACAAATCTGTCCGCTCATTTTCCTCTAACCTCAGCAGAGCATCCTTATTCAGGAGGGTCAGTTTTTTTCTGTTCGGCTCATTGTCTGTAAACCCGAGAGCTAGGCGGTATAAAAATCCCAGTAGATCTTCAATACCAACTGCTCTGAAACGTTCAAAGTCACGTAAAGTCCCTTACTTTACAATTCTGATGGCCTCTTTGAACTTAAGCGAGTCTAGATAAGTAAATGCATAGAGCATAGCAACCATTTGTGTTGACAAGCAGTTAAACATCAGTATGTAATATAGTGGCTGGTGAGTATATGGAGGATGGAAGTCCTGGTTTCAACACGTCTCAATGGTAGGAATTGAACTAAAAAAAAAAGAAAGAAGTTGGGACATAAATCCATGTGCAGAAGTAAGCTGAATAAGAGCGAGGAATAACAACCTTAAACCAAAACATGGACTTTATGGAAAGCTTTGCTTTACTTTGGATCACTGAGCACCAGTCCAGTCCTTTTTTCCTTCCTTGGGTGAAATGCCGCTAACATTGTCTCTGGTGCAGAGTGGCCTAATACAAGGAACTCAACAGCGGCACTGAGTATGACTCACTGACTCCAGCCACAGTTCATACTGAAGTATCAACCTCACACTTTTGAACGAGCTTTTCTCCACAGTTCTCCCAAAAACTGTGACAATCCCTGTTGCTTTACCCCTGTTTTCTGCTTCAGGTTTTCCTTCCACTCAACTTTCTTTCAGTGTGCTTAGAAACCCTACTCTCTGAAGAGCCAGGTTCTTCAGCAATTGTAATGTGTGGTTTACCCTCCTAATGGAGTGGGTCAGTATTGTCTGATGGACAACATTAAAATAAGCAGTCTTCCCCATGACTGTGCATAATCTAACATTACTGTATCAAACCCTTTTTTAATTGGTATAATTTAATATTCTGGTTTTCTGATAGACTAATTCTGGGTTTATATTGCATATAAATACCTGCTTCAAATATATAATTCTGTGTTTAATACATTTTTATGATTTGAGTTTTACTTTTTGAATAAAAAACTAAGATAAATTAGCTTTTTGCAATGATATTCTGATTTACAATTTATGAATTGCTCCTAAATGGTAAATATGTTAGCCATAGGCCAGGAGACAGGGCAAATAAGTCCTGCCTCAGTTTTCTTTTATTAAACCAAAATGTTTTGGTAAGTATCTGTAATTTCTTCTCTTTGTTGCCAAGGCTCTTTATGGCCTTTCTTTTTTTAATTTGAGATTTTCAAGAAAAGAACCGCTTTATACCCAAATAGTGTCCAAGTCCTGAATATACTTTCCTTTTAATTCGTTTCTCATAACTTTAGAAGTTTATTAGCTTTACCCATAAGCCTATTTTTAATATGCAGAAAAACCAATACATTTTAATACCACAGAGACCATAAAAGAAAACAGATGAAAGAACTAGAGGGAAAAAAAACACACTATCAGTTTTTTTTTTTGCCAGTGCATGTTTATATGTTTTTAATGTTTTAAAACTGATATTACTTCATGAGACAAATAAGGAGACTTTGCATCAGAGCCTTTCATGTAAAAAGAAACAAAAAAAACTCTTTCCCTCTTGCTTCTGACTCATGAGTCCCGTGACATTTATATAATCATAGCCTCACCAATCTCCCTGCGCCAAAGCGACTTACTTTTCTCGTGTTTCCAACACATCTATGAAGTGCCTTATTTTAGCAGAAAGGCTCCCATCACCTCTAGCACCTGCGCAAGCTATGGGTCAAATCCTTCCAGCGCCGTTTTAATGGTGTCTCCTTTTCCTTTAGCCTCACTGGAGATATTAATAGTAAAAGCTGGCGGATTGTGCAGCCTCTTTTACTGAACCTAGAGGGCTGCAGTAAAGTTGGAATTGTTTCACAGCCCTGTAAACTCATTCACTGACATTTAAAAGCCATATTAGTTGCGTTTTATTTATTGTGAGATGGACGTCCTTGATGGCGATGTAGGGTATAGTTGTGTGAAAACCTGAGATTGTCACGATTAAATTTCGTCATTTGGAAGTTGGGAGGTTGAGCCAACATCGGTGCAGCCAGAACCGTAGAGAAAGACACTTGATTGGAGAAGGTGCTGTCCCCTGGGAAACCGCATCATCAGTGCACTTAACGAAAGCCACAGTCTAAAGGATTCAGATATGAAAGCATTTGTGGTCATTTGGTGTCAGCTCCAAATGTTGTGGGTTCTGGTTCCAGATGATCCGAAGAACTCAGGGAGAGTCAATGAATGGACCGGAGGTAATTTGATGTGGATCATTTGCTGCTCTCCCCTTACTGGCGTGAATGTTTCGCCTTCATTGCAGAGCGCTGAAAGTCTAAAAAGTGTAAAAATGTATGTGAGAAATGTAAAAATATTTTTCAAAGTAAGTTCTAGAACTGTTGGCACAAGAGACTGTGCAAGTGCATACCATCCATCCATCCATCCATCCATCCATCCATCCATCCATCCATCCATCCATCCATCCATCCATCCATCCATCCATCCATCCATCCATCCATCCATCCATCCATGTCTGGTTTGACTGGGCCATTCTAACCCTACATAAGGTTAAATTCTTTCATTCTGACTGTGGCTGCATGTTTACAGTTCTTGTCCTTCTAGAAAGTGAACCTGGGTCCCAGTCTCAAGTGTTTTGCAGCATCCAATACCATAAAGAACATGTTACTTGGGTGCGTTTACCATAGTGACAGCAGATAAGATGTTTGAAGTAAACAGCTTCGTCTTTCTTTTTCCTATACTTCTGGTCTTTGTTCTTTCAAGAATTATTTTAATATTTAATCAATTACCTGCTACTTGGACCAGTCCTGTCTCCCAGTTTCTCCTCCAACAGTATTTCAATTCTCATAGCTGCATTTAAGAATGAAATGCTATCCAGACCGACTGTTAAACTAGCATCAGTCTGGGTTGGCTCGTTGTTCCCGGGGTCTTGCCTGAGTCGGTTACTGAGATAATTTTGTCTCGTTCCAGCTGCCTGTCAAAGGATAGGACTGGGCTGCTTAAATCCTCCCCTCTGCCACCCAGGGCCGTGTGGACAAATGAGGAGCTCTTCTGACTTTTGGGGTCAAAGGTCAAAAGACTGGGAATAAAATGCAGATATTGCCGCAGAATTTTCCACACCTGGCACTGTTCACAGCATTTATACTTCCATGGACGGCTCACATCCAACCAATCAATGATAGGTCTTCTGGTCATAACTTATACATCCAACATCACTCCCACAGGAGACATCAAAGGCACATGTTTCACAGTCTTTGCTCTATTGTTTTTTTTTAGGTTAGCCCTTGAACATTTTTACAACAGGCGGCACTCTTGGCCTGTATGCAGACTAAAGTGAGATGCCCAAAGGCAATCAGATTGTGATCTCAGCATAAATCCTTCTTACCAGAGGGGTGTTTTTTTTGGAGTTCTTTGAAGGCAGCGCCCTTGGGGAGAAACCGGGGGATGAATTTTCAAACCAATTCTTATTAATTAAGCTGTGTTTTCATGTGAGTCAAACCATCCATCTTTGAAATAATGTTTCTGATCAATCTTCAAAACAAGTTTTATTTTGTTGAAGCATATTATTCGCATCATTCCCAATGCTATTTAATGGCCCACATAACAACACAGAAAATAAATGTTTTTAGAACCTGTGATTGTAATTAACCATGACCAAAGATCATAATACCTTTAAACACATAGGCTATGCATGATCCACATTTGTCAAGTTAAATGTATTAAGTCTGATTTGCTTACATTATTGTCTTTGCTGTTTTGATAATGCTGAAAACCACATCATTTAATGATACCGTTTAAACCAGGAATGTGTTAGACAAATATATAATCTAGTCTACAAGGTGAGCAGCCATCATTACAGGAGAGGAAGCAATAACTTCTGGAAGAAGTGACTTCTGCTGCTATTACACCTGAATATATGTCAATACACATGTATATAAGTCACCGTGAACGTACATAAGACATCCTCTGCCTTATTTCTATTTTGTATTTTTATCTTTATTTTATTATCTACTTCTTTTTGATCCACTGTAGAAACGGGACACACTGTATATGCCTGATGCAACTTGTCCTACTTTGGAACCTTCTTCTTCTTCTGATTACTGATTATTGAGCCGATGTGACATGTGAATTTCTCCAATGAGAGATCAATAAAGCCTATCTTATCTTAGCCTATCTTAACTTGCAACATTCTCAGCAACACCAAATAATATACTTTCTACCATAAGAATCACCTATCTTTCGTTATTTATCTTTTGTCAAATTGATTACTACATCGGTGGTTTCACAGGTCTTCCAAAAAGTCAATCAGACAGCTGCAGTTGATCCAGAATGCTGCTGCCTGCGTCCTTACTAAGACTAAGAAAGTAGAGCACATAACCCCAGTTCTAAAGTCCTTACACTGGCTCCCTGTATCTCAGAGAATAGACTTTAAAATACTTCTGTAAGTCTATAAATCACTGAATGTCTTAGCACCTAAATACATCACAGACTTGTTATCAGTGTATCAACCCTCCAGACCACTAAGGTCTTCTGGCTCCAGCCTGCTCTGCAGAACCAGAACCAGAACCAAACATGGAGAAGCAGCATTTAGTTCCTATGCTCCACTTATCTGGAACAAACTTCCAGAAAACTGCAAAAGTGCTGAAAGCCTGAGTTCCTATAAATCACGTTTTAAAACCTATTTGTTTAGCATTGGCTTTAGATGTTAACGTTGACGTTTGTACCCCAGTTTAAAGTTTTACTGTATCTGACTTGCTGCTACTATTCAAATGCAATGTGTTTGTCTCTGTAATGTTTTCTTTCCTCTGTTTGTTTTTTGTTTGGTTCATGCACTTTGAATGGTCTTGTTAGTGAAAAGAGCTTTATAAAGAAACTTGCCTTGCCTTATCATTGCTAATTAGACAACATAATAGGTATACAAATGACATAACAATGGCTTATTTTCAATAAAATACCTCAAGAAAGTTTTCCACCACTACTAGCAGTAGCATAGGTTAGGTAGGCTGTGTTGCTAATGCTAGGTTTTAGCTAAACATGAAGTGAGCTCCTCCTTTAATTTGTTTAAGCTAAGATGCTATATTGGTCAGTCACTGTAACTGGAGTTGGTCTGTCAGGGCTGCACTTTCTGCCACCATTTCCTATGATAATTTCTGGGGGCCTATTTAGCAGTAGCTATTTACCAGACGTCTGCACCGAGGCCTGCAGTTTGAAGCAGAGTTATTAATATCATCAAGCTAACTTTGGAACATTTAGGAACTTTCAGCAATATGAAGTTGTTATTTAATTGTTAGCTGAATCTATAGCAAAGGCAACTTATGGTTGAACATTAGCATGGACAAGAGCAGGTTTGGTTTCCACATCAAGACCTTAGCGCACCACCTCTCAACCAATCAGTGAACTGAGAACATTAAAATAATGGAAATGCTGTGATTTGTTAACAGCGATTCCTGGTTTCTTGTATCTTAATTTCCCCAGCATGTCTTTGTGAGACTTATCTCAGAAAAGGTGATCTTTAGCCAGTGTACCTAAAACTGAGTAATGTTCTAAAGGTTATTCCTATTAGTTGCTGAATATTACAAATATTAGCAGCAGTTCTCCTCTAAAAGCTGTTTGCCCTACATCTAGCACATTGAATGTTCAAAACTGTTCCATGTTGTGTTTGCATGCTTGTGTTCATCTCTAATCACTTGTATCAGTTATTTAAAAGGCTGTCTAATATAACAAAAGACTACAACACTAATTATCTAACATTATAGAGTCTGAATGCTATAAAATTACAGTAGATATTTATTTAATTGCAGCCTGCTGAATTGACTAGTTTTCATCTTTGCAGATCATTTAGTGCAATGCGGTATTGATAGACATCTTAATTTGCTTTTTCGCCTGCTTTTCTATGGCTGGCTTTCTTACTGCCTTTTCTGTATGATAAGTCCTTTTATTTCATCTTCACGTGTTTTACATGAACAGGCTGATATGCAGCATCAGTAACTCTTGGCTGATCTGTCAATTTGGTAATCCTCTTCAGGATTATTGCCTGTGACCACATATGTAACCAACATATTTTTCGTCTGTTATATCGTGAATGTTTTAGATTCAATTACATTTACCACTACGCTCCTACTTTTTATTGCCTTAACAACACTGTTGGTTCATCTGTCCGTTGCTAATACTCGCTTATCTGTGCAGGGAGCCGGTGGGGGTGGGTGGGGGACAGGAGGCTGGAGTCCCCAGCGAGAACCCATCCATGCACAGGGAGAACATACAAACTTCATGCATAAAGAGCCAAGGCTGGGATTTTAACCTAGGACCTTTTTTTGCTGCAAGACAACCAACTGTGCCTCTATGCATCCCTTTCAGGTTCCCAAACGTAGTGGAAACAAATCAGTACAGGTAGCAGGTAGCAAGGGTTGTAAGAATAATGTATTCCTTCAGTCAAGCTTGTTAAAAACAGTCAGGACATTACCTTTTCGTGATTTTTTTTTTCTTACAGCTTGAACAGTCTGATAAACACAAATGTACCCTTTGGTTTTGGTACCACAGTGCAACCATAAAATGTGCCATTTACCAGAGACACTCGCAGCACTAGTGAGAGACTTTTGCTTTTCACCAAGTCATACCACGGAGACACTGTATGAAAAGAGTAGACAGTGATTATTTGTATACTGACTAAGACAGAAGCAGTCCAGTATCCTTACTGATTCTGTTTTGGGTTAGATCTGTAACTCCACTATTTCAAACCAATTTTACACGGTCAAATTTGCGGCCGAATCAATTTAGAATGTTGACAAAAAGCGTAACTTCTGGATAATGTTCTTTTTACAGATGAGTTCAAAATGAAATTATCTGTAGACCAGGGGCCTCATGTACAAAAGAGTTCACAGCTCTCATACTAAACATTGGGGTAGGGAAAAATGCAGAAATTTGCGGCACACAAACAAATTCAGTTCAGTACATAGACGGGTCACCACAGGCGTTTCTTTGATAAATCCCAATCTGCGAGGCATTGGGCGCACCGGCATGTGTACCTAGGGCTACTATGTCCTCACACCTTTATACACACGCAAATCAGTAAAAATACCCGGAAGTCAGCCACCATTAGGGTGACCAGATGTCCCAATTTGTCACTGTTGTCCCGCAACTGAAACAATGTCCCACTTTTGATTGGGTCAGATTCAGAAAAAGTTGATAAAATGAATCCGCTCGTGCTTTTTTGAAACAAAGAACACAGAGCTGCAGTTGTTGTCATCGCGAGCTGTGTTGGCTGTCAATCAACATGCAGCAATGCTCCATGTCATGAGCAGCTGCACACGAGGACACTTGTAAAATAAAAGGACAAGGATTTTGATGCATGCAGGTTATTAAGGAAACTACATCAAAAAAAGGAAAAAAAGAAACTGCAGCTACAACATAGAATGGAGAACGGTTTCTAACTGGGTGAGGTCAGAGAAAGGCGATTTTCAGGGAGCTTTTTTTTGCCAAACTTGTTCTTTATTTTTACAAGGAGTGGAGCACAATTTGAAGCTACACTGTAGAAGCGAGTCGTACAAGAAAGAAGGCTGAAAAAGCCTCCTGTCGATCTATGGACTCATTTTCACTCCAAGCCTAAAACACTTGCCAGACAGACAAGCTCCAGCAGCCAAGATTAACTTTGACAGTATTTAACTTTATGCAAAAGTTTGATCAACATTTTTCAAATTAAAAAAGTGCTCATCTTTAAAAGTGAATTAAGTTTAACGGAAAAACTTAAACTTAGAACAACTTTATTAAACTTTTTCAAAGTTTACCATCCCATCCATCCATTGTTTTTCTTTACCTGCTTTTGCATGCAGGTGTTACGTTGTGTCGTATCTGATGGGGAAATGCGGCTCGACGTAAAACAGGGTCGTGGGGGGGGGGGGGGGGGGGGGGGTGCTGGTGACTCCAGCAGTCAATGGGCGAGAGACGGAGACACAGGATACATCCTGGACAGGTCTCCAGTCGCAGGGTTAAAATGTAACAGTTTTATTAACTTCCAAAAAGTGAAATAATGCCTTTTTATAAACTCGTGAGTTGTGATAATTCTTGCGCAATAACAGGCAAAGCAGAGACCGATTATTGTAATGCGCGATCTGTGTTCAATTAAAATGTATGACGTCATAATAGTGTCGGTTATGTGTCCCGTATTGCATCCTATCGTCCCACATTTGGTCATTTGAGATCTGGTCACCCTACCCACCATGTGTGCAAATAAGCATAGCAACGAAGCTGTCAGACAGTCAGAGAGACCTCTAGCGATATTTGTAATGAGTTACAAAAAAACAGAGACGTCTGACTGCTGCATTGGGCTCGATTAAAGCTTAGTGCTGTTCGTTGAAATGTAGCTACACCAAGTTGTTGTAGTGTAGTAAATATGCCTCCAATACTTGGACGAGGAAGTCTGTCCCCACACAAACTACGTGCAGTTTGAAGACAGGATGTTACATAAAAAAATAGGAGTCAACAATCGCCCACAGGTCCTGCTCTTTTTCGTTCCAGACACAACTATTATAATGAGAATAATTATAATTATTATGATAGTATAGCAGGATGTTGAGTTGAGCAGGATTATGGCAATATGAGTGCAGTCATAGTTCTGATTGCACACCTGGTTTCCCTCTGTAACGCCGGGCCAGTTAATTTTTTTTTTTCCCCTGGCAATCTGAACTGACTAATAATCCAATCATCATCAGGTACCAACAGGTCAGCAGGATCTCTGAACACAAGCTCCCTCTGTATTCTTCTATCAGTGAAGTCCTCCTCCTACAGTTCCGCTGCTGCCACCGTTCCACAATTACGGCAAGCTTTATGCAGCTAATTAGGTGTGATTGTCTCTATCTTAGAAATCAAAATAACTTTTTTGTTAGGAATTTATCTGCTGATCTGTCCCCACCTTATTTTTCAGTGAGACTGAAAAACCGTGTTAGATGATTCACATGCATTTCATGCGCCTTGCAGCACAGCTCAATGTGCATTTACATGTGACAAAAACAGAGGAATATTTGCACTGTACACCTGATTGAGGTTGTTTCTACTTCTTTGTACAGGTTTAAACCATAAAAGCTCCAACTCGGAAAAAATTCAGGTTCAATGCTCCTTGGGTTAAATAAAACTGAATGGAGTTATATTTCAGTAAATTTGGGCTTTAGGACATTGTGTTTTTTTTAATTGTCGATTAAAGAAGTTTGCATTGCCACGGCGCTCTTTCACCCAGCATAAATTCTTGCACATGCCAAGTTCGATATTAAACGTGGCACCGGAGTTTTTTTTTTACATGCGTACACACTTTTTTTTCTTTCAAAAAAGAAAGAAAAAGGTTAAAGCTGAAGCGGAACTTAGAGCCACTAAGGACTGATTGAAAAGTAAGAAATCGAGTCCTTTTGAGAGTCAGAGCCCTTATCTTTCTCCTTTTGATACGCTGTGGGTAACTTGAAAGGGACTATACATACAGCAAACCTCTCAAACATCTGACTCCTCTAAGGGAGGAGTGGAGCAAACTCAGACCAATTTCAGAGACTGTCGGTGTCTACTAGAAGCATTTGACTAAAAAAGCTGCGACCAAAGAGCGTAAGACTCACTGTTAGGGGATGGAGTGCACTAGATGTTAACCTAGAAAACAGATTAGAGTAAAACAAGGTCTGTTATTGATTTCTTACTTTTTCAGACATGAGTCAAACATTAAACACATTGAAAGTTGAACATTTCTTCATAAACAACTGAATGTTTTTTTGGAATTACCTCCATGTTCCTCAGAGGTTTTCTTCATGCAGTGAAAGCTATGGTTTTAGTAGTTGGTAGTAATAGCCCCCCCCCCCCCCCTCACCTTCCAATCAGTAGAAATTTAAAGAATTTCAATCATCCAGGGGCTTAAAGTCTTTTATGGATTCACAGTGTTGGAATGGATTGATTGCAGACTTCAATAAAAACTTTGCCCAACTTGGATTGCAAAAACAAACACTAAGGGTGAATAAACCCAGTCAAAAACAGACCTGAGGAGTTTGCCAGACCTGGTCCAAATGCATGCAAGGATCTTTACAGATTGTATTAACACTGCATGTAAAAGTAGACTGTAATTTTTCCTTAACAAGGCTATACTGTAACACCAAAACTAGATTACTAGATTATTACTAGGTTATTGCACTGCATGTTATCCTTCGCTCTGATCTCCTTTTGTCCAATCTCTTGATCACATGAATGTAAAATGTAAAATTACTTACTGGCCCACATGGGAAACACGCATCCTTTTCTCTAGTCCTGCATCCCTGGAACATGATTTTAGTACCTTTTAGAAAGAACGATGCTAGGCAGCCATCTGCCTAGGATAACAAACATGTAGCTTCTGATGGAGACCCTGTTTTCACACAGAAAAGGCAATCCTCTGATTGATTCTAGGTGGGTGAGCAGGTATAAGTAGTTTATTTGCAGTCATCACCGTGTGGTGTGTGCTGGCGTTAGACCGACCAGTCTGGAGGCAGAGCTGAATCAAATGACTTCACAACAACTTGCTTTAAATTCACAACGTTCTTGGAGCTCTGTGCGCTGCTCCCTCCTGCCCAGATGGAAAAGGATAGACAAATAATAGTTATTATAATAAGTTATTACCATAACCACATACAGACCAGTTGCAGTTGGAGGTTTGCATAAACTACTCCAGGGATGATAGTGATGTTAACTGGTGGATTTTAATAATGCATTTAAACTGCCTAAAACTTTGTGTTTTAAAAACAAGAAGCGGGTGAATAAGTTTGAGTTTAGATTGGCGTTTCTCTAATACATACATGTATAAATATTTACTTATATTTTCCTAAACATTTTAATGAGACGTGCTGACATTTCTAGAATCTTATTTAATTTGACAGCCAATGCTAATTAACTTTTCCTTATTAATCATGACAGCAGATGGCAGCTTCTCTTTACAAGAATAAAAAAAAAAGATTTAATTGAAGCTTTATGAGGATAAAAGTAGATGCATGTTTCTAAGGGTATTTTGGAACAATTTCTAAAAAGCTGCAAATCCCTAGGTCATCAAACAAGTGAACTACTTAAAGTAAGTTAAAGTAAGTTATTGAGATGATTTCCAGCAGCACACATGGACGATGTGTCTGCTCTTTGCAGAAATATTTCACGATTAGAGGAAACAAAGATCAAGCTATTTGGCCACAATGTCCAGTCCTGTATCTAGAGAAGTCAAGGGGAGGCCTTAAATCTCCAGGGTAAAGCATCACTGGACAAGCATGATGGTGGTGGCATCATGCTAAGGAGATTTATTACTGAAAATGACCCTTTTATAGGGATCAATGTTGAAGCGCAACTCCCTATAAGTTCTTCCAACTTCACTCCTGATTAACAGCTGAAAATGTAAAACTTGAACACAGTTGGTGTTCCAGCAGGACAGTGATTCCAATACTCACATCTAATGTTATGAAATATAACACTAAGCTTCTGGGATGGCATTACAAAGGTCCTGACCTCGACCCAGTTACGAATATCTGGAATGGGCTTGAAAGCCGCATTCTTGGTAAGAAACTAACCAGTTTAAATAAACTCTTTGCATTTAGCCAAGAAAAATAGTCAAATATCCAGCTGATGGCTATAAAAGCTGTATGATTATGGTGTGACTTACCAGGGACATTTAAACATACATCAGTCGTACATCAGTGGGATGAATGTAATTGTGACCCAGAAATTCCTAAATAAACTCAGATGTGTTAAAAAATTTATGCCAATTTTAATTCCATGCTTAGTGGTTTTCAACTTGACGGCAACATGTGATTTTATTGGCTGAATACATAAAAATGTTGCAAATCCTTTGTTTTTTTTTTTTTTTTTTTTTTTTTTTTTGCTTTTTCTGGGTGCTACATGCTCTAATGGAACTTATTTTGTCCTAAAAGTGGCTGAATGACAGTGGCTGTGACATAAACAGAAAATCGGTAGGAGAGCAGTAGCAAGTAGCTACCTGCACCGTTTCTTTCTATTTCTCAAGGGCTGTCATCAAAAGCATCCCCGCAAACTCTCCTAACAGCTGATAGGACTCCAGTGCAACGGGTCGGACGTAGAATCCAGCAATGACCTTTTAGGAAAGCTACGCCACTGAGGCCAGCCTACTGTGTTACGTTTAATGCAATACTGTGTCATTTTGTTGCTACAAACAGGGGAAACAAAATGAATGCAAAAACGGGATGCCAGGGGACTTTGCTCGAGCTTTTCAAGCAGGTTTTCAAGTGGAGGCAGCACTCTGCTCCTAATAACTATGCTCCAGTGGTTCTGTACTCTTCAAGAGACTATGCTCCACGGTGAAGTGCCCTTACCGAGCATGAATCAGTGTATCCTTGCTTATTGCTTGCTCAGACTACTTGCGGTGTAGGAGGCACTTACAGATGCAATTTGCCAATTGCTGCTAAGACATCAGTCACCAAGGCAGAGCATAAAAGTAGGCCACATCTGAGCAACTTCTGCTTCCAATGTTTATTGATTCTAATGCAAATTACCTAAATTGCTCTCATCATACTGTATGGGCGATTGCAGCGTAAGTAAATCAGTTGCAGAATAGCTCATTCATGTTGCAGCATGCCCTACTGTCAATTCTGATTAGTTCCACCTCTACGAGTGTCTCCATCTTTACAGTGCGCGATTGTACTGTGCTTTATCTTGCGAGTCCCCTTTCATGGATTGGACTCGGACATGCCTTCAAGCCCCCCTGGCTCCGCAAATGGCACTTTGATAAAGCGGTGCCAAGAATACAGGCAAGGCATCAAAATCAAAAGCGTGCTTCATGGTTATTCAGGAAGCACGGAAAAATCAGAGGGGAAAACAGGGCAGCACTAGGAGCACTTTTTTTTTGTAATGTCTAACAGTGTTGAAAGGAAGGAAGTCATAAACCAAAAGTAAAAAAAATATATATAAAGAAAAATAATAAAATGGACTTTAAATAGGTATGTCTGTGTTTAAAATGTACACAGGCGCACCTGCTCATCAGGTTGTTTGGCCGGCGCATGCTGTGCTGTGGGACTTAATTGTTTTCGACTAATGAAGGCACAAATACCTTCACAAGATAAAACACTAAACCTAAAAAAAAAAAAAAAACACCAGAAGGTAATGCACCATATGCAAACAGGCAAGATAACACGTTATCTTGCGCTCTCTCTTTCCTCTCCTCTTATTCTTTTATCTTTTTTTCCCTTTAAGCATTTTGTCCCATCTGTTTCTCTCCTTTTTTTCCCTCTTTTTCCATCCCGTTTCAGTGTCCGTTGAACGTGAGCATAAGATCAAAGAAAGCCTGTTGCATATACAAATCAAACGACGCACTATAACAAAAGGGGTAAGGCTCCACTTGTGAAAGTAAAATCTGTTGGACTCTTTTTGGCAGTAGGACACCAATTCTTAATGCCACATTGCCAAACAGGACACACACAAAAAAGTACGCAAACAGGCAAATTTGGAAAAATGGACCACAAATAATGCAAAACACCCATTTCAAGAGACAATAGCGGTCTTTACAGACAGGTGAATCCAGATGTTTACATACCCTGCATAAAGCGACTATGTTCTTTCCTGCACTTAATGAGTAAGATATTGTTAAGGATTATGTGATCACAGAGGCTGGAGCTGCAGAAATCAGTTAACAGGGACACACAGCAGATAACCCACGAATGCCAAGGACTTCTCAGGTGTGGAATGCAAAAACAAATGGACAGTTATCTCGGGGCAGAATGGACACGTGGATATCCCTGTAGCCAGGCTCTTTCAATCTAACGGTGACATGACAAAGGCAACATGGGAAGAATCGACCAATCCAGGAGCAGGTCTTTGCTCATCTATATAAGCTGATGAAACCGAGAGTTTGGCACTCTCCCTCGCCTCCCGGATCTTAACCTGTCCGCATTATTTTATGTATGGGAGCACTGAAGCTGTAAACGTCCCTCTGCCTTTTAGATTAAATATGGTAAAGTTTCTGTTTCATGAGTATTTTTATTAATACATAAGTACAAGAGAAGAGACCATTTTTTTCAGGTAAAGAACCTGGGTGAACCGCAATAAGGTGCGGTTAAATCTTAACAGTATTTACAATAATATCGGCCTAAATCATTGTGATTTGTCTCCTGGGATGAAAGTAACATTCCCTGTAAACAAACGGTCCTTTCCATCAGCAATGTCTTAGCCAAGTTTTTCTCCTTTCAAACCTAACGGTAAGTTCTACAACGACTTTGGTGTTGAGTGTAGCCTGTGTTTACTTCCTGGTTCCTGAGCCAATCATATGAGAGTTCCCTGGGTTCCCAAAACAGAGAGCAGCATTTGGTATTTTATTTTGGCAAATGAGTTACAGCCTGTAAACATGGAAGCCAGTAAGAGAAGCAGACCAGAAATAGAATAAAATACAACATCATATACCTATCCTGTGGAAGTAAAAAGTCAGTGCATCAACGGACTGTTGCGTAAATAGCGGGTGTCCAAGAAAGGCAATGTGAATGTGTTGTTCCAATTTTTACCACTAGGTGTCATTATTACTTATTGTTCCTTTAAATCAGACTAAACTTTTCCTGTTTTTGTAAGCTAAGACTGAAAAGTTATTTCTACTTCATGAATGTTGCAGAGAGGCTACCTTAGTACCAGCTCTTTTTGTTTTCACTGGCCAAATTCTGACCCTTGCAGGGCAAGCACCAGGTTGCTACTGGACCAGAGGAAATAACCAGTTTCATGGAGAATAGCAGCCAGTCACAATGTTGTGAGTGGCATTTTAAAAATTACAAAGCTTTGTTTTCCTCAAACTAAAATATAAACATTACTAATATGTAAAAAAAAATAGTTTTAACAATATAATATGTTGGATTATTTCAAAGTAACCTAATTTGTCTTTGATATCCCTGCAGTTTATTTTGATATGACTCATCGTGGACTACAAGTAGGTCAATGCTTAGTTTACAGCTGGCCAAGTACTTTCAAGAAAGCCAACATTATGCAAAGATAAAACTGAAACAATAAGTTCTTCTATCTCACAGCATCTTAGTCTGATAATTAAATTCTTCAAAAATGTTCAAAAAAGTTTTAAGTCCTGGGAACAAGTCTGACTTTTTTTCCTCAAACTGAGCACAGCACATTATCTTTTGTAAAAAGAAACCTATGTCCATGTCTTGTGAAGAACATGCAATAATGTTTGTTTGTTTATTTGTCACCTGAAGGGCCGGATGTGGCCGCCTCTCCTACTGCCAGCTAGTGGTAGAGGTCTCTTTAGTTTTCCCAGTTGCAACAGATTCATGCTTTTTTTCTGCATGGCTTCCATGTTGGTAAAGCAGTCCCTTCACCTGTTTGCTGAACTTTCTCGCAAGTAAACCTCCACACACCCAGAAATGTCCTTAAGGGGATGCTTTTAACTTCTAACATCATTCATAATAAACAATCCTCAGGCCTTGTTCTACCAAACAATGTTTCTTTTTTGTTAAAGAAGCAATAAAACACTCTCTCTCTGTTGAATGCAATTCAGTTCAATTAAATTTTATTTATATAGCGCAAATTCATGAAACATGTCATCTCAAGGCACTTTCTAAAGTCAAATTCAATCAGATTATACAGATTGGGTCAGATTATACAGATTGGTCAAAATTATCCTATATAAGGAAACCCAGTTGATTGCATCAAAGTCCCAACAAGCAGCATTCACTCCTGGAGAAGCGTAGAGACACAGTGGACAGTCGTCTGCATTGTGCATGGCTTTGCAGCAATCCCTCATACTGAGCAAGCATGAAGTGACAGTGGAAAGAAAAACTCCCCTTTAACAGGAAGGAAAACCTCCAGCAGAACCGGGCTCAGTATGAACGGTCATCTGCCTCGACCGACTGGGGGTTACAGAAGACAGAACAGAGACACAACAAGAGAAACAAAAAAGCACAGAAGCACACATTGATCTAGTAATCTGTTCTACATTAGATGGTAATAGTGATGATCTGTCTTCCCTGGATGATGTCACAGCTAACAGAACGCCGCAGCACATCTTTGGAAGACTGACTACATTCCCCTCCGGTCCATCCTGCAGTCTATAAACCCTGGCTCTGAGGAAATCAGCACCTTGCAGGTGGCCATAAAGGATACAGCTGACACTCCCTGAGATTTACCATCCACATCATTGCACCCCTGTAAAAAAAGGGTGGGTGGAATAAACAGACAGATGACTCCAATATGCAGCCTGGTCTGTATGAAGTAGCTGCAGTCAGGCAGAATGGACATTTTTTTAAGGACGGCAGCAGCCAGAAAGAGGTCCGCACTTCTGGGCCATCCATGTGTGAAGCAGATGGGAGGGACCGCCTCCTTTTTATTTCAGCGGGATCATTGTCTCAGTATCAAAGAGCTGAAGCACGGTTCATGTTTATCATCCCGAAGCAATAAATGTGATTACTGCTGAAAGCTCAATCTGTCCCGCTGTATTTATGACACCGTACTTTTCCCCACCGTAAATCACTTTTAGCACTAATGGTGACTCTCTCTTAGCGGTATATTTTAACACTAGCCTTAGCGGTAACCTTTACCGCCATAAATCATGCAGCTTCATCTCCCACAAATTCTGCGCTCTATCAAAGAGAAAGATGGAAAGGGCGTGGATAGTTATGGCCGCTCCTGAGCCGCGCCTCAACCTGCTATGGACAAAGTTTAGCGCAAATTCTTTTGGGATGCAGCTAATAGCTTAAGTGAGTGATACTCTGGCAGAGAGGCAAATGCATCCGATCACTCATGTCAGCAAGGCAGAGGAGTCCTGATGCGTCGCAGAGTTATTCTGTGGCGGCGCACTGCTTTGCATGGATGATGGAAAGTTCTGACATGCTCCCCGCGAGCAAATACGGCTCAATCCTTTCTCCTGTCAGGGACCCGCTGGCCTCCATCCAAGCTGCTCCCCGGATGTGTTCCCCGGGCTCCCTGGGAAATCTGAATGTCAACAGTTTGGCTGTCCGGCTGCTCGGCCCTGATTCACTGAGACAGCATGTGTCTGGCTGTCTCAGCGTTTGGTTTTTCTCCGGAAATCACTCCCTGACCAGCTTGTCAGGGCACATTAAATATAGACGGTAACTGTCCGCCACCTCATCTGAAACGCGCCGACCCAACACTGTCTGCCGCGCCGTTAGCTTTGTTTAAGGCATACATGTGTTTGTGTCAATCATGTGAAGGACTGCAAGGAGGAAACTGCTGCGAATAACAAAAAGTTTTCTTCTTTTTCTATTTTTTCATTCAATTTTTTTATATCCATCTTATTCCTGCTGGTTTTGCTATAGGATTGGTTGTTGGAACAACTTTCAGGAAGATTTCAGATTTGCCTGGAGAGCTTCTCATATGCAATGAGTTGTGTTTTTCAAGTAACTAGTTTGAAGTTTTGCCCCATTCTCTCTTTTCTTGTCTATTTGATTAATCACACACTGCAAAGCTCCAGTAGTTGGTGCATTGTTGGCAGATGCACCTGGAATCGCACAAACCTTTGCCTGTGGCTTGAACAAAAGAGTGCGCTGAAAGTGAAGTGGGATTATTTTTGCAAACGGCGGTTAATGTTTTGTCAGTATTCATCAATGGGAAAGTGGCCAAATAATTTAATATTAAACAGATTACAAATCTCCATGCATGTTTGCTCCTTTCACTCTGGCAACAAAAGATCCACCAAGTAGAA
The DNA here is from genome assembly GCF_011125445.2 of Fundulus heteroclitus. Classification (NCBI taxonomy): domain Eukaryota; kingdom Metazoa; phylum Chordata; class Actinopteri; order Cyprinodontiformes; family Fundulidae; genus Fundulus; species Fundulus heteroclitus. Next base: position 9,837,298 of record NC_046374.1, read on the forward strand.
AACTAAGCTTTCCTTGCTATTATTAATGGAAAAAAGAAATATTGGTTTCTGACAACAATTAACAGGACTTCTTAAGGCAGATCAGGTATGATTTTTTTTTAAAAATCCCTCAATTACATAGTTATGTCCTTTTATGGTAATAGTGCACAAAATATTTCCATCCCGGACAGGATACCCAACTTCAAACTGAGAAAATGAACCTCACAAATAGACAAAAAGACAATGATAGTACTCTCAGCAGAATGGATAGCATAGAAAGCTATATACAGTGTGAAATGAATCGTAATTTCACTAGCTGTGTAGTTTGACGAGCAGCCTGGACACAAGCCTGGGGATGTGTGACTTTAAGATGAAGTTGCAGCTATATTTTATATTATCTCACTTTTTTCATTTATTTTTTTTTTATTCTGCAAGAGACCATTTGTTTACATGTGGGAAAGCCGTTCAGAACGTCACGCTCATACTTCACACAGAGCATCGTGGGTTATAGGATTAAGGTGGATTAAGGCTATCTCAAAAGGAACCTTTATGTTCAGTTTATGTCCGCCCGGTGTTAAAATTAGTTCAAATAAAATTTACTCCATCGAGTCCAGTTCACTCAAGAGTGAATTCGCCTAGCAGTGGAATGTGCTTGCTCTTTCTTGACATTGAATATATATCCTCTTATTTTTACTTTTACAAAACAGGGTGTTTAGTTTGTATTGCGGGGTGCAGCCTGTCCACTCGTCCATGTCGTCTCACTTCACTTCAGCAGTCAGTTTGTTTAGAGAGATTGTAAAAAAAAAAAAAAAAGAAGAAAATATCAGGGACACCTCGCTGGCAGGTAGAATCTAATTTCCTTCTTCTGATATCCCTGCCATGTTTCTTTCTTCTTTTTTTTTTGGAAAGACTGCTGCACAGCGGGTCACTTCTTCCCTTTGTCTTTCTCCTGCATCAAATTTAACAGCTGCTTTAAGGCAGAGAATGTTTTAGTAATGCAATCTAGGTGACACAACAAATTCTGGTCTTTAAGAATGGAATGCCACTTGCTCTGGCTGTAATTTACATAAAGACAGCACGAAAATGTAGCGGAATATTCCACTAAATGCGTGCATAAATAAATATTTGAACCAGGGCAGATCATATGAGAGGAAAGAGGTGTTATTTGGGGATTTTATAGAAATCAGACTTTTCTTTACAAGGGGTTGGAGACTCAAAGAGATGTTCAAACTCAGGTTGGCACACATTTAGCATGTGCTTCAGGAATTTTCATGTTGGATTATGGTTACAAACAATCCACCCAATTATAATACAATTCACTATGACTCAAAATATCAAAGTTGGATTTCTAAAGACACCATCAGATTACAACAAATCTTCACTTTGATGATGATCCCACATCCTGAACAAGCACAGCACAACTGTGGAAAGGACCAACTCCCTTTTCAATGGAAGGGACCTTCAACAGCACCAGTCTTGGGATTTCTTTTGATTTCTCTTCAAAGGATCAGAAAGTCTTACATTTTTCTAAAGCCTTTTGGAATAGTTATTCAGACTTGTTGTATATCTCTCTTTTTTTTTGGTTTCTAACAAGAAAATCAGAATCTCTCCAATCAGCAGATAAAGAAAGCAGGAGTAGTATAAAACTCTCACTCAGCACTGCATTTATGTCTCTCATGTCCTCAATCATCTCAGCTTTTCACCAGCGATTATCCTGAAGACCCCTTTTTCCACAGGAATCCCTTTTGTTTTATATGCCCTATTTTGCCTCTCTTTACATTAAGGTGTTCTGTCTTTCTACATTATATTTTGACACACTCAATTCTTCTTCCTACAGCCGTCAGGCTCCGGGAGCAACCTTGACATATTAGGACATTAAATCTGAATCAGCACCTGTCGCCGCTCTGAAGTGCCTGCACATTTCTGTGTCTCCTGAAGCGCATCAAGGAAAATACAATTTCACCTGCAGTGTCTGTCTCTGTCACATCCATTCTCGCCGAGATTTCCATGTCTGCGTTTCTCTATCGTCTGGATATCCCTCTCTTCCTTAATGCCTTGGTATTAGAATGGTTTATGTCCCTTTCCCTGTTATTATTTCGGATGATCGGCTTCGGCAAAGCGGAACGCCGGTGGACACTTGATTGAGCTTTTGTGCATCTCATCATGTCTAAATGTTTCCTGACTGTGTCAGAATTATGTTTTTAATGCCGCAATGACAGAATGAAATCTGCGGGGTTATATCTGGAAGCTGTGATTTCCCCAACTCTTCCATCATATCCTTTCACTTAGATGCATTTTTTATTTATCTGCCACATGCTGTCCTAAAGTAATTAATCCTCATTAATGCACAATAGCTGTCTATGAGTCTATTTGTCCAAAGGTCCTGACAGCAGACATTAGAGACTAGGCTCTCCAATTAACTGAACATCATTATCCTTGCTGTATATTTACTTGAGCTGCTGACTTTTTAAAGGAACCCCCCCCCCCCCAGGCAAACTCCGTATTAGCCTTATTAGTGGTGCCCCATCTCTCCGCGGTCCCTCGACTCCTCCCTTTTCCTTTCATTTTTCAGTTGCCCTTTTCATTGTTTCACACATGGCTGGGCGCAGAGAGTCCTTCAACTATTAGATGTTGCCTTGTGGTGAGGTTCAGATGAAAAAGAAGAGAAAGGTTGCTTTGCTTGAAACGGGATTTTCTTCCCCCCCCCCAGTTTGGTAAGAGGTTGGATAAATTTCAGGTCCTTTGGAGTTTGATTAATGTCTTTAAAGACAGGCAGTGAAAAACCACTGCGGGTGAACTCAATGTTCAGTGGGAAAAGTAGCATTGTTACAACTGGAAAATTACGGGTTTGGTTCAAGCGTCCCCTTGCCCCATTTCACCGTGCCTTTGGGCAATTCACCAGTTCCCTACTGATCTGGGCACCAGTGTATGAGTGTTGTGAGTTGAGCAACTGTCTATGCTACGTTTCTCTCAACACCTTGTGCAACCCAGTTTTGCCAGTAGGACAGCACTTAATTATAGCTCAGAAAATGTAAATATCCTCCAAAATACCTCCAAATGTCTTGATGTTGACAGCACCGATGAAATCCGGTGGCGGTACAAAAGACAGCGGCAATTTTTAGAAGGTTTCCCGTCCAGAGGTGGTCAAGCTAAACGCTGAAGCAATGGCTGGTGTTGACTGGCTCGCTCAATCAACTTATCAGTTTGTACCACACATAAATCCGGTCAAAAAAGTTCACCCTGAGAATTATCACACAGGAATTTGACCTGCCTGTAGTCAACAGTTGGCTGGAGTACAGGTTGTACAAAGGATGTAAGGGGCCTCCCTGACGCACGGTATGGTATGGTGGACCACATGCAAAATTATGATGAGACAATAAAGGCCACCAGATACGAGAGATCATACTGTACATGTAATGAATAATGCCGGTGAACCCAATATTCAGCCAAACAAAGAATTACGTTTTAAAAGGTTTACTATGAGGATGAACCAGGCTTGACAGATGAGTAACGGCTGATGGTGCAGGCAGGCAGGGATGAGCGGGTGGACCACAAGATGCAGGTAGTGACAGACTTAGACTGAGTGATGAAGGCAGGAGCTGATCAGGGGCAGGCCCACGTGGACCGAGGAAACCACCAGAACGGGCAGACCAAACGCTGGAACTCACAGGCAGACTTGTGCAGCATGCAGACACAGGCGAGTTTTGTCAGAGAGGGGAAGCGGAAGAGTCCAGCTGGCTGAGCGCACACACACAGGAACTGGTAGAGTCAAGACGGCAGTGCACATGAGATGAGGCGAGACAAGACGTTCTGGTAGTGAGTGGATGACTGAAGCAGGTGCACAGGTGAGCACAGTTGACAGTAATTAGAGGCAGCAGGTGGAGCTAATCTGGGCTGATTGGCTGGAGAATGGTGACTGAGGTATGGACAGAACTGACTGGGTGCTGACAGATGGCTGCTGGCTGAGTGGAGTGGAAACTAATTAGTCCAGAACAAAGCAAACAAAACTCTAAATCATGACAGTACAGGAAAAACGCACGTTTTTTGTGAAAAATGCAACACCCACCTTTGGTTTGTGCCACGCCAAAAACTCCTTCAAGGCTGCTCTTCGCAAATGAGTGAATACATTTAAATATTCAGCTGATGTATTTTGTTTTTTGCATTTCTTCAGTTATTGTATGCTTAATAGCAAGGCAATGCCTTTCGAAGTTCTATGGTGCATTATTGAATGCAAAACTGTTTTTTTTTTTACATCACCCATGTTCATAGAAGTTCTTATGTTCAGGGTTGTACAAGACAAAAATAAAATATGCAGACATTATTTCCATATGTATAGAGCCATAACTGATATTACTTATTATTACTCATTCCCAAGGTTTCTTGTTCATTGTAATGGACATGAAAAAATGCTAATAAAAAGGTGAGCTGGCAAGTTTATCTGTCGTTCCCTGTATTTCTATTTTTGAAAAGAGCAACCTTTAGCCTTATAAGATTTTTTTTTTGTTTGTTTTATTTTACAAAAATAAATCGGGTCTGAAAGTTTTACAAGTTGAGTTCTTCACAGATTTCCGTAGTGATTATGCTGCCTTTATTTTAAGGCTGTTACATATCTTGACTAGGGATGGACAACAGATTTTTCTGCATTTTAGTAGAGTGTTAGCTATGGAGCCATAGTTTTGCTGTTTCAAGTTATTTTTCTCTCAGAATCAGTTGCAAAATCTCAAATAAAAAATGAGTGTGTTTCCATCTATCACCATTTCTTAACCAGTGTTTTGTTACACTATGTTTCATACTGGCTATATGGGTTCTTTAGGAAGGCTTGGGCAATCAGTATCTTATTTGCAATAAATGATTCTCTAAAAGAGAAAAGTTTAGTTATTGCCCAGCTAATTTACAACATGGCATAGTTTTCAGACTGTAAAAAATGCATCACAAAGAAGAAAAAAACATTTGATATTTAATAGTCTAGATTGTTTTAAACCTCGTTTATCTAGAACTGTGAAGCACCTTGAGAAGTTCCAATATTTTTAAGTGTGCTACACAAATAAAAAGTGTTATTATTATTATTATTATTATTATTATTATTATTATTAATAACATAACCTGGGAGGTTGAATGGGGTAAATTAGCATAACAAGTCCTCAACTCTAACTGGCAAGTTACCGGCAAGGCTCTCGCCAGTGCATTTCAGAATAATGGGCCATTACGTTCAGAGTTGTCTCTATTGTTAGATTAGATTATTAAATTAGACCATGAGCGAAATGAGGTTTTGGTTAAGCTAACAGTATGACACGGATGTTTAAGAGCAGCGTAGAAAGGTCGGTAACACTCTTGTATGTGCATCAGCGAAGTTGTAAACCACCCGGACATCATAAGCTAGTGCTAGCTTTTATTAGCTTCATGGACAGCCCAGTGATGGGGTTCTGTGGCGGTCTGGGACTGCCTTTGAGCTGCACCACACAAGGCATACTGCGTGAATGCATACTGAAACAACAACAATGTTTTTTCAGTCTTTGTTGACCATTAATTAATGTTTAATTTGTTTTATGATGTACGGGAGTAGCATATATTTTTCACAAGCCTAGAGAGCCCTCTTGTGGCTATAGACAGTAATGCTTACCCCTTGGTTCATGTTGGTCAGTATGAATTACTAATTAAAAATATGTTATATATCTGATGTGGCAGAAATTCAATTTGGACACATCCAAACATCTGTGGCTCAAACAGTTTTTATCCATAGTGAAGATGCTGACAGTCATGTTTCAAAATAACATTTGGCTGATGTTGTCAGGGGCTGAAGAGCAGGGCACAAAAGAGGAGTCATTGGCCCAATGGAAACATGCCAGATGGTCCTCTCTTAACAGGTTTTTGTTGATGAATATATTCTACCAAAGCTTTCAGCAGCTCATCTGGTCCTTCTGGTTGGCTTTAAAGTAAAAGTGTTGGGTGGTGTATATCAACTAACAAATCCCAGAAGGTTTAGAAGGCTCCTTTAATCAATATTTCAATTTTAACAATGGAGGGAAAGACTGGAGATAATGTAATACGTCAAAGGTGGCAAATCCTATAACTCCTCCTTTTGGAGGAGATTTCATACTTTCAGAATATTATTATCTTATTGTACTTTTGAATTAAACAATCGTTGGCCTTTTGTATCACAACTGTCTAAGATTCAACTCATGTTGTGATTGACAATATGTATAAAAAGCATGTATCTTAGTATAGAACACTGCAAATACACAGGAAAGTAGTAAACATACACAGTGCTTTTTAATTTTGACAAAATTTTTACATTTTGTCAAAATTGTAATCACAACTTTCAATTTATTAAATTTGGTGATTTATGTGATAGAAAAACAGAACATATCATATAAGATGGAAGATCAGATGGAAGGAAATGCATGCGTAGTTTTCAAAAGTTCTAACAATTAAAAATCTGAAAAGTGTGTTGTAGATTCATATTTAACCCCTTCTACATAAATAGTTTCGTCATGTTTTGCTGCAATCACTGATGTGTGTCTTAATGAGCTTTTGACAATTTTTGGTCTATCGTTTGCACAATTGCTGAAGTTCAGCCAGATTGCATTTGAGTCTTGCCACATAATCTGATTCAGGCTTAGGTTTAAACTGTGATGATGGTTATGAGTGTTGTTATCCAAACCATTCAACTGTGGGTGTTTTTAGTTGGTGTCCTGCTGGAAAGGGAAACCACCACACCAGCCTTAAGAGTCTGGCAGCCTCTAACAGCTGAAGTTTTTTTCCTTGTATTTTGCTCTGTCTTCCTTTCCATCAACTCCTGCTTGCTCCCTCTGCCCCTGAATTCATCTGCCTTTGCGTCATTGATGGTTCTCCTCTTGCAGATATTTTATTTTTATATAAAGACCCGATTTGTGGAAAGCACGAATACGTTGTCTTGTCATCCCAGTTTCCACACTGGGCAGAGGATTTCTGCCGCTCTTCCAGAGTCACCACATAGTTATCATTCAGGATTCGATAGGCATGTCTTGGTAGGTTTGCAGCTGCACCATACTCTTTCCTTTTTCAGATGATGGATTGAACAGTGAGACCTTAAAAGCTTCAGACATTTATACGATAACCTTGGCCTAAACTTTGCACTTTTATGCCAGACCTATCTACTGTGTAAGTAACATTTGAAGTCTTCACAGAGCAGCTGGGTTTATATTGAGATTTAGTAAAGTATGCAATTTTTGAAGTTTGTACCAGAGCAGAAGTTTTATTTATGAAAAAAAGAACACCATGTTATAATTATGTACTATTTTATGTTGGTCTGTCAAAGAAAGTCCCAGTAAAATAAGCTTAAATTGTTTTGTTGTCATGTGAGATATGGAAATATCCATTCATGGAGTGTGATGCACTGTATAGGACTGTCTCAGAAAATTAGAATACTGTGATAAAGTTCTTTATTTTCTGTAATGCAATTAAAAAACATGAAATGTCACACATTCTGGATTCATTACAAATCAACTGAAATATCGCAAGCCTTTAATTGTTTTAATATCGCTGATTATGGTTTACAGCTTAAGGAACCCAAATATCCTATCTCAAAATATTAGAATATTTCCTCAGACCAAGTAAAAAAAAATAATTATAACAGCAAAACAAAATCAAACAAAGAACTTTATCACAATATTCTAATTTTCTGAGACAGTCCTGTATATACTGTATGATGTAGTTCTATGTATGAGCCTTTTTTTAATCTTATTACTATCCCTGCAGCTCATTAGTACTGAAACTGACTGCCCAGAGAGGATTCCGCTCTTACACTTAAAACTACCTTGCGCCCACAGCACACCTCTGCACGCTCTCCCTGAAGCTCTTTTACTCTGTCCACAAGTGGGTTCCAGAGATAAGCACAGAGCTCTTCTCCTTTCTACTAACACAGCCATCATTCAGTGATCCGTCCGCGTCCGCCAAGTGATCCCAGGTTAAACAGCACACACAGGCCGCCTCGGAAGGTGAAAACACTCAGCGGCTGGGCCCTGCTAAGAAACTCTTTTCTGCTGCTGCATCAGAGCTCCCTGGGAGAGCTGATTGCAGAGCGGCTCAACAGGGCTTCCAGTGTGTTTGTGTCTCTTTGTGGGTGTGCGTGTGTCTGTCAGCGCCTGGTGTCCCGCTGTGCCAAGGAGAAAATCCTCTCATCCTTAACCAGGCTGATGTGCCGGCTCATCGTTCTCTTTCATCAAGACCTCTTCGTCCCGGGCCCCCTCCTGTTGAACCCTTGACCCGCAGATAAACACTGCAGCTTTTCCTTTCCTGTGTGCTCGGAGCGCTTTTGAAATCGCTCCTTTACCGCTGTCAGAACCGCGCCCAAAAGGCATAGAACACAGACGTGCATGTGTTACATTTGTATTTATTGACTCCTATCTTCCTCTTCTTCTAACTAAATCAGAGAGTTTTTCCAACTATCATTTTTTTCAATTTCTACGTCTTGCTTGCTTTATGAGATGGAGTGAATATCTTCTAAAGGCATTTTTTTTTACTTCACACAGTGTGTATCATTTACGTTATAATACAGATTGCTTCACTCTATTTTTTTTTTTATTCAAATCGATCAACATATTTTAATGCCAGACAAAGATAACATGATTAAATACACCATGCAGTTTTCAAATATTGATTTGATTTATTAAAAGGGAAAAGCTCTATGCATGATCTTCCTGATTTGAAACTATGAATAACAGGGAATATAATTTTTTTTGAGAGTTAACTTCAGTTTGAGTGGTCACATCCAGGACTGATTACTGCTAGTTTACACGTATTACACAAAAGAACACCAATAGAACCTGTCCGGCATCTTGAAGTTAGCTAAAAGGTCTCTAAAGGCAACACACTGCGCACATTTTAATCAAGATTAAAAACTCATTTGTTTGAAATTGCCTTTGAATGTTCTGGTTAAACTGTTTTACTGTTTTTAATGTCCTTTTTTGTTTCTACATACTATCCCTACTTGCTTTTATTCCTACATTTTAATCATGTAAAGCACTTTGCATTGTCTCTGTACTGAATTGTGCTATATAAATAAATTTGCCTTGCCTTGCCTTGCCATTTAGAGATTTAGGAAGAGATAAGAAGCAAAAGTCAGTGATATCTATCAGCCATTTATTTGGCTTCGGGACTCCAGTGAACCCTGTTGGTAAATGGAGAAAACATGGAAGAGTGAGGAACCTTCCCAGAATCAGCTGATCTTCCAAAATAACTCAGAGAGCAAATCAACGACTCCTCCACGAGGTCTCAAAATGACCCAACAACATCTAAAGCACTTAATGCGTTAGATGCTTTAGATTTTGTATAGCGAATTACATCATTATACAAAACCAAAATAATATTTTGTATTATCTTAGGTAGTCTTGGTCTGACATTAAAATGTGTTGGATGATCCGGAATGTGTGACAGAACGGCAAATAGAGAAATGGGCAAAGAGCAAAATACTGTTTTAGAGCACTGTTTTCCCCGTTGAACAGTTTATACCAATATATGATCATTTCATATTTGCTGGGGCTGAGAAACCTCTTTAGAACATTTATTTTCCCTTTGTGGGCGCACCTGAGTCTGACGGCAGAACCATTCCAGCGGCTAGCTATCCGTCTCACATGCGCACAGCTCCTGACAACGACTTTTAAAGCTGCCTGATTTGAGGATTAGTCAGTACCTTATAGCCAGCCAGGGGGCATTTTTGCGGCACTGGGGCAATCACAGTTTGACCAGCCGTTCCTTATTTGTCACAGCGGCCAGTCTGCAGAACATAAAGCAGTAATATGGTGCATGGAGAGCTGATATAAGTTAGCCTTTAGGGCAGTTTGAGAGAACAAGTAGGTCAGTCTTTTACTGGCCTTTTGTAGCTGTGTCAGTCCAAAGGACTTTTATGGAAGCCCCGCTGTTGGACTGGAGCTTTTGGGGGCAATAGAACAATGAAAGATGGAAAATTATCATTATGAATCAACATTTGCTGCAGCCTAACTGAAATGTATGTGCATGAAACATGCAATGTTGTGTAATTTATGATGACATTGGAAATGTACGGGTACAGTCACTCATTAGGGGCGCGGATGTCATTCATTTTGGAATTGTAATAATTTACTTGAGCTGTTCTTTTCCGAGGATGGAATGGTTATAATTACAACTCCAATTATTTTACAAGAGCCGGTATTGTAGTCTTAGTAGTAGCAAGGTCCTGTTGAAGATCCAAACTAAGTCTTGAGGTGAAAGGAAATGGGAAAGTACAGTTCCGACCAAGTTTCAACCCTGCAAAACTGAAACCAAAACCTTTGTATTCTATGAAATTAACATGGTACTGACGTAAAAAAAAAAGAAATTCACCATCTTTGAGCTGATCTGAAATTTTTAGATGCCAATATGGACAACCCAAACAGCCCTTTGGTCAGAGGAGACACATACTATGTTATTTGACTAGAATGACAGCACGTGTTTGGAGGAGGAAACATGAGGCATTGAGCTTAATAACCAGCTAATGACTGTCTGGCATGTTGGCGGCTGCATCAGGCTGTGGTGTTTCCCTGCCTGGGGTACGGGTGCATTGAAGGAAATCAGTGGATTCATTAAAGAGGACTACCTTTAAAGTCTTTGGCTTTACCGTAGTTAAACTTGTGATGCCAAGCACAAAACAACTAGGAGGGATTTATAAAGCCTGTACTTTAGTGGCCCTTCCTGAAACCATGAGGTCACCATTTCTGGAAAAAAAGTGAACTATGCTTTGAAGCCGTTGCAGGAAATCCACCAAATTTAACGAAGCACCATTAAAAAATGTGTTATGTCTATGATGATTTGATGTCTATAAATTAACTGACTAACTTCAGCTTCTTATTTTCTCTATTCCTTTAAGGTCCACTGATTATGGGACGACCTACACCAAACTCAACCTGATGCCGGGGTCCACCATTGTGGTGACAAGTTTCTACATCTGTCCAACCAACAAGAAAAAGGTAAGAGAGTTATTTTTTTCTTTCTTTTTAGTCTTCCTAATTCGTCCTTTTCACACAGTGAGAGGTTCCTTTTTTCTCCCGTCGTCTGTGTCTGCACACCCTTATTAATAGCACTCTATTCACTGTAAAGCATAGACTATAACCTTGTTGGCTTCATGCATTCGGGTTGAAACTGCACTGTAGAATAATACAAATTAAATTATTAAAGAAGCATATTAAGCTAATTATTCATTATTGGAAGTGAAGCAAGCTATCCACCTTCAGGTTATGGCTCCAACTCAAGGACGTCAAGAGCGAATCACCCTCCCTGAACGTATGAATGAAGCAGTTCAAGAAACAGCGATTAACTGGCGGCATGCTGTTTTTGTTCATGAGGATGTTGTATTTATTTAATATAAAAAAATTTTTAACAATATGAAAGACTATTTGCTTCAGTTGGAGATTCGATTTTCTTTTTTATCTTTGCAGAAATGCAAAGGTTAGCATTTGTGCGGCTCCTGCACATCGGCAACCCTCCTTGATTTTAAACTCTACATTTTAAAATCTCTTCTCCCTCTCTCTGCTTTGAGTGCGATGCCCGTTGGCCAAACACACTCCTACCATAAACTAACAGTCATTCAGTCCGTGGGCAGCCGCGGTTCCCCAGTGAATTTAAACAAGCAGGCGGCAGATAAGCTGCAGCCGGAGCCAAAAGTTACGGTGGACGGCTTAAGCCGAGATGCGGCTGGACTGCCAACTGTGGCGGCCGGTCTAATAGCTGGACGTTATCGCAGAAGTCCAGAGTCCTTCCGATCGATGAAGAGATGCAGAGAGATTAAATCGAGTCGCTTTTTTCCCCCCCCCCCACACCACTTTCTGCTCCATGTCTCCTCTCCGAGTGTCTGCGAGGAATCTCCCGTCGCATCTTCTTTCCACGTACACGCCAAAACACACACAGGACAGTCTCAGACCAGACGGTGTGAGAGTTATTTAATTGCATGGGAATGAAGTCATCCTAAATTCCCCTCAGGGACGGAGGAGAGACCAGGGAGAGGAAGTGATTGGCGGCGGGAGTGGGTATTGTGACAGCGGGATGTCTGGGAAGAGGTGCCGGGGATCAAGCTGCTCCTTAAACACGCCCCCGGGCCTGTCAGGAGAACAAGTGATGGAGGCTCAGTTTCAGGGCTGCATGCTGAATGTAGGTGTGTGTGTGAACTGTTGTTGGAAGAAGAGAAGGCTGTGGTTAAACACGGCAGACAGAGGGGCTGTTTCTTCAGCTTCCCTGGCAGATCGTTAGCTGCTTTGGCTCACTGGCAGCGGAGCAGTTTTTCTTTTTATATGTAAAAAAAAAAAAAAAAAAATGTATAAGTCAACGTGTTTGAAAAGGTGACCTGACTCACAATGGAGACGGCCATCCCTTAGTGGACTTTGATCAATAGGGCTAATCATGTAGGAAAATGGCAGAAAATCGTCCGCGCGGGTTCTGAGCTGGGATTACACACAGTGTAAAGGGATCTCAAGGAAAAGGTGTGAGGGGCTTCGGCTAATCAATAGGACTTGAGGCAATTAGAACGAGGTGACTCTTCAGAAAGAGACGGTGTCAGCCTCTCTTTCTGGCGTTTCTTCGGGGGCTCCATTAAAGATCCACTCAAGGCGCTCTGCAGGGGAAGGCTCACAAGGACCGGTGATGCTTTTCAGCACCAATAACGTCGTAAATAAACTCTGAGCTCAGAGGACCGGCGTGCTCTCTCCATCACTTTCTCCGGAGGCCCGTCAGCTGGCCCAAGTGTTTGCATGAGTCTGTTTTCCTGTTGTGAAGTGCTTAGTGTTTGGTCTAAATGAAGGTTCAAGTGCAGCTAAAAGCTTCTAAAGGTGGTGCTCCTCTGGATCTTTGCCCACCGTCACTGCTGATGAAGGTGGGAGCCTTTTTTGTCTCGTTTAGACTAATTTAAACTATGATTTCTTTCCAGTTTTGAAACATGTTGTGAGACTGAAAAAAAAATGCATGCTTAACCTTAACAATTAAATTCCTCACAGCAATATTCTTAGAAAGCGTATTTCATGAATTTTAGATATATTCCTTTTCAGTTTTGTTAGGGTTTACAATAAGATTGTATTCATTCTTAGGTCCTAAACCTAAAAACATGCAAAAAAAGGAACAAAGAATGAAACGGCAAATGCACCTCAAAGTTCATATTAAACGATTATGCCACACATGAACAGAACTCTTAGAAACCAATGCACAGCTGCAAAGACAAAAGCAATAACATCATCTAAAAGAGATGGTTAACTTAAAACACATGATACAATAAATAAATGAGTGATTTCAACAACAGCAGGTACTAATTTCCATGTCCTTCAAAAACCCTTTGAAAGTGTTCAGAGACCGGTTCTTGGAGACTTTGTGCTGACAGAGGTCAAGTAAACATAAGAACCCAAATAAAAGTTTATCAAACACAGAGATATTGTTGATAGCTGATGGGTGAGAAGAAATCAGAAAACTCACTGACTTTTCCAGCATAAAGGATCTGGGTGGGAGGTAAGTACGCTCTCTCCTTCGTTTGCTGTGTTAGTATGACACCCGTAACCGGCCGCAAAACCATCGTTTTTTATTCGAAATCGAATTTTGCTGACAAAAGAAAATCTGATTCTCTATTTTCTTCTCTTCTGTATGAGAAACTCTTTAGAAAGGTGTGATAAGATGTCTTATCCGCAGTAATATACTTGAAAAAAGACATTTGGGATGATTTATGTCAATTCTGTTGAAATTGTTCAGTTTTTGTCAGCAAAGAGTCTGTGATTAAATAAGAACAAGGAAAATCAAGCATTCTCCAGACATCCCTTGCCAGTGGAAGAGACATCCCTTTTGCTTCAAAAACACAATTACAAGAATTTACCATTTTGTGGCTATGCATGTATTGTCCTCCTAAGATAATAGGGTGTTATATTGTGCAGCAGAGCTCCTGTCATAGGTATTATGTAGACGTAGGCACCATGGGAACAGACATCAAACTGTATAATCTCATTTGATACAGTAACCTTTAGAACTGAATAAGAGTGTCAAGTAAAGATAATGAAAATGTAAATATAGGGTAAAGGTGTAATAATGAACTCAACAAAATCATCAGATATGAGCAGCTATGGGTCAGGAACTTTGGTCCTGGAACATTCAGCTTCTTCTGCTGGCGTGTACCCCTTGGGTTGTTTGTAGTTGATCCACAGCATCCGTTTCACCCCATCTCCAGCCTCCTCATCTATCACATCCTTCTGCAAATGAGAATATCAGGACTCTGTTAACCTTTTATGGTGGTTTTACTCCTTTCATCCTCCATATCCATCGTCCTCTGTTCAGTGTAGGAACTATCCCTCCTCCACGCTCGTCCAAACCTCCTCAGCCATTTGCCACTTTGACAGGCCCTATTTTAGATTTAGAAGATGTTTTACATGAAATAAGGCTATGCATTTAGAATCTAGCAAGGACACTTTGACCTGTCCTTTGGCTAGTGAGCAATAAATATTACCCAAAAAAAAAATTATCAATATAAACCTTAAATTACAGAAGGCGTTATTTGATGAAATGCGTGTTTGTGCATTCAAAGGTGCTGGAATGCACGAGCAAGACTCATAAGCAAGAAATCTGTTTGTGGAAGTGGATTTTTGGCAAAGCAACAGCAGTAGGAGGGCGAGGTTGAACTCACCTCAGACGATCAAAGCTGGGCGAACCGAAGGCAAACACGAAGACAAAATGCTGAGAAAATCCAACAGAGAGACAGGAAAATGAAGCGGTTCCTGAGAGCTACAGAAGCGCGCCGGTAGTCTGGACGGAAATCTGCTTTAATGTACAGCGGAGCGTTTGACGGATGAGCTACAGGTGCAGGCACAGATTGAAAGCAGAAGGTTCTCTCAAACGCAGGAGCGACAGGGGATGTGAGGGGGAGGCAAAGTCAGGACAACAGGTAACCGCTTCACAGCAGATGGGGGAGGCTGTTTAAACATCACGGCGTTATAAATCTGAGATATAAATTTAAAGGTATACACACGCGCACACGCCACCGATTGTGTCCCAAGACCGTTTAACCTTTCAACCTTTGTTCTCTGGTTTATTGCTGAAGTGGATAACAGACAAGCTCACGTCGCTCCATTGGTTCCAGTTCAGTGAAGCCACTTTCAGACAAGCGTCTCTTCCTGTCAGTCTGAGGGATTCTGACTGGGTCAGCTGCACACCAGGATGAGCAAACCGATCAATGCTGTTTTATATTCATGAGTAATGTGCTGCTGTAGTTAACATCAGGTAAAAAGTTCAATGGCCTAGTTAAATTCCAGCTTTGAATTCATTTAAGCTGCTGTGGCCTCCCCTTAAATAGGTCAGTAATGAACCTTTGTGACAAAACCCCTCCACACAGATGAACCCTTGTGGACGGTTGCTGTTGTTGCCACGTGTGGCGCAACCCGGTATCACTTTCAATCACATTTTATGAGAAGACCAGGTTGTTTTTCCCCATAATAAATGAAATCATCATTTAAAAACTGCATTTTGTCTTCAGTCATTTTATCATCGCCATATAATGAAATTGGCTGCATGATCAGAAACCTTTCAGTGTGACAAAAATGCCAAAACAGAAGAAGTCTTAGTCCTAGCTGTTTTAGTAGAGAGAATATTCTGTTTTGTTTCGATATTACCGCAGCTCGTGCTTCTTTGGCTGTTTTCTCCATTTACCGGAGCAAAGTTGCGTGAGGAAGATCTGTGTCTGTGGTCAAATCACCTCAGACACCCAAGGTAAGGCTACAAATTAAAACAATCCCGAGGCCCTCCGGCGTATTCTGAAGATGATTTCTTGGTCCATTAACGGCTTAGCCAAGGTTGATCCCTGCTGAGACCCCGGGCCTCCTGACATCTGAGTGTACTTTTATAGGCAGCCAGAAAATACACAGCAAACCAATACACTTCAGCCGGTGAGCAACTTTAAATCTAGAACCTTCCCACAGACTTGTGATAGAGACGGTGAGCAGGCCCCGGCCAGTTTTCACTGTAGCGTTCTTCTCCTTGCCCTCATTCAGACTAATGAAGCTATATTATTTAATAGGGCCACTCGAGTGCACTAGATTGCCATCAGTTTAAAGCAGCTTTAGGGCAGCTAATCTCTAAGAAGCGAGGCCATTACTTAAAAAAAATCAAAAAAAGTTGTTTGAGGAGGCATCAAAGCCAACTCGTTCACTGGCACCCTTAATCACGTCTCCCACCTCCAGCTACTGTTTCCTCCTCTTCGCGGAGTGCTTTAGCGGTGACAGAGCCAAAATTGCTCAACAGTCATGTTTATTCTGCTCCATAATATTGAGCCACTTTAATTTGACAGTGCTTAATAACTAGCGAAGCCTCTCAAGTGGCTGCTTCTGTCATTCCTGCTTAGCTCTTTAGACTCAGCACAATTAGTGCCGGTCTTACTGACGGTGACGCTGTTCTGATCTGCAGAAAAAAAACACGACACCTGGCCCGGTCGTGACGCGCTTTTATGATTCTCGGTTTACTCAAAGGGAGGTTTATCATTTTAGCACATTTAAAGTATGCCTTCGCTGTGTGGTTTGAAAGAATAATTAAATGAGAAACTTCAGATAGGCTTTTATAAGTCAACAAGTTTGGAAAAATAAAAGGACTTCTGGGGTTAAATGAGGACAGAAATGTTAACTCTTCTGTGTTGGAAAATTAACCTGTAACAATAAACGCTCACATTTGGAGTCATACTGGAATAATAAATAAACAAAATATGATAATATTCTGAGGGAAGAAGTATTATTTTATTTTCTGTGTAATGTTAAAAATAAACAGCTGCAGCCTCACAAATATATTTTTTTTTTATCAAACAAACTATACCCCAGTCTCTAGCTTTCTTCTTCATCCTGACTTTGTTCTTCATCCTCCTCGTCCACGCATTCTTATTTTGGCTGTAGGGCTGATCTTACTTTGCAGGGGAGACAGAGGTACAGAAGCTAGGTGTTTGTGCTGTAACTGGTGGGTTGCTGGTTCAAACCCCTGCTGTGACTGTCTCTGTTGTTGTGTCCTTGGGCAAGACGCCTGCTTTGCTGCTATCGGTGGTCAGAGGGCCTGGCGGCACCAGTTTTATTGGTCAGTCTGCCCCAGGGCAGCTGTGGCTACAGTTACCACTGTGTGAATGATTGTCTTGTTAAATGCTTTGGGGTCCTCAGGACCATTTGCACAGTTTTTTTTTTCCTTCTTTAAGTCTGTTGGTTGGTTTTATGTATTAATATACATACATGTGTTGCAAATTTTGGGGTTACCTTATTTGTTATGTTTTTATACTGTTTTTTAACTGTACAGTATTTGATTCTTGTGTTGCTAATTTACCGCGTAGTCTCCTATTCTTATTTTCTGTTTTTATATTTCTTACCCGTGTGTGTCTCTGCACGCTTTCTATTTGCCTTTCCCTTTGCTGCTGGGAAACCTGAATTCCCTCCACTGCAGGACAGTGAAGGGTATTTCCATTCTATTCTACTTTTCATTTTTTGATTGCACAATAAATAAAAATGAAAGTCTTTGTAAAAAGTGCCTTTGACATTGAGTCTCACAAGCAGAATCCTCTTCAGTCTCTGATCAGAGAAGCTGGTTGCTCTCCCTGGTCTCCTGCTGATGCAGAGCCAGGGGAGAAGAGACCAGGGAGCAAACTGCAATCTTTAGTCATTCTGAGTAACATGTCATGCTCTGGGCTTTCTCAACATATTTGCTCCGTTTCTGATAGACCAGCTTACCCTTTTCCCAAGTCAATAACAAACTCAGTCAGCTCTTTTTTTTCTGTGTCCACGTGACCAGTGAGATCTAGGTGCCTGTGTCATACATAGCAACACGGAAGGCCACTTTGCAGATGGTGCTCGCCGCCAACCATTTGTCCCAACCAGGATGGTGTGAGGGACATTTCTTTTGTGGTTCAAAGTTAAAAGTGTATTTGCACTTACCAGCGCTGCACTCGGGCATTCATCTATGAGCAGAGAAGAACCACCCACAATGCAGCAGCTGAGGGATGACAGCACAGGAAAGGAATGGGTCCGTATTCCACACATTGCACCAGTCAGATTAAAACCATTGCCACTGGTGTTGTGAAAAACGATAAAAACAGGACATTTTCATTCATCTATGAATTGCCCAGATAAAATGTAGAAAGTGGACCTATCCAGTCATAAAAGGCTGTTTGGTCACCCTACCCTTGATTGTTGTCTTTGGATACATTGTGGAGAAAGGTGAAGGGGAACCCAGCCCTTATCACCTGTGTTGGATGAGAACTTCCTTCCTTTATTGAAGACAAGTAGGAGCATTGTGGAAACATGTAAGCAAGGCACCAGTGGTACAAACTATCATTCCAAGTTTATCTCCTGAATAAAGTACCGAAACAAATAACAGTAGAGATCAACTGCAGCTCTCTGGATCTGCACAGTGACCTAGTCTCTCCAAGAGCTCTACATGAAGAGAATGCCTAAAGGACAAAACTCTGTTAATTTGCCATTTTCATCCAATGGCATGACTAATTAATCATATTTATATATTAAAATAATATTATTTTCAAATTTAATAAAATGTAACATCACCAGTCTGAAGTCTTTCTAAATTCCATTTGTGTGATCAGGAAGCGTAAATTACACAGTTCCTGAAAGGAACCAGGGGGATATTTTATGAAAATAAATGTATTCCCAGAATCATGATATTAATACTTCACTTGTACATTAAATAATTATATTGGATCTAGTCACTAATTGAAGCAGTTAGTAGCACCTATTAGTACTCGCATTAATATATTCCAGTCATTAATGAAGCAAAGAAGCAAACATGGAATCGAACTACTTAGAGGGAATTCTGGGGGGAACTGAGAATTAAACTGTAGATTATCATTAGCTGATTAAAGATGTAGCTCTATTTAATTGTCTATCAGTGTCTCTCTGTGGAAAGTGGACCGAGGAATCCAGCAGAAGAAGGCCCTGAGTTCCTGATGCCAGAAAACAGCCTAATGATAGGACAAGAGAAAGGTGGCCCGCTTTCTGCTCCAGGTTCTGTCAGTTCTCGCCTGGAAATGATTGTCAGCGTTGGCTCCGGGCTGCAGCCTGGAGAGGTTACTCTGACGTTCCACGGCTGTTGGATGTATGGCTGTTGTTCTATTTGGAGATACATGAGTAGAAAGGCCAAGCTGGATTGTTAACTGGACTGCTAACATAATGTAAGTCATGTACTGATGAATTATTGTTTATTACATAACTACACATCCCAGACGTTCTTCAAACTAAAATCATACATTTTCAGAAACCAACGCTTGTTCTTTGGTGGGCGGCTTGTACCTCAAACAAAATATCCACTAAGGATTGTCTATTGTTGGATTTAGCTTGATAAAATGAAAGGAGTAAACATTCAGGAGGTATGTGCCCACTGCAGGCAAAATTAGCCAAAGTCTAACTCTTTTTTCATCCCTGATGTGTGTTTTTAATGACATTCTGAGCAGAACAAATGTGAATTTATTCTTTGTAGAATCTGACCCACACGTCCATATTTGGTCCTAAATCAAATTTGTATATGATTTGTTTAAAAATTAGGTCTGAATGCTCGTGTTGTATGTGATTGCATGTGACCAATTTGTGCAGTAGGAGGTGGATTTTTTTTTTGTTTTTTTATTTTGCTTCCGTACATGACCACAGTAAATGCAAAAAAACAAAAACTCATGCAGTTGCTGTGCAGACTTTCAGCTTTAATTCAGTGCATCAAACGAAAAGATTACAAAAAGAGTGGGTTGATCTGACTGTATGTTTTGAATTGTTGTCCATCTGTATTATGAATCGGCATTAAATCAGTTTGACTGCATTTAGCTGGCTTTGATCAGACAGTATCCCTCAGAGTTCGTTCAGCTGTTTCTGTCCTATCAGTAAACACTAGTGTCCCAGTGCCGCTGGCAGCCATGATTTTAAAGGGTAACTCACCCACACATCAACCTTTTAGCCAATAAACTGCTAACATGGTTGCCTGATAGTACTTCCTATATATCCTGGCTATTATTTTGACAAAACTAGTGCATATTTGTTGAAATCCTGATTTTGTATCTAAAACCGTGAGTGTGGAACCCTCCTAGGGTTAATTGGTGGTCTTACATTGAATTTCCCTGAATGCTGTCTCACAGGCAGACATCTGCTGCCTCGTCCTGAAACCCGCCTTCAGTCAGAGCAAATAGAGCAAAAGGGAGATCAGCCACACTCACTTTCAACATTAAAAATGACTCATGCATGCACGAAGCTGTCGGTGATCCTGCCCTGTACTCCACTGCCTTGGCAGCACCAGCTTCGGGCATTGCTGAGGCTCCACAAAAACTCCCTCAACCTACAGTGATGAGGGGGGGTGAAAAATCCTCCAACTCAAAAGAGCGAACCATGGCGTAACTACTAGTGTTGTGCCGATGCCATTTTTTGGCCCTGATACCTGGCTGTGCAGTATTGGCCGATACCGATACCATCTGTTTGAAACTGATGTGTGTGTGTATATATGAAGAACTGCATACTACTTAGGGTAGTAGAACCTTTTATTGCCTACCTGGAATGGGTGACAATAGTTGAATAAACTTTTGGCTCTCAAAGGCCAAAATATAGTGCAACATTAATGAAATTATAACATGTATAATAGCAGTGCAACAGTAAAATTACATTGATAATTGAATAATCTCTTTAAAACCCTGAGTTTTGGCTCTCAAAGGCCAAAATAGTGCAACTTTCATGAACTTATATAACATGTATAATACTAGTCAGGAGAGAGAAGGCTGCGTTCAAGTGACATACAAACATCAAAATGGTATCGGTGCCTATTTGTTGGTACTCGCCGATACCGATACCACCATTTTAGTGCTGGATCGGGGCCCCGTCCCATACTGGTATCGGTGCAACACTAGTAACTACCAGCGTAGCTCTGCTCACTCTCCATGATTCAATACGGCAAATCAAGCTTTCTGCCATCTTGACTACAGCCTTGCTGCCCCTCTCCCCCTCTCCCGCTTATCCACGCCCACTTCTGTGCAATTTTTCAAATTTGTCTGGGAATGGGTTTATGCTTTTACATGGGGGTGACTTACACCTCACATTTCATAACAGTCAGCAGTCCCAAACAACAATTATTACCTCAATCAGTGGAAAGATACCATGATATAAACTCTTCTGATGACATTTAACATTTAACATACATTAGATGTGCAATTTTAGCATTTTTATAGTTAACATTATCATTACTGAAAATACTTAACAACTAATGGAAATACATATTTTTTTGGGTCCAAATTGTTCATTTGTGGATTAAAAATCTAGGCAGGAAATAAAGAAATTGTAACATGTTAAAATGGGGGTACAAGTTGAATTCACCCTGAGCCATTTCTTCCTGAATTCCACAGTCAAGTGGGTTAAATCTGTCCATGGCTATTTTAAGCATATGCTCTATGTTAGCCCTGTAATAGGCCATATGATGATATACCAATCAGTTCAACAAGTGACTGCTGTGGCCTTAAAGCCATTGATGTCACTTATCTTCGTCTACTATGAAACTCACAGATGGAGCTATTTGTGTTGGCTCGTTCAAACTGATTTCTCTCAGCATTTCATTGAAGGAGCGTCTTTCTATTTAGGATGTCCTATTTAAAAGTTTTCTTGAGCAATAGGCGATGCCAGACACACCGCAAAAAAAATAAGTTACATCTGTTGGTTTAGAAGTAACTACAGAACCTGACAAAATCTGATGAAAATCAGCAGACTGATGCAAAAACAAATCAAACACACTTTTAAATTGCCTTTAGTCACCTGCTGAGATGAAAGAGGAAAAAAAGCAAAAAAAAATGTCTGAAAAGAGATGGTGAGATGAGTAAGCCCAGACATAAGTAAAAAAAAAGTTTCAGAAGGAGGAACAATAGAGAAAACAGTAATAGACTGAATGATACTGCAAATTCACATCATATCAGTGGCTGGCAGTTCAAAGAGCTTCAAAGATATTCACATGTGAAGAGATCTTGTTGAGGAGACATTTCTGTGATGCTGAACAATTTCTGTAATCTCAGACAGACTATTCAATTCTTTCTTATGACTGATGTTGGAGCAGCTCTCTGCTTCTCTCTCTAAAGCAGCCATATGTACATATTCATCAGCAGTGATCTGTGGCTTGGCAGCCAAGGCCCTCTGTCCCTCGCCTCTTTTATGTAACTGGAAAAATATCAGGGCATTAGAAAACTGTCACCTCTAGTAGGTTTAAACACAAATTATTTTAAGTTTACAATATATGCAGTGACCATTAATCAAACCGCCAGGAAATCGACTACACAGAAAGCATGTTAGAAAATCAGGAGCCCAACAGTTCATAGGAAGGAATAAAAGTAGCATGGGAGGCCCAGCAGCAAAAATGGCATTAATCTTATATCGGTGAAGTCTTCATACATGGAAGAAAGATATAATTGTTTGATTCTACAGTAATGATTTATTGCTGATTGAAAGGCCTGCCAACCAATCCCAGAGTTGATAGAGTTGTTGCTGCCTAGCAACCCATGCAGATTAAATCCTACTAGGATGAAATTTGGCTGCTTTCAAGTAAAACTCCAAAGTCATTCATTCATCATTTACTTGGTTTCAGGTGGTTTATTTGTTTAGAGAATATTCAAATAATAAATACTTACCAGACATGAATATATATTTTCTTATTGGATCAATAATTTTAACAATTATTAGGCCCTCGGTGAGAGTTTAAAGCAGAGGTGTCCAAGGTGCAACCTGCAAAATGGAAGCATTAAAAAATGACTTTCTGTAAGACCTTTAAAGGAAGATGCTAAGAAATAAAGATGTAGGTAAAAACTGGTGGTTGAAAAGCAATGTATTTGTCTTTTACCAAGCATGATTTTACTTTAATTTCAGTTTCATGGTAAACAGGACCAAACACATCCAGTGACTTATGCAAAAGTAGAGTTGCCACACCCAGCCATTAAACGTTCACAATAATACTGTATTGCAGTTTTCATTGTAAGATTTTTTTTTTTCTTAAATATGTTGGCTTTTTTTGTAAACATTTATATGATTTTGATAGTTTAATCCCAAAGTTAGGGTCAGGTCTGAACTTGGGGTCATGTATCAACATGTATGGGGTCTTTTTAGATCCTTTGATAAAGGAATGATATGATGAAAAAGGGGAAGGACAATATTAGAGTTAGTAATAACTAATATTCGTTTTTTTTAAAGATGTAAAATGATCACATAAAAATAGACAAACTTGGTTGTTGATGCTCCTTTGCATTATTATTATACCCAATCGATTTTCCAGAAATGTTTATATACTCAAAAAATAGCTTGGGTCATCAGTCTATTCTGGTACTGTTTTGTGTGTCAGTGGGGGAAAAGTGGGGGAATCTCAGATTTAGATTATCAAACCAATTTTAATATCAGATGAACAGAACCCAAGTAAAACCAAAATGTAGTTTTCAGGTGATTCAATTAATGAAACATGGCCCTATGTGGAAAAAGTCATTGTGTCCCTAAACCTAACAACTGGTTGTGCAATGCTTGGTGATAACACCGGCCATCATTTTGAGTCATTTAGATTGTGATTGGGGGATTCAGGCCCACTTAGATTCCTATAGTATTTAAATCCTGACTTTGACTGGAGCTCTGCAAACGCTTCTGTTGTTTTATTTCTGAGCCATTCAGAGGTGGACTAGCTGGTTTGCTTTGGAACATTGGCCTCCTGCATAATCCAGGTGAACCTGAGTTTGTGTTAAAGTCACAAGTAGATCGCCAGACATGCTCCTTCAGGATTTTCTGCTACAGAACAGAATTCAGGTAATAGTTATATAATTAGAATACCATGAAAAGCATTTTGTTTCTTCAGTTATTCCATCCAAAAAGTGAAACATATATATTATATATCATTTATTACTCACAGACTGATACGTTTCAAGCGTTTACTTCTTTTAATTTTGATAAATATGCATGGTACAGGGGTTTCTTACAGTAGACAGCCTATTTTACTGAGATACTTTTAACACTTCAGGGACTCTTCAGAGTTGTTACTGAAAATAGAGTTTGTGTCCACGCTGGCTTAGGTCCATGTGATCATGAAAAATTCAGAGACTATTTTTTTGTCGTTGCCGCTTCACACAGTCTGTGATAGTGGGTTTTGCCTTTAGCCTCTTGGAACTTCAGTTAAGTTAGTTCATGCATCCATTTCTTGAGAAAGTAACCAGGTTGGTTAAAACATGTGTATTTTGAGCAGAATTGAGCTACAAGGAGTAAGACACCCTCTTTCCTGAAACAAAGCAAATATTAAAACAGCAAGTCTTGCGATGTGACACGATAAAACATGTGTTCCATAGGAGAAAGCTATGCTAAGCCTCTGTCTCATCATTGTTTCCCTGTGGCCGTGTCATCTGTGCCATAGATAAGTGGTTTCTCTTTTATCAGCTGCCCAAACATTGATCTGAGACCTGTGCACAGCTTGATAAGCCAACAAAGGTTTGTGCGGTGCAGCTGCAAACAGAGGACAGTCAGGGGTGAGGTTAGCCCTCAGAAGCTAATGCTAATACTAGCTGGAGGGTTACTGACTTTGGATCCCTGCTCAGATGTTGGATCCACCCACACTGTTAGATGGAAGCAGTGTTGGATTTGAAGCCTCGCACAAGACATGCGGTTCAGTCAGAGAAATCTGTTCACATGTATGAAAGTGCAACAGTTCACCGAGATGCATTTTCTCAATTTTCTTTTCAGTTTTTGCAATGATTCATTACAGTAGGGGGTGGCAACGCACATGAGAGAGAAAGATTAATTATATGGAACATTTTAAAGGGAACGCTCCAGGTTATGGTGGAGATAGGTTGTCTTTATGACACACCATATGTTGTCCTCTGTCTGTCTTGTTTCCAGCCTGTCCCTCCAGAGTCATCAGACTACAGTGACTGGCTCCAGCACACAGAAGCATAGTGCATTACAATAGTATTCACACCCCTTTAACGTTTGTCACATATTGTCACATTATAACCAAAAACTTAACAAAATATGTGTGTTGGTGGGCTACTTTATTGAACCAGGTTGAAATGCAATTAAATGTTCCAGCGTTAAACAGCTTTACTCATCTAGAGAGCAACGTTTCTGTCCTTTCTTCTTTGCACAAATGCAGAAGCTTGGTCAGTGAATGTTGGTGAAAGTCTGTTTCTTTTTAGTCTTACCACAGATCATCAATGGGATTTAGATGTGGAGATTTAAAAAAGCGATACTTCCCCACTAGGTGTTGCTTGAGCATGGTCTGTAGACTAAAACAAGATGTATGACAGGCTGTGCACCAGTCTGCCTTCACTTCAGCTGCCATCTGGCCCCTCCTTCTAGTAAAGAAGTAAGTATCTCCTAACTTTCTAATGATGTTGGTAAGAGAACAATTTGATCTGCTGGCAGTGCTCTCCGCCATCATTCTACAACACTGTGCTGCTCTTACGGTGGCATTTAAGGGGCAGGGAAGTACTAAGCCCTGAGTGGCAGCTGTTCACATGCACGTACATGCATGTACAAACACGCCCAGCCGGCCCGGCTATGTAACCAAGAGACTGGAGAACAACACAGAGAGATGCGGTGTGACGTCATACAATATTCCATTTGAAATATACCTTTAGTTCTTCAGATCACAATTGTTTTGGTTATTTCTATATAGAAAAATGAAATTTCACTTATTGCTCCTTTTAAAAGTCTGTTCTAACAAGTGAATATATGTTGGTCTAAACCCACTCCACTTTTAGCTTACACTGTATGTCTAATGTTGTCTGGAGGTTAGGTTAACCTCTGCCCCAGTCTTAAGTCTTTTACACCCTCTAACAAGTTTACCTTCATTATGGTCCTAAAATTAGCAAACCCTGAGCAGCTTCCCAGTTTCTGCTCAAGTACTTCATTCCCATAGCATGATGCTCCCACTGCCATCTTTCACCAAGGGGATGGTGACTTAATGATGGGAAGTGTTTATTTTCCCACCACTACATGCAGTGGAAAGCTTTCTGGATTAGGTTTATCTCACCAGAACACCTCCACATGTTTGTTGTGTACCCTCCGTGGGTTTTGGCAAATTGCAAAAAAAAGCTTCTTACGGCATTCTTTCTGACTCCCCGACTTTGACGTCTATCAAGGCTGGATAAACGGAGCGTATGACTACAAGTTGTCCTGTCAACAGACTCTCTGGTAACTGTGGATATCTGGAGCTTCCCCAGGGTAACAAGGGACCTCTTCTCTGAT
Organism: Fundulus heteroclitus; assembly: GCF_011125445.2. Taxonomy (NCBI): domain Eukaryota; kingdom Metazoa; phylum Chordata; class Actinopteri; order Cyprinodontiformes; family Fundulidae; genus Fundulus; species Fundulus heteroclitus. The sequence continues at coordinate 9,863,481 of NC_046374.1, forward strand.
TAATGCTCTACTTGCCTGGGCTGTCAGTTTAGGTGGACAGTAATGTCTCAGTAGGATTGGATGTTAGATGTTAGATGTTCAAAGCCTGTGACATTGTTACATAACCTAACTCTGCTTTAAACTTCTCCACAACTCTATCCCTGATCTTGACCGATCTGTTCCTTGGTTGTCATGATGCCGGCTGTTTACTAATGTTCTCTGACAAACCCCTGGGACCTTCCCGGAGCAGTTGGCCCACCATGCTTTCCATGCATCCTTTCACATCATAATTATGCACAACCTTTTCTTGCGCTATCACATAAATTCACAGTAAAATGCATTGCAGCGTGCATTGCGATGCACTGTATCAAACAAAAGTTAACGATGGCAGAAAGCTGATAAGAAAACGTCTCACACAATGGGAAATTAATAACAACTGCTGCCTTTTCTACAAAAAAAGAGCTTAACATTCTAGGTTAATCCAGCTCTCCTCTTATCTCAGCTGGCTTTCACTGTCTCCATGAGGTCTAATTTTACATACACACTGTTGTTGCAGCGGCTCCCTGCAGAGCACCATAAATCTTATTGTCCCAGTCTATTCAGATGACAGCGTAGCATTAGCTGTGATCATCTTTAACCTAGCATCGATCGCAGCTATTGACCCATGCGCTGTGTTCGGCTCGCGTTTGTCCTCGGTTGCCGCAGAGGAGGCCCGCGGGGATCAGCACTGCCGTCCTCGCACTAAGCCTAAATGGATTGACTTGACCCCGATCCACCGATTGCGATCAATAGGCAGAGGGACAGATTTACTGACTGACACTGCTATCTGCTGGCCCACCCTGAAGGGAGCTTCACCTTTGAATTATTTCTCAAGCAGCCTCTGCAGGCCTGTAGCCTTTAGTGTTTGCTTGTCTTTGGATTCTGGACAGGTGTGTGTTTTCTGGACTCCAGAGTTTAATGGAGCTCGGTTAATATTTCAATGCAGCTGGAAGAAGAGTGAAGAGAATATGAGTGCGGCTGCAGAAAACAGGGCTGGAAGAAAACGGGGGACTGAAGGTTGATTTCTTGTTTTTCTTCACACAGTGAGTCATGACAGTTATGACTGGCTTATTCTTTACAAATCACCTGAATGGGCATTTATGCCGAATTGAAGATTTTCTTTCAGTTTCAATGGAGCACTTAGAGTGGCTCAGCTGTTTGAGGATTAGAAACAGATGCCTGCCTTGAATTACTACACAATGCCCCTTCCTAATTAAAGTAAATTGCATTTTGCTCCGTTTATTGTTGACATCTCCTGCTGTGTCCGTGGTTGCAGAACTGCTGCTTGGTGAAATTATATCAGCCGAAAAGAGATTTGTAACACTGAAGCCATGTATTGATCTGCCAGCAGTGCTAGGAGGAGGAACTATAGTGCAGTACACATGACCATTTTAGAGTTACCCAGATGAACAAGTGGCATTTTTCAATCCAACTGCTATCCATTCACTTTGTTCTCGTAATTAAACTTCAGTGTCATTCATCCACCCTACTGGAAACTGTCCTGCGATCTGTTTTTTCTCTTTTCAATTTAGCTTTGACCTCCTAAAATGTTCCTGTTGTCTGAGTCAGCAACCCCAACATGAGTTTTATCTCTGAATTTCAGGAATATTTAAGAGTAGGCATCGATCAATTCAGAGCCTGATACTTCATCAAATTTAATTAAATCAATGTCGTGTATGCTTAAGCATGTCGATATTGCAGTTCTCTCAACCCCTGTTGTGCTGGATGAAGAAGTTAGTTTTTTCCAAAAGAGTTAATCCATAACACTGGTTTAACTCATCTGATAAAGCTACTTTGCCGATGTAGCGCCTGAACTGAGCGGAGTGTTACCGCCTGTTTTAGAATATATATCTGGCTCATTATTGGTAGCTAGGGTCTTTGTTAAATCCACATTTTTGCTGCTGCTGACACTCCTAGGCTAAAGTGCTAGGCTAACGTTAGCATGCTTCCTCTGGGTTTCGATGTTGCTCACTGATAATAACATGTATAACAATAACATAACATGTACATTTTAGAAGTGGTTTCAGTTAATTAAAACTGGACTTATGGAAAAGTTGTTTCCCTGCTTCAGAAACCTAGTAACTGTTTTTGAAGTTATAAAATGTAAAGACTTGTGTTTCACTCTGAAAAGGTGATTTAAGATTTAAGAACTCACTGATCCCTAAGTAAATAGAAAAGTCAGGTTCTCAAAAACTGCTTTAAAAATATTTTACATTCATATTTATTAATTAGAATATGTGTTCCGATGAGGCTCGTCAAATTAAAAATACCTTTAGCAAATAATGTGCTCGCACGCTGTATCGTTTTGTTCTAAACTTAAATGTCATGCTTTGATTACCTGTAAGTGAAAAATCATCATAATGAATAGAAATGAAGGCTTGAAAACATCAGCACGTGTAATTAACCAATATAATGTGTTTCTCTTAGTTAATTGAATGAGGGAAATAAATGAACTTTTCAGTGATAATCTAAATCATTGAATACGACGGCATGTTGAAATTCTTTCCTCTATTGTATCACATATTATTCACATTCTTAATTTTTACTGCTTTAAAACCCATTGTGTTTACTAAACATTTTATTATGAAAAAGAAACAAAAATACCAAAGTATTGACATACATTTAATTGCCTGTTTTTTTATGCAAGCAATGCTTTCTAATAGCTCAACGAGAATTTCTCTGTATAGTTGGGAGTCTTCAAGCATTCCAACTCAGTTTTTCTAGAATTAGTTTGGGCTTTGTGTTGCTTCCTATGCCTGGAACCTGATTTTTGTCCGCCTTTGTTGTCTTGGCTGAGGTCTTCTTCCCTAGAGGTGCATCAGATGTGTCAGTCCCCACTGTGTCTGAATAAAGACGCTGCTTTTCCCTATCCGCCATCCATTGAAAGTGTCCTCCCAATGCTCATTCTCTCTCTTTAATGTGTTTTCTGTGCCTTCTTCTGTTCAGTCCACTTTGCTTCCATTTTATCCCCTGACACAAAGTTTTATGGCACATCCCTGACGCTTTGCTTGATACTCAAACATTCCAATGCGACTCCTAAATAGAAACGATCAAATGGGCCAAATATTCCTTCTTTGTTGCATGTTTAATGTTATCCTTCATCTAATTTAACACATGGCCAAGGGATCCCTCTTGGTGTGTGTAATTCAAATAAGCGATATTTTGCATGAAGCTATTGTTCTGTAAGTCTCGGTTTTATTTCTGTCCTAGAACACGTAAGCCACAGGTTGTAACTTGTTGCTTTGATAACGCTTTAAGATCCAGGAAAATATCCTGAAAGTAGATTGAAAGTACCAGCAAAGCAATAACAGAGAGCGGTGGCACTAAGGTTTGCAATCTCTTTCCTGGGGAATTTATTTCTTTTTTTTAGTTTTAGCTTGATGCTCTGGAATGCTGCTTTGGTTCAGCACTTGGAAAAAAAGATTTTAATTTTAAGGGCCTTTAATAAAGTTAACATGATGGAAATTTCTAGAAATATGTAAATGTAATCATTTTAAAACCTTGGTTGATCTTAATATCAGTACCAGAGCAGCACCTGCTCTCATGATATCCTCGCTATTCCTTCCCATATTATCATTATCATTCATATTATTATTATCTTTCATTCCTTTCTTACCATAGCTGAGCCTCTTTTAATCTGTCCCAGCCATTTAATCTTCCTACCTTAGAAATTCTGTCTGTTCTGCACCAACATCATAAATATTAACCCTCCTTTCTTTTCTTCTTCTTCCACTCTCTATTCTATAGCATGCTCACCTCCTTATCCTTCATTCCTCCTGTTCCTTGACAAGTGCAGAAGACAAAGCGTGAGCCAGGCTAGAAATTGATTGAGATTGACTCTAAGCGATGAGCTCATATGTGTGAGAGCAAAAAAAAAAAAAAAAAAGATGGGAGCATACATATGATGGACGGAAGAAAAGAGGCAGAAGAGATGGCTGATTTATGGCGGAGCACTTGTTTTAAACCTGCGGGTGCTTTGCTGATTATATGTGTCCGCGTGTGAAACGTGCAGTAGAGGCTGAGTTTTACAGCGGAGGAGGCTACGCTGATGGAGTGATAAATAACAGAAGAATAAAAGGAGTGGAAGAAAGAGAGTTGCATGATTGGGTAATGATGCATGGCGCTGCTGTAAATCTGTGTGTGAGTGAAAGCAAGTCCTTCTACTCTGAGAATTATGGCGAGCACTTTTGTTCTCGTGCACAACGCGCTGATAAACCTGTACACTTCAAAGAAAGACAGGGATGGGTTCACATGTAGAAAAGGGGCTGTGGCTTATTTTAATCCCTCCACCCTAGGCATGTAAATATACATGTTTTACATATCATAGTTATAGAATTGAAGGAATTTATATTTCATGGCAAAGCTGGCATAAAATACAGTTGTTTTATTGGTGCCAATCTGTTGTGCTAGATTTACGTTTGCTTTACATTTAAGTTTTCTCCAAAGATAACAATTTCTGCTAAATATAACAAGACACTCAGGCTTTAGCTTTAACAATAATTTACACAATGTTCATATTTTGATGTCTATTTATTTTAAAGAAAAACAGCCTTAAATTGTTTGGGTGAAATGTTCGGTGTGCTCAAAGGAGGATCCGGCATTACGTTCTCTTAAAGGAGCAATAAGTGGAATTTCACCACTAGGGGCGCTGCTGAACACTGTCTGTAGACCAAAACAAGATGTGTGGCAAGCACCATACAAGTTTTCTGTTTCAATTTGCCATCTTTTGTAAAAGAAAAAGAATGTCCTGAATGTATGCGAGGATCTCAGTAGGCAGCTCACAAGCTCGCCAGGCTGCATTAAACAAAGCTAACTGTGTTAGCTGGGCTACCGGCTAATTGCCTCACGTAACAGTAACGCCTGCTCAGAATATTAATTATTTTTCCGAAAAAGTCAGTAAAGACAGGTCCAGCAATGTGATGTCTTTTAAAATGAGCTTTCCAAAAAAATGTATAAGCTTGAGGAAGAAACTGGCTTTCTGACTCTCATAAAAAAAGGTGAATGTTATGGAACTTTATAACCCTTCAGTTCAGGAGTATTCACATAGTTTAGTTGCAATTTCAGATGTGGCCGATTTGTATAAAAATCTCAGCATGCTCTGATCAGCATTGTTTGTTCGGAGTCATTTAAGAGTGAATAAAAAAATCTATAAATTGTATATGCTGCACAGCTCAGAGGCTTTAAGGTGCAGTACATTGCAACAGTATTGCATGGTACTCCATTTATCAGTAATATTCTGGGTTCTGCAGCATCTCTCCACTTTCGCTTTTTGTGCTAGAAAGCACAACAACAATGGAAGAGTTTTTCTGTGATTTTTTTTCTTTTCCCATCTATCTCAATTTATTGTGACTCTGTTTCCCATTAAACATTAAACACTAGCTGAAGAAGTTCATAACTCGGAGGAAAGATCAAACAGTGTCTGCCAAAAACACAAAGTACAATTGTTTTGGGATATTCTTTCCTCCTAAAAGTTTTATGGCCATGGAAATGTATTTTGTAAGCATCTATAGAGTCATAAATAAGAATATACATTTCTAAGAGGGCTGTTTGTCAGATTAAAAGTACCTGTTGAAAAAAGCTAACTTTAAACCGGTATTAAACATACTTTTCCTTAAGTCCCCATATATGGCATGACAAATTTGGCTTTTTATGGGTCTGGTGCAATATTCTAATCTTAAATGCTGTGTTTTTATTAGCTGAAGATGGAAAAAAAAACATAATTAACAGAAATAAAGGCTTTAAAACATAATTGGTCCATGTTAATCTATGTAAAGTCACCCATAGCGAATTAATTTACTGAAATAAATTAACTTTTTAATAATATTTTATTTTATTGAATATGATTGTATATATCCATCCATCCATCCATTTTCCAACACGCTTATCCCTATTAGGGTCACGAGGCGTGCTGGTGCCTATCTCCAGCTGTCAGTGGGGGAGAGGCGCGGTACATGCTGGACAGGTCACCAGTCTCTTGCAGATGATTGTATATAACAAAGGAAAAAAATAAAAAAAATATCTGTGGCGTAGCAAGAGCCTGAGATTATAATATATGTCATCTATAGTCAGTCAACACACTCCATATTTCTCTGTGAAATGAAAAGTGACAACTGTACTCTTAAACACATAGACACAGTCCGAAGTACATTCAAAGGTCTTATTGTACTATGTTTTGATAAATAATGTGGACTTTACAATAAGGATGAGAGTGCTGGGGTGGCAGTGTTGGTAGCGCTACCTCACAGCAAAAAGGTCCTGGGTGTGAATCCCAGCCTTGGGTCTTTGTTCACGGAGTTTGCAGTCTGTCCCAGGGAATGCGAGGATTCTCTCCCACAGTCACAAAACAAGACTGTTAGGTTAATTGGTCTCTCTAAATTGTCCCTCAGTGTGTGTGTATGGCTGTCTCTGCTGTGTGTCTCTGTGTTGTCCTTTGATGGGCTGGTGACCTGTCCAGTGTGTACTCTGCCTTTTGCCTAATGACCGCTGGAGATAGGCACCAGCCCCCCAGCCAAGCCAGGACAAGTGGGTACAGACGATGGATGGATGAATGGATGAGAGTGCTGTAAACCATACTTTTAAGGCTGTAGTAGAAACACTTTCTGATGTGGGCTTAATGGCTAGTTACCCAGGGTGCTTTTCTGTGTCGGGCCAGTATTGCTGCTTTCAGATCCTTATTCTAATATTTATGGGCAGGAGGTAGAGACAACAGAAAAGTCGCATTCTACCTGACTTCTAACATTTCTCCCAGACATTGTTCAGATATCCATCCATCCATCCATCCATCCATCCATCCATCCATCCATCCATCCATCCATCCATCCATCTATATCTGCTTATCTGCTGTCATTAGAAGAGTAGCAGGGTACACCTTGGACAGGTCACAGGGCAGCTCCCTGTCCACTGCTCTCTCTAGATCCACTCAAGCTTGCCGCACCTCTGACGCCCTCTTGAGGTGAGATGCAGCTCCACGTGGAAGGCTTCTTCAGCCTTGAGAATCTGGTTCCATCTGCAGAACCTATTCCTTTAAAATTTGGTTGCTTTCTCCTCCTTCTTCCGCGTAAACACTGTAGGAAAATGTGGCCGTGCTCTGTGGGTGTCTGTTTGAAAGGATGACGCCTAAGTCATCAAATCACAATCAGCTGCCACGACACAGCAGGGGGTGATGGCAGAACCCTCAATTGTCTCATAAACACTTAGATTACCATCACAGGGACTTAGGAGAGTATATATTAAGGCAAATATGTTATTTAGTGCTGCTTTAACTTCTCTTGGAATGTTTATCTACTGTATTTTTCGGATCATAAATCGCTCCGGATTAAAAGTCCCATCAGTCAAAAAATGTGTCGTAAATAGGAAAAAAAAAACATATATAGTCGCACCGGACTATGTGAATTTTATTAGACATTTATTTCACACGAAGACTAAAAACAGACATTTAATCTGGTAAACCAATTTATCAGGTTACACAGCTGCATCCACAACCGGCTGAATAACATGGAACAGACCTGGGAGGATCAATGAGGTAAATTAGCAACTCAACAAAGTTGTCAAAATTATGCCTAAATTAGACCGTAAGCGTAAAGGTGCTATATGCTAAGCTAACAGTATGTTTCAGATCAACATAAAGCTCACGTGCATCAGCAAAGTTGTAAACCGTCCGGACAACATAGCTGTAAGCTAGCGCTAGCTGTTGTTAGCGCCACAGACAACCCAATAACAGGGTTCTGCCGCGGTCTGGGCCATTTGAGCTGCACCACGCAATGCTCCCCTGCGTGAATCCAAACTGAAACAGCGAAACAAAATACAAACATGTGTTCAGTCTTTGTTGTCTAGAAGTTAATGTTTCAATTTATTTTTAACTGGTACAGGAGCAGGATCGTTTTCACAAGCCTACTGAGCCCTCTTGTGATTATAGATGGTAACGTTTACCCCTTGGTTCATACTGGTTAACATGAATTACCATTTAAATTTGATATTTAAGTTGGACCTGAATATAAGTCACAGGATCAGCCAAACTATGAAAAAAGCATGACTTATTGCCTGAAAAATACAGTAATACATTGATGCAATTGCAGGGTATTTTACACAATCCTATAAAGTGACTGCTACCTGTCTTTTTGACTTGAGCATTAATTAACCTGAACATTAAAATTTTTGCTTAAGACTATTTGCACACTTTTCAACCTCTCGGTGAGTGGTTTTCTGATACATTCCTGCAATTGCACAGTAATTTACATGGTACTGTAAAGTGACTGCTATCTGGTTTATCACAGCAAAACGTATTTAAATCTTATGAGATGCTAAGGACTTTTTGAGAAACTTTTAGTTTCTCAGGAAGTGCTATTGTTGTATTCAAGTTGAACATTATGTCTTGGTTTGAGTCGTGGGATTTGTCAGCCAATGTTTGACCAAAATTTTATTATGCTTACATAATAACAATAATTATCCTTCTTTCTTGATTTAGATAAGCTTTAAAATTTTAGGATACATTTTGGTGACTGGACCAAACTTTTCTAAATTGCCTGCAGATTCTTAAAAACAGCTTTGATTTGTCAAACCTTTCATTAAAAACAAACAAGCAAACAACAAATCTATACCACTAAAAACAAATATAAACTTTCAGTTTTCTCATAAATATAGTTAAAGTCTCAACTCATCTTTTATGAATCAAAAACTGTGTATAATGCCACAGGACAGCCTTGCCCAAGGCAAGCGGTCATGCAAGAACCACTGAGTGTATCTCACGATCAGCCTTGTATATAAAAGTGAAGTATAAAGTCAGAGAGCTTATCAATATTCTCTCTCTGCTTTTCTCTTTTAATAATATGTTACTGAGCTGTGGCCTGCGTTTTGCATGCTAACCAGTGCCAGGTATAGAGGTGGATTTTTTCCCCGGCAATGCAGTGCTGACGTCTGGTTAAGAATATATTGAATCCAACCAATAGAACTCCATGAATAATTTCTCAGTCTAATTATCTATATACTTACTTTTAAAGTCATATTGGAGGAATTGGAAGAATGTACATTGTCCCAGTGTTATGTCGGGAGTGGACCCAAAATGAAATGCAGAAGTTGTTGCGTGCTGACTGTGAGTGGCTGTCTGATTTCCATTTATTTAGCATAATGTGGCGTTTTAGACCAGTAAGGAGCATGGAGCAAAGGTAAGATAAAAGTTACATTTCTGAAGAAGAAAAGTACAACAACAACAACAATTTCTGTTATAAAGGCTAAGTCACACACTGTTGGCTTTTACAGTCAGTTTGAAGTAGCCCCTTATCTTTCACATCAGCACTCCCATCTCAGACTATTTTCTGCCTAACTGTATTAGACTGTCCTCTCAAGAAGATTGGCAACAGTCCTCTAATTTCAGCCCCCAAAATGCATAGAGGGAACTCTCTTTACGCTGAAGTAGCACTGTTTGTGAGCATCTGGAAGAATTGTGAAAGGTGGAGATCAGCTAGTAGGATAACAAATAATTATGTTGCAATTGTGTTGTGCATTTGCAAAAAAAAATAATAATACTGACCACATCAAATAATAAGAGCTGCATTTATTTGGTTTAACACATGAAAACGCAATTTTCATGTTTCTTATGCATGAAAATTAGCATGGTAACCAGAATTCAGAGGGTGCCGAAATGCTCACCTAGAGTAAAAGATAGATTGTTCCACTTTGCAGCTATCTGGTAATCAAACTGTTAATTCCTGCAGAAACTCACCCATATCCTGGTTCTCATGCAACAAAGTCAAAGCATCATTCCCAAAACACACATGTAGAAAAACTGAAAATGCATTTTGCTGATTTGCTGGTCAACTAACTTAGAACATGCTTATAATGTACAGCAATATTTCCAACAATAGCCAAAAAGTCAACCATTGATTCTGATGTGCTTGTTCTTGGAGCCAAATTGGAGAACCGTTATCTTAGAGCGTCACTTTGAAACTTTGCCTTAAGCAATCCAATTAAGTAAACAGTCATCCACATCAGCCAGTGTAAACTGAACCTAACGTTTACATTTAAGGCCCTGGTGGAGGCCCAGTTATGTAATTAACCAGCAATAAAAGGCATATGGACTAGAAAGGCTACAAGGTGTGATATATTATTATTCCTAAATATATATTTTTTTCGGATTTCTCTTTTCATCTATGCCTCATAAACAGTTTATATCAGCAGTACATGGTGCTGAGTAACCAATGTCCACAATGTGAATAATCCATGAGATGGTTATTTTTGCCCTGAGGTTAAAAGAAAGCTGCAGCTTCCAATATATCAGCTGAAGCTCCCATTGAAAATCTGCAGACAAAGTGATCTCAAATGTTCACAGGGCTGACCGTTTTCTCTGGTGCCGATATTTTCCCTGGGAGAAAGGGTTCATTGTCTGCTTCTACAAAAAAAAAAAAACGCTGTTTTAGCAATGGGTTGGATTTCTAGCTGTAGGCTGAATGGTTTTTCATCAGATCCCAAAGCTAGAGCAAAAGGAGAAGGTTGCAAATTATCTGAACAAATTTACATTTGATATATTTCTGGTATTTCTGCAAAAATATCCCCTGATACGCATTACCCCATCTGTTTATTATCTTTTTCTATTTCACTCATATCTGTGCACACACAACCTTCCACCTAGACGTGGTCTATTCCATCAATGATAAACCCTCTCCCCTGCATCATTTTGCCCATCTTACAGCTACTCCTTCTCAATTTTTCACTTATCTTCCTCCAATTATGTGGCCAGAGAGGGGCAAGAAGAAGAAACTTGGGGAAAAGGAGAATAGAAAAGAGAGATGGAGTGGGGCAGAGCGAGGTGATGAAAGTCGAGGTCTCAAACTGGAAAATTGATCTTTTTCTTTGGGACTCCTCTTCTTTTGACGGCAAGTGGCACAGAATATAAATTGATACATTTGCTACCCAATGCTTGCCACGACACCCTGGGCGACTCAGAATCCAAGATCTCACCGGGATAGATACAGAGTAGGTGGGGGGATCTGATAGATTGACGTGAACATGTTGGATTCTATTGTATGAGTTCAAGGTCCATGGGTTATAGAAATTTTGCATTTAAAGGGTCCCCAAGGTCATATAGCACGTTACTGTTATACTGAAGTTGATATTTGTAAGCCTGCCTACATCAAGGACAAATAGAGAGTCACGACGTCATTCCAGGAAAAAAATCTGGTATTAACGCATACCCCAATGCCACTCAGCGAAAAGGAAGTGATAATGTCCTACAGCTTGAAAATGAGGTTTTGCAATGATTTATATGCCTATTTGTCCAGTAAGAAGTAGAGGGCGGGGAGACACTTAAATTGCCAAGCTACTCTCTGAAAGCTGTTGGTGTGAGTTACAGCTTTTTCCGCACCCTATCCAAGAATTTTTAAAGCAAACTGTGGTAAGCCCAGACTACCTATAATACGCAGAAGTGGCCGATAGTAATCTATGACTAAAATTCTGTTTCAAAAAGCTACATTTCTACTGGCATTCAGATCAAAGGTTCTTGCTCCAGTTCTGACCAGCATGATCGTTATGTTAAGCATAAGCATAATCACACATAATCCCTTGTATATTCGAACCACTCCAGAGTTCAGTCGAGACCTAGGTTTGGAGGTGGACCTGTGTTTGCTTTTTCAGTCCAAATCATAGTTCGATTGCGCACTGGTCTGTTTGGCGCAAACGGACCAAACTTTCTGAGCAAACGAACCACAGCCCAATTAAAGTGGACTCAACAGGGCTGGTGTGAATTCACCCTCAGGCACAGAGGGGGAAAAAAATATTTACAGCTGGAGCTAATTCCCATGGATAGAACCACGCAGAAGTAAAGTTTGGTGAGCAGGTTTATTTATTTATTTGATAATGCAGTTCAGAGACATCATCAAACCAAAAAAAAAAAAACTTTAACAGCTGTTAACAACTTTTTCTGCAGAGCTTGATTATCGGGGAAAGTAAGGGTAATCCTGCTATCTTAAATAATGCAAAGGACATTTTCTCAGCTTAATTACAGTGTTCTAACTTTAATATACTATTTATGTACACTCACTGTGGGATTAAATGTCATTATTTTTGGCCTTTTACTTTTACTTTTTGCATAACATGCTGCTGAAATACTGGTGTACTTAGAGGGTGACTAAGAAAGAAGCTGACCCCTTCAAATTAAGATGAATTTTACAGCCTCCCATTTGGAAAACTCAATGCACACAATGACAAGAGATATGTTTGGATGACTGAAGTTGTAGTTTTCTTAGAACTATCCTATTGACACCATTTTCTGTCTCTTTCTTTTTGTTTAATAATGAACACTGACCTTTAACTAAGTCAAGTGATGCCTGTATCGCTTTAGATCACTTCCTTCTGTTTTGTGACCTCCCGTATGACATGTTGATACCCTTTTGTAGTAGTTTGCTACAAAAGGTTTGTGAGTGCTCTTGCAATTCACAATGATTTATCAGCTGTGATAACAACACAAATATGCAGAACAGAGGTGTTGCCCGCAGGATTTCCGGAATAGTTTTGCTCCATTTCTGGGTCTCTGCTACATCCCGCCCTAGTCATTTCTGTTCAGTGGGAACAATGATCATCACAGGTGTGGCTTTGTTGCAAGTAACAGTTTGCTTGCATAAAGTACAACGAGAAAGCAAAACACATCAAATAGAAAGCATTAAATAAAGTCCAAAAGCGGACATTATTTTTAGTTTTTAACTTGTAACAAAGACACATGTTTGATCATCGTCATTCCCAATAGACAGAAATGTCTAGGCCGGGACACGGCACACACCCGGAAATAGAGGAAAACTACCATGGAAGTCCTGGGGGCAACACCTCTGTACTGCATATCTGTGCTGTCTTTATGGCTGATAAATCATTGCGTTGAATGAGTGCCAAAGGCAGCTCATTCAACGCATTTTATTTCTAATTTTTGAACGATGTTGGGGAATGTGTCTTGCAAGCCAAAGGAGTCCCACAACATGCTGGAAGCAGCATTGCTAAGCAACAGGTATGATTTCAGTACTAGTTCAGTCTTCTACAATGGCTTGTTAAGTCCAAAGAGATGTATGTCTTCTCTAGTTGGGTCGGATCGAAGCTGTTTCGTATTTACACCAGCAGTGAACTGCATTAGAGTCCATCTGGAAGCGGAATGAAACCACTTCAAAAAGTGGGTCTCGGTCCAATTGTTTGGTCTGGACCATGGTTCAAAATGTGTACTGGTGTTAGAGTTTGAAAGAAACTCAGGTCCATTTAAAGTTGACCAAATGTGTCAGGTGTGACTACACTCTAAGTGAATTAAGCTGCTTTCAATGTGAAATTAACAAAAATTTTAGTTAGACATAGAGTTCTATAGCATGCTATGAAAGTGGAAATAATAACATGTCTTTAAGATATTACATTTATACTTTGCACATAGTATTTAATTGAGTTAGGGGTAAACCTTATATTTATGACGAAATCCAGAAAGCTACATGTGTGTCTGCTGTTACAAGGATAAAAGTATATGGACAACACTGAAAAAATTAAACGGAAATGCCTAATTCCCCTTTTATTTGCTCCAGTTGGTTTCCTTGTATTAATCATTCAATGTTAAAGGAAAATGATGAAGTGACGGCAGAAAGCACGAGTCTGTCCCTGTCAGTCCGTCAATCTTTTGCCAAGTACACTGTCAAGCTGTTCTCAGATGTACTTGTGATGGAATGCTGCCTTGCAAATGTCAAGCTGATGTGATTTTATTGTAAAGTAACATTTAAATGTGTTGGCCTTATATCAGGCTGAGAAGACGAGAAACGTGGCCACTTGGTCAGCACAGCTGAAAGGCAAAGTTGGAAACAGTTTCTTCTTTCCTCCTTATCACAATCTGCACTGAAAGAAATAAAATATATAAAATCTTAATATGTGTTGTTTTTTCTCAACAATAATAATCTCTAAAATGGAAAATAAAAGACATTTTCATTGACAGCCATAATTTATGCTCCTAAAATTAAAATTATTTTCCCTCTTTGGTGTCCTGTGGGGGGAAACAACGAACTCTCTTATTCTCATTACCATGTTGTAATGGTTCAGTAAGTTCCTATACTTATAAATGTACTTTCAGCATTGAGATTATGCCACCTTTTTGGTAAAAATAGTTATTCGAACGACATTTTAATGAATGCATAAATGTATTGTATTTTATGAAATAGGTCATTTCGTCAACATTTTCTACCCTTTTGTCTTTGAATAAACTGTGTTAACTGGGCTTAGCTTTTTGTCACCTCAGCCTACATCTTAAATGTTTTATTTTGGTTTATCCAAATGCTTCCTTGACGGTTGATGTACAGAGTTCTCCTGCTCAGTGAAATGGAACAAGGTGCAGGTGCACAAGGATGGTCATCCTGTGGCTGAAAAAACGTGTTGCTAATATTAGGCTCAAAACTAACGGACATGCATCAACAATATGGCTTTAGTTTTTTTTTTTTCATCCTGTGAATACTTGCAGCATACTGCTAATGAAAGTGTGCATTATAGGTTAGCTGGTATTTCTTATATAGGAGTTTTAACCTGCTACTCTTCTAACTTATTGCTGCCCCTAGGTCTGCTGCAATGCTAATGGGAATTTTTAAATGACCAGAAACATACACATTAGTGCTACAGTTTATATAATTTTTTTAAAAGCTTCTCCACTTCCAAAACAATGTTAAACACAACTTAATGTACCTATTCTGTGGATTGTGTAAAGGCACAGCTAAGTTTCTGGGTCCTTTAGCCACCATACCTGCTCACTTCTGACATAAATTAACTTAAATTGTTAGGTTTCCATACTTGGTGGTGTCAGTTGAAATCTCAGTCATAAATTGACCAGGTGTACCTGTGAATTTATTGTGAACGCAAAATGTTAATCTGACAACAACAGCTCATTTACCAAATCTGAAGCCAGTGGAGCACCTTTTTGGGATGTGTTGGACCAGGAGAATGTGGACCAAAAAGCTCTAAACCAGGGGTGTCCAAAGTGTGGCCCAGGGGCCATTTGCAGCCCTCTGAATGGTTTTGTACGGCCCCTGGAGAATTCTGGCATGGAGGACATTTGGCCTCCGCTGATGCATATACACCTTTTTTTTTCCAGGGCAACATTTTGGCAGACAAAACCTTCTGAAAGTAATCTATCTATCTATCTATCTATCTATCTATCTATCTATCTATCTATCTATCTATCTATCTATCTATCTATCTATCTATCTATCTATCTATCTATCTATCTATCTATCTATCTATCTATCTATCTATCTATCTATCTATCTATCTATCTATCTATCTATCTATCTATATATATAATCACAAATGTCGGACAACTTTTACCTAAAAGAAGACTGAATGTAGCAGGGAGTGACCCATGCCTTATCATTGTTGCTGAGCTAGAACTAAAAGAAATTCTAACCGATAAGAAGAAAATCAACCCTAAAACATTGAAAACTGTCTTAATAACAGTCATGAAATAATATTTTATGTTTCGGATACACAGAGATTTAAACATAACTTTTATTCAAAAATCTATTTTGTTAATTTAAGTAAAACGTTTTACACACACACACACACACGCACGCACGCATACACACACACACACATTGTAGATGTTTATTATACTTTAGTGTTGTTACTCATTTACCTATTAATAGTAACCTTTACAGGAATACACTTCTCCCTTCCAGTTGAAAAAATAATAATAACCCTTAATGAAGGACTATAGATCATATGATGTAACACCTACACCATATGGCAATTGCAGCTTACTGCCAGCACATGTTTCTGGTTATTTTACTACATCAGTCTTGCGTGTGGCTGAGGGAGCAGCGCATCCTTTCTCTGAATCTCACATGTGCCTAACATCAACAGTCTTTATGTTCCCCATCTCAGACAACGTATGTACTGTAAGAGAGTGTGGTTGCATCAGACAGACCCGTCTCCCCAAAAGCCTGGAGCAGACATCTTAAACAGCTTCGGGACAGCTGTGTCTACACACCCTGCAACGTTTGCTGCTGTCTCAACAAAATCTGCAACATTAAACTTAACTTGACTTTGAAAAGGTGCAGCAGCTGTAGGAGACGATGTAGTCGCACTAGATCAGAACAACACTTGAAATCTAAACTCCCACCGCGGTTCTTGAAATGGAAAATATATTGTTCGGCATTTTTGATTACATTGCATTGTGTTTTACACCTCGGGAAAGGATTGCACAAAGAGAAAATGGTCTAATCTTCCTTTCACCAGGAGTGATTCCTCTCCCTCAGCCATTTTCCTCGCCCTTCCCCTTTTTACCTGATCTGTCTTTGTGCGACTTTGTGGTTCTGTGTATGTGGACTCTACACATGCCCATTGTTAGTCTGCGATTATCTCTTTACCATGTAGATAAATGTGTGCCTATTATTTCATCACGAAGTGTGTTTGTGGCTGTGTGGGGTGGCTGTGGTGCTGTGCTTGGAATAATCTATCCACCAAGTCAACAAACTGAGACCCAACAAAACATTTCTGAACCGTCCACATGCGGCTAAGCCCTGACTTCTGAAGGGCCGACACACGGGGCAGACCTCGAGGCCGACAGTTAGACAGCTAGCTGAAGCAAGTCATCCATTATATTCGCACTCAATCTACTCGTAGGCGCCTTCATATACACCAGTTTGACATTTCTCTAACCAACTTCACACACAACAGGGACAAAAACTGTCACTTTGGCTCAGGCGCTTGTTCTTCTGTTAGATTGCTCTTTGACTTCTAGAGTAGGAACCCTCAGGTGTGGTGAGAAGGAAGAAGAGGAGAGAGGCAAGGACATGCAAAAGGATTGGTGGAGTAGTGCCAAGGTGAAGGTTTAAAGAGGTGGAAAGGACCGAGGAGCTGAACTGTCACAGGGAGTGAAGAGAGACTGGTAAAGTTGACAGGTTAAGGGAGGGAAAAACAAAGAGAAAGCAGACTGTAGAGAATTCACTGTTCTATATGTGCCTCCAGGTGTTAGGAAAGGCAGAAATAAATCAAGCTTTAGTCGGTCTTCACACCTCTGCTGCTACGTTTGACAGATTCCAACTTTGTTCCTCTCATCTGGTTTATGAAAGACGTCGTATCGTCTATAGCCAGACATAAACGCTACCTTCAATTGCTCGATCAAAAGTTCCTCATAGGATGAAAACAGTGGATAGTCACAGGAGCTGTTTGTTGTTCTGTAGATTATACCAAATGAAGTAAGGTGAAAGACTGACTTACAGATGAACGTAGAAGTACAAGTTACACGTTTGCATATCCGTAGCATACCAGTTGATATTACAAAGGAAGCTTAACAGTTTATTAACTTGTAGTTAATGATGTAGGTTTCTGCTACTGTTGGACACTATTTTAGGTAGCGAGAAGATCTGTTAAGGAACATTTTCACACAAATGAGTTTAAGAGCAGAGGTATTTTTAAAATTACATTTAAATTACACTTAGAGGTCCTTGAGATCAAACAACCAATGTAGCTTCCAAAAGATTATTACCTTTTAGAGCTGCACAATATATTAAGGTGTGATTATCATTGTAATATTAGTGCCTACCGCTGTCTGTAAATAACCTTAATATCTACACCAAAAGTACAGTTTAGGCGGATGAGATGCTAAAGTGGTGAGAACATTATATAAATGTAACATAAGCAAATATTAAAACAAATATATTTGAATACTGTGCAGTCCTACTTACCATCCAATGCAAGGACAAAAACAGATCAAGAAGTAAAGGCTCGTATTATACTCGGCTCAGTGTTCCAGGTTGTTTTATTTAATTTTTTTTATTTCTTTTGCCTTTCAGTCTCTGGCTTTTTGAAGAAACGTAGTATCTCTATAACCTCAGTGCTTAAAACAAAATGGAAATGCAATGAGAACGCTTCAGATGCACAAAGGTTTTGTCGGAGCAAGCTTTTCCGGAGCATTTTCAAACAGACTCCAAAACTTTTAGGGGGATGCGATCCAGCCAAGATCCAACCAGAAAGCAGCTCTCAGTAATGATTATGACAGCCAGTCATTTATGAATCAGAAAAAAGTTGAACTCTGAGTGCAGGAAGAAACTTGTGCTTTCTCAAACTTTGGTTACAATTTTAGAATTGCTGACTGAAATATTTAACTGGGAAGCAAAAATGAAATATTCCCAAGGGCAGTAAAACACTTAAACACAACAAATTAACAATTTTATTATTCGGTCTATGTATCAATCATCACATCACAACTTGGCAAGAATAACTATACTAATGGAAGATTAAGGTTTAATGCAGGGCTGTCCAAACTTTTCGGTGCATGGGCCGAAATTGCAAAGTCAAAAGTATTTGAGGGCCAAAAAAAACAAGTAAATAAAAGATTATGTTGAGTTCTTTTCTTTGTCTAAAAATATAATAATTTTATCTGAACTAATGTGTCAAATATTATTTGGAAAGGGATGTGTAAATCATTGTAGATCCAAATAATAAAAAGGGGTTTTATTCATTTGCCAAATGATAGTGTTCTAGTAAAAGTAGTTTGGGCTCAATTGAAAAGAAAAGCTTTTTTTTTGGTCTAGCAATATAAGATTTGGGTCAGTATTTCTTTAGACGCTTGCTATATTTAGCCAATTATAATAAATTAATTCAAAGAAGATTTTGATGCACCAAAGTCTACATTTGAGAATAGTTCTTTGGAAAGATGGTGTCCTAAATACTATGAAATTAAAGATAATGTAAAAAGTGTGGTTATTAAAAGATGAACACTTTGTGTCAATTCTAAGACTTTAAAATTAAAAAAATTCAATTGAATCAGCTGGCAAATCTTTCTTGAAATGCAGATGGGAGGCCGCACAAAATCAGTTCAGGAGCAGCAAATGGCCCCAGGGCAGCACTTTGGACATGCCTGGTTTAATGTGTTCTTTCAATTTCATTAACACGTCTCTCCTGACTAGACGTACTATTAGCATTTTGGATTCCCAAAGCAGATCCTCACCTTTAATCTGATACAGAATCTTTAAAGGGAGCTAAATATTAGTATGATGAAAAAAAAGGTCTTCCAAACTCAAAAACTTGGCGCTTATCACGTAAGATAAATCCTTAAAATATTAGTGGAAGCTGTCAACATGTTGGGTCTGTAAGAAAAGTATGATTGGAGTCATGCCGATAAAACGTTTTCCACTGATAATTTAGAAGATGATAAATACTTTTGGCCATTCAATTTTCTAATAAAATGGAACAACAAGCAGATAAATAAGTTTGCTTCATTACTGGTTATCCTATGACATTGTTTTTTTATTCTTTCAGAGAAGGCTGTCTGATTTCCAGTCAGAAACTATTTTCTTGGTTTGGTGAAAATCATTTTAAATCTAAATCTGCCAGGGATGCAAATCATTTTTGGTTTTACTGTACATGATAAGATAACAGTGTGAGAGGAGCATGATTTTTAGGTGAGTCAAAATTGTATTCCTCTTTGTCTCTTGTCAACCCATATTTTCTTATTTTCACCCTGTGAGTAGTCAGGGTTAGGAGTTAAAAAGTTGGCAGTTATTTTGTTTCCATTAGTTGGTTAAGTTTACAGCTCAACAGTCTAACCTTAGGGTAAGGAAAAGTGGCACATATTTGACATTTTATCATTCTTGAGTTGCAATTCCCCTAATTTCACATGCAGTGGCTCGTACCTTCTTTACATTTTAGAATATTCAGCCTAGCAAAATATTACCACTGCACAACTACATTATAGTTACATGAAAAACATTAAATTATACCAAGTTGGGTAGATTAGGATATTTAGCAAGAACAAAAGCCAACTTAAATAGTGTAGTTAGGCTTACTAGCTTCATGCATTTTTTCATTATGTGTTAAATAAATGTTTGAGAGAGAGAGATAGATTACAAATAACCATGTTTCCAACTAGCTTAGCCAAATAGCTTAAATGGCATGCTCTTGATTCTTAAACAAGCAAATTTTCATAAGTGCATAGACGTTGTAGAATATTCAGCAAAGGGATACGCTACTATCTTAGAACAACTACATTATGGTTTTATGAAAAATACACCTTATGATAATAATTTATCCTAATAAAGTTTGTTAGCAGTAACAAAAGCCAGCTTAAATACTATAGCTAGGCAAACTAGCATATGGCACAATATGCTAAAGCTTCACAATTTCATATTGAGTTCATGACTCTCTCAAAGAAACATGGATGGAAGGAAAATGAATGTCTGACAAACTAGCTTAACAAGCTAAAATGAAATTCAGAGGGGTTCAAAAACCTGTTGCTAATTTTGATTGGTACATCAGACACTACGGGCTCCAGTTACCACACAACGGCAAAAGGATGAGCAGGTTGTAGCTGTGATGGAGCGTCTACTGCGGAAGAGAAAGCAGAAGCGGAAAGAAAAAGAAGGCTGAGTCGAAGGAGCATGAGGGCCATATATTTGACTAGCACCCTTTAAATGATTACACCAGTGTATTTATGTTGTGTTAAATTCATTGATATTTCCCAGAAAGTGTGTTTCTGGTCACCCAGACCTGACACATGCAGTGCAAGCAGCTCTGCTGAAAGGAGGAATAAATAACAAGGCAAGTGGGGCCGCTGCGGGACGGTGTGAAAAATGGTCCAATTTGCCGTTGAACTGAAATCAATGGGACAAGCTGAGGTGCTGGGCTCCGTTGCCGCTACCATGTTACTGCTACAGCTGCTGGCTGTATTGTGCTCTCCCTCTCCACACAAAATCTCTCGTCTTCGTCTGATCTGTCTAAAGGAACCAAGAAGAACGGGACACAGTGTTTGAAGGCTGTTGTCCTCTCTGATTTCTTGGATGTAATGTGTTTTGGATTCTTTTATGTTGAATGTGAAGTAGCTATGGCCGACATATCAGCATCCGGTCCTTTTTCTCAAACTGAAAGTAAACATAAACACAATGCCCACTTATTTCAAACAATGCATCTTGTCCACCTCATGTCCACTCGGGTTGAGCCTGGTTTTGGCTGAACACACTGCATTTCAGCGATTAGGTGAGAGGCGAGGAGGATTAAGAAGGTTTTTTCTCCGAGGAAGTCCAGAAAACCTTAATTGAAGACTGAATTTACTATGAATTTATTAATTGGGATTCGTAGCTTGTGATTCAACAATTCCTAATGGCAAGAGGTGTAAAATCAGTCTGTAGACAGGATTGGGTTTGGATCAGGACGTGTACTGCTCTTGGTTGACATTCATACCACTTCTCTGGAGCAGCAGTGAAACAGTGTAGCCTATATTTAACATCATCATGAGCTTGCTAGAAATGCAAATACATTTTTGGAAGAGAGGAAGGTAACAGCTAGGTAAAAGTATGCAGTCTGTTTTAACTAACTTTAGCAGTTTAAAGCAAGTCCAATGGAACATTTTCATATCAGGAAACAGTATGTTGCATGTATCTACAATTTCATAACGGGTTGCTGTCTATTTTTAATCAAATTTTAGAATCTCATACGAGCCCGAGTCAGTTCTATGGTTCATAAAGATAGAAAAAAGCTTCCCTTCTTCTGACACTTTCTAGAGCAACCCATTGAAAAGGATTTTAGGCCATAGGAACATTATACTGGAAAATATTCAGGCGTTCCGGGAACCACCTTATGGATACAGCGACATTTATCCAAGAAAATGTAACATCAACTATAAAGCGACATGGCCTATTAGTTGAACAATTGTCCTTTCATTTTCATTGCAAAAAAAAAAATAAATACATTTGTATGTCCTGCTGTGTTGCATGCTGAGAAAAGTCATACTGTGGGAGGCAGGGTAAAATCAGAAATCTTGTTTAAACCCAAGTCATGGATGAAACAAAACCTTCCATGTGCATCCCTGTCAATGGTTCCATTTGCATAAATACAACTTGCCTTCATCACTGGTCCACCGCCTATGAGCGACCTCATGTCTGAATGTATAACGCTGCTGGCGACTTTCATTTTAATGGCAGATTTTTTTTTTTTTTTTTTTTTTTTTTTAATGACATGCGGCCATATGAGCACCCACCGCAGTCGTGGCCAACACTACTAATGAGACCTCATGATGTGCTGTCAGGCCGTCCTTCTCTAAAAGTCAGCTTGAGGTGAGAAGTGATTGGTTGTTTGAAAAAAAAAAAAGATGTGAATTTGACCTTCTTCGCCCTTGTTGGTGTCTCGTCGTGACCTGTGAGCCGAGGGGAATCCGGTCTAGCTTTAACCATTAGTGTGAAACACTTCGCGTATCATGTGAAAAAGTGAAAAAGTTTGGATAACTGTTGAGGGACTAGATCAGGGGTGTCAAACATATGGCCCGCGGGCCAGATACGGCCCGCCGAACAATTTAGTCCGGCCCTGTGGCTAAATGCATTACTATTATAAAAAAATAATAATAATTTTTTTTTTTTTTTTTTTTTCCCAGTGTCCTGTCTGGCAATGTGGCAGTAAGATGCCACAAAGAGCTCATCAGATTTGACTTTCACAAGTGGACAAGATAAAAGGAAGAGAATGATAAAACAATTATTGAAAAAAACATGTACTTTGTTTAATTGAAAATATTCAGTTCCTATATTGTCCCTGAGGGGCGCTGTGTTTTAATGAGCAAATTAAGCTTCAGGTGTGGAAAAATTCACAATCATTTAATTTTTATCTGTTTGATGTATTTTGTCATGCAGGACAGTGTTTTTCAGTTCCAAAAAATGTGAATAAATGTTTTTCAACATTGTATAATCACTGTGATCAGTTCTTATGCATAATGCACAAGTAAATGTTTAACTGAGTAAAAGTATTGTTGAAATTGCACATACTTTTCTTAAAAACGCTGAGGTTATTCATAATATATTGTGTAAAAGTGAAATTAACGTAATATAAAAATCAACAAGTCCACATTTATTAGTTCTATTTAATCTTCCAATGAGTTAACTCGTGTGGCCCTCTTGAGATCAGATTAAGCTGTATGCGGCCCCTCAACCAAAATGAGTTTGACACCCCTGGACTAGATGGTTGCGGTCACTAAAATCATTTAAAACTCCCATGTGCATCTTCATCCCTGCAGAGCAAACAGGAGCTCTGCATTTTAAGTTCTGCTAAACTCCAGGCTCTAAAAGGCTTCGCCTGAGACCTGCAAAGCCCACAAAGCACGGCGCATTTCCTCCGGCAGGATTGAGAGATGATGAACGACGTGATGAGGGAAGAATAAACATCGTAGCGCGGGGGGAGGGAGGGAGGGGAAGGCAGAAATTTATGCTACAGCTGCCGCCTTGAGATTGCCCCTGAGAAAGAGTGATGGGAGGAGAGAGCAATGATGGAAAATGAAAGTCGGAAAGACAAAGTTGGGCGACAGAGAGCGGATGGAAATAGAGCTGTGGCCGGAGTTCTACGGCTGGCAGAAGAAGAAGAAAAAAAAACAAAAAACGGCGAAGTCAAGCAGCCTCATTACTCTCATTTAAATGTCAGCGGCTGAAGCTCAGCTCGTTTGTTTTTGCCACCGTTAAAATGCAGTCCCGTGGGCTCCGATCCCTTTGCCTCGGCTGCTTTAATTGAATCAGATGATAAACAGCCCAAGAGCGTTAATTCGTTCGCATGAGGGTGTGTGTGTGTGTGTTGGGGGGAGTTGGCAGGAGCAGAAAAAGAAGATAAACTGAATCTGTCAGCGAGCGTGTTCAGATCTCTTTTGTGTTTGCACGTGTTTCTGTGGGAACGGTTTAATAAGACGCGTGGCGGAGAACTGATACCTGTCTGCGCTTTCTGCCGGGCCCTTCTCTTTCCCGTGCAGGTTCTCACTCTGGCACACGCCGCTCTGCAAAGGCGTTCCGACACCCTGCGCTTCTCCTCGTTCTGTCACATTACAGCCACAGACTTCAGCGTGTTTTATCGGGATAGACCTATACAAAGTAAAGCTGAAAATTGAAGATTTTCAGTTCTACTAGATTACAGGGTTTTCCAATTTTCAAAGCTGAAAATCTGAAAAAAAAAAAAAAAAACGTGTTTGGATTCTAAAATTACATTTTGCTGCAATTGCAGCTTTTGGAGTAGGTTTCAATCTGTTTTGCACGTAGAGACTGAAGTCTTTTGCCAATTCATGTTTATTTTTTCCCGCTGTGAGGTGAACCTCTGCCCCCATCTGAAGTGTTGCAGCCACTGTTATCCTGCGTTTAGTTCCAACCGCTGTCCCTGCCACTGCTGAGAGAAGTATCACCACAGCTTGATCCTGCCACCACCATGTTTTACCATAGACATGGTGTGTTTAAACTTTAGGGTGAAGTAGACAATATTTTGCATGAAGGTCAAAAAGGTCCCATCTCACCTGAACATTTTCTTTTCTGTGTCTCCTATGTGGCTCATAGCAAACTACAAATGGGTCTTCCCATGGCTGTATTTTGACATACAGCTTATTTCCCCCTCTCTTCCACTCAGGGCCACATTTTGATAAGTGCATGTCAAATCATTTTCCTTTCAACAAAGTCTCCTCTCTGAGCTGTGCTGGTACTTTTCTGACTCTTGTCGTTGGCAAAGTATTTACTTTGGGGGAAAATGCTCACTTTAAACTCTAAAGGGGATCTACATTGTACATGAGCTCATCCACATGAATAGATCAATTCAAGCAAACCTTTAGTTGACATTAAAAAAAAGTCTTTTGGGATTGTAAATTGTCAAGAACCAGAGACAGATGGACCCAGTATTCAGCCAGACGAGAGGTTTTAAAGCAAAAAACAGGATTTAATAATAAAACAGGGACAGGCAGACTCAATGATCAAAAGGGCAGTCCAAAATCCGGTACACAAAATGGCAATCCAAAAAGGCAGAAGTACAGACAAGGCTAAGGCAAAACTCAAAATATCCCAAGGCAGGTCCAGGTCAGAAAAACAGGTAAGCAATCATACAGGGCAAGAAAATCAGGTTCAGGGATCAGGCTGGCTCAGAATCAAAAAGGCAATCGGAAATACAACGCTGGACAAGACTCACCAAGTGGCTCGAATTGATCTGGCAGATTGCAGGAGGAAGAGGCAGGTATAAGTAGGGGAGTGAGCAGGTGAATGGAGTGAAAACTAATTACTGGCATGGGTGGAGCTAATCAGGAACAGGGAAGTGACTGGAAGTAACTGAAACTGATTGGATGGTGACTGGAGAAGAGGAATGACAGGGTGTTGACTAAGAGGTGAGCTGGCAGGTGAACTGAGTGACTGATTAAAGGCTGGATACAAAGAAGTGAACTGAGCAGGCCAAGTGACTTAATAACAAACTACTCCATAAACCAAAACAGAACCTAAACCGAAGACTAAACAAAACACAAGCTATAATAGAAACCAAACAAGAAGGAACCCAAAACCAAAACTGATTTTAAAGGCCGGAGAGTTAACTAATAAATCAAAATTAACAAACAGCCAAAACAAAACCCAAATCCTGACAGTAAATGGTTTGTTGTGAATGCTAAGCAATCTATTTGCCACAAATCTCACAAAAATCCAAATATGTGGTTAAAACAGGCTAAAATTGTATTTATTTTTTACCTCACATACAATATCCAATACAGTATGTTTGCACTTTACTGTACTTGGTGCACCGAAAGCGGCTTAGATAGAGGAATTAGCTCTGTCATCCAGGGGGAACTCAGAGTAGAACCGCTTCTCCTCCCCTCAGAAAGCAGTCAGTTGATGTGGGTCAGACCTGTGATCCTGGGCAGCTTCCCTGCAGGAGCCCACCCCCAGGGCATGCCAAGATTACAGTGGCAGAAGTACATACTGTATCCCTGTGGACCTGGACAGGCTCCAGGTCTCTCTGGGATCCACAACCTGCTGGAGGGTGTTGCCCAGGGAAGAGATGTCTTGGTTTCCCTCCTGGACCTGTTGCCCATACAACTCATTCTCGCATAACCAGAAGACACGGTGTGACATAATGACATTTACTTTTGGTGGACTCTGAGTGGATGATGGAAAGCAGGCTAAAATATTTCTAAGATATAAACTTTTCCTTTAAATAAAACCAAACAAATATGAAACCGTTCATGTGAAACTGCTTTGAGGCGCAATGACCAGCAGCCGCCTTTTCCCCTTCCTAAAAAGCTAAACACTTACGGTGCCTTTTCAGTTTTATTTTCAGTTGTGACCATTAGTGAAGGAACTGCCGTCAGCTGAAGTCTGCTGCTCTGTCCTGCCTCCAGTGTGAGCGCTCCACTGTGTGTTAACACTGTGTGCCAACTATGCACCACGCAAAGGTGTTTGCAGCGTCTCAAAATCACTGACCGGCTGGTCAAAGAGCGTCTATAAATCACTACCGTACATCACAAACTCTGGCTTATGTTTCAGGCTTAATGAAGCAGAATCAGGACAGACTGAAACAGATGTGGAAACCCCCATAAAAAAGGCTGTGAAAGTGACGAGCATGAAAGAACAATCTACCCTTTCATACCTTTCTCAACATGCTAGTTTTTAGACAATTATGATGCTCCTAGTTGACATACCAGTGCTAAAAGTGGTAAGTCAGTTGTTTCTTCTTCACGCGGTCGTACTATACAGTCACTTTCTAAAGCACAACGCTTCTGTTACTCTAAAGTAAAAGCAAAATTTAAAAAAAAATGGAACGCTGCCTTTGACTCACCGAGACTTGCATCAGGTCTGCCTTCAGGCAAAGAGATGGAATGTCATTTTTGAAATGCACTCCTCAACATCGGAGACACTTGATGCATTTCACCCAAATAAATGTAGGGCTGCCTTTGAAATAGATCAAATAAAAGCTTGACTTGCTCAAAGCAGAAAAGGGGGAACTGTGTCTGTTTTTCAACGGATTGTTTGTAAGCCTTCAAACCGGAAGACCTCAGTCCTGCATAGCGTTGTCTGACGGTCTCCGTTCAGTCTCTGCCGGTTGCCATTGCTGCCTCACAGTCCTGCTGGAACAGGCTCCAGGTCCCTGATCAGGATTAAGAAGGTGCAGTGAATGGATGGATGGATGAACTTCCTAATTAGGTTTGCCTTTACTGGATTTAATGGATAAATCAAAGGAATTTCAGCCCAGCTAGTCACAGTTATTAATTGACCCTGAGGAAGCTTCGCCCTGCTTCTGCTGCGAAAAAAAGGCTGAATAACAACTCCCCAGTACGCTGCCTTGTACTTCTGTGGGAGCTTCTGCCGCCACGAGACAAAATCACAATTTTAAAGAAATTCTATTTGATTCACTTTGCCCACCATGATCTCTTGCTACGCCGGCCCAGGTGGCTTGAATAAAACACCAGGCAATTAGGGCAAAACGCGATCTCCTTCAGACCCAGTTTGTTGATTCTCCTCTGGTTCAGCTACGGCTTGTCAGTCCGCAGACTCGTTGCCATGTTTTATTGGCGCTATGAATAAATAAGCAAATTAATAATGGAACAAGAGTGTGATTCCCTGCTTTCTAATCCCTCGGCGCACCGAGGTCTAGCGGTTTCTGTACGAACGGGTGTTTGTGTGTGCGCGCGCGCTGCGGAGGTAATGAGCTCACAGATATGCTGTGTGAACAAGGATAGAACGGTGACAGCATATTGAATGGAGATGAATGCGCACTATGGCGATGACTGGCAGCGCTAACAATGGGGCGAAGCAAGGCGGGCCTCTGATCCTCTGCACCTCGCAGCTCAAACACGACTTGCTCCTTGACAGCCACACAAACCCACAGTTGAGGGCGAGCCGCTCTCGCACATTTCGTATTCCTTCTAATTGCCTTACACCGTAGGATTAAGCAAAAGAAACAAAAAAAACAAACAAACAAACAAAACAAAAAACTGACCGAAGCAGAACTAAAATGTTTCCTCACCTGTGATGAAGCGAGAAAATATGCGCTTTGTTTGGGTTAGATTTAGATTTGGCTTAATGAGGTGCTGTTAAATATTGTGCTCTTTTCTCAAAATCTATTATCACATCAGCTCCTCTTTCACTTTAGTTATTCTTGCAAGCAAAAGTAAAAATAGGAGTTGCGTTACATCTAAATATAGGATTCATTCTAAGAGAACAGAAGTGAATATAACGAAATGCTAACCTCACACCATCTTTAGTGTTATACATTTTAGCTATAGGCAAAATAATGCTCCAGCATTGCCCTTTCCATCACGACACCTTCCAGCTAAGCAAAGGTAGCATGGATTTTTTTTGACAACATTCTTTACCATTTATGCTACATATATGCTTCACTGCTGTTGAATTTAAATAAACGAGACAAAAATGTGTCCGAGACAAGTTAACGACATTGCTTAATCTCCTGCTCCGCTATGCGGAGACGACACACGCACCAAGATTTGCGTATTTTAGCATTCTGAATGCTGGAAGTGGCCCAGAGGGCAGGAGATATTAGCTCTGCAGGAAGGGTGAGAAATCTGTTGATTTTTGAGGCCTTATGGTGAAACATTTTGTGGTTTTGCTTTAAACAGACACAACATTGCCCTATACCAACCTGATACTGAATTAACATGATCGTTATTATCTTTTTATTTTGTGTATAGAAGAATTCAAATGCGGAAATAATTAATAAGTAGTGATGTACCCATGTTGTTTGGAGAAGTAGTTGGTGTCGATTCTTTAAGGCAGTTAAGGCAGATTTAGGTTTAAAGTCATTTTCTAATGTGGCCAGTGCTTTAAGTGCAGAAAAATTAATAAGTCAATTTGACCAACTTGATTCTTTTGACTGAAAAAAATATTCACGGTTTGGACTAGCCCATCCGGGGTCCTGTTATTCTGATAGAGGATCTTTGGAGGGAGCTAAAGATTTGGGTTTTGGCAAGGCGTTATTCCTATGTGCAAAGTAATTGGTCTCTAAATCTAATATATTGTTTTTTTTTTCACCAATTTATTTGTTTATTAACAACATATCCAGAATGTCAGTGCTGCACAGTGGCAGACGTTCTCCCTGTGCATGTATGAGTTCTCCATGTGTACTCTGGCTTCCTCCCACAGTTGAAAAAACATGAGTTAGGTTAGTCGGTGTGTCTAAATTACCCTCAGGTGGGAGTGTGTGTTTTCATGGTTGTTTGTCCTGCGTGTCTCCGTGTTGCCCTGTGATGAACTGGTGGCCTGTCCAGGGTGTACAATGACTGCTGGAGACCAGCCCCCCTGTGACCTTTCACATATAGTTGTAGAAATTAGGTACAGAAAAAGAATGGATATCAAGATTGTTAAAAAAAAGCAGCATCAGCCGTCTGCCACACCGGTGGGTTAGTCATGCCACGGTATCCCAGCTGGAGTTAGATCATGACTTTGACTTGGACGGTCCAAAACCTTCTTTTTTCCTGTTCTATTTTGAGCTGTTTGGACTTGCTGGTGGTGTTTGTATCACAGTCCTGCTGCATAACCACAAAAGTTCCCATTTGTTTAGGTTGGTCATTTTGAGTGGCCAGGCAGTCCTGGCAAGGTTCAGCACTGCTCCATATTTCCAGTATTTGTGAATAATCGCTGGTTGTGATTCACTGCAGTCCTAAAGCCTTAGATAGTGTTTTTTTTTTTTAACCATTTACTGGTACTTACTGTCAGTGACTTTATTCCTGAATTTCTTTAGATTGGGGTATAACGCCTCACTTTTTACTTTTGCTACAGAACGCGTTAGGGTGTATTAAAATGTATTATTTTAAACCTTACATGCTTAACTAAAATAATTGACTTTAAAGTGAAGTTAAATTTGATGTGAAGACAGTCGGCACTAGCTTCCAGCATTGCGGCTTATAGAGCCATATTGCATTGATTAAGGCTGCCTAAGTCCAAAAATGGTTTAGCTTTAACCATCTGCTTCATGTTGCAGCGTGTTGGTTTATAGCAGCTGTGCTGAGGAAACGCAGACAAAAGAGGCAACTTTTCCCAAACCCACGATTTGTTTTATCCGGTTCACTTTTTATCATGATTTAGCTTGGATTTCAGACCTGTCTCTATGGAGAAGGTCGGAAACTCAGAATTCCACCAAAGTAAGAGATACATAGAGAAGCGCGGGGCTAGCTTATACGGCTGCGACTTTACACTGTGTGAAGAACAAGAAGTGTCACGTACACGGAGAAGAAAGCCGATCAGTGCCACCGAGGGACTGTGCAGCATAATAAATGCTTTGCCGTCTGTGTCCAGACTTCAATCCCCGCTGGGATGCAGCCGGATGCCCACGCAACTCTGCAACAACTCCCACCAGTGCATAGCGCCGCGGTGTATGGCTCCCCTTTGATATTCATCCAAGGATTTGTTTTCTTTTCTGCAAAACAAGCTTTCTCAAGCAAAGAGACCCACTGGTGTGCTCTGGGTCTTTTTTTTTTTTCTCCCTCCGTTGTTTATTCCACTCCAAAGGCACCAAATAAATCTTACTTTATACATGTGACATGAGATTTTATACAGTCCTACCCCCTCGGAGCGGGCCTAGAAAACCTTCAAGGCTCAGCGTCAACACTCGTCGAAGCGGGATTGCAATCAATTAGCATTTATCAGCAACTCCAAATTCGACTAAGGATGCTTTTCAAGCTGGGAACACTGATAGCTTCTTTAGGGCTCATTTCATGGTCGGCGGGCCTGTGCAAACAGCAGACAGTATCCGTGTTTGCAGACACATAATTACCGCTTTTGTTGTCTGATCACTAAAGGCAGTAAAGTGGGGAGAACCCAAGAGCGCGGCGTCTAATCTGAGTTCAATGGCATGTGAACGGCGACAGCAGATCCCAGATGCCCTTTTCAATTAAGACACCAGCGCACACATATCTAAAGTTTATTTGGGCAAATATGCCCCCCGTTATTTATTTTTTTTCTCTTCAAACACTCTGGTGTAATTTAAACGGGAGCTGTTAGTTAGTCAGTTAATAAGAAAGATGCGACTCTCATCATTTACTTACCATCTTTTAAGACAATTATCAGCAAGTAGGAGGTAAGAATATTTACTGTTGTCGCCGATCGCGGGGTTTTTCAGATACAGAAGTTGCTAATTTCACATGCAGCCCCTGAACACACCACCCCCGCTGTGAAACATCATGGTGGCGCCATCATGCTGTTCTTCTTCAGCAGGAATGGAAAGGACCTAAATTCTGTAAATTTAGTAGCAACAACCCTCACACCCATTTCATTAAAGCATATATGTCTTTCATTTCAGTGACATAGGGATCCATGATGCTATAGTTAAATTGATACTCCATCATGACCTACTATGTATTTTGGACAGCAGCACATATGACTCCAAAAGCAGACAAGATCTGAGGCCACAGAGCATCACATGAGTGTTGTAGTTATACTTCTGCAAGACACGGTCGGTGGCCATATCACATATTGTCTGCATGCGAGGCAAAGTGAATCAAGTTTAATTACATAAGCCACACTTGACATGGAAGGTATTGGGAAGCAATCAGCTTTAAAAAAAAAAGAAAAGAAGAAGAAAAAAAAACGTACTCAGTGTAATTACGAGGGCGAGTTATAAGCACCCTTTCAGCAGCACCCCTTTCAATTAATCTGATGGCAACCAAATGGGCTGCTGTCACTTTCAACTCAGAGCAAGTTTGTCACGTCTGTCATCACATCTATGGTACTTGGCCACGATCGTTATAATCTGCTTGTCAGGGAGCAAATTTCATCCTCACGGGGAATAAACGCGGAGTTTCACAACATCCTGCAGCACGTTTCTATCCGCCATTAGGTTCATAGAAGTTGAGTGAAATCAGTGTAAACTGGGGAAAATAAAAGCTTTTGTACAGTCGGGGGCTCAGAATAACCGTCTCCTCTCCCGCTGACATAAGCGAACAAAGCTTGCGCGGCAACCTTGAGAAACTTTTAAAAGTGCTATCTTTTGAATTTCAGGTTCTTAGTTGGTATGTTTTATAATCCAACTTTGTTCTTCATAGTAACATTGCCTTGGCTGTAAGAATTTTGAAATCAGGTTTTGAAGCTGATCTAATGTTACCTACAGCACATGCCTCCTCCCCTGACCATTTTTTTCAGAGAAGAGACTTCCCGGGGTCTGATTGGACCGTCATGGGATGTAGCTCTTTCAGATTGGCAACAACAAAAAATGGATGAAATGATGAAACTTGAATATTTTAAGAAACAGTCTTTCAGACGGTCTCAGATTGGAGGACAGCAACGATCGCTTCGCTGTTGTCTATCACATACCAGCAGCAAACTCTCAAATCTCCTGCTTTTACAGGGGTGGCCGCACCAGTGATGATCTGTTAATGAGGTGCAAGGGTGTACTTTTATTCTGTTTTATTTTGCTATATTTTAATCATGTAAAGCACTTTGCATTGTCCTTGTACTGAATTGTGCTATATAAATAAATTTGCCTTGCCTTGCCTACTTAGTTTTTCCCACACAGTTTTTTTTTGTTTTGTCAAATAAATAAGGGCATTGCGAAATTAGCTTTATGCATTTGTGACTTCAGGTTGGTTTGAAATAACTTCTTAAACGGTTGAGGAGAGAGGATCAACATATTTGATTTTAAAATTTCTGAAAACTCTGGGTTAGACCAATGGCAGCATGATTGGCTTTCAGTTGAACTACTGACTGAGAAAAACCAAAGATGTATTTGGTGCAGTGGCGGCTGGTGAAAAAAAATCTTGGTGGGGCTGGCCAATAGATTTCCCTGCCTAACCCAGTACATAGATTTAAATTAAAAGTCGGAAAATTACTACGATTCCACAATAAGCATTTAATTAATAAAAAAACATTGTTCACAAAGGATTAGTTTGGTGTTTTTGTCTTAATCCTTTTCACAGACTCATGCCAGAGGGTTTGCATACATTATACATGTACGTAGATTATTACGAAACGAACGTTTACATCTTGACTTAAATATATATCCTAATTATTTATTTATATAATGATTTAAGTAGAACAATGACTAGTGCAAAATTAAGTTGTATTTACCGGAGATGAAGTGTAGATTGCAAATTCTATGGTGGTATGATGGCTCCCACAGTCGATTGGGAGTGTCTGCCTGCGTCCTTTTCATTGAAATTATCAATTTCTTTGTTCTTTCTTCGTCGTTCGGTAAACGAAAGAAACGTACATCCGACGATTTGGAATGCCTCTGTGTGCAACCAGGAGCACAACAAGTCGTAGGCATTGTTTACATTCCAAAAATAAACTAAAAGTAGGCTCTAATTCACCCGTTTTGTCACGCTGGTCAGCGAAAACAGTACTGTTTTTTTCCGACCACCGTGAACCGGATGTAGCGCGGATGTAGCTCGTGACGTCACGCGTGAAGTGCTCCTATCACTGTGCAGCTAAGGCTATGACTCCAGGAGCCCCAAAGCCATTCATTTTGGCGATGCTGATTGGCCAAATATTTATAAATCTTCCCTAGCAACAGCATACGATTGGTTATTTCGCTACACTTGTAGGGCTCCTTGAGTCACAGCCCCACAAGTGTAGAAGAAGAGAAATTATACGTTCTGTTGGTGGAAATGCACTGATTAAATGAGAGTCAATTAATAGAGTCAATTAGTAGAAGTATTTTAATAATTCTTATTACATGTAACCATGTACTATTAAGTAAAAACTGACATTAATAATACTTTTAAAATCTATATATATTTTGACTTTTCCCCTCCACATCTAGGGAGGGCAGCGCCCCCTATGGGCCAGCCGCCACTGATTTGGTGAGATTTCATTAGATTGTTTTGTCTCACACTAGTCCGCAGACTCCTTTCTCCAGTTCATATTAGGTGGGTGTGGTGGGTTCCCTTTTAAAGTGCACTAATTTATGCCCAATTATTGCACTTTACGGTGACATGGCTCGGTCACGTGAAGCATGTTTACCAGGAGGGTGGTGTTTTTGTGTTTTTAGCTCTCTCTAAATTCATCCTACAGGCCAACTGCTGTTAATTGATGTGCATCTCTCCACCTCTCTCTGCTCTAAGCCTTCCCAAGTTTGGGGAACACAGGCAGGGGGTCGATTTAATGATGTTGATTTACGTGTGTATCAGGGTGTGCGTTTGTGCGTGGAATGCCTGTCCCCTGCAAAACGAACAAGTTGGACGCTACAGTGTTTTTTATCATCGCCCACCCCGACCCGCCCGTATTCCTCTGCCCCCTGCGTTCCCGCAGAGCCGGCATGCGGGGAGGTGGGCCGTATCCTCGGCCTTACATTTAACTCAATTTGGTTCTATAGAACTCCAATTACAGAAAATGTGCTTGACCTCAGAAGTCCCAGCAGTGTTCTCACTTTATAATCCGCTATTCTGTCTTTTGTGCTGCTCTGCGGTCTTTCTCGCTGGCTCTGTCTCACTGAGAGGAGCGGCCGCTTTGATAACTTCCTGCAGCTCTTTGATACTGTGCCAAAACAAAAAAAAAAAAATGTTAAAGCAAAATGCAGGGCAGTGGAAAAATGACAAATGGGAGCTCGTTAATATAGGTCGAAAGAAGTTGTTACGAGTTTGCCTGCATTTTTTTTTTTACGGTGCAGTCGTTTTCACTCCTATGAGCTCTCGGACAAGTTAAATGAGTCTCGATAAATGAGAGCACCGACCTAACTTCTTTGGTGTTTTTTTTCTTGCCAATACTTTTTTGTCTTTACCCTCCAGATTTAAAGATCATCATTACTAACAGATACGATGTTGCATTTTTAACTATTCATGAACCGAGGAATTAGGTAGTCTGGGTTTTTTTGGAGGGCAGAGGGAGAAAAAGTGCGAGTTGTGCTGGAAACACTGCAGTGTTTTGGAAAAAGTATTCATACTGCTTCAAAGGTCTCCCTTTTTCTTTTTGACGTTGCAACCGCAAACTTCATTACTTTTTATTTGGATTTTGTGGGTCATAATAAAACAAGGTCGTGCATAATTGTGCTGCTTTCATTTTTTTTTTCAGTTCCCAGGTAGCTACAGGTTGTGAATTTCTAAAGGTGTGGACTTTGACTGGGCCATTCTAAGATGTATATGCTGTTGTATCCATGCTGATATTAACTTGGACACTGGGGGACTCCACTTATTAATTTGTTTGCTTTTGAGGGAAAGTTGTTGCGCTGGACTTTATTTAGGGGTTTAGGAATAAAGGGGAACTACATTTGTTTGTGCTGTTTTTAACATGACCTAATTGTTCACAGTCGTTTCTACAAAATTGCCTCTGTTCCTTGAAGGTTGCTGGCAAACATGAACTATATGACCTCCGTTAAGGTTCGGTCTCATTCATTTCATTATTTCCTTATCATATATTCTCCTGTGGACTTTAGTGGTGTTTTCGCGATTGTTGCCTTGTTGGCATATAGAGGTGTTCATAACCCAAATCATCACCACTTCAGCACCATGGTGGTGTATATACCATGTATGGTTTACTTGAAATATGCATTTTATAACATGACCCAAGATCTCTGCGTAGGTGTCATCTGTCCAATGCAAACTGCTCCCGACCTCTTATCTGAATGTCATAATGTTGACATCAGCTGTTTTGCTAACAGAGGTCTGTAGAGCCTGAGATGTAGTTCTCACAAAAGTGATTATGAACGGCCCCGGGCAGTTAGATGAGCCCTGCCACCCCCAAAGTGACCATATCCTGAACTTTCCTCAGCTTAGTAGGACAA
Source organism: Fundulus heteroclitus (assembly GCF_011125445.2). Taxonomy (NCBI): domain Eukaryota; kingdom Metazoa; phylum Chordata; class Actinopteri; order Cyprinodontiformes; family Fundulidae; genus Fundulus; species Fundulus heteroclitus. The sequence goes on from NC_046374.1 coordinate 9,898,917, forward strand.
AGCAGCAGGGAACAGAATTAAGACCTGTGGCACTGCCAGTTGCTCATCTATATATTATGTGTCTTAAAGCTTTGTGAGGTCATGCAGGGTTTACAGCTGGGCACTGTTGGACAAGTGTGCAGAGAGAAAGTGAAACTTAGAGAGAGAGAGAGAGAGAGAGAGAGAGGCGAAGTGACTTAACAGAAGCTAATGAGGCTCCATTAACTGTAGCTAATTGGTGCTCTAACCTCTGGCTGCGGCTGTCATGATGCTTCTCTCTGCCAGCAGAAAGACTCCCACGAATCTGGACGGAGTGATGTTCGTTTTTACCCTCGCTTCTTTTCACATACTGCGTTATCCATTGGTGGCGTTAATGGGCACCAGATGAATAAACTTAATTATTAAAAGTCAGTGTCTGTGCCTGTGAAAGACGAACCAAGGTGTGCAGCTGAAATAGGCCGATCTGGATGAGCGGGCGTTGAGATTGCATTACCAGCCTTTCTTTCATACAGGCTTGGAAAACAAAATCAAATGTGAGAATCTCAGATTCAAAGTATTCAGAGTGGGTTTTTTTTTTCTCTCCTTTGCAAGCTGCCAGGTCAATTAGAACAGTCGAAAAGTTTGATGGATATTGTCAAAGAATGTAAAGTAAGTTTGAAAAGTCACAAACTATAAAGCAAGAATTGTGACAGAGCAAAAATTTATTTGGAAAAAGTATTTCTACATGTTACATTTTTCCACATGTGGTCCTGTCACAATGCAAGCTTCAACATATTCTCTTAAAGGTATTTCTGAGGTATTAGGGGTATAATATGATCTGTTGTGCTGTGAGGCCATGTGAATGTCATAACTGAATACCAAAGGACCCGCTCAGGGGCGGTCAGGTTTGTTGCTTTGCTCAAAAACGGTCAGATCACAAAACAGGTTAGCTTTCTACGTAGGTTGCCTTTCTACGTAATTCATATTCTCCAATCAGAGCTCACCATCAAGCAAACAGCCTGCAGAAGCTGCATAAGTACTGCCGCAGCGATCTCTATTGACTTTGTATTTCGGTCCCACTGTGTTGAATCGCGCCACCAGATTAAAGCCTTTGGTCAGCTTGGCCTCTCCTGGCCGACATCCTGCATCACAAACACTTCAACCAGCCAGAAAACAATGATAATGGATTTGTAACAGAGTATTGCCAGAAGGGAGGTGTGTATGGAGGGGGAAAGTGGTGTAAGGCGGCCGCGTTTGACTGATTTTCCAAATATGGTTGTAGCCAATCAGAGTGAAGTCGTCTAAGTGGACTGCATATCATTACAGCAACCAACCTTTTTACTGAGGAGAGACGTTTGGCCTGACAAAACAACAGGCTGACATGTTTTTATGAATTGTTTTGGGTTTTCTGTTTGTTTTTTTGCAAACTTGTTTAAAATCATGTGTGCTTTATCCTCCATTTCCCAATCCACCATTACCATGTGTTGTTCTATCACAACCCACCCACCCCCGACTTCCCCCCACCATCCCCCAACCATGAAATTTTAAGAATTTAGTGGTTCTATGTGGACAGAATGTTACAAAGTTCAGGCCGTATGAACACTTAGAACTTTCAAAATGGATTGATCTATAGCAAACTAGATAATAAAGAAACCTTTCCCTGCTGGACACCAAATACAAGTCATTAAAGCCAAGGATCGACCCGCAGCCATATAAAATGTTGATGTGCTCATAGAACCTTGAGCGATGTGTTGTGCCCATGGTTTCCTCCTATGTTGGATGACGTTAGCCATTGCTAAACGTTGCAGTACCGCTGTTGCAGTGCACTGACTCGGTGCTGGCAGTCAACAGACTCACCTTCAGCTTGGTACAGCATAATGAATGGCCACACGTTCACAATATCTGTGGTCTAGTCCATCAAAACAAAAACAAAAAAAACACTGAATCTTCTTCATTTTCCCGTTTAACAATCAACTCAATTAGCAGCTGTAAATAAGCAGAGACATATGTTTGCTGCCGGCTGCGGGGCTCAGTGTAGCGCAGCACTAACCAAACAGCGCTGCTGCTCGTTCTCTGCTGTTCATTTTTTTTTTTAAATCCATTTGGTCCCGCAAACACATTTGCTTAATTTAATTCACAACATTTAAATCATAATGATGTCTGACTGTCTGTATTGGTGTAAACATAGTTGGCAAACAATGCGTGATTGCAAAGCTGCTTTTCCCTACAATGACTATGCAAATGTTGCAAATGTGCGCGCTTGTGTGAGTCAACACAAGTAGAAATTAGTTTCCGGCGTGTAACTTTTCCGTGGCGTTCCGGGCAAAGCCTGATGGGAAAAGCAGAAGGGTCTACTGTAGAACGGACCGTCTGTGCAGCTTTGTGTTACTTTGTTGCGCAATTGTTAAGCTCATAAAGACAGATTTAACTCACAAGCTGCATGTGGCCCCTCTACCTGTCGTGTGTGGCCCGCATCCACTTGACTGATCTGTCGAGGTTCTCATTTTAACCGCTGTTTGTGGGGTGTTTGATTTAGGAAAACTCCCCAAAACTCCCACAAGCGTTTGACTTACTTATCCAACTAGGACGCTTTAACACAAGTTTGCACTTCAGCAAGCGTTGCTACAGTTACCTCAGCCGACCCACTGCAAAGGAGGCACGGCCTTATGTGGTGCGGAGGATATTTTGTGGCTTCAGCTGCTTGTATTTTCCTATAATCAGTTAAGGAATAAGAAAATTGGGAAATAATATGTTAAAAACTGTTCAGGCTTTTATTAGAAGGCTTCTGAGTTCTTCAAAATGTGTGGATATTTTGTTGCGCTGTGCTTCCCATTACTGCTACATTTTAGTCTGACTCTTGATGCTGAACTGGTTGCCCCCCCATGGTTTGGATATTTGCAGACTGGCTCCCATTTTACTTCTTGCACATATTAATTTTTAAGTTTGGTAGTATTCCTTGAAGATATGATTAATTGCAGAATGTGCTTTGTAGGAGTTGCAGTTTGAGCTCCTAAAAGAGGCATAGTTTCTCAAACATTTACAGTAAGATTAATAATTTCTGGTGTATAAAAAAAAGGTGAAATCATGACGTTAGATCCCTGAAGTGAACAGCGCCAAGAACGGAACCTTAATCTAAACGTCATTGTTGCGGTGCTACGATCAATATGGACCTAAGCAGATGTGTAAATGTGAACTTCCCTGTTGAACTGGTCCGGGGTGTTCCTGCTGAGCTAGGCACCAGCATCCCAGTGACCCTGCATGGATTAGCAGGGATGGATGAATAGATGTATCGCTGGATGGAAATTAAATGTGGAAACAACATGAAAGCCACCTTAACCATGTTCCTGATGTAAGTCTGAAATCAAGTAATACAAGGAATAAACTGTATAGTTAGAGTCTTGCATAACAAACCCTGTTTTGCTCCAAACAGCATCGCACCTAATTTAATCGTAGCCTACTAGTAAGTTTGAAATTGAGTAGGACCTGCTTGTTCTACGGTTAGCTATTATTGTTTGGCATCAACCATTTCGATAAGCTTCAGCTAAACCTGTGGGTGGGTTGTGGTGAGGGGCTGGTGGTGTTGCTTTAAAAAAAATTCCACCATGAAAACCGGTAGGATTTGTGAATTGTTGATCTCACTCACCAGACCCGCTGCACCTAGTGATACAAGGTGTTGACAGTGTTTTCCTCTGCATCCTGTACATTCAAATTCCAGATCAACACATTCACTAATAAGGGTTTTATTGTAAAATTTGGGAAAACTTTAATAAGGTAAAGTCTGTCAGAAGTTCAACTAAACAGCTTTTAGCTGTCATTACATTTCATATTTCATGGCATCAATATTGATTTCGGAGGTTAGGGCTGTTGAGCAACTTCCAGCTTCAAGGATCTGCAGCGTTCCAGTTCTAACAAGGACTTATGGGCTTTCCCACCTGGACCAAAAATTGGGAAAAAACAAGGATGATTAGTGTTTTTTCGCCCCTGTCACCCTTTACCCCTTTGCCCCCCTTTACTATCATCAGATTTGACCTCACACTCCATTTGGTTATGAAGATTTAGGCGTGATGCGGTTTACCGACCTAGACCCTGGAAGACCCTCCCGGACTATTACAAACAGCTACACTCAGTAACAAAAAAAATAAAAAATACCCCTCTTCAATTTTCCACTTGTCATGTTTATCTAAACACTTATGCCTAACATTAATCTATGTCCTTGGCGTCGGCATAAGAGATTTAATATTATGTCAGGCCTTTTTTTATGTTGAATTATAATACAGCTGTACCTACTGTTTTATGACTAAGTCCAAATGGTCATGGTATATCAAAATGCATTTTAAAAATTTACAGACAGATGCTGCATGGACAAATGCCTCTAAATAGCATTCTATAAACTGCAGTTTATGTTTAAATGTCAATGTCTGAATGGCCCCAGAAACATTAACAATGGGGGAGGCCATACAGTCAAAAGGGAAAATAATGAGAAACGGCAATGTATAATACAGAGTGACATAAAGAGACGGCTGGGTTAGACGGAAAGGCGAGAAAAATCACAGAAGATCACTGCAGTTAAAGAACGATAGCAGAGGGATTTGGCCTTTTTCTGCATAAACATGACTCATAAATTAGGCACACAGCAGTATCTGTCCTCTTAATTAATTTCTTTGTTGAATCGTTACACTGTGAATGAGCGCCTGTCCCAGTGCCACACAACAACGGCTCTGACTCCTGGTGCGCGTTTTACAGCTACTGCGCGTGTGTTTTCTCTGGTGGAAAAGGTCACCGCTTCCCAATTAAAGCTAATATCCAGGCACACCGCCGCCCGCCCGAAGGCACGCGACAGCTTCCAAACCCAAACACCGCCTCTCGCTTTGAGCGGCCGGGGAGACGCCGCTGTTCTTCTATATTCATGGGATCTTCTGTCAGCTCTGTCCAATCAAACAAAACGTCACGGCGGCAAAAACACAAAGACGTGATCGGGGATTTGCGCTCTGAATGTGTAAGAACAACGTATTAGATCATTTGCTTCAAGCACAATGCTTTTGTAGAACGTCGCTCATTTTCACGTTAATTATTCTAGTCAAACTTCCTGTGAGGCTTCACTTACGGGTCTTTGCCACTGAAATACGGTCAGATGTGTACATACCCTGTCTGATTTGTTGCGTATAATTCTCTGAGTGAATGGCACTGTTGGTGAGTACCTCAGATATGTTGGCCCAGAAACGCAGAATGGTTTAATATCCCTGATTTGAACAGTGATAGATCGCCCCGCCGTTAAGCTCCTTTGTAGACTGCAGCTATAATCACCCAATTTGTCTCCATTGTGAATCTGTGAGTTTATTGTTGCTGCCGATAAACCAGCCAAGTCTGATCAATGGGAAGAAGAGGAGCTTTGCCAGGGAACAGTCAACTTTATGCAGAGCCTGTCATGAACTGATAGCAATGAATCACTTTGAAAAAAAAAATTTCTGAAAATACAGAATACTATAAATCTCACGCATTGACCCATTTGTTGCAGTTGTGACATTTTTAATTTCAGCAGCGCTGCGTTTGTGATTGTCAGATGGAAACGGTGGCAGGCGGCATCCCTGCAGACTGTGGTGCTAATTCACATTCATCCTTTTTATTTAACTGATGGCACCAAAAACGCATTGGGTGACTGCTTTTTGTCTTGTGCGGGGAACATGCACTGTTACTTATCAGCACCCATTAAGTGGAAGCTGATATACAAGCAGATATTTGGATAAATTACGTTGTTCCACTTAGTAACTTAGCCAAGCAACAGTGCCGTGCAAAAAATATTTACCCCCCTCGGCTTTTTGCCCATTTTATTTAATTCCAGCCAGTTTTGTAATCTTAGTTTATGTGTATGTGTTGGATCTGCGTAAAATAACCCAAGAGGGTGAAGTGAAATGAAAAAAAAAAAAGATAAACATATATTTAAAAATATATATATTTTTTTAAATGTGCTTATGCATCCACCTCCTTTGAGTTGAAGACCCTAAAAAGTACTGGTATAACCAATTACCTTCAAAAGTCACATAGTTAGTAAAATGAAATCCACCTGTATATAATCTAAGAGTCACTTGACCTGTCCGTATAAACCCAGATTTTCTGAAAGGCCCCAGAGGCCGAAGCACCACTAAGCTAGAGGCATCACCGCATGAAGACAAAGGAGCTCTCCAGGCAAGTCAGGGACAAAGATGTTGAAAGGTACAAGTGAAGGCGGGGTTATAAAAAAAACAAACCCATCATCTTTAAATGGAAAGGACATGGTACCACAACAAACCTGCCAAGATTAGGCTGCCCACCAGAACTCACAGACCAGGAGGACATTAATCAGAGAAGGAGCTGCAGAGGTCTTCATCAGAGACTGGAGGATCTGTCCGTAGGACCACAATAAGCCGTACGCTTCATAGACCTGGACTTCGTGGAAGAGTGGCCAGAAAAAAAAGCATTACTTATCGTTACAAACAAGCAGGCACGTTTGAATTTACCTAAAGATACGTGACTGACTCCCCAACAATAAGGTGCTCTGGTCAGATGAGACTAACATTTAAAATTTCCGGCCAGGTGAAATGGGTACAAAGGAAACAGTCAAGTCTAAAACAACCAAAACCACAGAGGTTTTTCTAAAAGTATGTTTATGAATAATTAACAAAAATTCCAGCTGTGAACTAAAAGTAGTTATGATCATTTTGTGGTTTTAGTCAACAATCTATCTTTGTTACAGAATTAGCATTCAGCTTATTCAGCCAACAATGCAGCTTAAAATTTTGGAAGCATTGAATTTTTTTCTACCACAACTGTCCCTTGAGTAAACCATTTCAATTCTTAACATCTTCAGTGAGCAGGAAAGTCGTGACACTGAGGCCAACTCTGAATAATTGATTGTGGCTATCAAGGGAGCGCTGTATTTTTTATTCCTTTCCTTCACAAGCATGGATCCGATTAAAAGCCAGACACGCCGTTGTTCCAAAAACCTTGGTGTGACCCTCCCGTTGTGTCACACCTTCATCTCCTACTGGCAACACTTTTTAAATGTGCAAAGACATAACTGTACAAGGTTACTGTCGTGTAAAAAAAGACCCAGAAAGCAGCCACAGCATTGAGAATAGACTAAGAGTCTGTTTTTAACTAAGTCAAAAATAATAGTAGTCATGCTTAAATTAATGCTCTTTTGAAAACAAAGAAACATTTATAGAGAGTCTAAGCTCTTTAAACAGCTGTCCATGTGCGCTCTCATTGAAAACTATGGGTTCAACCTTTCTAGAAGACTGGGTAGGAGGCAACCGGTGCAGAATTTAGCACGTAGCTCCTTCACCATATGCTTAATGTAAGAGAGGGTTAGGTCCAGGTCAGTCACATGGACCTGGATTGTAACAGAGTAAAAACCACTACACAGGCCTTTCCAAACAATGTTACAATATTTTGAATTTCTACATAGTCCCCATCTTTAGTCCTGTCTGTTTGTGACCCACTGAGGTGAAGGTCAGCGTTCCCTCAGACCCACAGCCGTCTGATGGCTGCAGACCCGGCCGCAGCAGAACTCTGTTCATTAGGAAGTATGACTTAGCAAAGTGCTTCGTTCATGAAGCCGGTAAACAGCTCTGCCGTGAAGTTTTGTCTGCGCAGGATTAATTGGAACTGCACAGACATGTTCTCATCTGAATCCTCACCCAGGCCCTGTCATCACTGAGGGGAAATGAGCCAGCATTAGTTTGCGGTTTCTGTAATGTCTCCCACATCAAGGTCTCCTGAGTAGAGCGAGAGACACCCTTACTAAGCTTAGGTTAGTAATGCACCAAGTCAGGTCGTCAATACGAAAAAAAATAATGAAGCTATTCCGGTTTTAGGTGATGTTTTGTTCTGACACTAAAGCAGCTTTGTAGAACCAACTCAATTCTGTTTTGCGGCAAAGAACCGTGTTCAGAAACTCAGAAGGACTAAAATATGGGTCAGAATCAAAGAAAATGAATATTATTGGTGTAGATCTTAAAAAACATTTATAAAACTTCATGTTTGCTAGCTTGCAACAATGATGCCCTTCCCTCTGGTGTGGCATCCTTTTAGATCAGAGCCAAGACAAATCATCAGACAAATGAGGTGCGGCATAAAACTATAAACATAAGATGATGTCACTGTTAGGAATCTGCTCAAGAATAAACTGTGGTAATCATAGAAAAGGGCAATCCCATGATGAATCAGCCTGACTGACAAAATGTGTGACTTTTTACTCATGAAGAGAAGAAGGAGAGCTCAGCAGGCCCAGAACGCAACAAGGTTCCAATCACAGTGGTTCTTGCTGAGATGCAACAGTTTGGACCGCTCTAGGACTAAAGTGCAGTTACCGATTAGAGCAGATTCTTATTTGCTGGGTGTCTGGGTACAGTTCCTAAAGGGATTGCTTTTCCTAATCCCACTCCCACACTCCCCTGCTAAAATGTTTTTCTTCTTCTGCCTCTCATGTTCTCTCACTATTTATGTAATAGGCCTAGTTCTATTTATTCTTCCCTGTCCATCATTTAATGTATTGAGCCTGCTAACAGTAGGAGGAAGCCTCAGACTTTTGTAACTGTTGCTCTCTTTTAATGGCTGCACAGTGACATATAGAGGTAGCAGCTTCGGGCAGCCAGTCACGTTTTGTTCACCTTTGACTGAACCATAGCTGATACTTGACAACAGGTTAATACCTACCTGCTCTGTTGCATCGAAAAACAAATTATTGTCCTTCATGGGTATATATTGAAGCATCAGTTGACATTTTTCTGAGCCTTAGAAGGAATCAAAGTTGAACCCCGAAGACTGTTTATGCAGGTTGAGTCACAAAACTGCAGGAAGTCGCCTCTTTTTGGACCCAGAGTTTCGTGCTGACGCCACCAGAACAGTGGCAGCTTCTGCTCAACGTGCCGGCGATGAAGCACAGCTAATTGGAGGAGAGCAGCGCTCGCCAGCAGCGTGTACAAGCGTTGTGCTCCAGGTTAAGACGGTTCAGGAGGAAGAAGTGCGACCAGCTAACGCAGATGCACATGCCGCTGTGTGGATCTACTCTGACTCAGGCTGGCCGGGGTGTGTCTGTTGGATAGTCACGAAGAAAGGGGACAGATAGGACCGGAGGCAGCGGTCAGCAGATGTGCAAAACACAGGAGCTGCGGTGGCGCATTGGTTTCAGAGGGAGGGATAGGATTTGTTTGAATCTCATCAAAGGTGACTGAGTGGGAGTGTAGGAGTTGCAGTATATATTAGGATCGACAGAATCTGGCACAAAGCCTGCAGAGAACCGCCTTACTCCCTTAGCACCAGGGATAATATAAACCACCCTACCTTTACACAACGCCTTTCATTACATGTTATTTGGCCTTATTTGTGTTACAGCATTGTTCCTCCTGAGGCAACGTTTGAGTTTTGAATCTTCAGCCAACAATAACAGCAGTGGTGGATATTTAGGGACGTTCCACGCTGGCGTGTGACTCTGAAGTTATTGTCAGAGTAACAGACTGACTGATTTATTGTCTGGATTGTTCACTTTGGTTGCTCAGGGCTTCTTCCCAGGTTGCCTCCTCTGCTGAGGCTGATTGATGAGTGGACTCGAGCTGGGCGGGCTTGTTACGGAAAGTGGTGTTGTGGGGAAAAACATTTGGAGTGGCTGTGCACTCATGACTTACTATGGTGCTAGGACCATTGGTGGTACCTGGGCTGTGTTTAGTGGTACTAAAAAGACAGCTTGGTATTAGTTATGTGCAATGCAAATACAACGAGATTAACCGCACAAACAAGGCTAAAAAAAAAAGCTTGAGCAGCTCTTCTTTCTGGCTGTTTGTGCAGCTAAGCTAAGCTAAACCTAAAGGGTTCCAAGTCAGAAAACCTGAAGACTTTTGCTAAATGTTAGGCTTAGTGACTGCGCTAACCGCTGTTAGCAATGTAAGCTAATACCAATGTATATGCATGTATGATGTCGACCAAAGACGGTTGTATAGCACTGTGCCTTTACTGTTATTTAATTTCCCTTTGGGATAATTAAAGTATTTTTGAATTTTAATTGATTTGAATTTGAATACACCATTAAATATAATTGAAACAGAAGTGCAAAAAAATGTATATACATTTATATATGTATAAGGGTGCTGCACCCATGTCACAGAATTTCTTACCGATAAACCTGTGGCTACCTGCCACTGCAAGATATTTGACCACAAAGCCCTGGAACAGGTTAAGAATGTAAAAAAAGCATTTTTTGGATGAGCCCCATATTTTGATGTGCCATCAAAAATATGGACAAATATGCAAATGTTTGGGCATCAGTACTCACGGGTAGTTCTTATCTACCGCTGACATTCAAAGTTGTCCAAGATATAGTGATAGCTGAGAAGCACAGTGTCATCTAACAGTTTTTAACCTTCAATTCTAACTACATAGACTACATTTTGGTTATGTTTTCTAGATTGCTGTATGGGGCTGTATGTTCTGATCAAAACAAACAACAACAAAAAAAACATCTTCATCTTCTTTAACTGTTGTAGAATCAAAAATACATTCAGTGTGGACCATGAGTGGTTAAAGCAGTGCCAAAGTTCAAGAGTGGTTGAGAAGAAAGCTAATTCTGTACAACTGGCTTTAAGCAGGCACTGAAAGTCGTTCTGTAGTTAAGCATGAACTGTTTAGCTCTGATTCCCGGGAAGTTTAGCCTACTTCTTCTTCTGATCACAGATCTTGCATTACCTAGTATCTGTAAGGCTGACTGCACACAAGCCATAGCCTTAACATATTAACTAGGATTCAGGCATTGGTAAAAAATATATCTGAGAGAGGAAAACTCTTTTGCTTGTACCTTGTAAAAAATTTAAAATGCAGAAAATGTAGTTATACATTACTACAGAGATGAGAGTTACCTTTAATGTGTTTCTCTTCTGCCTTTCAAGATATGTGATAGTTTAAAGTCTTTCTTTTCGTGTGTGTGTGTGTGTGTGTGTGTGTGTGTGTGTGTGTGTGTGTGTGTGTGTGTGTGTGTGCGTGTGTGTGACTGAAGATATTTCTAATGAGCTGTGCTACCTGTCCTTGCAGCCCTTGTTCTTATGCTCTGGTGTTCTCATTACCTCGGATCAGTAACAGAACTTGATAAGCTTCCCAGCCCTGCGTGGTCATCTTAATGAACACATATGAGAACGTCCTTGATGTCCTTCACCAGGCCTGCCTAATACCATGCTATTTACAAGCAGCTCAAATAGATTTTTCCTGCCCTCTCCTTGGTTGATACCACCTTTAATGACTCATCAGGTATATAATGCGTCAGTCTTAGCAACACACATCCCCCATCTAATTTGCACATTCTGACTCATGCCTTAAAACACTCCTTTCAAGGTGTTTTTTTTTTTTTTTTTTTTTGGACAAGATCTGAAATGCGATCTTATCCTTAACTAATGAAGCTTTCATGTTAGACACTTTCTCATTTATTCTCTCTGCATAAACTTCTTGCAAAGGTGAAAAGGGTCCGTTGCCGTTAAGAGTAAAATTGTCATAACAACATCCGTTTAATGAGTGCCTTTTGCATGTGGCTTGAATCCAGGCAGGTCTGTTTGAACACGCTCAAAGACAAGTGACATGGTGTTGCTTTGAAGCACTTACTTGTGCACAGCATCAGATATGACTCTTTAACAGCAGGCGAGGCAGTGGCAGGAGGTAACTTACTCTTCTCCTTCTTTTGACCCCTGTCCCGCCAACTGATTTCTTCATCCAGAGAAATTGTAAGATAACTTTTTTTGCTCATGTGGCTCCTGCTATTAACTGTGGAAGCAGAGGCTAAGGATTGTGCATGCCCTGGTCTGCTGTTGATTATGATTTTTTTTTTTTTAAATCCCTGAGCATCTCTTCTCAGCATACGTGCCTGGTTGCACAGTCTAAGCTGTTAATAACAGCGTTTGATTGATTAGGTATTTTTTCCGCTGAGCTAACACTGTTGTAATTTTCCATTGAATTTTAACAACCAGACGGATATATATGAGAAGCGAAAATTCCATAATTTGTTTGCTGTTACTCATAAATTTGCAGCATTTTTTGATATGCAGATGATGTAGCTGAGCTAAACGCAGCAACACTCAGCAGGTTTGTTGAGGGAGGTCCTGCCAGCGCACGGTCAACATATTCATGTATCTGATCATAATAACCCCTGATGGCCACCTCCTGTTTTGTCTTTCTTCCTTCAGGTTTACGTGACATTGATTGCTCATGGGAAGTATGTAGTAGAAGCCAAAATTCATTGCAATGGGTAAAGAAAACATTCTATCACTGTCAATAGAGTCATAGTATATAAGTACATCCTCACTGGCTCCATAGGTGTTAAATGGTAGGTCTCAGACAGATATTGCTATTCAAAGCACTTGAATGATGATCAACTGTGATCAGGAGTTTTGGTATTTGAAGATCTGGATTATTCAGGTATGTGTTAGCACAATGCCAGGTAGAAATAACATCAGGAAATACTCAGGGAATCAATTATTGCTATACATCATTCTGGGAGAGATCGTAAGGACATTTCCAAACTTGTTTTTTATTTGTCAAGCTGTACTTTTTGGGATAATCACATAAACTGTATTATCAGACAAAAATTAATAATTCCATATCTTCTGGTTCTGATTACTCTGAAGAGGAAAGAGACTGATTAATAGAGCCTGCCTGATAACATGAAAAAGGCTCAAAGGATTTGAAAACAATCCATCATGCACTGAACCAAAGAAACTCAAAAACACGTGACAAACTAAGTCATAAAGATTTATCAGTGTGGAAAAGATTACAACACCATTTCTTTGGGACATCAGGGATACAGCACAGTGCTCAACATTATCCTCAAACATGAGTGAGCACTGTAATCCAGAAAACCTGAAATAGTTGTGAATCTCTCCCAAAGTGGCCATTCTACCAAAATTGTTCCAAGAGGATATCGACAACTTGCCATGGATTTCACAGAAACACTCTCTTAAGCCCTCACTTGCCTCAGTTAAGGTCAGTGTTTAGGATCAACAATAAGAAAGAGGAAAAAAACTAAAATGTAATCCACAGGGATGTTGCAAAGTAAAAACCTTAAATAAAGAAACAAAAACCACAACCTTTGGTTAAATATTCGGTGGACTGATGAGACAATAGTCGGATGTTGTAAAGCTCTTGTTATATTTGGATTTCATGAATAAGAACATCATATCCAACATCAGTCAAACATGGGGGTAGAGATGTGAGGGTCCAGGGGTGCTTTGCTCCCTCAGGACTCTTTCTGACTTGCTATAGTTGGTGGAACCATGAATTCTCTCTAGCAGAAAACCCTGAAACAGGATCTTTGGTCATCAGTTTGCTCAAGTGTGCTTGAGTTACGCAGCAGGACAATGACCCAAAAGAACACCAGCAAGTCCTCAGCTGAAAGGCTAAAATATCTCCCAACTAAATAAAGGTCTTGCAGGAGCCTATCGAAAATCTGGACCTAAATCCAAATTAGATACTTTGGCATGCCTTTAAACAGGCAGTTTCCTCTCCACTGTGGCGGAATTAGAATCATTCTTCAAGGCAGAACTGGCCAAAAGTCCTTTACAGCGACGTAAAATACTCCTTGCCATTTAGTGCAAACAGCAGTTGTTGCTGCCGGGGGGAGGGGGTGGGGGTGGGGGGGCACAAATTTTATTGGGTTTAGGTTGCAATCTATTTTTTTTACTCGGCTCAGGTTAGCTTGGGTTTTTTTCCTTCGTGAATAAAATAATCATTCAACACAGCTTTGTAATTTTGCTCCGGTTATCTAAAGTGTTCTTGTCAGATTTGCTTGACGATCTAAAACGTGACAAGAAAAAACAAAACAGGCTAAATCTGTAACTCTCCACAGTAGCCTGCTGTACATTCCCGTAGATAAAAGCCATTACCCAAACCTCTCTGTACTTTGCTTCCAAAGAGTCAGACATTGTTGTACTCTACCTTAGAAATATTGATCACAACCATTTCAAACAATTTGAATAAAATACGGGAATCAAACATGAACAAAAAAGCAATTAATGTTGTGAAGCAACTACAGTAAAGAATGGCACGCCAACAGCTTTCCCACAGGTTAACTGGACCTGTTTTCTCTGTATGATACATAAAGCAATATATTTCTCTTTAGAGCCGTTTATGAGACAAACAGCCTTGCTGAAACTCATTATATCTCAGAACATATGTGGAGGAAGTCTCAGCCCAGAGAACCGAGCTATTATGAAACACTGCATCACTATTATGGAGATACCGAAGAGCCCACTTTGAGTTGGAGTGTGAACTGATGATGGCCCCCGTTTTTTCGTCGGTTCTGCACAGCTCGCTAATTGTTGCATAAACTTGTAAACAAGCAGAAGGCCAGGGCTGGTTGGGCAAACAAGGACAAGCAGGAGCTTAGGAGGAAAGTGTAAACTCTGCTTGCTTCTCCACCTCCCGGGGCACAGCCCATTACTGAGTTGGTGTGTGAGGCCGGGACGATTAAGACCATTCCTGTCTCTAAAAGGGGTGAGGGTTATGAGTATCTTTGACTTCTGTCGATAAATGTGAAGAAGTATGTGGGTTTGCATGTGTGGCTCTGCCCTTTGTCCCACCGCTTAACCCAAGAACCAAGAGAGCAGAATTCATGATTCTATCAATCACAGCAAGTCATCCCGGTTCTGAAGCACCAAAGCAGCTCAAGACATTAACAGATCCACTATCATGTTTGACATTCAGTATAATGGTTGTTAACTGTTTAATGGATGCCATTTTTACTGGGTCTGTTTAATTCTGTCGAGTAGACTTAGACTTAGACTTTGACAACTTTATTTGTCATTTTGTATGCACAGAGTGCGTACAGAACAAAATTTCGTTGCATACAGCTTGTAAATTGCAGTAAAATTAAATTGCAGTATAAGGTGCAGCAGTGATTTGAAAGTAAACAATTGAAATGTAGACAATGCAGGAGAAGTCCCAGTAAGTATTTCTTAAAACCATTTGTATGTGCAGAATTGATTGTGCAAAGGGCTTTTGTGCAAGAATACAGGTTGTAAATTACAGTAAACTTAAATTACAGTAAATTTAAATTACAGTAATAAGCATTGACTAACTAGTGAGGCCTACTGTGATTTAGATGTTTTGCATTCTTCTGTCTCCTCCTGGACTGTTTCTTGATGCTCTGATGGATCAATTTCGGACAGCCAACCACTGACAGGAAGGTTTCCCAATTACTCATTTGTGAATTATTGCCGTTTCTGTAAAACTAACGATCAAATAGCTGTGTTGTCCAGGCTCTGTCTGTGTGCAAACGCACCACATTCCGTGCTTCCTGAATCAGGCAGCTCGGCATGCAGCCCCTGATCCAAAACAAGCTGTCCCTCATTCCTTCGCTGATGGCCGTCCTTTTTTGCATTGAAAATAAGAACAAATCAAAATCTTATCATTGCAAAAGGTGCCAATAGTAAAGTTTGATTTCCAGGCTCAAAAAAGGCTGCTTTGAATGTACACAAAACCATTCTCAAAAAAACAAATAAAAAGTCCAACCTGTTTACACATTTTTGCTTCACCAGAAAGAGTCACATCCACTCTGCTCTGAGAAATTGCCCTTCCCTTAAGATTTAGGTACTGTCTGAGCTTGACGTATTCATTTGATGGACCACACCACCTTTTTATACCCAAACCTTCCAGCTTCACAGGCGTTAGAGGGGGTCTGGTTAATGGTAAGGCCAAACAGGTTTAAAAACAAAACAACTGAAATTCAGCTGGTCGAAAACGTTTGGCTTCCCTGTAATTTAAATCTCAGAACTTCTTCCTCACTAGCTTTGAACTGAGAGAGCTCTTGGGATGATGAGACAAATGTTTTCAATTACAAGAACTGAAGTCCAGTTGTTCTGTTTTTACCCTTTTGTTGAAAGGTTGATGACTAAGAGTCTTAACCAGTTCAGTGTAAGCAACCCTGCCTTCGGACACGTTACAGTTAAGACTTGATGCAAGAAGAACTGAAGAACTTAGTTTATGCTTTTCAGACTAGAGACCCATGGCACCATATTTCTGTTTACATACTTACAATCCATAAAGCAGAGGAAAGCCTATTGCTGAAGTCAGTCATTTTTTCACAATTTCTCTGTTTATATGGCTTCTATCTGAATCAGCAAAAAAACAAACAAACAAAAAAAAAAAACTACTCCTATAACTATAGTCAGAGATACACATTAACCTCTCGACTTTATCGTACATCTTGAATAAACAGCAATAAGCCCCTCAGACTTTTGCGGACGCAATGACAAGCCACCTGTCATCGTTCTCCAAATACACGCCACATGTATTTATGCACACTCCTTGAAGTCGCTTTCTGAATAAAATAAAACGATCCTCACGTTCGCATAGAGATTAAAACGACAGGCCTTGGCGAGTACCGACTGATCACAGGCATAAAATCGTAATCTGGTTGCTGTGTGGGGGAAGGAAGCAGCGAAGGAGCGTGGAAACTCAGAGCCTACACGTGTTCTCTGTGCCAGCGTACTCCCTGATGATATGCTGGGTTGTTTTTTTTTGGCAGAAAACATTGTACGTCTACCTTTTGCGTACCCAGCTTCGTCTCAAAGAGTGGGTGGAAGTTGATTTCATCTTTTAGGTCACGGTGGGTTTTTTTTTCATAAAAGAGAAAGGAATTAAAACTTGTCTTGGTAGGATTGTCAATTTTTCTTTTTGCAAAAGAAAAGAACAGCTTCAGATAGTATCACAGAAAGCCTATTAGTACCCCGTGATATTTATCATGTTATAATGACAACGGCAGTATATTTTATGCAATTGATGACTGTGGAGCGAATGGAAAGGAACATATAGTTTTCATCATTTTTCATCATTAAAAATCTAATAAGTCTTGTATGCATTTTTATTCAAACCGCTGCAAATATAGCTCCAGAACTATTAGGATATGCCTCTAGCAACTTAGTACATCTCCAGGCTGAAATTTAGGAGCATCTATCTTAGCATATAGGCACATGGTTTGGCCATTATGTATCTGAGCTTTTCCATTGGGGCTCTGCCTCTATGTTGAGCCTTTTTTTTTTTTGATCTGCAGAAAGGTGAACCTCCACCCCAGGCTAAAGTCTTCTGGAGCCTCTAACAGATTTTCTTCCAGAATTGGATTTAGCTCCATCCATCTTCCCATCAACTCTGAACGGCTTCTTCGTCCGTGCTGAAGATAACCGTTAGCACAGCATGGTGCTGGCCTGTTGTCTTCCACTGGCCATCTGGCGTGTTTAGGGTGATTTGCAGGTGCATTTTGTGTGTTTTTCATACAGGCCAACAAAAACAGATCACATCTGTTTTGGTGGCATTTGACCAGAGCACCTTCTTCTACGTGTTTGCTTTGTTCCCTACATGGCTAGTAGCAAAGTTTGAACAGAACATGTTGCTGTTTTCTCTCAACAATGTCTTCCTTCTTGCCATTCTTCCAAGGAGGCTAGATTCTGCAGAGTGCATGATTAATAACTTTCCTTTCAACAGTTCCTCCCACCTGTGCCGTCGGTCTCTATAGGGCCTCTAGAGTTACCGTGGACCTCTCTGATTAATGCTCTCCTTGTCTGGCTTGTCAGTTTAGGTGGGCAGCCATGTCTGGGAAGGTTTACAGTTTTGCTACAGTCTGTTTTCAGATGATGGATTGAACAGAGCTTTGTTATATGCACAAAGATGGGTATATTGTTTTAGAACCTAACCCTGCTTTAAACTTCTCCACAACTTTCTCCATGACCTGTGTGCTGTGTTCCTTGGTCCCCATGATGCTGTTTGTTCTTCAGTGTTCTCTAACAAACCTTTAAAGAACTCTCAGAATAGTGTCGTGCAATCGCCGTGTGGAATAAAATCAGACTGAGTTGGAAACAACATCAAGCAGGACACTTTTACAGGCACCCAGGGACTGCCTCTCACAGCAGGGGTCTCACTGTATAAAACGAGCTGCCCAGGTTTATCACTCTTTTTTGCCCGCTGCTTGGGCTGCATTGGGGAGGACACTACAGAAATCAACTCTGTCAGCTCTCTTTGCCTGTGGATCCTCGAGGACAGAGTTCTACACTGCGGGGACAAGCCACCCATGCCAGCTGCATGGGGTGCATAGACACGCCACATATGCAGGCAGAATCCAAGCTAAGTATATCGCTGTCCTGTTCCAACATCGGAGCTTCAAAAGCCAACTACCATGGAAACAGGCTGTTTATGATCTTTCTGAGCTGTGCAGGAGAAATACTGACCCGGGTTCAAGCTAGCTGCCTCTTTGCTGCTCAGACAACCAGCCTTCACCCTGGCCCAACTTCTTCCAACTAGATGCTCAAAGTCAACTGAACTGACACAGAGGCACAGACAGGTTTGGCAGAGTTAGGCAGGGAAAGTCAAAGGGTTTATTGAAAATGGTTTCTACTGTTTTGGTTTAAACTTTGATCGAAGTCAATTTCCTGGAGCTTATAAGTTTCCAGGATGCTAGGGGAAGCTAGGCTGATGTGTTCGAGTGTGATTTATGTTAATAACAAACTTTATTTCCACAAGGAATTTATACACCGATGGGATATTAATAGGGCTGGGCAACGATTAAAATATTTAATCGCGATTAATCGCCCTGATTAATCGCGATTAATCGCGATTAATCGCATTGTATTTACAAACTCCAAGAATGAATTCAAAAGTAGTGTAAAGAGCACTTTTATTTTAATGTTCTGCTGCCATATGAACAAAAGTGTTGTAACATTTGTAGCACTTATTTTATACTGGATATTTTCAACCCATCTATTGAATTTAGTGCACTAGTTGATCTTTTCTTCATAAGAGAACAGCACTGCAGCCAAAATATGGCCTTTTTTGACCTGCTGTATATTAGCCAGTCCCTAAGCTTGATGTATCATGAAACTGTTGACCTTTTGGGTTTTGTGGTTTTTATTTTATTATTACAATTTAATAATAATAATAATAATAATAATAATAATAATAATAATAATAATAATGTTATGTTCAGTGTTTTTTCGCTAATCCACCTCTTATATATTTCAATCCTTATGTAATTTTGTCTGTGTTGTGTGCACCTGCCTGTTGCTTTAATCCTATAAATTTCCCCGTCGTGGGATAAAAAAAGGATTAGCTAATGTTATCTTATCTTAAATAACACTTTTTAATATATGTACTAGGTTCTTTCAAGGTCTTAATTACATGTTATGTGTGGGCTCCAGTAACATCCATCCATCCATCCATCCATCCATCCATCCATCCATCCATCCATCCATCCATCCATCCATCCATCCACTGATCTACCTGGATGTTCCATGGAGGACTGAAACGCCTCAGTCAGAGACGTCTGTGGGTCTGTCGGGGCAATGACAGAAGTTTCGTCTCCTCTCTCCGTTTCTGGGGCTCGACGTTTTCATGTTTTTTCACGTGCTTAGATAAATTTGTTGTGTTTCCACTGAAATGAACCGGCTTTTTACAAAACATACAGCTTGATTTCATTTACGGTATTAAAATAAAGCCGAACGGTGCTACTTCCTCTGTTCATGTTTTTTCGCTGCTGCGTTCTCTCTCAGCTGTTTGTGTATTAAGTTTGTGTGAGAGCTGAGTGCGCGGGCCAGGCTGAGCCTGCGTGCTGATTGGCTGGCGCCGCTGAGCCATGTACGAGAGGGGAGGGGGAGAGTGCTGCCGTGACAGCGCGCTGCAGTCAGCGCGCGTGCTGACTGACACTGACTGAAAGCATGTGAGCAACATGCGTTAATGCGCGATAAAATAAATATCGCCGTTAATAGTCTAATGAATTAACGCGAAATTAACGCGTTAACTTGCCCAGCCCTAGATATTAATTTTTGTTTTCCGGTCCGCTCATTATGACCAAATAAAGCTTAAAAGTATTTTTATATTAGAGCCAAATGTCCACTAGCATTAGTGCTATTAGCTTCCCGGGTAACATTAGTGCTAAGGCCCTAGTAAAAGCAACTACGGTTCGTTATTAAACATATACCCCTTTTACACTACCCTTTTTTATCGAGCCGAGATCGGTCCAAGCTCGGTAACTGCGATAACTATCGAGTGTAAATGGATCGCAAACTGAACTGAACCGAGCCAGACACAACCGGACCACGCTAAATCTAGACCAGTTCGAGGTATGGGCTCGGCCCGGTTTTTCCCTGGCCCGGTTCTCAGATAACAAAGAGCGCATAAGCAGACCGCGTCATCTCCTTACAGCCAGCTGACATTGCAGACATTCATAATAATACTAGCTTCCTTACCGTGCCACACGGATGTCAGTGATGATTCTGCTTAGCAGTGTGATGAACCTCAGCGTCTGTCGTTGTTTCCTGCGTCTGTAAATCCTGATTAGACTTTTGTTTGTCTTTTGTTTGTCTTATCCACTTCCCAAAAGCCAACTATGTCAAGTAAATTCTTCCTGAATGTTACGGGTGCCGCCATTTTTATTTGCGTGATTTCCTCCTTCAATCCCAGAGATCAGTAGCACTGCAGATCGTCACTAGGAGGCGAGGAACCGTGCTAGCGTGATGTGTAAACGGTCGTCAGAACCAAGCTTCGCATGGTTAACTGATCCAAGCTCGGTCCAAGCTTGTCCTCCATTTTATTTATCCTGTTGTTTCTTGTGCGTGTACATAATTCCTTAGCTTCTTTTTTTTCTTAATTTTGCTAAGTAGTTTAGTTAAGTTTCACTTGCCTAGCAGATGGGATCTGTTGATTCAAATATAGTGTTAATTCAGATAAAGAGCAGTCTATAGTGGTGTTTTCTGGATGTTCATTTTATTTCTCACAATAAATCCTTGAACTTGAAGAGAAGTTATCACTCATTTATTCCATATGTCTACAGAGTTTGCTGTTAAAAGAACGGCAGTCCTCAAACCACCCTTTCAACTATTGTCCTAACATCAGCTGTTTGGGTTGATACTCACTGGACAATTCCTAACAGACAGAGAGAATGGAACTATACACAGGTGGACTCTCTTACGATTTTTTTTAGCCAGGGATTTTCTCAGACAGATTTTTTATAAATGGGTATCGGAATAAAGAGGGGTTGTTTTCTAAGCTTTTCTATGTGACATGCCTTACATATAAAAACCACACAACCTTCAGTCCTGAGCGACTTTTTGAGGGCAAGTGGGGGCTGTGTTGCATTTAATATTTCAGAGCTGACAAGGCTGTTTGAAAGAAGATATGTGATGAGGGGAAATGGAGCAGGAGCTGGCATGACAGAGCTGGAAGGAGAAGATGGAGGAAGGTGATGATGAACTTCAGCTGAACTTTGCCAGACTGAATTACAGTGAAGACCAGAGGAGGATTGTGGAATTCAACAGACATATCAACAATTGCACAGAGACCAAGGCGACTGAAACGTTCCAAAAGCACCTTAAAAAATGACCACCGCACAATAAAACTGTAAAGTTCTTAGTATAAGCTTTGTCACTTCTAGTATTTAAGTTATGAGTGATAAATTAACTGATAAACTTCATAATTTCATTGAATCAGCTCAACCTATTAGTGTCACTCATTCGGTTCCTCATAATATAACTGATATTCTTTAACTTTAAAAATAGTTCTTCTCTTTTCATAGAGAAGTCCTATATAATATTATTATTAATGAGTTTATTTTGGTAAATGGACTGAACTTATATAATACTTTTCAAGTCATGC
Organism: Fundulus heteroclitus; assembly: GCF_011125445.2. Taxonomy (NCBI): domain Eukaryota; kingdom Metazoa; phylum Chordata; class Actinopteri; order Cyprinodontiformes; family Fundulidae; genus Fundulus; species Fundulus heteroclitus. The sequence continues at coordinate 9,920,520 of NC_046374.1, forward strand.
TGACCACCCAAAGCGCTGTAGACTACAGCCACATTCACCCAATCGCTCTCACTAACACGCACACATTCATACACCAAGACGCAGCTCGGTAAGCAACTTTGGGTTAAGTGCCTTGCCCAGGAGCACATCAACATGTGGCAGGGGGGAGCTGGAATCAAACCCACAACCTTCCAATTGCCAGACAACTACTCAACCCATCACACCACAGTCTACATGTTCAGTCCAAAAACATGACTGTTAGGTCAATTGGCCTCTCTAAACTCTCCATGGGTGTGAATGTATGTGAGAATGCTTGTTTGTCCTGTTAGTCTCTGTGTTGCTCTGCGATAGACTGGCGACCTGTCCAGGGTGTACCCCGCCTCTCGCCCATTGACAGTTGGTGATAGGCACCAGCAACCCTTTTGACCCCACAAGGGTTGTGTTAAAAAATGGATGGATGGATGGATGATATGGATGGTATGGACAGAACAAAAAAATTGCTACAATTTAAAGGGCAACCAATACCATGTTCATCGGTCATCTAGCTAATAGCTAATTTGCAGATCAGGTCCCTAAGACAAAGCAAATACAAGCAGCAAGATACAAACATGAAAAACATACAGAACATGTAATACAGACTATATACAAAAGTAAATATGGCATAGATTTTTTTATCTAATTTTTCATCAACTGAACTATATCATTATTTATCCAGGGTAAATAGTAACATTTCTCCTCAGTTTAATTGGCTTTGTGTAAAAGTGTAAAATTCCTTTTACACTTTGAGAAAGATACAGCAGACGTTTTGTTGATTTTCTCGCTATCAATGTTAAGTTGTGGTATGATAGTCCTGTTATAAGATTGTATGCTTTTGTCACATGCTCTGGTTTATTTGTGAATATAAGGTTAATAAGGGTTTTGTTAGTTCGGGTAATTCTTGTTGGACCTGCTGTTAGTTGTTGTTCTTTATACTTCGATGTTGCTGCTTTAAGTCTTTGTTTCCCATGCTTGTCTTAGCAGTTTACATTCCTATCATCTAACAAAATTACATCACTATAATATTTTAAAAGTTTCAATAATTTATCTAAATTATCATAAAAAACACATTATAAGAGGGTGGATTATATAAAATTCCAATATTAAAATTCATTCTTGGTGATAAAATAACCTTCAAAATTTAACATTCAATATTGCAAGAGTCAATTTGATTTCTGTGCATGTTTGTCTCACATCCATCAAAATGCCCCCTCCCTTTCCCATTTGTCTTTGCGGAAACAAGAATATCCAGGGATGTCAATCATATTTTCAGGAATATTAGGATTTAACCAAATTTGACTTATTGCTAGGTAGTCCAAGTTAGAGTCTATAAGTATATTCAACTTGATCTTGTTTGGGAACCAGACTCCTGATGTTTATGTGACCTCCGAGAATTCCCCTCGGTTTGCAGTTATGATCAAGTTGCCAGTCCATCACAATATTGAAATATAAACAGATGTGACTATTTCCCATAGGTTCCACATACATCAAGGGTATAAACAGGAAGGTGAAGATATGTTTGGCTTTGAAGCCTTCTCGCTTTGATTACTCTCTCTTTGCTGTGACACCAGTTGTCTCTATGACTTCAAAGAGCCTATAAGGCAGTGAAATTAAAGCACAGCTCAAGATAACGCTGGGAAGAGTGTTTTGTCGGCTCAGTGTGTTTCCTCATCAATGTGACGTATTTTCTCCTACAGAGCTATTTCATTTAATCCATTTGTTTCAATTCAGTCCTAACTGTGAGCTGTGTGTTTTTTCAAGAGATTCAAATTTTCTGTCTCCCGTTCTGCAAAATGGCCATTAGCCAGTTCTGATTCAGAAGTGAGTTTGGGAATTGCTGCCCCATTATGCATGTGGAGAAGTGTTTGCGTACCTCTGCTTGCTCGAATGGACAAGAATAATTCTCATTAATTTGAGACAAATGGTTGGCAGAAAATCCACTCCCTTCCATTTTAATATGTCAGATAATGTCCCCCCCGGTAACTATTCTCTACATCCCACTTTTTTTGTTTGTTAGACCAAATTAAGGAGAGCACACGAATCCGTGCAAAATTATTTTTCTCCATTACACAATTTCCACATTTTGACACATTATGACCAATGCATTTTATTGCACTTCAATACAATTCAGGGGTCTTCAACTCCAGTCCTCGGGATTCGGTGTCCTGGCACTTTTGGATGTGTCCCTGGTGAAACACACCTGAATGAAATAGCTGAATTGTCTCCTTTAGTATGCAGTTAAGTTCTTCAGAGTCCTGCTGATGACCTGATTATTTGACTCAGGTGTGCTGAAGCACAGATGCATGTAAAAGTTGTTGGACACCGGCGCTCAAGGACTGGAGTTGAAGACCCCTGCAACAGACCAACACAAAGTAGTCCAGAAAGTGGAAAGAAAATGGTGAATGATTTTTTCCCCCCCAAATGAAAACCTGAAAAGTGTAAGAACTTCTTTACTCTGGTGCCCTTAGTTGAAATCTAGAGAAACTTCAGAACTCAACAGTACACAGAATCCCTGCTGTGTGTAGTCTCAGTATGACTCCAGATGTTCTGTGAGGGCCTCAAATATTTGTTCGAGTATATTACCAAAGAGCGTATTTCAGCGATGGGAGGAAGCTCACCATTGTTGTCGGAAGCTCAATGGAGTTTAATCCAAGGCAGTTCTGAAAGAAAACATGTTAGACGCTGTGAAAGACTTGAGAAAGATGCTTAAGTTCATCTTTAAGCTGGACAATCACACTGCAATAAGGGAACTAAAAGTAAAGTTTTCTTGCGATGAGTGTATTTGCCCTTACTTTGAGTAGGTAAATACAATTATTTGCCAATGTAATGAGTATTTTGATAATATCTTAAAATAAGATAATTAGATTTACTGCACTTGAAATAAGATGATGGATATGAGTTGTTCCTATTGTAAGTGCAAAAATCTTATTCCATCGCCAGATCATTTAAACTTGCTCACTCTAATCGAGGAAAAATACACAGAAAGTTACACTGACTTTTAGCTCCCTTCTTGCAGGGCAAGAAGGGAGCATGCAAACAAAGCTACAATGGAAAGGTTCAGATCAAAAATGGCCTAACCAAAGGGCAGATCTAAATCACATCTAGAATATGTGGCCAGCATTAAAACTTGCTGTTCACAGACACCATCCACACATTCTGATAAAGCTTCTACTATTTTGCAAAGAAGAATGAGCAAAGGTTTATTGTCTCTCTATCACTATGAGGGCAACCCTCCTCCAAAAACTGCAGGGGTAAAGTAAAAGTCTTAAAAGTGATGACGGATTACAAATGAATGCCACTATTATTAGATTTTTGTTTGTGAGAAACTTATGAAGACCATAGTTTTTTATCCCTTGCACTACTTGGTGTTGGTCTGTCGCCTAAAATCACAATAAAAAATGTTTTTCGTACTTTTTGTGAGGCACTGTACCTCCTCCTGTTGCTTCTGATTTAAAAGAAGCACAGAACAACGGAAACCAAAGGAAGCTGATGGCTGAGGAAAAAGGCGTGATAAAGCTTAAGCTAAGATGCAGGTTTCATCTTTCCACAGTCCATGGCTGCTTCCAAACTTTGTAAATATGATAGAGCACAACATTTAGAACCCATCCTGCTTCATATGTTAGTGCATGGACACCACCAGTCCAACCACTGGCCTAAGTATACAGTAGCAATATTGGCTTCAGTCAAGTATGGTTGGCTGTAAAGAATGACTACTGTAATAGACAGATGATGGTGTATGATGTTCTGCTGGTTCAGTAGCATTTCAAATACATAAATTGTTCTAATGAGTGGTGCAGTGGAAACTGCAAGCATCATTGGGCTCAAGCTAGGTCATTAATCATAAACAGAATCCCTTCCCTAATGCTATTCATTTGTACTGAGATGAATGTGTTGTATTGAACTGAATGGGAGCCTTCGGCAGGAATTCATCTCATGTTGTCAATGTTTTGGCATTTTGTTAAAGTTTTCTTCTTTTCCTTCTGCTTTTTTTCCATGTCAACCAAACAACTGGCCTCCTTCTTTTCTCCTCAGGTAAGAAACAACGTGTTTATTTTACTCTTGTAATTTCACATGTTTTCAGCTACAGCTGGTGTTATGTATGCTACTAACAGCTGTCTCAATCATGGCAAAGCTGTTAAAATCCCTTATATGTGCTACTTGTAGAGATGTCCAGTCCTTATTATTGGATCTGGGTTCTGATCCAATTTGAATAACTATTATCACCTGTTAATTATTAAATTGTCTTTGTGACCTTATCACTATTGATCTGTTTGCTGAACGTGCATCCCAACTTATGCAGCTGGTTGAAAAGAATCCCATTCATTAAGCTGATTAAATTAATCTGTTTTCCTTAAGCGGGTTCATTTAAGTGTTTATCCCTGTCATTGAGACATGGAGTGAGCTTGGTGGCACGGCCCAAAATCTCTGTGGAGCAGGTGCTGTTGGTGGTTGGAGACCAAGTGGGACGTGGAGAAATCGCACACGTCTCCTTCGTCAATACGGGATTTGTTGTCTTTGTTAAGCAACCTGACCTGTTTATTCAACTCATAATGAGTGGGATTTCAAGAAATAAAGAGTTCTTTCTTCCATCTGTCCTCCCTTCCAAACCTGCTTCTTTCCCTGTCATCTTCCATCTCTGTGTTTTTTTCTTCCTTGTGTCCTTCCTTTCCGCATGTCTTCCCTTTCTTCCCTTGCTACGGGCCATTCCTTTCTTGTGTTCAGACTTCTTGATGAAACTACAACTAGATAAAGTTTTTTTTTCCCCCCCAGAACTCTTATTTCTTCAATTAGTGCTCCTGGGTCGTCTGTTCTAAAAAGTCTTGCTTGTTACCTAGGGCTCAAAGTAACAGGAAAAAGTTTGGAGACTTGATGGAGACTTAATATTACTTATAGCTGGAAAGAAACAAATTAACTGCTCTAGAGTAGTCAATCTGATTTCCTTCCATCAGCCCCCAGCGTTTGCCCCGCTCCTTGTGCGGGTAAACGTATGCTCTCAGCTTTTTAGCTGGAATGATAAATCCCATCATTGCACGGGGGCAGTAATCACCGACTGCAGAGCTGTGTGCTTTCATCGTTCCTAATTGGCTAATAAATTACTTCCGCTGATGAAAAATGGCACCTGTGAAAACTGGTGATTAGTTACACTTTGTCTTACAAAGTAGCTCAAGTTGCAAGGTGTGAGAAGGAGAAGCGTGTTAAAAGAAATCATAAGAAGGAAGCATTATGCGGAGCTTTTCACCACCGATTGATACAACGTAACTGAGAGTGGGGAAGGATTATTAGATTTGTGAGATTTGAAGATAAACCGCCGCATGTTTAATTTAAGGGACAATTAAAGCGACACATCACCGGTACTGCACTGCTGCACATTAACCTAATCCCCATTGAGACTGTTGTAATGTTTATTTGGATACCACGAACCCCCCCGGGATGGGGAAGTGCAGAGGGATTTCTCAGATGACGGATCCTGCTTGGTGTGTGGCAGATGAGAATACTAATGCTCACCACGGGACGTCAAATAATGGGGTTTGTTTAGCTGGAACAAAGGCCTACCTTTGTGTTTACGGTTATTCTTCATTTGGAAGATTTTCATCCCGAACAATGGCTCCTTATACACAAAGAAGACCCCTTTTGTCGAGTGGAGATCTGGGTAAAAATCCAATATTTGAGGACTGTAAGGTTGCTTAAACTTTATACAAAGACAATACCATATAGGGCATGCTCCTTATGAGATGGCAGATGGTGTCCTGGCGTATCTCCTCCCAGATCCTGACCAGGACATCACTGAGCTCCTGGCCAGTCTGAGGTTTGGCGTAAGATGAACCCAAACATGATGCCCCAGAGATCTTCTGTTAAATTTAGGTCAGGGGGCTGTGGAGACCAGCCCATGGTATCAATTCTTTTATCCTCCAGGAACTGCCTGCATACTCTTGCCACATGAGGCTGGGCATTGTCATGCACCAGGAGGAACTCATGACTCAGTGTACTAGCAAAGGGTCTATCAATGGGTCTAAGGATTTCATACCGGCACCTAATGGCCATCAGGGTGCCATCGTTTATCGTGTGCAGGTCTGTGTCCCTTAATGGATATGCCTCCCCAGTGCAACACTGACCCACCACCAAACCGATCATGTTAAACAATGTTGCAGAAAGCATAACGTTCACAGCAGCTTCTCCAGACCCTTTCATGTCTGTCACATGAGCTCAGAGTGAACCTGCTCTTATTTGGTAAAGAACAGGGAACCAGGTGTTGTCTGGCAAATCCCAATTGAGCTTCACAGTGCCAGGTAGTGAGCAAAGGGGCCAGCCAGAGGACGTCGGGCCCTTAGGTGACCCTCATGAGGTCTGTTTCTAATGGTTTGGTCATAGATATTTGTACCAGTGGCCCACTGATGTCCCTTTGTAGGGTTCTGGCATTCCTCATCCTGTTCTATCATGCACAAAGGAAGAGATACCAGTCCCAATGATGGTTTAAAGACCTCGGACAGCCATGTCCAGTTCTCCTAGCGTACCTGCCTGTCTTTGGGAATCTCCTTCAAGCTACTGAGACTGTGCTGGGAAACGCAGCATACCTTCTGGCAATGGCACGCATTGATGTGGCATCCTGGTCGAGTTCTTGCTAGCAGTAGTTACACTGACCCTGGTCAAATAAAAAAATACAGAAAAGCAATGAATAAAATTGAAGAGGTAAAACAGTCTGTGGCCTTTACCTGGAAAACCCATCGATGTTGCTGGGGTCATCTCATTGTTGCCTCTTAATGCACTGCTTGTTGATGTCATTGACACCAAAAGAGCTAAAACAACCCCTATGCCACACCCTCAGATGAATTGAGTCCAAATGTTTAATTCATATGAAGTTGTTTTCTAAATGCTTTTGATATCTCCTGGACAGCAATCACTTTCAGCTTTGTAGCAGATGCCTTAAGGTTTTTGATCAAACTGACAGGTATATGGAACTGTTCATGGTTCCATATTCTCCCTGCTATTCTCCCTGCTGCCCTCTGGAAAGAGGTTCCGCAGCATCCGTTGCAGGTCCACCAGGTTCTGCAAAAGCTTTTTCCCTGCTGCCATCAGACTGTTGAACTGCTGAAGTATAAAAACGGACTGTGTACCACACTCGACCCGCTAATTTGCACATATGTATGTATCCTTCAATATCGCTGCTGCACTTTTTCCGGAAACGTACTGCAAAACTGTTTACAATGCAACTGTCTATTGTTAAATCACTGCTGCACCTTACTGCATATTTGTTTACATTGCTTACATTGTCTTTACATTTAAATCTGCCTACTGCTCACTGCTGCACCTTATCCGAAAGTTAAATTGAAAGTTATCCTGTATTTGACTGTGATTTACCACTGCATTTTTCTTATCCTGTACTGTAAATTCACTGCAAGGTATCCTGTAGAGTTACTGCAATCTTCTGAGCTGTATGAAAAAACGAAATTTCGTTCTGTATGCACTCTGTGCTACAAAATGACAATAAAGAAAGTCTAAGTCTAAGTCTAAGTCTAAGTCTAAGTCTAAGTTCAAGTTGACAAAAAGTCTAGTTCCACCCTCAAAGAGGAAACCCCAGAGCATGATGCTGCCATCACCATGTTTCAATGTGTGTGTTTTTTCTTGGTCAAGATAACTCTTACTGCCTAAATAAGATTTAATAAGGGTAGTAGCACTCATAGGCTGCTAATCCAATACAGTTATCATCAGAATGGCTGACTGCCTCTATTAAAGAGGACTTTCAGCAGTGTGTTGCTCCTGAGCATACAGATGTGTTTCAACACCTTCTCAAGATCACTCTGTGCATTTCTCAGAGAAACTGAACAGAAGAGCTCAATCTTGCACTACAAAGGTTAAATTGGTAAGCTAAATGTTAAAGTTTTTTTTAATATGTTCTTTCTATGTATTTTTGTGCCACTAGTGGCTTGTTTTTCTAAAGCAGGCTGACAGGAAAGGGGGTTTGAGAGAGGGGGTAATACATGCAGTAAAAGACATCAGGCCAGAATGAAACCCAGGTCAGCCACGCCGAGGACCAAGGCCTCTATACATGGGCCTAAATGTTAAAGTTTATGACAATACATTTGGAAAAAAGACTGAATAAACTTGTCATGTATGGAGGGATTTCTAGAATAAACACTATCCTCTTCACACAGAACTGTTCAGAACGGACCTATATTGATGTACATCCTCCTATTACGCTGGAACGTTGGAACCTTTGGACTTTAGACCAAAACAGAGAAAGTTTTACCTTAATGGATCGTGTCATATGGGGAGAAAATTCCCCTCATATGAACTGTCAAGGATTTTAATGGCATGGTGATGGCTTGGTTTGTTTTGTTTTACAACCACAGGACCTGTGAGACCTTTGATCATTTAGTGAAGCTTAAGCTCAGTTCCACAAAAAATTCTGTCTGACAGCTAAGGCCTGTCCCAAACTGTGTGCTCAACAGGAAAAGGATGCAACAAATACAGGCTGACTGAAAACTAAGGGAATAAAGGTGTTGCTACGGAGCAATTAAAGTCCAGACCTGACTGAAATGCTGTGGTGTAACCTGTATAATTAAATGCCTGACGGCAGTGATGGAAAGAGAAAAGGGCCAAACTTTCTCCACTATGATATGAGAGGCTGATACACTCATTCAGACAACAACTACTTCAGCTTATAGCTGCCAAAAATGGTTCTTCAAGCCATAAAATTAGAACGTTGCATCTATTATCATACACAGGATTTTTCAAAATTAGCGTCACACCAGTGTGGAATTTATAGTGTTTTTTTTTTTTTTTTACACTTGAGGTACAAAAATATTATTCAAAAACTAACACAAACTGATTCCAGAAATATCTGCAGCACTGCCATAGCAACTGGTAAAAAAAAAAGGATCTGATAGAGAGGCAACCAAGTCAAAACCGTGTTGAAAAAGTGGGATGAAAACCGCTGGAAGTTAATTGTGTTGTATGGACAGAGTGTGAGACGTAGCAGCTTCTGTGGACAAAAAAAAAAAAAAAGAGAGAACCATTAAAATGAAAACTGTTCGCTCACCAACTGAGATTCCAGAGATTTCATTGTGCACTTTAACGCTCACAATAGTCTCCAACGCATGGGTGACATTTTCCAAGTTGACGCAGATACGTTGGAAGTGTCACTTGTTGCAGTGCAGATTATGCGTCCATCCCCCCCCCCCCCCCCCCTTTCCCCACCAAGAAACCTTTAAACTTTCCAGAGCACCGAGTGACAAGAGCACATAGCAGTGGACACAGAATGGATGAAAATGGACTTGCAGTAGGCGTTTTTTCCTCTCACCAATTACTTACCCTGCAGGTGACTGTGCACTTAGCTGATAATTCCTTATGCCTTGCTTCCTCCCACCTTTCTCTCAATCTGTATGTCGACGTACGTCCCACTGTTCATCCACCCTCCTCTGATCTTTTCTTTTCTTTAATGTGGGTCCCTGCTGTTTACCACCAGAGGACGAGAAGGTCAACCCCCCTCCAAACTCTCTTTGCTGGATTTCACGTACGCCTAAGAATGTTAGCATCCACCGCATCCACACTTTTTAACACAAGGTTGTGTTAAAACTTTTTTTTTTGTTCATTTTTTTATTGCTTTAACTTAATTGTCCAAACAATAGCAATTTAGAAGCTTTAAAACAATAGCTGCTTTCATAAACCCATTCCAGTTGGGACCCAGAAGCCAAAAACACATAGACCATCTCTGTGAGATGGGTATTTGATGCACATTGGTTTTCTGCCACTAACAGGAACGGAAAAAAATCCCTAGACTTCACCAAAGGTTAGTGTCTTTAGTTATGGGGACCTCTGAAAAAAAAAGATAAGGCATGGTTTACACTCTACATCAACCACATTCATGTCTGCTCCACATATTCTTTGTTTCCACAATGCCCAACTTGATTTCTTTAAAGCCAGAGATGGGGTCTATAGACGCAAAAGAAAACACTTACAACTTGATTAAGCTTTGTGCCTTAAAGACAATGAACTTGACTAAGACTTGAGTTTTACAAACCTTCTTTTGCGCATGTAATCATCTTAAGTGAAAGCAAGCCGGTATGTTTGTTAGCCACTGCTGATCAGATCGTGGTGTTTTATTGGTTTTATAATAATCTGTTCAAGTTTCCCTTATCTTGAATTTTAGTCACAGAACAAAAGACAACAATCATTTTATCAAAATAAAAGCACCTCCTCTGCTGTTGAAGTTCAACATTGCTCTCTATCACTCACTAGACTCAGTGTTGCCCATTATGTTGTAAATTTATTGCATTGCATCAGGACAACATCAGCATATTGGTTTTGCAGCAAAAACACTTTTTATGTCTATAGGTGGGAGGACATTAGCTGCCAGCGCTGCTTATGCATGTGCCCAGTTGGCTTTAGGACGGCAGCCTCTTACTTAAAGAGATTGCTTGTACATCTATTATCAAGAAAACGAACATGGGCAGAAAAACGCTGAGGCGTTGCTGTAAGTCAGCACTAAGCTGTGTTTGGCTAACATCTCTGCCACCCAGCATCAGTCTCCGGAAACCGCACATTCTGAGTGTCCTGACTGAATCAGCTTGTCCTGTTGGCTTCATCCACAGCAACTCCTGCATAGCAAGTTATCTGTGGTGAATGCACCATGTGTCTGGGAATAGGAAGTCATATTTAAAAACTGCATCATAACACATGAAGCCAAAAATAAATGTCTTTTTTCTGAAAGGAGATTCCTCTGTGACTTCCGTGCAGTCATTCTTAGACAACAATGAACCTCCGATGCAGCAGGAATGACAAGCTTTGTTCCCCTTATTTCTGTCCTATTGCACGCAACTTGCTGTTTTCTGTTTTTCTAGTAGCTACAAGAAGGGATGCTTGTGGCATTCATGTGAAGCAGTGTCTGGCTGAACCTGTAACATTCACACATTTTTTTTTTCATGGGTGGATCAGATCAGTCAAGTAGAAACGCCAATCTCCACCACCATGACCCTTCTTTCTAAAGTATTTCCTTTTCTGATGCCTCTATGTAATCAACACATCGCATCCAGGGCAGAACCAGAGAGTGAATCACCATCATCACCCTGAACACTCTGCTGCACTCCAAAAGTGACAAGAGAAATGGGGGATTGTCATATAAAAGCCTTGCAGAGGCAAGGGGTTCAGTATTACCTCTGGTCCTCAGTGGGCAGTTTGTTTTTTAAGGGCAGTGGTGCTTTTTGGCAACAAATCCCTTTTTCAGGCCCACTCACAGGCCGCTGCCAAAAAACACTAGAAAAAGATGAAAGTTTTTAGGCATCGTGGAAAAGAATTCTGCACATCAGACCAATAGCAACTAAATTGTGTGTGGAGCTCAACATAGGTAACAAACGTGATGTGCTTGCCAAGTCAGAACAACAATAATGTGCCCTTACAGTGATGGGATAGTAAATAGGAATTATGCTTGTGTTGGTTAAAATGTAAGCTAGGCGTGTAACCAAGTCCAGAAGGAAGGAAAATAATAATAATAATAATAATAATAATAATAATAATAATAATGATGATGATGATGATGATGATGATGATGATAATAATAATGATAATAATGGATCACCTGTTCACTAAAGTCTCATACCTATATTTCAAAATAAAAGTCTAGTAAAAATGATGATATGGATCAATATTTTCATTTCCCACTGTTATAATTGGATTTTTCCTTTTTTAATTGATATATAGATGTTAAGTGATGTATTGTTACACCCCTAGTAATTATAGCAGTAATGGAAAAGTGTCTCTAGCAGAGTTAAATGCAGTGTTCGATCAACATATCAAATTCAAACAAAAATTGGGCTTTTAAAATTGACAACTAAAACCAAAGCGCAGTAATGCATAGCAACCAATGATGAATAACAAGACTGCTCTCGACATCGGTGTGGCGAAATCTTGGCCAGTGCTTCTTTGCACAATTCTCAATTCAAGAGTTTTCAAGCATAAACAGCCTTCTGAATGGTCCTGTCAGATAAGGCCCGTTTACACTACACTTTTTTAACCGAGCCGAGACCAGTCCGAGCTCGGTAACCGAGATAACTCTTGTGTGTAAATGGTCAGCAGACTGAACCAGACCGTGCTAACGATAACCAGACCGCGCTAACTGCAGACCAGTTCCTGAGCAGGTCTCGGCCTGGTTTTTTTTGGCCCGGTTCCCTGATAACGAGGAGCGCATGAGCAGACCGCGTCATGCCCTTACAGTCAGCTGACTGTCAGCGGGTTTTCCAGCGTGTCTGGCTGCACGTCCCGATTCACACTCCATTCAGACAAATTTCAGACATTCATAATAATACTAGCTTCCTTACCGTGCCACACGGTTTCCAGTGATGACTCTGCTTATGAACCTCAGCATCTGTTGTTGTTTCCCGCGTCTGTAAATCCTTATTAGACGTTCATTTGTCTTATCCACGAATCTGTCTAACAATAACATCCTGAATGTGACGGGTGCCGCCATTTTGATTTGCTCGGTCCCGCCTTCAATCCCAGAGAGCGGTAGTAACGCAGATCGCCACTAGGAGGCGAGGAGCAACCAAGGAACCATAACCGAGATAACTCCTGTGTGTGTAAACGGCTGCATTTATCTCAGTTAACTGGACCAAGCTCGGACCGGTCTCGGCATGGCTCGGTTTTTAGGTGTAGTGTAAACGGGCCTAAAGGATACGATTTGAGCTGTGCTGGCTTTTCGGCCTTGCACACAGCGCTGGGTGTTCAGCACTGAGCTGGCTGGGTTGACGAGTCTAGTCGTTTGTTTTGTTGTCAGCAGTAAATACGCGTCTGTTTCATGCTAGTTAGAAGAAAAAAGAGCGGCAAAGAAGCAGAGGCTGTGGTTGCACGAAACCTTCTGGTCCAGAGAGCAGCTCGGGGAGTTCAGGCTTGCTAAAGAGCTCCGTTTTCACAGTCGTACAATTTCAAACTCGTGTCATATGGTTCAAGAAATTCAGACACACACAGTATTAAATTCTTCTCCATTTTGCTTTCCGGTCTTTCTGGTTGATGGCCCGGTTTCTATTGGCTGAGTGTATATTTTTCACTGCGTGCTGCAGTCATAGTTGAATGCCTGACTGTGGCATGCGCGTGAGCTCACCAAGCACTGCGCTTCGGTCGACGCAACGATAAACCGCCCTAATGCGGCGCAAGCCATTGAGAATAAAGCTTCTCAATAAAATTTTAGTTTGGACTTTGACTTGGCCACTTCAGAACCCTTGTTACTTTTTTTCACTCATTCTAAGGTGGACTTGCCAGTGCTTTTTGGGCCTTGTCAAGTTGCATGGCCCAATCATGTTTGGGCTTATGGCCAGGCATTTTCCTTCAGAGTTTCTAGTGGAGAGCAGAATTTATCATTCTACCAATTTTGGCAAGTTGTTTAAGTCCTGAAGCTGCAACACCATCACAGACAATTAACTGAACCAGTTTTTACTGGATTTAGGTTATTTTTTCTGAAAAACTGTTGATTTCACATCAGACAGATGCTTTACATCAAATGTAGCAAGCACATCTTTCAAAAGGTTCCGCTTTTGAATCACCAGTCTACAGAATATCTCCCCCAGATGTATTGTTCTCTTTTGTAAGCACTGGTTTACCATCATGCATGGACACCATTTTTGCTCAGACTATTTCTTCCTGTGGAATCCTGAATACTGAACTGAAATGAGGCAAGTGAGGCCTGCAGTGCTTTAGATGGTGTTCTGGGTTCCTTTGTGTTGATGTTGGAGACATTTTGGCAGGCCAGTTACACCTCAGAACATCCACCACTGTTCCATGTTTTCTCCTTTTGTGTATAATGGCTCTCACTCCAGAGCCATGGAATTGACTTTGTAAGCCTTTTCAGAATAATACTCAGTGAGTAGTTCTTGACGGTCCTTGAATGTCTTTAGACTCAAGCATAATAATCTTTTTGAGACCATTTGGTGTGACAGGTTCTATAAAATGATTAAATGTATTCGACATGTCTGAAAATAATTAGACCAGGGTGTGGCCAGTAAAACTGAACTACAATAAATTGTGTTTAAAATGTATTCATTAATTATAAAGGGGTAAAATTATATTTTCGCCTTGGTTTGGATAGCTTGTTTTCTATTATAAAACAAAATCTTCATTTGTTCTTATTCAACTTAATTTTGTCTGATTTTTAAACTCGGTGATGATCTGTAGCATTTATGCGTGTCAGTAAAGCAAAAACTGAAGAAATCTACAAGGGGCAACTTCTTATTCACAACACAGTGTTGAACATTCCTTAACTTTCACGTTTCGTATCCAAATTTTCATGCTTCTATAAAACATCAAAAGAGAAACATCATAAAGAGTGAAGGAAAAAGTAACACTTCTAACGAAGAGGTTATCCATTTCACAGCTGGAAACCCTCCAGCCTGTTTTTTTATGCTGCTGAACTGAACGAAAAAAAAACCCTCTTCTCCAGATTCACCAAGAGCCGTTGTTGTCGATGATTAGTCACATAATAACAGATAATTAGCAGTTTTAGCAGAGCACAGAGACTCACATAATAATGCCATGCATTTGGTAATCTAAATGTAGCAGCAGTTGCATCTTTGTAGTTTGGTAAGCTATAAAATATATGCTTTACAATATGGCTGGACCAGGCTGTCTTTGGTGTATTTAATTGGTGTTTTTTCAGGCTTGGAGCAGAGCCAGTGCCAAGCTGGGATGTCTGTTTTTCAACTCCGAACGCTGAGGTGTGTGGGCGAGAACGCAAACGTTCCTCTCTGGGTAAACTGAGATTAGGCCTTTAATAGGACTTTTTAATGTTCTGTAAAGTTATGATCAGCTGAACAGTTCACTTAGTAGAAGACATATTAGCTAATTCACGATCACTTTTATAGTAAAAACAAAGCAGATGAGGTTTACTATTTATGCAATTGTTCTTATGTTTAAATAAAATGATTGAAAAGAAACTAAAACCTGTTAATTCTAAATAAATAAATAAATGTATATCTTATTTTGTTATTACTGCTTTGCTTTGTTGGTGTTCATATATTGTTCACTTCTTTATGGTATTCTCCACCGTCTGGGTTATGGGATTTTTCTTCTGCTCAATGACTTTGGTTCTAATGCTACATTTGAAACCTTTTTTTGTCAAGTCGACACAGTGAACATGTCTTTACACTTTAAATGAGCCCATAATAAGTGTGGTAAGATGTGCTGAGCAAATGGGAAAGAATGGCCAACTTCTGAATGACCAGAACAGGAGTTGCTTTTATTTTGGTAAGCAGGAAGTGTCCCTGATCTAATGACACTGTGAGCTCAACAGCAAGAGAATAAGTTGTTGATGTCACATTTTTTAGGTGCCTTTGATTGTGCTAGTGTTTATGTTTTGCGTATAGTTTACTTCTGCTTCATGCCATCCTCAGTTCTAAAGCCTAGTCTTTCCCCCCAGCCGTTTGATATTCTGTTGATTGTTACCTGATTTTCATCCTGTTGATTACTTCCCAGTGTGTTTAGGTTCCTGGTTTCTCTTTCTCCGTTGCTGGATTCTCTGTTTATCGGCCCGTTGCTGGCACTGTGGCTTTAGGTTTCAGTTTATAATTAAATGTGCCACTCTTCATGATGGCTCCGCGTCGCTCCTGCTGCACTTTGGGTCCTAAACCACCACGGATCATGACAGTTGGGGGTAATTTAATATAATTCTGATCGGATGCGGCCAACAACAGTCAGTGCAGCCATCCGTTGCAGAGAAATGGTGCAGCAGCCTCGATGGATTGTTTTAAACCATTGACAGCCACAATTCAGCTAACTGGCAAATAATTCACGCTAACGCTTTCACAGTAAAATATGCATGGGGTGTATTGTGTATCAGCCTGGTAGTGTGTGGCTTTCATACTGGACTGCTTTCACTCCTGATTAAATCAGATATAGATTATTTATAAGACTCGGGGTCTCAGACCACCAGTCTGATTTAAGCCACAGCTCTGAGTAGAGACTGAAGTCTTTGTTTTTCCCACTTATGTGAAACTCCGGTAGCAATTTGAATCAGACAAAGCTGAAAACACTCACACCCGAGGGATGCGGTTCTTTATTGGCGGATAGGAAGTGGCAACACTTTTCTAAGCTTCTGTTAAGTTTGTTGCTGTTTTCCCTGCAGAACAGTGTCTGTATTTCTGCTCCAGAGCTACGCTGATCCAGGATGTCATAATCGGCCTGATCAGCAACAACACACCAAGTCCTCTTTAAGTCTGATGGGAGTGGAGTAAAACTTTGAATTTTGTTTCATTTGCTGAGCAACAGTCTCATAGTTGGTTGAAAGGTATTACTTTTTAAACATACCTAAAAATTCCACTGAAGTGGAACCATGAGCTTGAAAATTCTGTCACTACTTCCTCATTTGGTAAACCAATAAGTTGTCTTGTTTGAAATGATGACAAATGTCTCGCAGCAATGCGGAATTACTGGAGAGTTTCCTTAAAGGTAACTGTATGACCATGAACGAAAACGGAAGAAAACTATAAACAACTGGTAATTTCATCCAAAGTGCATCTTGATATATTTGCTGTATCTTCTCTCATTTTCCCTTGTTCTGCAGAGATCTTAAAGATGCTTGCCTCTAAACGCTGTTCCTTTTAGCTCCTGATCAATTATTCTTTTATTTTCCTCACTACATCCAGTCTGGAGTACTCCCTGAGGCCATGACCTGTTACCACGGAAATCAATGGCCGGCACATTTTGCCCACTCACAGGAGAAGGACCAGGGAATTAGGACAATGATGAATAAGGAATAGTATAGGAAAAGAAGTTTCGACCTGGAACTAACGTAGATTATGCTGAGTCATGGTAGAGATTACGCTGCCAAAGCCACTGGCATTATATTCGCCATTATCGCAAATTATCATCTGAAGATGTCCAATATCAACAATACTGATATGCTGTCACACTGTGAATGGGGTGTTTGTGGCTCTGCTGCATATAAAACACACATGCACTCGGCAGCCACTTTATTAGGCACACCTGTCCAACAGAATGCCAGCAACTTCATGCATTTATGCCTGATATAGACGTATTGAAAATGACTGGCTAAGGTCCAAACTGAGTATAAGAAAATCTGAAGGAATAGATGTCTATTTTCCTTACATTTGTTAACTGAAAATCATCCAGAACACACTAAATACCACGATGGGTAGCAATGAGAGGTATAAGGAGAATACACGGATGAGTCTGGGATGATGGAAAGGCAACATTAGCTTAAATAACCCCTCACTGCAGCCAAAGTATGCAGAATACCATCTCAGAAAGTACAACATGCCAAAGAATTTAGCAGATGTGCTACAGCGGCAGAAAAGCACATCGGGTACTGTTGTTGTCAGCTCTGAATGGGAAACTTAGGCAATAATTTGCACAGGCTGGCCAAAATTGGATAATAACAGATGGGGAAAAATCTTTTCTGGTCTCATGAGTCTTGATTTCTACTGTAAACAAGCGGAAAGCGTACATTCATTCTGCTTTGTGTCAAGGGTACAGGCTGGTGGTGGCGGTGTCATGGTGTGGAGCATATTTTCTTAGCAGCCCCTTGTACAAATGCAACAGCCTTTCTGAGAATGCTGCTGACCCTGTCCAAGACCACAATGTCCTCAGAGCTCCAGCAAAATAATGTACAAAAGTCTGATTTAAAGACTCCGTTAAGTTGAAATGCTGTAGTTTTATGACACTCACAATGAGAATGTATGAGTTTTTGTGTGAAGGATAACAAATCTAAGTTGCGTAACTTACAGGA
Organism: Fundulus heteroclitus; assembly: GCF_011125445.2. Classification (NCBI taxonomy): domain Eukaryota; kingdom Metazoa; phylum Chordata; class Actinopteri; order Cyprinodontiformes; family Fundulidae; genus Fundulus; species Fundulus heteroclitus. The sequence continues at coordinate 9,938,260 of NC_046374.1, forward strand.
AATTCAGGATTAGTTATGAATTTTATCAGCATCTAGGATGTTCTCTGACCCTTGCCCTCTGGAAACAGGGCAACTGGACTGGAGAAAGTTGGTGTTGGATGAATGGATGGACGGATGGATGAAAACATGTATAAGACTCAGCTAATTCCTCGGTATTATTTCAACACTCCAGAAAATGGGTTTTGTGTGCTGCACGTCTAAAGCGTTGTACAAATATCTGGCTTCACAGTCTCTGTTAAAAGGTATACTATGCAACCGGGGTTGATTTTCCAGCGAGGCTCCCCCCAGAGGGCGAAAGTAAAAGTGCACTGTCGTAAAGATGCTCAGCTGTTCTGGTTTCTCCGTCAAGCCAGGCGCGGTTATTTTGAGCTTAGCAACGAAAAGTGGAAAAAACGACAGTACAAGCCATGACTAACACAGTGAAGGTATGAACATCAAGCTTCCCGCAGCGCTATCTTGGCGAGGCAGCCGCCGCGGTAGCGTCTCGCCAACATTCAAAAAAAAAAAAAAAATAAATAATAATAATAAAACTCGATATGCTTGCATGTTTATTTGACGTTAACACGTGGTTGTTTGTTGCTTTTGCGCGTGCATATAGTGAATAGCAGGGCAAAAACACATGGAGTTCTCGCCGTAAAGCAAGACCGACTCTCGCGGTCTTGCACGAGACTTCTGAGCCTGTGAGTGCGGGCCGTGAGCTCTTGCAATTGCAAGTGCGGTATTTCCCCCACAGACCACCAGGGCGGCCGAGAAAACCTTAGTTCGACCTGAAATGACTCATTTAATCATCCAAAACGGTATGGAAAACATTAATCAACTGAAAAATGTTGCATAGTATGCCTTTAAAAGCGTCAGTCGGTCCTCTTTCTGCAGAATGCTTCGTCGACAGCGGAGCTCATTGGCTCTGTCATTCCACCGCCCGTGCGCCTCATGGATGTTTTGCATTCACCTCATTTCCTCTTTCCTTTCTGCATTCACAAAAGCGCAGGTCCCCTTTTTCTGTGTCATCCACACAGGCGTGGATTATTTACACCGGAGGCGCCGGGACGTGCTCCTCTGGGATTTGACTCACAGATGCCCCCAGTTACCACCGCCGCCCCTCCAACCAGCACTCTCGCACATCCTGATTGTGGCTGTTTTGAGCACAAGTTTGAATCTTTAATAGAACGGTAAGGGGAGGGTGGGGGGGCAGTTGTTGGTTGGAGGTTTGATGGGGTTGCACCACATTTCAGGGGGATGATAGAAAGGGTGTGTCAGAGCCTTCAGAGGAAGGAGGAGCAGGCTGCCATTCTGATGTGCGTTTTTTGGGAATATCTCAGCGGGAAGCCCGCTTTGATCACTATCATTTCCCTGGTTTCTGCTCACGCTGTACAAGGACGAATGTGCTCCGCGCTGGCAGCCAGTGGTTAATCCGTACGGCTGCGTATGCAGATGCACTTTTACACTCTGGGAATTGAAGTTTCTATTCAGGAGTTCAGTTTTGCTTCTTCTCCCACAAATGGGATCCTCGAGCCCCGCCAGCCCCTGTTTGTTTGCTGTTTATTTGTAACCAGAGCGGCGTCGGTAACACGGTTGCGAGCCCGCGGGGGGGATGTTAAAGGGGGGGGGGGGGTCGGGCTATCACGCTGCCGGTGCTTCGGGCTGAATAATAAGTTGACATTGTTTTGACTGTGGGGTTAACACAGATGTTGATGGAAATCCCAATATTCAGTTCTGCCGGTAATCTCCAGGTTGAAGGAGAGTTGAACGGTGCAGGCGAAGGCTTCGGATAATAAGAGACGAGAGAACAGACGGAGGTGTGTTCCAGGGAGAAATTACCTCAGCGAAGAGGAGTTTGATTTCAAAATCAAAGCGAGAGAGAGGAAAAAAAAAAGGAATTTATTCTGCGGTTCTACAGCTCGTCAAAGAAAAACAATTTGGGTAGAAAGCTGTGATAATATTGTGGTTTAAAAGGGCTTCGAAATATGGGTAAGAACTTTTATGTGTTTCACTGGGATTTGGCTTCAAAGAGCAGCACAAGCTGGTGCTTAACTGAACAGTGGAAGGAAAAGGATACATGGGTTTTAAAGTTTTGTTCAATAAACGCGGAGTCCATGACTTGCACTCGACTGGTTGTTGAGTCAACACATCCTCCCACCTTGGTTGTAGACCTCCACAGCTTCTCCAGAGTTACCACTGGCCTCTTGGATGCTTTGCTCAGATAAATGCTCTCTCTCCCTGACGTGCCCTCTGACGTGGGCGGCCATGTCTCGGTAGGTTTGCAGATGTTCAACAGTCTTCTCCGTTCTCCAGTCTTCTCGTTTTCTCCGAGACCTTCACAGAACAGCTGGATATCCGCTGAGATGAACCTACATTCAGGAGACTCTATTCACCACTGGGTGGCTTCTGAAGGCAACTGCTTGAAGTACATTTTATTAAAGTTAGTTATTAGAGTGTCAGAGTACAATGTTTTTCAACTTTCTGTTCCACATAACGACTTTGCATCACTTTTTGTTGGTCTTTCAAGATAAAATAAAACAAAAATGAACTGAAGGTTGTGTCTGTAATGCGACATAGTATTGCAAGGTTAAGGTGTGTCTGGAGTATTTAAACTTTTCTTTATGAAGAAATAAAGTGTCTCATTATTTTGGCGAGAAAAGCAAACTTTGCTTTTCTATACAATTTATGTGATTATTTTAAATAAACGCTTTAATATACAGTAGAACACACTGTAGCAGTGGTTTGAACATAATTTCTTTTGTACAGTTGCCTCTGCAGTATCACTCTTTACACAGATACACAGCGCTGTCCTTTCCGTGTGTCTGCATACACGTCTCCTCCATCCCCCTACGTTTTAAGATATATGCAGCTTACAGTTTTCTCCAAGACAACAGTGACTAACCCCCTCTCCATCCTTCACCACACACACACACACACACACACACACACACACACACACACACACACACACACACACACACACACACACACGCACACACACCTAATCTTCACCTCGTCTCATTTCTATAGCTCCTCCAATAAGCCTCTCCATCCGGTGGGGGAAGCTCAGGCGACATGAGGTCACATCTGACTTTATTAAAAGCTGGGCGTCTATTAATCTGCAGTCCGAATCACGCTGAAGAAGAGCGGGGTGATGAAAAATAAAAGGTGATGGGGGAAAAAAGAGAAGTATAATAAGAAGGTTGGGTGAGAAATAGTAGAAAAAAAAGAAAAAAAAAACGTTTAGCGGGAAAGGCTACGAGAAAATAACAAAATAAACAACTGAAGAAAGCTAACAAGGAGAATAAAGGGTAAAAAATGTAATGCATGCAAAAGCTTTCCTTATTGGTTTGGTATTCTGCCACTGTGCTGCTGGGGACTGGGGCTTTTCCAAACTGTATGAGATGTTTTCACTTATTTGACTGCTGAATGCAATAGAAGCACTAGTGCCTTGCAAGGGTATTTACCTCCCTTGGGCTTTAGACATGTTGTGATTTTAATAGCACCACTTAAAGTGTGTTTTATTAGGCTTCAACATAAAGTGGCGGGTAATTGCAAAACGGAGACATGGAGACTTATTTATTAATTTTTTTTACACATCAAAAAACTAAAAAACTACTCCATGCATTTGTGTTCAGCGCACTTTACTCTGTTACCCACAAAACCAATAATCGTGAATAACCAGCTGCCTTCAGGGGTCACAGAGTCCACCGATGTGTAACGTCACCTCCGTATAAAGCCAGTTGTTCTGTGAACAGCTGGCTTTATACAGAGGTCTCGTGGTTTGGGAAGATTTGTGAAGAAACCGCATCCTAAAAACCAAGGACCCCAGCAGACATCTCACGGAGCAGCGTTTTAACCCATCACCAGTAAGGAGAGTTTCAGTCAGAGAAGCATTCTGGAGGAGCTGCAATGATCGTTAGCCCAGCTGGGGCATTTGGTGGCAGGACAACAGCAGAGATTTATAATCGTGTAGCTCACAAATCTGGTCTTTGAGGTCATGTTTGCTGTTTGCAAGGGAACGCGGCAAACATGTGGAGGAATCAGGTGAGTCAGATCAGATGAGACCAAAATTAAACTTGTTTGGGCTGTGTGGCGGAAAACTAACATGACATTTCGCTCTGAATTCACTCTGCTTCCCACCAACCAAACGCGTTAGCGGCAGCATCCAGATGTAGGGATGCTGCCACTAACATAAAAGGAGCATAAAAGCTGATCGGAGCATGGATGGTGCAAAATACCAGTGTTATGGTTTAAGGCGGGACATACAGCCCACAGCCCAACCAAAATAAACGTGGCAGTGTAGGAGAACACACTGGTGTCAAATTTGTTTTTCAGAATCCACGATTGTCACGAATGTCACAATCCAAATAAGCACACCTTGACCAGCTTAACATGTTGTGGTTTCTCATGGCGCCTGCTGCTTACGACATTTTCATTTGATACCATGATTGGCTACAGGCAACCTTTGGTAGCGGACACTATGTGTTGCTTTGCCCAATCAGCTCGGACATTTCTGCTGAATATCCTTCCTTTCCCCGAATGGACTGGATGGGAGCAGATTGATAATGTGCAGAACGGAGAGTGCTACACATTATCAGTCTGGCTGGTCAGGCTAAAAAGCTGCAATTGTTGTGAAAGGTGATTTAACAGAGAATTGATTCAGGGGGCTGAATCCAAATGCAAATGCCACGCTTTTCAGATTTTTATTTTATTATATCCGTCACCTTTCACTTCGCAAGTTATACTCTGCTCTGTGTTAGCTTGGCTTTCAGAAACCACTACAAATATCTGTGGTTTGTGATGCCACAAAACACAAAATCGTGTAAGAGGTATTAGACAAAAATACAGCAATTATTAAAATCAGTTATGTAATGCAATACTACAAAATGTAACACAACTGATTTGTGCTATGAAGACACTTCCTGCAAAGCTTACCGGTGGGATTTTGAGTTAACCCCAAACTTATTTCAAGCGGACCTGGCTGAACTCTAATCAAAGATCTCTGATCTGCACAGCTGACATCATGTGTCCCGTATGCAAATGAAGCCGAATGTTCATTTTGATTGATGATGCTGAACTGCAGCGCCTTCTTCCGTCAGTCCCGTTCCTTTTCGGCTTGCTTTGTGCACAGAGCTTTGTAACTCGGTGCACAAGGCAAGCCGTTTTGTAACTCCTTAAACGAATTAACGCAGCGCCTGTGCTTTCTCCACAATCTAATCAAAATAAAAGTGCTTCTTAATTCGACTTCCCCAGCAACCCCCATTTCTTCACCTTGGTAATTAAATTGACTTGATTGTACTAATTCATTTGATGTAGCTGGTTTGATATTTTACTCGATGCCGTCTCATTTGGGAAAAACAACTGGAGAGAAAGAATTCCCGGCCCCTGCCATCATCAGCTTCTCTGGGTAAAAAGGGACACGGGGAGGGACAGTGGTGTGGCGAGTTAATGGGCTCTAACCGTCATCAATATGCAGAGAGCAGAGGTGTTCACACTCGGCTTAATCGGGGCTTTGTATCAACACGGCAGCGTCTTCAAACGCCCTATTACAGACCGAGCTACGTTTAATGGATTGCTGTGATTATGAGACATTTCTGGCTAATAAACACAGTGATCTTTTTTAGATATGCTGTAGACCAGTCAGGGTAAATTGCCACGCAGTTGACATAAATATTGCTAAACTGCAGTCAAGATAAGCAGTTAAATAAGGAAAGGGGTTTGTATGGATGAAGGCCTTTTTACAAATCACGAAAAGGGGGGAAAAAACCCTTACAGCAAATTAATTGTGCAGCAGCAAAATCGCACACTAAATAGTTTAGAAAACCCTCACTGTTTAATTTGAATACAATTATGGAGTGAGGGGAAAAATCATATAAAAACCAAATGAATTATTGATTTAAATGAAAGATTTTAACACCTTTGTCAATACAAGTGTATCCATCCATCCATTTTCTGTACCTGTTTTCCCGTGTAGTGTCACAGGGTGCTGGTGCTTATTTTTAGCGGTCATTGAGAGAGAGGCGGGGTCCACCCTGGACGGGTCGCTGGTCGGTCACAGGGCAACACAGAGACACACAGGACAGCCAAGATTCCACACATGCACTCACACCTAAGGACAATTTAGAGAAACCAATTAACCTAGCAGTCATGTTTTTGGAATGTGGGAGGAAGCCAAAGTACCCAGAGAGAAGCTTTGCATCCACAGAAAGAACATTTAAACTCCATGCAAAAAGACCCCATGTCAAACCCAGGGTTTGAACCCACAACCTTTTTGCTGCAAGACAAAAGTGAATACTAGTACAGCTCAATAAATCATATTAAAATTGAAAAGCAAATATTTTGTAGATCCTTTACACCGAGTGAAATATTTCAAGCCTTTATTTTTGTAATTATAAGGGTTATGGCTTAGAGATAATGTAAACCCAGTATTTAGTGTCAGAAAATGTGAATTTAGTAAAAAAAAAAATTATACTGAATTGATAGGAAGTTGCACAGAGGGAAAGTGTGTGGTATGGGAAAAGGTGCGGCAGCAACAGGGAGGAGTGCAGCCTTCAGAGGATTGTCTAGGAAAATCCATTTAAAAAGTTGGGGGAGCTTCACTGACTGGACTGAGGCTGGAGTCAGCACATCAAGAGGCCTCACGCACGGATGATACCAACACATGGGATACAAGTGTCTCACCTGGACCAGGGAGAAAAGGAAGTAGACCATTGCTCAATGGTCTAAAGTCCTGTCTTCAGATGAAAGTCAATTCTCCATTTCATTCAGAACTCAAGGTCCCAGAGTCTGGAGGAAGATTTGAGAGGAACAGAATCCAGGTTGCTTTAAGTCCAGTGTGAAGTTTCCACAGTCAGTGATGGTTTGGGTCGCCATGTCAACTACTGGTTGTGGTCCACTGGGCTTTCTGAAGTCACCAGTCAACGCAGCCATCTAGGAGGACATTTTAGAGCACCTCATGCTTCCTTCTGCTGATAAGCTTCATGGAGATGCTGATTTCATTTTCCAACAGGACTTGGTACCAGCCCACACTGCTGAAGGTACTGGAAGCTGGTCCAGTTATCAGTGGTACTGTTCTTGATTCACCAGCAAACTGACCTGAACCCCAGAGAGAACCTGTGGAATATTGTCCAGAGGAAGAGGAGACACCAGAACCAACAATGCAGAAGACCTGAGGGCTGCTATCTGAGCAACCTGGGCTTCCAGAACACCTCAGCAGAACCACCCGCTGCTCACATCCATGCACTGCTGCAGTAATTCATCCAATTTCAGGCGAGACCAAGCACCAAACACATAAGAATCAACATATCAGAATCCTGACAATTCTGTTTAACGTATAATGTTTTTTTTAATCTTTTGTATTATTCTAGTTTTCTGACATACTGAAATTTAGGTTTTCATTATCTCTAAGATATAATCATTAAAATGACTAGAGATAATAATGAGTTTCGCTGTCTGAAATGAGTGACAACACATACTGTATGTAACATTTTCTCCATGTTCTGCTTTTTTTGGGCTTTGCCCGTATTTACCACCAATATTGCTAGCTACGTGTTTAATTGAAATATCTAGCTGGCAAGATAAATGACACGTTCCGCAAGCATCACTGTTTTACAAGTATGAAGTAGAAGCAGGAAGATATTAAACATCAATGTGCGGTAGTGAAATGGTCGGTCCAGGTTGTGAGAGCTTAAATCAGGTCTGAGGTCTGCATGTTTTTTCCCCCGCTGTGTAGCTGTGGGTAATCTGCAGGTATTCCTGTTTCCTCCAGGAGTTAAATTAGCATAAAACAGAAATAAATGGCAGCTTACTTATGGAAATTGCAACGCTGTAATATTAGAGGCACGATTAAAACCAAATCCAACAAGATTTGTTCTTCCACCCTTCTTTACATTACAGATAAAAACCGGATGACTTTTAATCAAGACACATTAACAGACTGGTGGAGGTAAAAGGGAATACCTTATTTTGCCTGAGGACATTTAATCATTAATTCTGTACACCAGTCTCCGAGCACCAATAGTAGTAGGATTAAAAATTCGGCTTTATTTAAAGATAAATATGACACAATTTATGATGCAAATTTTTTTGTAGTCTTTGTTTGAGGTTACGGAGGAAAGAGAACAACACGGTGTGTTCTCTCTTTGTCTCAACCTTGCTAAAATCAGCAACAGCAGGCTGGTGTCAGCTGCCATTTTGAATAAGGGCTGGGAGGCCAATCTGCCATAATGACTGTTTGATGATGACTATTTAATTATCATTAGCCTGATCACACATCACCATCCCCTTTATGGATCCCCACGGAGGTAATAAGACAGGTTGGTAGGAGGTGGTAAAAGGACTTGCTGAGTGGATCACAGAGGAGACAGGGGGATGGGGGGTATGGGGGGGGGAAAAACAGTTGAAGGGAAACCGTATCGGAAAGATCAGAGAACTAAATGGAGAGCAGAAAGAATTTACCTGCACTCATTATTAGCATGAATGTCCCCAATTTCGGGGTTCTCATCTATGCGTTTCAACAGTTGTTTTTCTTAAGGGGTTATGATGATACAACAAATGATGACTTGTTTTTCTTTAAAAACTGGAAATTGGTGCAAACTTCCGAATTTTCTCTAATCCAAACAGGGTTATAATTATACATTATAAATTGAAATTATACATACACGTATGTACATACACCTTGATCATGGTGGTGGACTTCCACGGGTGCAGACCCACCTCACAGACACAGGTAAACTTCCAGGGAACCTATGATGAGATGGTGGACTCTTCTAAGTACCAGAACACCTGAACAATAAAGCAGACTGGAATCACAACACTGGTGGTCTTTGCAGGAAGGATCAGAGCAGAGTCTACCTGCTGAGGAGAATGAGGCCTTTTGGAGTACAAGAGGCACTCCTGAAGATCTTCTTTGACTTTGTGGTGGTATCAGCCATCTTCAATGGTATGGTTTGTTGGAGAATCAGCTTATGTGTAGCTGAGAGGAAGCAGCTGGATAAATTCATTAGGAGGACCAGCTCTGTCCTGGGATGCCCCCTGGACTCAGGGCAGGTGGTGGGAGACAGAAGGACTGTAAGAAAAATCACATCACTGATGGACAATGTCTCCCACCCCATGCATGGAGCTACTGCAGAGCTGGAGAGCTCCTTTGGTGATAGGCTGCTAATTCCCAGATGCTCTATTTAGTCTGATTTCACCCTTATAACTTTAGATTAGACAGTATACTTTTCTTGCATTCTTTTTTCTTTCTGAATCACTAATAATTGTGTCACCATCACCCGGATTTCTCCATTGTGGGACAGTAAAGGAATCCTTATTCTTATTCTCCCAGCTGCTGTTAGTCTCTGCTGCTCACAACAGACTCAATAACTGTTTACAACATGCTAATGGTTGTATGGGTTCTAATGTAATCATTAATCGTTTACACTGTCTCTCAGATGCTAAGGTAAACTTGCACACGCCTTAGCTACTTTGAGATGCTGCTGTAGTATCATGCATATTGCATATTATTTCATATTGTTTTGTACATAGCCTGAGTATGCCATATTATTAATAATTGTGCGATATTTACTCTGGCATTTATTTTACACTTTTATCTTTCTGCATTTTTCTCATAAAATTCATCCTCTGTTAATTTAGAACTAACTTTAGCTTAGATTTCCTTTTTTAACTACTATAAACTATATATAACTCTGTCTTTGCCACAGTCACACCGTAATTTACCTTTTGAGTTAAATAAACAATTTCTTATCTCACTGGCTGTCCCCCAAAAATAGAATATTATATAAATATAATATAATTTCTCTGGTTGTATATCTTACACCTATCTCTATTGTTTATTTTGTGGATTTTTACACAGTGGTGCATCATTTATAACAAGATTTGAGCACTGAGCCATTCCAAAAGCTTGCTATTAGTCTGTTTTAATCATTATAAAACCAGTTGTTAATTTTTTGTCATTGTTGTAATTTTTCTATCAGTTTTTCCATCCAACTGTTGGTTTGGGTGGAGGTGGTAGATTTTGGAAGACGTCCTTCATCTTCTTTATTTCACCCACTTCGTGTGATGCACTAACCTTGCTTGCAAGCTGAATTCTCGCGGTATTTGTGAGTTCACAAACACACGAGAGTCCATCTTGTCCTACTCCCGACTCAACCATTCCAGAAGCAACTCAGCACGGGTCGGCCAATCACATTGTAGTATTATGGTTTAGGGCGGGACATACAGCAACCGCGATGGACTAAAACCAACCTTTGGTAGGCGGGTAGAAGGTGTCGTTTCACCCAATCAGCTTGGAAAGTTCATCTGAATGTCCCTCCTTTCCCCGAACAGAATCTACGGAATGAATCCCAGATTGATAATATGTTGAACTGAACCGAGAGTGCTAAACATTATCAATCTAGCTAACAGGTCAGCAGAGCACCAGTCCCATGGCAGAAACTCATACCATCAACCCCAGTGGTGGAAAGATATTGTCAGGGGTCTGTTTTGGTGCCAGGGGTATTGAAGCAATGGATCATGTTGGTGTGTTTTTAAAAAATGGACAGTGCAATAAACCAATAAACAGCACGTTATCGTGACTTCAATTCTTAGGGTGAGTATACTTAAACTTTTAGGAAAATATAATTTCAGGTAATAGGATAAGAGAAGTGGAAGGTAGGGTGAGTAAAAGCAAGAGAAGAAGGGACGCTCAGAGGGAAGAGAGAAACTGAGCGACAAGAACAACGCAAACATCAGGGAGAATCAGTGAAGGAGGAGATCTTGAAATGGAATGGACGGTGTAGAAATGAGGAGATAAAAAAGAGTAAACAAGGAGATTTTAGGAAGGTGGTGACCGGTTTTAGGAAGAACGGGAAAAAAATGTAAAAAGGAAGTTAGCATACCAGGGAGAACCAGAGATTAGGGAGGACATGGTGGGAATGAAACTGAGAAAAGTCAGCTGAAATTGCAAAGAGATGCACGAAAAGGGAAGGAGAGGAGTGAGTAAAACAAGATGATGACAAAGAAGGGAAGATAGCGTATGCGGAGGCAGCGTCGGGAGAAATGAGTCTGATTGTAACAATTAGACTGATTAAACGAGGGGCACTGTGCAGCCGTTCACCCTCGTCCCTCAACTAATTTACTGCGCTCTGCTTGGCTTCCTAACATGCCTGGGAGGGTAAACAAAGGAGACTCCCACCAGCAAAACTCCCCTCCCTACCACACACACACACACACACACACACACACACACAGTCTGTATATGATTCCCGTCACTGCCTAAGGAACCCTCTTAACCATGTGGCTTGCAGCTGAGGGCTGTTTTTTTTTTTCTACCAGGGAGACCAGTGTCAGTGTCTGGTTAATAACCAGTGCAGTGGGAACACGGGCGAAGCTATTCTCTCAGAGCGGCTGCCAGTGTCTGTATGCTGTGACTGCACTGTCAGGATCTGGATAAGTAACATACTGGATGAGGATTGGCTATCACCAAGAGTAACCTGGAGCATCGTTACTGGATCTGACATGCAAAAAAAAAAAAAACAGCAGGACCAGCATGCGGAGCACACCCAAGCACTCACTCCTGCGAGCTGTCTGCCTGTGCTTCTCAGACTTTGAAATTAATTTAAGAAAATGGGATTGCTTCTGATGAAGAGAGGTGGCTGGAAGTATTTTAACAAAACACATTGAAGTAGATCTGGATGAAAAGGTGTTCCTTAAAGACGAGCGGATGAAACAAATATTTTCCACCAGCTACGTCCTGCAGCCCTCCAAGGGATCCTACCCCTCTAATATTCACCTATTTTGTCACAAACACAAGTTACAATTTTATTTATTGGGATTTAATGAGACAGAGCAACATGGTTTTCAAAATAAATAGAAATGTGGGGTTAGCAGCTCTATTTAAACCCTTTTCTCTGGTACCCCTTAATAAAGTTCAACCTTTTTCCTTCAGAGGTTGCCTATTTAGTAAGTAGAGTGTATCTGTGTGGTATTTATTCCCAGTATGAATCCAACTGTGTCTCAGAGGTTTGTTAGAGAAGATTAGTGGGCAAACAGTGTCATGACCGTAGCAGACAGGTCAGGGACAAAGTTGTGGAGAAACAGGCCACAAATCCTAGGCTGTGAACATTGAATTTACCAGAGTTCTGTTCATTCCATCATCTATGCACAGCTTTGGACCTACCGACACACAGCCAGCCACCTACACTGACAGGCTGGGCCAGGAGAACAATAATCAGAGAAGTGGCCAGGAGGCCCATGGTGATCCCCAGCTCAGGTGAAAGGCAGTGCTGGCAGCATCATGCAGCGGGGATGCTGATCTCCAGCAGAGTCAGTGAGGCTGGTCAGAGCTGATGGGAAGATTGATTACATTAAATACAGGATAATCTTGGTGTGATGGGGACCAGGGGTTCAATTCAATTCAATTCAATTTTATTTATATAGCGCAAATTCATGAAACATGTCATCTCAAGGCACTTTCCAAAGTCAAATTCAATCATGTTATATAGATTGGTCAAAAATGTCCTATATAAGGAAACCAGTTGATTGCATCAAAGTCCCGACAAGCAGCATTCACTCCTGGAGAAGCGTAGAGCCACAGGGAGAGTCGTCTGCATTGTCTATGGCTTTGCTGCAATCCCTCATACTGAGCAAGCATGAAGCAACAGTGGAAAGAAAAACCACCCATTAAAGGGAAGGAAAAACCTCCAGCAGAACCAGAACCGGGCTCAGTATGAACGGTCATCTGCCTCGACCGACTGGGGGTTACAGAAGACAACAAGAGAGACAAAGAAGCACAGAAGCTCACATTGATCCAGTAATCTGTTCTACATTAGATGGAAGTAGCGGGTGAGCCGTCTTCTCTGGATGATGTCACAGTTAACAGAACGCCAGACCAGGTGTACCTACTATGAAGAAAAAAAAAAGAGAGAGAACAAAAAGTTATAAGCAGAAATGATGACAAGCAATGCATAATTGAAGAACAGTAGAACTCTATAGAGTGAGAAAATTAGGCCCTGATGTCCTCCAGTAGCCTAAGCCTATAGAAGCACATCCCCATAGGTAGGTCAGGGCAACATAAGCCACTCTAACTATAAGCTTTGTCAAAAAGGAAAGTTTTAAGATTAGTCTTAAAAGTAGACACGGTGTCTGCCTCACGGACCAAAACGTCCATAATGATATAAGATGACTGATGTTGTGTGATGTTTCATTGTGCTAGAGACCACATGGTTGGTTTTTGATTTCTTTATTGTTGAGATCCGAAGGGTAGCGCTTAAAAGAGTTATGCTTAGTTTGATTTATTCCTGTCATTGATCTTAGATTTGTGAAGCTGTATTGATTTTTATATGTATAAGTAAATATGTATAAGGTAAAAATTATTGTTCTTGCTCTGATTACACCCCTCCTTGTAAACCCAACCTGCTGCTCCACAATAAATCCACCTCAAACTTATCTTATTGCAGTCCAGTAAGTGTCAGAGGGTAAAAAAGAAAGAGGTAGAACTCCTTGCTCACGCATGGCCCTCACCAGCCAGGTAAATTCTGTGGAAATGTTGTCATATATAAAGTTGTTTTAATCAGCACACTTCACAGCTTGTAATGTGACTTTATGTATTTTGCTCTCAGAGGAGATGTTTTAAAATGACACAGGTGTGGGCCATGCGGCTGAGCTCTCCACAGATGTCACTGAGTAATCTGCGCGAACCGACTGCAAAACAGAGCGCACAGGTTGCAGAAACTGAGAGCTCAGTTTATTAATCGGTGCGCACACATTGCCAACCCGAGTGCACCTTTTAGTAAAGCGCGGATTTCCATCTGCTTTATTTATTTTTTAACCGCTGACACTTGCCGGGCTGCGTATCATTGTCATGCCTCTCCATAAAACATAGAGCCTCCACCGGTCAAAACGGACCCTTGGAAGAAAAGCTGTTAGAGACTACAGGAGCGGGACAGAGTCGCAGTGAAATCGGTTAGATTAACTTATTTGGTGTTGGAAAGGCCTAGTCAAAGTCCAAACTTAAATCCAACTGAGAAGCTGTGCTGAAAAATGGGTGTTCGTAAACACACTCTGTCCTTGAGCCAATTTGCAAAGAAGAAGGAAAAACTAGGATTGCTGCAAAAGTAGCTTCTACAAAGAATTGACTCATGGGGGCTGAAAAGAAAAGAACGCCACATTCCAGAGGTGTCTGTTTGTAGGAAATGTTGAAGACCAGGTGTCCTTTTACTTCAGCTTCACAACTTTGTACTACTTTGTGTTTCTCTGTCACACAAAATCCAAATAAAACAAACTGAAGATTTTTGGTTGTTTTACAACGGTGTAAAACATAAAAAAGCATATATGTACCATATGTACTTCTGCTAGCTTCTGCAGTTGTTTCTAGATTTGCAGAGGCTTTCTCCAAAGCGTTGCTGAGAACAGAAATGCTAACACTGCTTATAATGAGAAGTAAGATTGGAATTGTAATGATTTTGCTTTGTTTTTGTCTTGTAAAGGCCAGACTATGCAAATTACTTATAGTGTGTACCACTTTTTTTTACGTTTAATACACGAATCAATGTTTGGAGAGTAGCACAAAAGCCGAGGATTATTGGGCTCGGCCCCCAGTGTTTAAAGATCCCTTCGCTGCCCCTGGATGGAAGTGCCTTTTTCTTCTGTTGTCCTGTATACATCAGAGCAGTAACATTATGGTGGAGGGGCCACTGCAAAAGTCCTCCCCTCCTCTGGATTTTCTGGGGTTTGGTACCCACTCGCTTCTATTGATTCCCAGTAATCCACTGACAACTGTTTGCCGTAGCGTTAAGCTGGAGGCTTTACACTGTGTCAGCCCACGCCTGGATGTGCTACACTGCACACAAGACTATCCATCTTCTCACTATTGCAGGAAGTCAGTAACAGAACCTTTTTTTTTCAGGGAATTAAAGGGTTGAACCAAAAGAAATACAGTGAGTTGTAGGTTCAGTAGTTTACATTCTGAGGCTTGCAGGCTAAGGGGTGTTTTAATGGATTATGGGACTGTGGTCCGCTGTCACAAAATGTCAGGTTGTTGCTATTGGCTGTTCCTTATAGAACAATATATCATGTAGGTCAGTTCTCTCAGTGTTTATGTGGCAGCACACTGGAGCACGGCAAGCTTTAGGTAATGTTAGGAGTCTGTTAGTGATTTCTCAGTGATGTTACAGGGTTACATGTTTTGGCTGGAGCTCCTGTTACCGAGCAGAACGTGGTTCTTTTCCTCTCTGCTCTGACTTCTTGAACTTCAGGTCAAGCTTGTGCAGAAAAACACATTTTACTACGGTGCCAGGGCTCTGCCATCTGGACAAACAACCATCGACTATGCCTTCTGGGAACTTTTTCACGTTTTGTCATTTTGCAATCACAAATTTCAACGTATTTTATTTTGAAACCATAATTTACTGCAATTGCGGCTGTAGTTCTTTTAGCTTGCGTCTTCAGCAGTTTTGCACGTGGTCTGGACTTTGACTAGGCCGTTCTCATGGATGAATTTGTTGTGATGGAATCCCAACTCCCTCCTGAACGGTGTAATGGTTAGACGTTCCCATGGTGGAAACCTTCATATGATTGCTTGAACTGTTGAACAGAGGACCTTCAAGCATCCAGAAATTTAAAGAGGTCCACAATATTTTTTTGTGATACCTTGCCACGAAACGAAAAGAAGTTCACCAAGCCACAATGTCATAATCTGGGCTTTCCCATGTTGTTGCAATTGTTTACAAATCTCAGGGTAAGTTAACTTCTGACTTTCTACGGTGTTACTCTTTGCCACTTTTAGCATGCTAATTGCAGTTAAAGCATCTGTTTTTCAACTGGGGTTATTCTCATTAGAAGTAACAATCTCATTACAAAGTGCTCTTTGGGTCTCTCTTATACCAGCACATAATTGGACCCTCTTTGTATTGAACTGACTCTGCTGAGAAGCTTCGGTAATTCATCAGCGCTGCAGTCAGAGCCAACGCGGGACAAACAGCCAAACTAAATACTACCTCACTGACTCCATCATGTGCCCCCCCCCCCTCCTTTGTCTGAGTGAATCATGCTGAAGCCTGCAGCTGAGTGCGTACTGTAGGAGAGGCTTTTGTCCGCTGCTGCTGGAGGAGAACTGCTCGGGCACTGGAAGAAAGTGAAGTGTTTTTATTGCGAGCATGCCAGAGAGCGGTTTGTGTACACACGGTGATTGTACATGGAAATGTATTTCATCCACAGATGTTCCCGTTTCAGCCTAGGCTTCTGATAAAACGTCTCTAGTGTTTAGTGCCTTCATTTGTAAGATGGTTAGCATTACACATCTTATTAAATGAGAGGATTTCTCATTAACGTTTTTTTCCATCTTTATTGAAATCCTTATCAAACAATTTAATGTGATAGAAGTTTTGAGGAGTATTTTATTCATACTAATGATGTTGAGCTATATACTATAACCCTGACCTGCTTTTGTAGATGGGAAAATAAGTTTTTACTGGTCCATACGTTCATGGGAACAGGTGGAAAACCTGTTACGTTTCCCAGAAACGTCCTCCTACATTCTGACTTGAAAATTGACAAGCGACTGCTTACTTTAAAAAAAAGCAACAACAACCCTAAAGCAAGCTGCAACTGGTTGCAACTCAAATGCTCGTGCTCCCGTCTTACATTTCTGCCTCAAGCATCCATCACTTCCTCACCAGTCAGTCTGAAGATGAAATCCGTTCTAGTGGCGGAGGTACTGCTGAATTTGAGTCAACAAGAAAGGAATGCAGCTCACTGACAGTCTTATTAGTCATCCTGAACCATGCTGTAATAAGGGGCTCTATATTTAGACTCATCATGGGGATACCAGGCTGAAATATCTTATTATTATTCCTTCATGCTCACAGTATATGTTCTCAGAGGTGCCAGCCTCTGTGTGGGAGATGCTGCACTGTCTGGATTGTTCATTATAGCAAAAGTTTTTGAAATGTTTGGCCAGTTCTAACCGGGTTTCGCAGACCTGCAGAACATGAGCTCAATTTTTTATTTTATTTCATGTGTTGTCGTAAAAAAAATGGTAAATGGGTTGAATTTTATTTTCTAGTCATACTGACCACTCGTAGCCACACACACCATGCATCATGCACAAACGTGTGCATATGTACATCTATTGTAAATAGATAAAAAAAAAAAGATTTTACGATGAAAATATTTCTGCATGTCTGTGGCGTGCAAGGACTTTCAAATTGATGAGCTTGGACCTCGTGGCAAAGAGTTTAGATTATATAGATAATAGACACACCATAGATACTACCTAGAAAAACAGACCTGTATATACAATTTTCCAAAGATGAAAATTCAGAACAATGAGTTCATATATTTTCCCTTCCTCCTTTATGATGATGACCTTGAAGCAGCATGTAGCAACATCATTTTAGACAAGGCCGCTAGTATTGAGCCATCATGTTGTTAAACAGATCCATCCATGAGAATGTTATATGGACCAAATACGAATGTTCCGCGTGTCATTATGTCCATTTTTCTGTAGACTTTGCTAAGTTTACGCAAGTTAAACCAGAACCATTTGAAACACATCAGCTTTAAATGCTGGCAAATCAAATTTGAACAATGCCTTCTCTAGAGAATCCAGTATTTGTTCTGCCATGTTGCTTGTTCATGACTTGGAGGGGGCTTACTGATGCTGACCAATACTGGCTACACTTCAGTCTGGAAGCTTTTCTAACTGTTGACCATACATCTGCTAATGGTTTTTAAATTAAATTTAAATTTTGGGTAAATAAGGGACTTTTAAGCACTTTTGTCTCAACACAAATTATTAGCATTCCAAATTGGATGTTGCCCAATTTCAAATGTATTTGTAATTGCATTAATTCATTATGTTTGGATTCAAAAGTGTCATTATTGATGCAATGGCTAGTTAGTTTCAAGTTACTAGGGTTTTTCTTTCTTAAAACACTAACTCACTGCTTGTCAACGTACATCAAACGGTGTCAGCCAGCCAATTAAATACTCTATATCAGTTCAAATCAATTATCTCTACCACACAAGTGCCCTGCATTACTGTTGTGAAGTGATTGAGGTAATGGGTTTTTGTTCCCACGCATGCAGCATGAAACCTCTCAGCAGCAATTAAGATCATTATCCACCCTTGTGTTTTTGTTTTAAGCCCATTTCAGGTACAGTCTGCTAACTTACTGTTTAAAGTCTGACTTTACAACGAGGAACACTTTGGGGTAGCTTTCGCCATCAAAAAAAGCACAAGTGAGAAAACCAATACCTTGCTCCTGAACTGTAAATTATTTTATCTAAAAATCACCCAGAAACACGGAGAATTTAATGATTTGTAGAAAAAAGCAATATTACACCAAAGCTAAGCTATTCCTAAAGACCTTGGGGGAACCGTTGTATAGCTACAAAATGTAATTTTAATTTGTTTCCCAAACACTTGCTTTTGCATCAAACTAGAAGAAAAACACATTTAGCTTTCAATGTTTTATATTGCCCATTTCCATACAAAGGAAGCACAAATTCAGCTTCATCACCGTATTCGAAAGTAATTAAACAATGATTTATACACATCCTAATTTCCTTTATGTGTAATAAAATGATCCAGTGTAGAAAAAATACTATTTTAACTATTCTAATATTACAGTGGAGGGTTGATGAAGATGTTGGTAAATCTCATTTCTAGGTATAACTTGATGTATTCTGTAGGAACTGCTGTCCATGGTACAAAACAAAAAGTCTTCAAACATCAAAATCAAAAAGATATCAGAATCCTAACTCTTTGGTGTCTATTTCTATTAGGTCAGAGGAAGTTCCTTTAAAGGGATTGTTTTGAGGGCTAAATGTATGTAATGAGCAGTAGTCTTTAAATGAACTGGTTTCAGCAAATGTCTTTTTTTTTTTATAAATAGCCACCCACTTATGGACTTGTCCCTGTGAAACCCCTGCACTTGTAACACTGTTCAATGCTGCATTTATGATTTCACAAAATTTAACTTATCACTTAAATAAACTGGGTGTTGAACATCCACACGAGGTGAAATGGAATTGGTTCTGAAATCAGCAGTTTGAGTTTACATTGGTTACCAATGCATAAGGAACCAACATGAATGCAGCTAAGGATTAAAAATTTCAACCATTTGCTGAAAACCAAAGAGAAGGTCTAAGGAAGAGAATCCTTGTCCTATGTGTTGTTTCGGCTATGGCCAAACTAAACAAGGAACGTCAGCTTCTGGATTACCATCACTGCTCAGACCAGCTCACATATTCTTTCTAGGCTAGGAACATATATCTGTCCTTTTACGATGAGTAATCACTCATCAGTGTATGTCAAGCATTCACCCCCAAACATTCATATGCATCTTCGTGTTTGACCTTTCTCTTTTCTTGTGATTTTATATTCTCTAAGCTACAGGCACAATCTTAAATATCAAGAAATCCATTCTATTTACCACTGACCACTTTGATATGTGAGACTAAATCCGTTTTTCTCTGATGCAAGTAAGACTTTTTGCTCAGTGATGTGTACTTTAATGAGTTTTAACACTTTTTATTTGGTCAAAAGGTTAATTTTGGTGGTCACTGCAAATATTTACATAATTTTTTAAGAGAGACCTAGAGACGGAGAAGAGATGCCTCAGAAGTAAGTACACTCTAGTGGACGTCACTGACATAGTTTTGGTTTGTGTTTCTTACTTGCTGCTCCGTTTGTGTGTGTTGTGTCTGTCCAGCAGCACCGATATGAATGCCAGTCAGTATGCTGCTCCCTGTCACTGGTGATAAGTGGTAATTGAATTTTGCCAGGCGGAGCTGACGAGGCAGGACAGACAGACTGTGGTGTGGATGTGCGTGGGATGAGACAGTCTTGGCAGGATAGGGCTTTTAATTGTCCCTGTCAGGGGTTACCACAGAGGTCCATACAGTGTAATATTTAACAGATGTTTCATTCTTTGTCTTAGCAGTCTCCATTTCCAGTCTTGTATGACTCTATTAATTTTCTTATCCACTTAACCAAGGCAAGCATACATCTGAGTTTCGATTAATTAATTCACCTCACTGCTAGTGCATACACTGTAAAAGCAGTAGAAATTTAGCTTTCACTGACTCACAGCACTAACCTGACCCTAGCCAGATTGATATCGGTCCGCCTAGCTTCACTCACATCCATCTGGGACATCGCCCATTGAAAGTGATTTCTCCAACCAATTTCATTGTCCAGCCAATCAGGACGCAGGGCTGGAGTTTCATAGATGTGACGTAGTGGAGAAGCGACCGTGACGTGAGACTGTTTTGATAGCAATGGCGGCTCGCATCGAGGAATCAAGCGTTAGCATTGATGCTGCTATTTCTTCCGTGTTGTCCAATCTACCTAATATTGTTTCATTAAAAGAACATCAGAGAACGGCTCTGAAGGCTTTTGTTGGTGGAAACCATGTTTTCGCCGTTCTCCCGACCGGATTTGGCAAGTTTTGTTTTCCGGGGCGCGTCCGCGTCTGCAGTTAGCGGTTAGCATGAACCATATTAGGAGGCCTTTAGTCCTCAACGCGGTCGGCCCGGGATCGACTCCGACCCGCGGTGCTTTGCCGCCTGTCTTCCCCCCTCTTCCTGTCAGCTCACTGTCAATAAAATGTGTGCCACTAGAGCCGCAAACACATTTAAAAAAAATAATAATAATTTTTTTACTGCGTCGCTCTCACAGCATCACGGGTTAGCTTCGGTGTGAGTGGTTGAAATAGCACGTCGATAAAGATGACAGACAAGTGGCTTATCCAATCATTTGCAAGGATTTTTGATAAGGCCCAGCCTTCAGTAAAGGCAATTCCTATGGAGAGGTCCCAGATGGGTGTGAGTGGAGCTAGGCGAAGCGACATCCATATGGCTAGAGTCAGGTTATCACAGCACTCCTCTCAACCGAGAATTTAAGCTTCTCTTTGCAGCCTGCTCCCATACTAATTTTAATGAACATTTTACATGAAAAAAAAAAATATCTAGACCAACTACTAAGCAGATGCGATGAACCCTGGTGGCGACGGCTACCATCAAAGCTTTTGGGATCACTGCCAATCTGTCAGACTATTGTGAATTTTCACCCACTCTTCTTTACCGAACTTTAACAACATATCACTGCGCCTTAACCTGATTTAAGTCTGATCTATGACTGATGTCACTTTAAATTATTATTTTGAGCCATTGAAAGGTGGATCTGCTGGTGTGCTTTGGATTCTTCTACTATGTAACAGAAGTGTGCTAGAATTTAAGGTCATAAACTAATAGCTAGAGATTTTCTGGACATGGCTGCATCAGCTGTGGCAAATCGAAAATGTGATGTGTTGTGTCATATTTGATCAGCATTGGTTTTGGTCTTGGAATTCCCCTACAGATACCTTTTGTGCTCAATCTCTTTCATTTTATGGCATCCTTAACCCTTGACCTTAACTGGGGCAAGTGAGGGCTTCAGCGCTCTTTATTAAAATGCGCCAGAACAGACAGAGAACCTGAAATTCAACCAGACACAGTGTTTGAGTATAAAAAGTTTTATTTAACGATGGAACCCTGGTGCCGGCAAACACAGGCAGATCTAGGCAGGAGAACACAGGCAACTCTGGACAGATGTTCAGTGGCAAAACTGGGCAGGATGTGTGGCGTAGTTGCAGACAGAATCCAAGGGTTTTACAAGATCCGAGGTTGTGAGAACGGTCCAGGTCGAGTCCAGGAAACTTTACATAAATATTTAAATTTAGATCTATGTCCGAAACCACACTAAGGTGTCCTACCTAGCTGAGCAACTGATCTCAATCTTTCCAGTTTTTGGACGATGACTTCTGTCTGGTCTGTATTGAGCTGGTGGAAATTCTGAGGGGGGCAAATAGAGCACATTTGGCAAAGAATACATTTGTTTGTCAGCTTAATTTGACAGAAATTTATAGCCTGATTATCACTCAGGCTGCATCAGTTGGTACAGAAGGTAAAGAAATGAGTTCTCAGTTTTGCTCCTTGGATCACTGCTGTTAGATATCAACCAATGTTTAAAAAAATAATTGTGCTGGGGTGCTTTTGCAGTTGAGTTTGTGGAGTGTTTTTCAGGAGGGAATAACCCCGGAATGACCCCAGAGTGCTTTTACACAACAAAGCAAGAAGGTCGAATCCAGGGCTAGCAGACGGTTATTGAAAATGTCATTTAATATTTACGGGATAGACGAAGTGAGAAAACACTATCTGCCATGGCGTTGGGTCTCTGCTTGTACTCTCAGTGTGCTGAGTACAAGAACATCTGTATGAATGCCTGTGGTAAGTGGGGCCATGGTTTCGTGTTCTAATCTGCACAGGGCACACTTCTCAGGACACCTTTAGGATTTTAAAGGGTTTTCTTAGTCCTGTAATCATTTTGCAATTGCCTTTGGTCATAACTCCTGACACCCCAGAGAGGCATCTTTGTCTTAGCCATTCATCAAAAGTAGAAGTGTTTGGAGTTTGGTGGAATAAACAAATGTGATCTCTACCAAATCTACAGTCATTATAAGAATAAAAAAACTGCCAAACACCTGGAGCTGTGACACAGAAAGCCAGGGAGTGATTTAAGTTTATCTTGTCACCACGCACAGGCAGGATCATGGAAAGAAAATCTCTAAAGCTCATTGCAAAAGGAATGCAGTGAAGTATGTCATTTTAGGATAACCAAGTCTCTCTCTCTATATATAAAAAAACAAGTATTTTAAAGGAATTCTCAATTTGCAAAGTCCATAGAAAAAAGAGATGGGTTTCCAGAAAACGTACGAGTGAGGAGACTTGCCGTATTATCGTTGAAAGTCTTAGTCTGTGATACATAAAGGGATGCATAACCAACCCAGTCTCACTAAAAATGCTTAATAGCCACGTTGGTCCACAAGAGGATTACATCATTGTCACAATTTGGCTTCTTAATACGTTTCAGTCCTACAGTTTATTCGGCCTATTCCTTTACAATGACTTGCAACCCAGTCACAAGACTATCAAGATTCTCCTAGCAAAACAATAAAACATATCCCATACTTTATGTGGAAAACTCCACATTTAAAGAACCCATCTAAACTTACATGCATTTTAATAGCATTTCTAACGAGGAATATGCATAATAGTTTCATTATCTTAGTTCAGGGAATGTAGACAATCTTTAATTTATTAGCATCACCAATGCTTTTGGTGAGTTCTAAGAATAATGTGACAATGTTACATTTTCTACCATTGCTACGGGGAATGTTTAAAGACTAAATGGAATGCAGCCCTACTATGGCGACAGCAACTTCCATAGCACCAGCCTACACAAGAATAAAACACACGTCGCAGAAATCTTCGGCGAAACTAATGAATTAAATATTGTCTACATTCCCTGAAGGAAGACTATGAAAATATCATGCGTACTTTTAGCTAGGGTTGTCATCAAAATGCATAGGATAGCTGCAGATGTTTTCCTTAGCTCTTTTTTATGTTTGGGGAATGTTGGCGCACGTTGATGACATAAAATTACAATGTCCATAGCAACCAACCTTAACAGTGTTAGAAAATTTAACATTCTTACGTTTTTCTGAGAACACACCGGAATCTTTGGCGAAGCTCATAAAAGATTGTCTACATTACCTGAACGAAGAGTATGAATATATTAGGCCTATGCATGCTTCTCGCTAGAAATGTAAACAAACTGGATTCAAGGAAAGCAGATGATTTGCTTAAATGAGATTTACACATAAAATATGGGGAATGGGGATTTTTTCTCTGTGGACTGGTTTGGCATAACAAATCAGTCCTACGTAGAATGTTTAATATACACTCACCAGACACTTTATTATGAACATCTATCTTGTTAAACCAGTCTGCCCATTCCCATCTGACATCAACAAGGCATTTGTATCCACATTGCTTTGGATCATTTTCTGGAATACCAGAATTATTCATCACTCTTGAATTCCCTTTTGTTCTGCACTCTGGTACTTGTGTTGAACTTCTGTAAGTCTTCTTCATCATGCCTAGATATCTGAATATTTTGAGTTACTGCCATGTGATTCCCTGGTTCACTACTTATTGAACAATTGAACAGGTGTGCCTTATAAAGTGGTCTTGTTT
Source organism: Fundulus heteroclitus (assembly GCF_011125445.2). Lineage (NCBI taxonomy): Eukaryota > Metazoa > Chordata > Actinopteri > Cyprinodontiformes > Fundulidae > Fundulus > Fundulus heteroclitus. The sequence goes on from NC_046374.1 coordinate 9,962,305, forward strand.
GTAAGTATCGCAGTTGGTAGATGTTTCAGCTTTATTTGTTATTTTTAAATGGCATCTGCCGTCTACTGTTTTGGTTATTGCTGCCAATGTTTATATCGGTATACAACTCGTTATACAACAGAGTCATAATTTACTCTCAATAGCATATTCAATAAAAACGAAGCAGTTTAGCATTCTACATTCTCTTTTGACATCCTAAGGTTAAAATTGCCTTTGTTTGTTAGACTGTAAAAAAGGGAAACACTTCACAATTGCTCAGATGACAAATAAGACTCACAATGACAAATGAGACTCACAGCCGTTTGCTTTAAGTTATTTTTCACCCTTAATAGTCATTAAATGCCAAATCTGAGTTTAAAGAATCCATGTTTTTGATGCTATCATAAGGCTTTTTAGCCATGCATGGATGTCCAACAGGTGAAAACTATACCGACTAACAAAGTTGCTTTGTTTAATACAAAAATATAAAAAACAAAGAGGAAAATGGCTTAAAACGATTCAAACAAACCGACCTGAAGATTACTATTTTTTTATGATCAGCAAAAAAGGAAAATATCATCATCAGGTGCTGTAATATAAGATCAACCATTACTCTGATTTCTTTTACCTAACCACAAAAAGTAAAGCATTTCTTTTTGATTGCCAGTTCTTAATGGATGAAAGAAAGCTGAACAATCAGTTTTTCCTCTTAAAAGTTTGGCCTTCACAGAAATGCCAACTGTGACTTTTTCTGACACGTCTTCCTCCTGAGTGATGCTGGACAAAGGCTCGTGGGTTCTTCTCAGTGTTCAAAAGAGCTCTTGAAATAGCGTTGACATGATTTTTTCAGAGGTGGAAATGACATTTCTGTTGCCTCAGGCTGTGCTGCTGCTGATGAACTGCAGCTACCTGAACTTCACTGGGTTTGCCCTCTGGGATAAAAAGACAAACAGCAAGCAGTGTTGGAAATGTTAATAGCAAAAGACTTTAATGGAAGCTTCAGTTCAAGAAATGTTCTCATTGTGGAAAAAAGGTGCGATAAAACACAGAACCATATATTTAATAAATATGTGAATACATGGTGTATGGTGTTCTTTTTTTTCTGCTGCCATATTTGTTCTTGTTCGATTTGTGTTTATATTCTGAAGTATCGTCATCTCTGTGATCTCAGGCTGCGGCTCTCCTAAGATAATCATGAAGATTTGGGTCTTTGTGTCTGTAGGTCTGTCTTGATGGCTGTGTTCTCTCAGAGTCACTGATTTTTCTGTCCTCTACTGCGGAGGATTATCATGAATGAAACCTACTTTTCTGTACACATGAGGTTTTTACCATTCAGGCTTTAGAATCCCAATCAGGCTCTTCATCAGCAATGCCATATTCTCCAAACAACAATGTCCTTGATACTGTTCTCATCAAAAGATGGCAGCCTGTTGTTCCAAATAATTCTCCAGCATTATGTTGTGTTCTACCAAGTTGTGCCATTGTATAATAAAGTGTGGACGGCCAATTTCATCTTCTTCTGCTTGATTTTAAGGGCATAGATGGCCGTCATGCTTCAGAGTAAATAAAGCCACCTTTCTAAGTCTCACCTAGAGTTGGGAAAGCTGATTTCTTGAAACCAAGTACTTGGCTGCAAAATTAACTGTGTGGAAAGCTTCAGTTTGTGGCTCCAGACCAGCTATTGTATTTACATCTTTCACCATTTTTTTTTTTCTCATTTTCTCTAGCCAGAGCTAGAGAAAATGTCCCTGCTTCTGGTACTCATAAAGTGTGAGTGTTGGCTATAGGGGGCTTTTCAACTCTCATTCCAAAGAAATGTCATTACAGGTCATAGTTGGAAACTTTCACTGGCCATGGTGGTCTGTCAGTTAAATGTAAGAGCCACATATGGAGCTTTGGAAACCTTTTTTGACAGCTACGTGTTGTGTCACTTTCTGGACTTATGGAATTATGGTGTTGTTAAAGTGTCACAGTAGAAAATGTCTTAATTTAACAGTAGAACACGTTTCAACAACTGAAACCCTGTTCCCAGATTTAAAGCTATAAAACACTGTAATGTTATGTTGAGGGTGTTGCACTTTTTTGACTTGTCACAAAGTGGCTATCTAGTAACTGTAACTGACTAGCTCTTCCTTATGCTAACTGACAAAAAGGGTTGTGTCTAGTGATGCAAACTACTACAGTGGATGTGTTAATGCTACCATGAGGAACGCATGCTGCACAATGCTTGTTTATAGTTTTCCACACCACTTTCTTATTGTAGTTGGCTTAGGTAGCACAAAAACCAAACTAATACCAGTCAGCGCAGCAAAATTATGCTACCTCTAGAGCATTCTCTTATTCTTCTTTCCTCATCATCGCTTGCCATTACCAGAACTGAACTTGCTGGATCAGCTTTCCCTTTTATTAGGTCACTATTATCTTTTTCTCCGTGCACATGGCAAGCCCATTAGGCCTTACACCAACCATGCACACAAACACTAATATTTAAAGACAATTTTGAGAGACCAATTAACCTCATGCCTTTTGACTGTGGAGGAAGCTGAAGCAACTGGAGGGAACCCACACATGCATCAGGAGAACATACAAACTCTATGAAGAAAGGCCTAAGGCCATGATCTAAGCCTCGGACCTTCTTGCTGCAGGGCACCAGCAGTATCTCCAGCGGTCGTCGGGCAAGAGTGGGGAACACCCTGGGCCGGTTTCCAGTCCATCACAGTTCCACTCATCCACCTCTATCATTTCCAAAGAAAAAGGATGTTCAAACATTTAATGTGAAAACAGAATCCAAAGGGTTTAAACAGCATTATAGATTACAGCAAATAGTATTTGCTCCTTTACCAAGTTTTTCTATTTTTATTTTCATGTGTTTCAGAAACAAACTTCAGCTGATAAATTCATTTATTAAGGGGGTAAGAAAAGCATCCCTAACTCCTTTGTTTTAAATTAGTAAAGTGTGTAAGCGTGAATGGCCTTTAAAGGTAATGCTACAGCATCTCAGTTGGATTGAAGCGTGGACCTTCTAGACAACAGTCTGAGATGGGCTTATTGGTTTAATTTGATTCATTTCCATGCTGACAACTCAAGTGTAACTGAGCTTAAGGTCGTGACTGATGGTCAGAAATGATCATTCAGGTTTTCTGGTAGAGAGCAAAATTAATGGATCCATTAATAACAACAAAACATCCAGGTCTTGAAGCAGCAAAAAAGCCCCAGACCATGATACTACCACCACAATATTGGACTGTTGGTACATGTATGTATGATGCTCTTTTTCTCTGCTGTTAAATTTCCCGCCAAACGTAATGGGAGTCATTCCTTCCAAGAAGTTCCACTTTTTTAAACCTAACCAGAAGTCTTGAGGTGTGTCAAGAAACATAATTTCTGATAAATGTGAGATGTACCCCTGTGTGGTTTTATCCTTGGAACTTTACTTGAACATCCTTTACTGGATGCCATATCCTCTTTTTTATCTATTAGTAGATAATGACTCTCACTCTAGTTCACTGGACTCCCAAAGCAATAGAAATGGCTTTGTAAGGAGTCCTACATTGATTCATTAGAATTTATTATTTGTTCTTGAATTAATTTAGATCTACTATGATGTGGTTTTTGACATATCTTAGCCTATTTTGTGTCGTCAGACAGAATCTGTTTATTTGTTTTCTGGATTGTAAAGGTAAGGCAGTAATAAGGCCTTGGTGTAGCTGGTGAAACTGAACCAAAATTGATTGTTCATACAGGTCCAGCTTTTTTCATTTAGAAAGGAAATCGAGTGAAAAGACTTTTTGAGTTTGCTCAGGTTATAAAATTGGTTTGATTATCCGAAGGTTGTTAGTGAGATGAAAAAAAAAAATCAAAAACAGAAGAGCTTTGAGAGACAGCAACTACTTTTTAAAAGCACTGCTTCCGTGTACTGATTACGACCAACCCTTTAAAGGAGCTGAAACGGCTGTAACACACATTTTAAATCAAAATGATGAAGAAAATATATATTTAATCGTAAGCACAAAAATACACACAGTGGGGATCCTTGCTATTATGTAACTTTCTCTCACTCTCAGTCGAGCTGTCAAGGAGATAAATGCCCCCGTGTGTACGTAGGTGGACTACTGACATCTGAGTGTCAGCCTTCAGTGGAAGATGATGATCTTTAAAATGTAGAGTTCTGTTATGAAGCTCGACCTGCACACCTTACGTTCACTTTCTCACACACACACACACACACACACACACACACACACACATTCCCAAATGGAGGTCAGGATTTTTTTTTTTACTTTTCATGTAATTAAGTCTAGAATAATTGCTCAGAGGTTCCTCTCCCACAGCCTCCTCTTCACTTTTTATTTGACAGACAAACGTAATTAAAAAATATGAGAGAAAGAGAGAGAGAGAGAGAGAGAGATCGACAGAGAGAGAGAGATTTGAGGTTTGATCATTTTCTCCATCCTGTAATGGGGAACTCACACCTGCCGTCTATCATCGACAGCATGAGGGAGACGTGTGGGGTGAGCAACGGCGATGGAGAGATCCATCACTGAGAGCAAGGGAGTGAAAGATAAAGGCATTAGACGGATAAGGGGGTTCCAACATAAAGCTGCCAAAAAAGGAAGTGAAGAAAAACATCAGGAGGTAAAGTCTGTGAATAAGATTGCTAACACAATTCGAGGCATCCAGACATGATAAAGTTAAAGTTAAAGCTGGCCATCTTAATGGGGAAGAAAAGAGGATTTCACTTTGGTTTGTCTTTGGATGTGGGGTGGTCTTTGGCTCCATCCAGGTTGGCCTGAGTTTTTCCAGAAACTTGTGATCTGCTGGGATTTTTATACACAAGTCATGACCAAATTGAGCCCCACTTTCAATCAACTGACCCAAACTGTAAGCCTTAGATAAAAGATCATTGGTTTGAATGTTCAGGAGCAACCTGGGAAACCCCAAGACTCCAGCCTGTCCTAATCTGAAAAATCCTGAAAAATTGTGATCTTCGAATGCCTTTTAAAAAATAAATGGTCAGATGAGAGAAATATGAGCCTTTATGGTCACAACGAGCAAGGTTTTAACGGAGGAGTCAAGGTGAGGCTTTAAAACCGGGGAACACTGTGTCCACTGTCAAGCATGGTGGAGGTACCATCATGCTGCTGGTTTATTTTTGTACTAGGGGTACTGCTGCATTTCACAAAGTGCTACAGTTAGACTGGATAAATCATGCTAGCATAAAGCAATAAGAATCTTCGTGCAACCTGACTAGCCATTTCATAGTATGAAGTAGGGCTCTACATTTGCTGCACTACGATATGGAGGTGAGTTTTTATTTCTTCTACGTCTCGGAATTTCCTTCACCACGCTTTCTGATTGGCTACATGTCACATTCAACAGGGTGCATGCTCGTTTGGCCTCGGGTGGACACCACACATGCTAGAATATCAGGGCAAGACAATCCAACATTATGAATATCCCCGATTTGAGGTCGGAGCGGTCCCGACGTTCTACAGAGCAGAATGGATTACTCTTGACACACCACACGCGACAGGAATATTTCTTAAGATTATCTTAAGAGCCACGCTGAGATCGGGCCTGTTTGAAGGGAAAGATCGGAGCTAAAATAATAATAATAGAACTTTATTGATCTCACAATGGAGAAATTCACTTCTGCATCTTTACCCATCCCCTTGGGGAGCAGTGGGCTGCCACAGAGTCCCCTGGGCGCAATTGGGGGTTTATGGTCTACTCAGAGATCCAAATGGCACTGTGGGAGTTGAACAAACCTCCTGGGACTTAAGCTCGTGCTCTACCACTCGGCCAGCACCCCGCCTGCAAAAACCCTGTCGTGTGAGCATAGAGAATAATATAAGATTAAAAAAAAAGATAAAGAGATAAAGAATAAATAAAGGAGAGAGGAGAAAATAAGATAGATGATTTTAGATATAGAAGAGAGAGAGACTATATTTTTAGAGTGAGAAAAGAGTAGCGAAAGATATTATTTATATATATATATATATATATATATATATATTATATATCTATATATATATATATATATACTATATATATATATGTGTGTGTTAACACGTTAAATTTGTGGGGGGCGTCTTCTTCTATAAACCAAAAGGCTCCAATGTGAATATGCTTCCAACTTTTTGGTGCATGGTAAATATATGCCTTATATAAAGTCATAGAGCAGTGTTTCAATTGGGAGAGGATCCAAGCCCTTGTCAATCACAATCTGTGCGCTTCAAATAGACTTCAGACGGAAGGTGCAGCAAGCAGATAACTGGGTTGAATCTGGGACAGCCAGTCTGTCTTTGCTGTCGCTCTCAGTGTTAACATGCGTACGCTGTGTTCTCCTCCTTTTCATTCCCATGAGTTCAATTTAAAGAAAAGTAACATATGTTTAGCTGGCATGAGAAAAAAACCTCTAACTTTATAACTCCCAGCGCAAATACTTAAAAAGCTGAATTTCACAGAAAAAAAGAAGTACAATCCAAGGTTATAGAGAACAAGCAGACATATTTTGAAAGCTAAACTTGCTACAAAGTTGTTAAAAGGTTGTTGATTTTGCAGCTGTTTTTTATAGAAAAGTTAGCTGAATTCCTAGTGTGAACTTCTTAGGGTTTATTAGTGTTTTAACCTTAACTTCAGCGTCTGCTCCGCAAAACGCAGAAGAAGCCTGTTTAATGCACCTGTAGGTGTCTGGGTAATGCATTTGGGTTGTTGAAAAGGTGCAATAAATGGAAACAGTTATCAGTACTGTGTGGTCCTCAGCATTCAGGACATCCCTTTAGCCAAATATGACAGGGATGTAGCATTTCTCACTCCACCATCACACAGGTGTGACAGTGAGTCGAGAAAGCTTACTCAGGAGGTGGAGTGCAGGATTCTGAGCAAACCGTGGAGTGGTTGTAGATCATGCATGTTACACCGTACATGCACTTGACTGAGGGATTATCATAATCCTGTGACATTTTGAAAAAAAAACTGCCACATTCAAGAATAAAGAATCTTTTATTGTCACCTCATGTTACCGTGGTGACATTTTGGGACATACTCCGGCAAGTTGAAGTGAGAAATGCACTCATGAATGATTATCACTGTGTTTGATACGGGGGAGTGGTGGCCTAGTGGTTAGAGCACAGAGCTTCAGTCCCAGAGGTTCTGCGTTCAACTCCCACAAGCTGCCATTCTGGGTCCCTGAGCAAGATCCTTAACCCCCAGGCGCTGCACAGTGGCAGCCCACTGCTCCCCAAGGGGATGGGTTAAGATGCAGAAGTGAGTTTCTCCATTGTGAGATCATTAAAGTTTAAATATTATTATTATTATTAAGCTCTCTGTATTAAAAATAGACAATGGCTAGTGTGACCTTTTCAGAAAATGATAACATTGAGTAAAAATACTTTGATTTCTCAGTATTTACACAAAAACGGGAATAAACATTTTTAACAGGATCCGTTTGCCTTTTTTTCCTCCCCTGCTAAAATATGAGGAAATATTGATTATTACAGTTAATGCTATCTAGACCAAATATATGCCCTCATTTTGATACATAGATGCATGTGAAATACTTAACTTAGTAGTAGAAGTAGCTTTATTTTAAATCTTCTAGCTTTATCTGCAATCTTCCTTCTCTTCAGGAACTGTATGCCTCCGTGACTCTGAAGGCGAGCAGGGAAGATTGCAATTGACCCCTCCCATCCTGGACACAAATTGTTTCAGACTCTCCCCTCTGGCAGGAGGCTGCGGTCCATCAGGAACAAAGCTTGTTGCCACAAATACAGCTTCTTCCCTTCTGCAGCTAGCCTCATTAACAAGGCCCGGGTCCCTCAACCAGGGGCCGGTTCCTATCTCCAGAAGTCGCTGGGTGAGATGTGAGGTCCACACAGGACAAGTCGCTAGTCCATTTTAGGGCAACACAGAAACACACAAGACGGACAAGCATGCAAACTCTCTTTTCGGACTCTGAGAGGAAGCGGGAATAACTGGAGAGAAACCACACCTGCATGGGGAGAACATTAGAGCTCCATGCAGACAGACCTGAGGCAGCGATTTGAAATGTAGGAAAATCTAGGTTAACACAGACTTAGTAGCAAGTTGATTAATAAACTTCATAGTCCCACAGACAGGAAATCTGTCTCTGTGTTTAACCCATCTCTTAGGGAGGAGTGGGCTGCCACATTGAGTGGAGCCCAGGAAGCAATCTGGGGCTACCAACATGCAAGAACACTGCTCTAACCACTAGGCCACCACTCCTAGCGGGGATAATCCTTCTGAATCACTGGCAACAATACATGTTCTGTCTGAAATGTTCAAACTACTCAGCAAGATTCCATGATTATTTTCCTAAACTGGAAATCTGGTTGTGTTGGAAAGGTCCTCTATGACAAGTGATCCTTGATACAGAAGGACTTACTAAACAGGGGCAGACTGTGATGTCTGGTGTTGCAAAGTGTGCTACAGTGAAGATGTCCAATTCTAGGTCCTAACTCCCAACAGACCAAGAGCCAGTGAACTGTCATCTCAATAGTGCCTAATCTCCCTATGAAGCAGGAGTATTGGATGAAATGTATGTGAGCTTGATAGTGTAGATGTCTGTGTGACTAGACCCAGATCTCTTAGTAAAGGCAAATCAGATTAATTCAAATGTGGGCCTTAGTTTGGGAGCTTTGTTTCTGTTCCCTGTTCTGATGGCATGTTTTCATTAACCCTTATATTATGTTACGGGTCAATTTGACCCATTTCAGTTTTTGTGTTGATCAAAGTGCTGGTTATACTTTTTTTTTCTTAATGAAATTTGGTGACTTTTCCTCATCTGGGGTCATGAACTTGTTTGTAAAATCTGGTCACTTTGATGTGTAGTGGAGTGTCTGTGCAGAGTATGTATACAAAGATGATGTTGCGGGTCATTTTGACCCGGACACTTTAATGTGGGTAAGTAGCCGTTCAGATCCAAAACAAAAACATCTCTTTGATGTACTTTTTTTATTTTGATTGTCTCTGAGACCCAGACCCAGGTGTTTGAAGGGAGGGAACTTTCCCACACTAGTCCATGTCACTCCTCTCATGTCATCTTCACGACACACTCACCAAAAATGAGCTCCCGAAGGATTACAGCTGAGGAGGCATTATCACAAATTTTGAATTGGGATAGTGATGTAGAAGAAGAGGTTTCAGAGACAGAGGATCTTTCAGAATCAGAAGACAATGTTATTGATAATTTGGATGTTGATCCAAATTATCAATTTTCCTACGATGAGGAGGATTCAGAGGACGAGTCTGCCATTGTCCCCCCAACAGATGAAAATATAGGAATGCAGCAATCATCTTCCAGAGAGGTGACATGGACATCTAAAGACGGTAATATAAAATGGTCAACATCACCACACCAGAGTCGAGGCAGACTGTCTTCAGCTAACGTGATAAAAATGACTCCTGGTCCTACAAGATTTGCCATCGCACGAATTGATGAGATTCAGTCAGCATTTCAGCTCCTCATATCCCCACCAATAGAAAGGATTATACTGGAAATGACAAACTTGGAGGGGAGACGTGTGTTTCAAGAGAAATGGAAGCCACTGGATCAGACTGACTTGAATGCTTACATAGGAGTCCTGTTATTAGCTGGAGTGTACAGGTCCAAGGGAGAAGCAACTGCAAGTTTATGGAATGAAGAGAATGGCAGGCCAATCTTTCGTGCAACAATGTCTCTGGAGACTTTCCACATGATATCTCGTGTGATCCGCTTTGACAACCGCGATACAAGAGCTGGTCGACGTGAAAGAGACAAACTAGCTGCAATCAGAGATGTGTGGGATAAATGGGTTGAAATTTTACCTTTGTTGTACAATCCTGGTCCCTATGTTTCTGTTGATGAGCGTCTTGTTCCATTCAGGGGGCGCTGTCCTTTCCGACAGTACATGCCCAACAAGCCTGCCAAGTACGGCATCAAAATATGGGCAGCCTGTGATGCAAAATCCAGCTATGCATGGAATATGCAAGTATATACTGGAAAGCTACCGGGAGGAAAAGCTGAGAAGAATCAGGGGATGCGTGTGGTGCTGGAGATGAGTGAAGGGCTGCAAGGTCATAACATCACTTGTGACAACCTCTTTACATCCTACCGCCTTGGAGAAGAACTTCAGAAAAGAAAGCTGACCATGTTGGGAACAGTAAGAAGAAATAAGCCGGAACTTCCCAGTGAAATTCTGAAGATGGAAGGCAGACCTCAGCATTCCTCAGTCTTTGCTTTCACTGAAAAAGCGACAGTTGTTTCATACTGCCCAAAGAAAAACAAGAATGTTCTTGTTATGAGTACGATGCACGCTGATGCATCTCTGAGCACAAGAGAGGATCTGAAGCCACAAATGATCCTGGATTATAACTCCACCAAAGGAGGAGTTGACAATCTGGACAAAGTCACAGCCACATACAGCTGCCAGCGAAAGACTGCCCGTTGGCCTTTGGTGATTTTTTACAACATTGTGGACGTGTCTGCATACAATGCTTATGTCCTGTGGACTGAAATCAACCAGCAATGGAATGCTGGCAAATTGCATCGACGTCGGCTTTTCCTGGAAGAACTCGGCAAAGCACTTGTGACTCCCAGAATGCAGACTCGAGCCAGGCCAGCTCGATCCCCAGCAGCAGCAGCTATAATTGAAAAGGTCAAGCTCAGGTCACCCAACCAACATCAGGTGGAGACAGGTGAAAAGAAGAGGAAAAGATGCCAGGTCTGTCCCTCCCGAGAGGACAGTAAAACAAGTACTTCTTGTGTGAAATGTATGAATTACATTTGCAGAAAGCACACAGTAACATTGTGCCCATCATGTGGAGAACTTTGAAATTGTTGAACGTTCAAAATCTTAGTACGTTGCGGATGTTAAAGGTAAAGTTTAAAAGAAAAGTTGTGTGTAAAAAGTTAAGAACTTAAACAAAATAGTTCTAAAATAAAGTGTTGGAATTAAAATGTATTGTTTGTCACTTGACTAAATGTTTAAGTAATCTAAAATAAATTGGTTATTGGTTTAACCTGTTTTCCTGACTGTTTTGCATGCACTTACACAGTGCGGGTCAAAATGACCCGCAACATAATCAATGTAATTTTTTTCCAACATAATATAAGGGTTAAACTTAAGCTTCTAGACAAAAAAGACAAAACAGATATCAGATATCACCAAACTAGTTCAGAGTGAAAGGGTATGAATGGTATTGCAGCAGTATTTCTATCCCCTGAACTTTTTAAAATTTTGTCAACATATGACAAACTTCCAAATATTCTATTGGATGTTTTTGTCATAGAGCAACACAAAATGGCACAATAGCAAAAGTTTGGTTTTCAAAAGCATTTTCTCAAGTAAATATTTTTGAAAGCGCAGTGTGCACATGTATTCAGCCCCTCTGAATTGAGACTTGTCAAATCATCTTTTGCTGGAGTGTATGTTTCTACAGAGTGAAAACTTCACCCTTTATTCTTTGCTAAATTCCCAAAAGCTGGATTTATGCCGAGATCACGTCTGTGTTTACTCATTAAGGAATCTAAAGGGCAAACGGATGCTCTTGATTTTGTTCTGCAGTATCAGAGAAAATGCTGTGGAACATAAATGCTTGTCATAGTTTAGATTTTCAATAAAACTGACTATCCCTTTTTCTTCTGCTGTACAGTTAACCACAGCAGTATGTTGGTCTGTCACAGAAAGTCTATATGAAAATAATGTAACAGATGTCAAAAAGTCCAAAAAAAAAGTTTTGCAAAAAAATAAACATGTTTCTGCACTGTGGAACAAAAATAACTGAAACACCTTGTAAATGTCATGCTTTAGATGAACCCGAACACAACCACACACATACTGCTCAGTTTTGAGAGTTTATTGAAGTCGACGAATTGTGGAGGACGAGGAGCAGAGTGTTGACCTGGCTGGAGCAGAAGGCTGTTAATGGCTGGAGCAGGTGGATAGTGATGGCAGGAACTGGCAAGCAGGATGGAGCCGAAGCACAGAGGTAGCAAGACCAGCGGCACGGTGAAGACTTGGAACCAGAACTAGACCAGCGGCACGGCAGAGTGGAGACTTGGAACCAGAACCAAAGCAGGATAAACAGCTCGACTGGGTGAATACTTGCAGGACCGGAGAGAGAGCAGGACCAGAACCACAGCAGGCAGGCGGAGATGACGAGAACTGGGGCTGGACGAGAACATGATGACGTGAGCAGAGGTTAACAGGAGTAAACAGAATAAACCGACAAGGAAGGACTGAATGCAGGGAGCTTAAATAGGGAGGCTGACAGGTGTGCTGAGTGCTGGCTGATTAGTGGCTGACAGGTGTAGATGATTACTAAGGTGGAGAGGAGACTGAGGTGTATGGAGGGTGAAAAGTGCCCTGAAATGTGCATGGTGCAGCAGACAAAGCTGCACCATGACAGTAAAGCCACAGTTAACAACCATGACCTGAACTTTGAGTTATCTTTTTCTGTATAAAACAATTAAACACAACTCCCATATGCTCTCACCCCAGCATTACAAAGGAACAAGATAGGAAAGGATAGGAATCTGACTTTTGGTGAGGGCATTTTAATAATAGATAAAAGAAATAAGTAGCTGCATAACAAAATGTAAACTTTAAAAACTTAAAGTTAAAGATATGATAAACATAAAGATATGATGTGCACATTTTTTGGATTTCATGCCTTCTGATTTTAATACTCCTAATGCATAATAGCATCTATGTAAGGTTTATAATTAAGTTTCTTGATGTTATACAATAAGAAATTATGAAACTGAAACCAAGTGGTGCATCACCACTCTTTAGACTGGAGGAGACTAATTGAAAACATATTGGGCATGCCCCTGTGCAGTGCAACACTGGCGTCTTTCACGGACAGGACAAGCAGGGATTTCAAAGATCTGATTCTTTTAGTCCCATTAATGGATCACACCCGAGTGGTTTCCAAAGCAGAGGCAGGAGGTTTAGAGACCACTTTTATCTGACACACACAATAGCACCACTATGCTGCAGGGAACTGTGAGTTATTATTCACAGGGCATTCTTATGAAGGAGGAATCCCAGCCCATCTTCCAGTCCCTGTTGCCATAGCTTTCCATAAAGATACATTGTCTTGTCTGTGAGTGGAAGAATCAAGTTGAGTTTGGGTGAAGACACGAAGGCACACCTACAGTTTGACAAGAGTGCCACTTGTTGGTAAACTGTGTAACTGCGTGGGGAGACAGTAGGTTTGAGGGGTGAATCTATTTTTATTGGGAGATGTTTTGGCTTGAAAGACTTATTGGAAACTGTGTAACATTTTTATACAGCAGTACAGCAGTCGGTAACAATGGCGGAAATTACCTGTCTTTTTTCTTTTCTTTTCTTTTTTTTTTGGGGGGGGGTGGATAAATATATTAATTCTATGTTGTCAAATGTACAGCTGGAGCCATTTAAGTACAGGATACAGCTTATTGCCATGGTGCCAGTGGTGCGGCGGCCTGTTGCTGCAGTTTCATAGTCGTTTTTAAGTTCTTTAGTCAAACTAGTTCCTTGCAAAATTGCAAGAAAACTAATTTAAATTTAGGGTAGATAAGCTTGCTTTAGTTTTAAGTCTGTTAATTTTTTTCAGTTTTGCTTTATTTGCTTAATTTACCAGAGGTTGAATGTTCCTTGCTTTTATGTCTGATGCTGAGAAGAATCGCGCAGGAGGGGAACCAGACAGCTATTATTGCTCTCTCCCGAGAGGAGCTTTTAGACCTAGCTGGGATTTCCAAGCATGCTGGGATAAGACACAATATTCCATCGGATGTGCTACAAAGGCAAAATTGGGGGATGTGTGTGGGAGTGAAAAGAAACAAGAGACAGAGGAAGAGCACGGAGACTCTTCCGTCAATTCCTATGGGTAATGTTTGTGCCATGCAGATTAAGATGGAGGAGGTTGAAACATTCACCAAGGAGCTAGAAAGTCTTTTAGGAGAGCAGCCTAATGTGGAGACGTGGTTAAATGACTGCAAACTGGACACTAAGACCACCATCAATGGCTTTCTGATGAAACATGCAGATAGGGATATGAATAAAGGAAGGCTCTGGCCCTACTGGTTAACAGCAGATGGTTTAACCCTGATCATGTGACAAAGAACACATTAGCTTCAAAGACAGCATTTTTAGCCGTTAGTGTAAGACCATACTCCTTGCCATGGGAATTCAAGATACTATCACAAGACTACAAGCAATATATCCGCATTTGTTCATTTTCCTTTCTTTAGATCTAAGCCATCCATTCCTCCCCATTACTCTCCCAACCTTTAAGCAGTTTTAGGACGGCCGGAGAGGGAGACAGGGACAGAGTGAAGGCTCTGCAGAGAGAGCTTATGGTGAAGAGTGAGGAAGGGAAAGATACAGGCAGAAGCTGGAACATCAACTGCAGTAGGATGAAGTGAAGTAGGGCTCTTCAGGCATTAAAAAGCATCAAAGGTCTCGTGAGGGAGCATGGACTGTTGCCTGATGGGGACCAGAATCATGTTAATGGGTTGAATGTCTTCTTTAATCTAAATGAGAGCATCTCTACTTCATGTCAGCTCCCTTTGGTGCCTACTTTCCCCACTGTTACGTCCGTTACCCCATGTGTCATGTTGACTCAAACACCCATCTCCAACAGCTTGGTCTCCTTCCTCCTCCCATCCAGCTCAGAACCATTGTCCCGGTCCAGCACCACAACCGCATCACTCTATACCTGTACAGTTCTCCCTCCTCCCCACCTACACATCCATTACACCCAAGGAATGTCACGTGAAGAGAGGACTTCATAGACTGAAGCAGGGAAAAACAGCTGGACCTGATGGCAGTAGCCCCAGACTTTTCAGGACTTGCTTCATTCAGCTGTGTACCATAGCCACATATTTCTTCAACCCGAGCCTGAACCTACAAAAAAGTCCTCACACAATGGAAAACATCTTGCAAAGTTCCTTCTGGTTCCCATTCAAGGCATGGGGGTGGAGGTTGAACCCAGTTACAGGTCCTGGATTTGCAGCTGGATAACAAGCTGTGCTGGTCCAGACAGAGACAGAGTACAGGAAGGGTCAGAGCAGACTGTAAAAAAACCTTCAATGTCAGCAGTCCCCTTTTGCTCATATTTTACCAAACCGTGGTGGCCAGTGCACTGTTTTTTTAGTGTGTTGGGGAGAGGCAGCTTGCTGTTGCAACAAGAACAGACTTAATAAACTAATAACGAGGGCAAGTTTACCGTTGGGGCTGATTTGTAGCAAGTTCAGCATATATGCTAGGGTGAGGATGCTCAAGAAACTGAACTGTGTTCTAAGGAATGATTTACACACTGCTTGACCCAGAAGTGTTTACAGACAATACCTTCAGTCACAGACCGATAACACTTCAATGCAGGGCTGAATTCAGCAGCAAGGCCTTCCTACTATCAGCCATTTGCCTTTGTAATTATTCAAATATCTGATCAAGTTATTCTGCCTTATTTATCAAACAAAATGTTTCAACATTTTGTGCACTTTGGCTGTCTCTTTGCCCGCTGTCACTTGCTCTGCCCGCTCCTTTCTCATCTCTCTGCCGAAGTTTGCTCACACGACAGACTCAATTGAAGTAATGAGGTGAAGCAAATGCGATCTGATTCCTTCTATTGAGAAGTAGAAGTAAATGTGTCACATGTCTGTTGTATTAAGTAGCGCCTTACTGGAGGTCAGCTATTTGTGCTTTATAGACACGACTCTTCTGCCACTCAGATGACATGGCTGCATCTGTTTCTGGGTGTTAGCTGTTCCCATCATTGTTGGTACAATGGTCTAGTCCATTGTACCAACAATGATGGGAACAGCATAAATGCCACCTATGTTTTCCTAGATGTATGGCATTATCGTATTTTTTTTTTGTTTTTTTGCATTCTTATTTGTATACTATTGGGTATATTGTTACAATATATAGGTTCTTGTAATAAATTAGTAGCACTTCGCACTTGACTGATAATGCACCTTGGCTTGTTTTGTGTGTTACTTAAAAACTAAAGAACCACAAAGTGGTTGTGTTCTCCTAGTCTATGCACTTACAGTAGAAACATAGTATCTATCGATCTGTTGTCTTCTGCTTTTTTGAGTGGAACTGAATGAATGTGGTCCCAGTGTAAAGTACCTTGAGTGGTCAGTATGACTAGGAAAGTGGTATTTAAATGCAGCCTGTTAACCTTTTCACAATAAAAGGGAATATAATTGACTCAGTGTTCTTCTATCATACAGAAGCCCAAAGGCCAAGACAGTTGACAGTCATGACTTGAAAAGTGCATTTCAGTTTTTAATCACAAAATGCTATGTATGTATTATGAAAAAAAACAAACAAACAAAAAAACTCAACAAAATGCAATTACAAAGCAATAATATATGCTTCATAGTGCAGAGGTGGTAGATATGTTTGTGCCCATGCCCCAGCTTCCTCATATTCATTGGTATAATTGAGTTCAGGTCTGGATGTGTCTAATTTACATGTGCATCTTCCTTTGCATTTGTTGGCTAATCAGATCTGGATGTGTGTCAGATCACTGACGGATTACCATGTTTGTGTTCGAGGATGTCCATCTGTCAGAGGTTAAGCCGAGTGATGTACTTTAAGCAGACACATGCTGACAGAAGCAGGTTAAACTGAAGGATGTTCCTGCCCTTCAGGGACTTGAAGCAAAACCACAGTGAGACACAGTGAGACATCTATCAAAAGAAACACTTCAAAAGAGGTTCTAGAAAGTGTGAGCATCGGGACTTGTACTGTAAAAAAATTATCAATTGCCTAAAACAGACCATTGCTGCAGCAAGAGTTCTGATGAAAATCAACAAGAGGGATCATATTTCTCCAATTTTAGCTTCCCTTCATTGGCTTCCTGTTAAATCAAGAATAGAATTTAAAATTCTCCTTCTAACGTATAAAGCCCTTAATAATCAAGCTCCATCATATATCAGAGCTCTGATTACCCCGTATGTTCCTAACAGAGCACTTCGCTCTCAGACTGCAGGTCTGCTGGTGGTTCCTAGAGTCTCTAAAAGTAGAATGGGAGGCAGATCCTTTAGCTATCAGGCTCCTAACTCCAAGTTTTGGTCTGTGAGGCAGACACCCTGTCTACTTTTAAGACTAATCTTAAAACTTTCCTTTTTGACAAAGCTTATAGTTAAAGTGGCTCATGTTACTCTGAGCTATCTCTATAGTTATGCTGCTATAGGCTTAGGCTACTGGAGGACATCAGGGCCTATTTTTCTCTCACTCTGCTGATTTCTCCTACTGTTCTCCAATTTGCTCAGCTTGTTGTTATTTCATCTTTTACCTTTTTGTTCTCTGTCATTTTTTTTCCTTCATAGCAGGTACACCTGGTCTGGCGTTCTGTTAACTGTGATATCATCCAGGCATGTTACCATATAATGTTGAAAAGATTCCTGGATCAATGCGTGCTTCTGTGCTTTTTTGTCTCTCTTGTTGTGTCTCTGCTCTGTCTTCTCTAACTCCCAGTCGGCCGAGGCAGATGACCGTTCACACTAAGCCTGGTTCTGCCAGAGGTTTTCCTTCCCGTTAAAGGGGAGCTTTCCTCTCCACTGTCGCTTCATGCTTGCTCAGTATGAGGGATTGCTGCAAAGCCATGTACAATGTCCCTGTGGCTCTACGCTCTTTCAGGAGGAGTGAATATTGCTTGTCAAGACTTGATGCAACCTGCTGGGTTTCCTTAGAGAGGAAACTTTTTGACCAATTTGTGTAATCTGAATGAATTTGACTTTGGAAAGTGCCTTGAGATGACAAGTATCATGAATTGGCGTTATATAAATAAAATTTAATTGAATTGAGTTGAATCCTCACTAAGTTATAGCTCAAAGCAAGTTTTATCATTTTCTTCATTTTCTTATCATTATTGGGGATAAATGAGCATCAGAGTTTTAAAATGAAGAATAATAGTGTTGATTTGTGAAGTTTAGTTGTAGTTCGACAGTGAATATGATTTAAATAGTCTATCAGATTTGCTTTTAAATTTGCTTTAGTTTATCATGCAACAGTATCTCAGAGGCCATCTGTTGGAGTCAAGATGTTGAGAATAGCAGTCAGTGGAGCCAAAATATCCCATGTTTAAATAGGATCCCTGCAAATCCTCAAAGCAAGAAAACACAGAGCGCTGATCATCAGAAGCAGCAGTAAGAGAGCAAACATCTGGGGTGAAGAGAGCTTCGAAGGGATAGGGGTAACTAGTCTAGGGTAAAAACTTGAACTGGACCAACCATTGTGCCCAGCAGTTTATAAAAATTATTTATTACTTTCTACATTGTTGGCGCTGTTGCCTTTTGTTTGCTTGTATTTTTAATATAGTTCCGTCTCCAGCTGTATGGACCTTTAGCTACTTCCCATTAGCTTCAGCATTGTAGATGAAGCAAAAAAAAGGCCAACATAACATAAACGGCAGCATTCACAACTGTCCTCCCTATCCATCATCATCCTTTAGAAGATGTTGGATTTGACGGTGGTCCGGGGGGAACATCAACTCTTTGGATCTCTTTAATAACCCCGTCCGAACTTGTGCTTCTCGAAAACTTTGTCCCTGACTGTTTGGAGACATGGTGTCTGGGGCCTTTTAGAAAAGGTCTGTTTATAATGACATAACTGAATCTTGCCTAGACTAATAATAATAAAAAGAACAGTGAAAGAGTCCAATAGTTTATTGGTGATTGGAACCTCCAATGCAGATACTAACTTTAGTGTTGTTACAAGCTAACAACTAGCTAGTTTCCATCGCTACAAATTGTTGCCATCTTCTCGGCCAGTGTTTCTGTTTTCTCCTGGTTACACAAAAATCACCCAAGCGATGTAAACGTAAGGAACTCCTCTTCATTGCTTTTTTAACCAAGGATTATAGGGAAGCAGAGCCACCCCTTTATTAGCTGGCTGTATCAACATGTCAGGCTAACAGCTAGGCGTGGGCTGGCTACCGGTCTCTAGCTTTACTCAGGTTTCCAAAAACCTACGGTTTCAAAAGGAATCACACAAGCTTCTCTCTAAAGATAATACAACAATGTAGAGAAAAGATCAATGGTCTATATAATAATTTCTAGATATTTGTTTACATTTTAAGAAATATAAAAAATATATATATTATTTGTTATTTATATCCTTCTCAATGATCACAGAATAATTCTTTTTTTCGGAACAAAAATTTTCTTTATGATAAGAGTCCTTAAGGGCGGAGGACCTCCATGCCACCCCCTAATCTTTGGCTCCTGCCACAGATTCTCCATCAGATTCTTGCCAGGAGTCATTAATATTAATTCAAGTTAAAAAAAAAAGATGCCTTTTCAGTCAAAAGATTACTTTAATCCTAAATCCGTCAGGGGTGTGAATAATTTTTGCAAGCAACTCCTTTCTTCTTCCTAATTCACCCCTAGGATTGTCATCCTTGCTGGGTTTCTTTTGCTTTAAAATAACACTGCTTTAAAAGAACACACACACCAAGCACTTAAGCGTTCCAAGCAAATAGATGTGAGGCGTTCTTCACACACTGCCTAATTGCAGTCATGAAGAGAATACCAAAGAATTTGTGCGCTTACTTGGTGCGTGTGTCTCTAGGCGTATACATTTATTGAATTTCTCTAATATAATATAGAAATAGCGTCGCTTCAGCTTCACAGTTAAGTGCATTGCTAGTGTGAAGCGTATTTGATGTTGAACCTTTTATCTTAATGAAGAATAGAAAAGAGGAAGGGGAAAAAACATTTTAGAAATTATTGAATAAAAAACACAAACAACTTTTGATCAATCAGTATGCTTTAAGATTTAAGGAATGGAAATGTTGGACAAACTTCCGATTCACATTTGGTAAAGTGCTTTGTTTAAATGCTGCAGTACAAGGCTGCTTTTAACCGTGGGCTTTACTTTGATTAAATGAATGGTATTAGGGAAAATAACATTAAAGGATTCTTGGAGACACATTTGACTTCTATTCTTCTAATAAAGCTCCCATTTTGTTTTTGGTCATCCATGGGTTAGTTCATTGCTATGGATCTATACGACCAAGTTTGGGATTCTAGGAGTCCAAGTGGTTTAGTTATTAGATTAAAAAAAAAATCTTCCAAACATACTGATAATTAAATTTCCTAAATGTGGCATGACAGAAGGCCTGCAGGGGCATTTTTCCTGGACGTATAAAGTTCCAAGACAAGTTTTCAATGTTCAATAAAAAAAATCAAATAGTCAACTTTAGGTAATGAATCACAGCTGTCTGACCATTAAATATAGTAATTTATTATCAACTATAATAAGATTTTGCATTTAATTTTAATTAGTGAACAATGATTGCTTGGAGAGGATTGATATTTGTTCATTTACAAATGCACATTTTAACTGACACTTCAATGGGGAAAGAAATATTCAATGGGTTAGATTTTGAGTAGGAACATTGATTTTACCCCTAATTTTGGAAGATAGTAAGTAAATTGCATCACAACAAATCACAAAAAGATAGTTTCCTTTGTGTAAGAACGTTTCTTTTATAGTTGGTAAGCTTGACCAGAAACCTATATTTCTGGTCAAGCTTACCATCGCTATGAGAAGATAATTAAATGTCTAATCATTGCTGACAGACGCCCACATTGCAATCCACTTATTGGTGTAAGAATATGAGTGATGCTGGGTGATTGAGACTCATGGTGTGAAGCCATATTGAGTTGTTAGTATGACTTGAAAAGTGTTCTAAGTTCAGTCCATGTGCAGCAATCATGTTCACTGATCAAAAACATACTCTTAAAATAAGTTCTTTATATTCCCATTCTTCCTTTAAGGGTTGTGCATTATGTAATATGAGGCCAACATAAAACAGATTTAATTGGATATATGCTAGTATTATACCAAATGCTGTCTACAAATTGAAAGTTATAAGCATCACTAGGATCATAATTTACACCAACCAACCCTCATTGGTCAGCTTCCTGCTGCTCTTATATGACGCAGAAATGGTTCTGGCTCATTTGTTCCTATCGATCTTTGCTATTGGCGGCTTTAAATGGCTCATAACTATGATTGGTGGTTTTGCAGGTCCCGGTCTGGTCCGTGTTTAAAGCTTTCACTTTATGAGCTATAAAACTTTAAATAGATAATCAATAGAAGGTCGCCCGCTACCAAGGCTAGTGAAAAGTTTTTTTTTTTGAAGTTTAAAATGGCCCTGAGTGAATGTAAATGTGCAGCCACAAAATGCATTTGTGTTCATCAATTTTCCATTCGGAGTGGCGGGGGGTTCGGTAGGCGGCGGACGCACAAGTATTGTTATTATAAGGAGCGGATGACCTCATAAAATCTTCTGTCTGTCTTTCAGGTTGTCATGGTGGGATCGTCGATAAATGAACGGGATCAGATGCTGTTCATCAGCACCGACGAGGGCTCTTCCTTCCAACGGCAGGCAGTCGCCTTCACACCAGAGACAGTCATCTTCCACCCAAAGGAGGAAGACAAACTCTTGGCTTACTGCAAGGACGGCAGGGTGCGTATCGCAGCTCCACAAGGTGGGAGGCGGGGGGGGCAGAATTAGAAAGGATGCGACTCCCTCAGATTTTCACCAAATGTGTCCTGCCTGTGTATATGCACGGGATCAGGCTTATCGCTGCTGATTTGGAATTTCTCTTTCTCTCATCAACATGGCAGCTGAGCATTTGTGGCCTGGCTGTTCTGCTCGCAGCATGGTGAGAACGCCACTAGAACAGTTTGAAGAGACAAGAAATATGAGCAGCGGACAGTCTGGCCCACTGTTAATTTTGTAACATTTGGCCTGATACTGCAAACCGCTTTCTTTGGTAAATGAACTGCAAGTGAGCAGTACACAGTTTTGTTAAATTGTTCATAGAAGTCATTTCCATCCATTAAAAATGGTTAATAGATTGAGAAATAAAGGAGTAAAATTGTCTCTGAATGCCAGAGAGTACATGGTCTGTTATGCAACCCTGTCGTGAGCAACTTCAAAGCCAAGCGCCTCGCTGCGGTGTTCAACATCTCATTAGAGTGAAATTGTCAGTTAAAATGCAAGCGTTAAAACCGGCCATTTAATGGTGACAGACATAGGGCACGGAGGGATCCTCAGGTGCTGCTTAATGAATGTGCACGCACCCTTCCACCGCAGATAATAATGTGGCTTCATGGCTCTAAAAGTCTTCAACTGCGGTTTTAGCTCCATGCTATTTGTAGCTGGGAGGCATCGCTATCTTTCAGTGGCTGCTATGCAGAGCTATATATCTGCTAGATGAGACCCATCCTGGTGAAAGGCTCTGGATTCTTCTAGCATTTCAGCCTCGTGTCACAATGTCAGAGGCTGACACAAGCTGTTTATCATATTCCGTTCTTTGTTAGATAATAGAATTAGCATCATCATTATCTCTGCATTCAGCGTAGATTGAAGTCGAAGTTCAAATCATTGTTGGTTTGCACAAACTTGGTGAATAAAGCTGATTGTGATCATTATTGTCGTCATCATAATTTGTGTTTAATCTTCAAATGTTCAATCATGTTTAAATGTAGATATATTGCTTTGAGGCACGCAAAAAGAGAAATGTAATCTTTATCACAATCATGTATTGTGTAGTAAAAGCGGATGTGCAGTCAGAAACTCTAGACAAAAATGTATAAGAGGGCAATTAGACACTCTCACCTTCTCTTTGAAGTTACCAAAGACATTCTTACCGTCCTTTATTTTTGACTTTTTCAATTCCCCAGTGCCCCAGAAACTCTTACAAGGAAGGATCTTAATGAATATTTTGGACATGAAAAACAAGTATGGTATATCAGCAAAAATACCTCATACCAACTGTCAAGCATGTTGGTGTGGGGCTGATTATTTGGCCATTTTTGTTGCCAAATGACCTGAGGACTTTAAAGTCACTGAGATGGCTATGAACTCATTTGTATTGAGACCATCTAAAACTCCAGAAACCCTCTAAGGAATTTGAGTGGGGACAACTAATATAAATAATATTGGACTTCAGACTTGTTGATACATTTCTGGTTGTCAAAACTTCCCCTCAGAAGCAGCCCTGGGAATATGCTGAACAATCGTCATTAAACCCACCCCTTTATAAATCAGCCACCCAGACTGTGGATTTACCAACACTGTGAAGGGTAGACCCTATTGGTCAGATCTTAGGATGGGAAGCCATATTGGTATAGTTGCAGCTAAACAGGTTTAAGGAGTTCCAGATCGGCCAACAGCTGTGACAGAATTGAAAAGATCCTCTTCACACCTGTGGCAAATGAAATATGTTTTCCAGCATTCTTCTTCATTTAAGGAAAACTAAGCTTACCAGTAGGAGGAGGTTAGTGAAAGGAATCATGAACAAAACCACTGATGTGAAACAGAAGCCACAAATTACCTTTCAGCACTGTCTCATTTATTTATCAGACAATGGGAGCACATTAAATCTCACATTTTGGTTTCCCACAAATGATACACAGACCATTTCACATGACAATGTTTCCCAATGGAAGATGACCTCCCCCATACAGACAGCTTAACCGTGAAAAAAACATGTTGTCATCATTCATACATCACACTTGTTCAGCTCCTCCACCAGTACTCCAAATTTTGAAGAATGTGGATGACAGTCATACAAAGCTGCTTGTTACTTCTTACCGGTGAAATCCTCTATCAGCAATGTTTTCACTCTGAGCTCTGTTTACATTTATGGGTAAATTAAGTTTAAATATTCCAGCAAATGAAAGGCTTCAGTCGGTCAGTAGACAGACTTGGAACATCCAATCTGTTAGCAACTCAACCTTTGCTGGATGAAAGCCGTCAGTTGTCTGAAGCAAAACAATTTGCTCAAAAAGAAGAGAAAGTAATTTTATTTTTTATTTATTTTTTTATCTTTCAAAGCATGTGTCAGAATACAAAAGACTTCTCCTAACAATAACTTTAAATTTTATACTCAGGGCTTTCAGTGACAACTTTTTTTTCCAGAAAGGACCAAAGGACTTTTTTTTAGGTGGTTTTGAGAAAAGGGAAAAAAAGGGGTGTGGTGAATTGAGATGAATCTTGTATGATAGAGGGAGGTCTGTGCTCTGATTTAAATCTGTTTTTCATATATCGAGGATAGGTTTAAAATCAATAGAATTTCATTAAAGGAGCGAGGACTGGTTCAACTAATTTACATATTACTACCAATACCTTGTCTGGACTCGGAGCATAGTTCAAGAAGGTTCAAGGAGACACACACACACACACACACACACACCGGCCTCACCTGTTATGATTAATAATTAATTGAGCTCAATCTTGATTTGGTGAACCGTGAAATTCTGTAGCTTGATTGGGTGATTCCCCCTCCCCCTTCCCCCATTCCATCCCAGACTCTCAATTTAACCTCCATTGTGAGCGATACAGCTGGTAATAAGGTACAGGCTATGGTCATGATTAAAGGTAAATGCACTGACTGTTTGGTTTTTCTCTCTAACCGTGGTCTTGTCTTTGCTTTTGTGTATCTAGCTCTTTGCTTCGACCGATCTGGGCTTCAAGTGGACTTTACTTCAAGAGAGGGTGACCAAGGACAAAATCTTCTGGTCAGTAAAACTTTAATCTCTCAATAAAGGGTGCCCGTAAAATGGATCAACCTATTAAGTTATGGAGGAAAAAAACACCTACTTCATTAAATTTTAGGGGGTTAAGTATCAGGCCATCAAATAAAAATAATTTAGTTCTAAAATGATATCAATCCAACCACAAGTGTATAAAAACACAAAAGAACTGTCATTATCCTTTGAACAAAAACTATAAAATCTACCTCTACATGTTTTATGGATTTAGGAGAGAAAATAGCAGCAGGTTAATGCTGAAGACCAAGGTTTGGTGGCTGGCTACTCTGGAAGTGTACATTTATACAATGTACATTTATACAAGGAAGAATGAAGATTTTTTTCTGCCAGTCAATCAGAAAGGGTTACAAGGCTATTTCTAAATAGTTTGAAGTCCATCATTCTGCATTTTCACAAGAGGAAACCATTTAAGGTAGCTTGAAAATCTTCTCACAACTGCATGTCCGAGATGATTCACCCAAAACTCAAACCCTTCACTACTCAGAGCAACTGTGAGAAAAAGCAAAGAAACAAAGGAACTCAAGAACCCCACTGCAGATTACACGCCTCAGTTAAAATGTTGTATGTTGCGGTACATTAGAGTGCAGTTAGAAAAAAAGCAAGTATTCTGTGTTGGGAAAATGCTTTCTAAAGGGTCTGCCTGGTCTCTCTGCAGACATCTCCACGCAGGCCAGATTTCTGTGACCACATTAAATGGTAACCTTGCCTGCAAGCTAAATTCCGTCGGTATTTGTGCATTCACAAACACACAAGAATTCCTCCCCTGCCTCAACCCTTCGAGACCATACCAAAACTGGTCAGGTCAATCACTTTTTAGTGTTATGGTTTAAGGTGGGACATACAGTTGTGACGAAAACAAGAGCTGCTGAGCCCACAGCCAGACAAAAATTAACATTGTAGCACAGGAGGACAAACCAGATGCGTAGCTGCAGCTATCACATCGGTTTTGTCAGAATCCACGATTGTCACAAGTGTCACTATCCAAAAATGTGTGCGTTGACTAGCTTAACATGTTGTGGTATCTCATAATGCCTGCCACTTATGACATTTTCATTTGATTCTGCGATTGGCTAAAACCAACCTTTGGCAGGCGGGCACTTGGTGTTGCTTCGCCAGACAGCTCGGGAAGTTCAGCTGAATGTCCCTCCCTTCCCTGAACAGATTCGATGGAAGCAGTCCCAGATTAATGATGTGCAGAAGTTAGAAAGCTACGCATTATCAATCTGGCTTGCCAGGTTAACTGAATGACACTACGATCCAAAGGGTGGTGCAGAATACTGCCGTTTGTTATGCTACTTTATGAGATGTTTTTATTAGTGGAATAGTGTGGTTCAATTTAATCAGATATATTATTAACTAGAGTGAATGTTGGTTTGTGAGGCCCATGGTGTTCATACTCACACATGTGGAAAGGTATGTTTAGCTCTTAAAACATCAGGCGAACATTTGTTTGGAGAATTCCATCTAAATACAATAGACTGGTGAACCATTGCCCTTTGCTAAAAAGAGACCAAATTAGAGATGTTTTGGACATGAAAAACAAGCATTGTATATCAGCAAAAACACCTCATACCAACTGTCAAGCATGTTGGTGGGGGGCTCATTATTTGGTTATTTTTGTTGCCAAATGACCTGAGGTTTTTAAAGTCACAGAGATGGCTATAAACACATTTGTATTGAGACCATCTAAAACTCCAGAAACCTTTTGCAGACCTAAAGGAACTGAACCAATGATGTCAGGAAAGAGGGGAACAACATTTATCCACAACAAGAGAAGAGACCCATAAGGTCATAAAGAGAACTATTATTGTTGCTAAAGGTGGTGCTCAACACTATTGGATCATGTACTCTACCCACTAAACCTTTTCATTCTGCTTTTATTTTTGTCTAATAAATGAAGACAATGTTAGGAATTAGACCAGCAGGAAACGCAACATTCGAGTGCGATGTTTATTAGTGAAAAACCAGAAAGTGTGGATACAGGTAGCAAGCAGAGGAGTCAGACAGGATGGCAAAGGCTTGGCCAGGGGACATGTTTGGGGTCTTATATGGCAGAGCAGAGATGGGCAGACAAATCCAGGGGCAAGGCAAGGCCCATTGTCATGGAGCAAGGTCCAGGTCCAGGTCCTGGTCCAGAAAACAAATCCTCAGTACATATGTGACCAGGAGAAGGCAGACACATCCAAGATAAGTGATCAAGGTCTTATATATCTATAGTAATACTACAACTTATATCACTGGCCCCAACCTCTGTGTAGTTTCTATGTTCTTCCTGTGCATGAATGCATTTTCTTGTGGTACTCCAACTTTTGAACATATCTCAAGTTGTACACAAGCCCACCCATAAAAGTGAGGACCTCTGTGCCCAGGGGAATGTGGTAAACCTAACATGGAAACCAAAAGATACATACAAACTTATCTGTGTGGCGGGTGGTGGCTTGAAAACATTAAAATTAGGAGGCCTACACAACTATAACCCTAAATGAACCCAAAACGGAATGTGACTGCTGAAAAAAATCAGTCAGACAAGTCAGACACATTTTATGAGGATAGATGCGATAATGGTTTTTATTTTGTAATATATGTTTACTGTCTCTACACCTTTTTCCTGCAATTTTGATGTGGGTGGCGCCAAAGCGCCCCCTATTGACCAGTCACCACTGGTTGTGACCTTGTAAAAAGGTCCGGCGTTTCCTGAATCCAACTGTTTCTCTGAAATCAACAAAGGGTTTTACCACGTCTTGATCTCCTAATTCTGATTTTGCCTTAACTTCTTACGTACACGACAGTGCCAAAGGTTTTGTGTCATCTGTCTAAATGGTAAAATTCACTCACTTCTATGGCCACAAGTATAGACAATCCAGCACCTGGGCATGCTTCTACACACATTCATGATAGAATGGGTCGCTCTCAGGAACTCAGAGAGCTCCATCCTGGTGGCATACTAGCATATGCTACAAAATAGTCCACAGTTACTTGTTAGTGGCATTATAACAAAGTGGAAGTGATTGGGAATGACAACAACTCAGACAGAAAATGTTTAAACTACACAATGAGATCAGAAGATGCCAAGGTGCGTAATGTGCAGAGATTGGCAACTTTCTGCAGAGTCGATAGCTACACACGTCCAAACCTTAATCTAATTCAGTTCAGCTCAAGAACAGTGCCGAGAGCTTCATGGAATGTGTTTCCATCAACATCAGCAGCGTCAAGGCCTTACATGACCAATTGCACTTGAACGTTTCTTTGGAGAAATCGTGGATATCTAATCCAAAATGAAGCATCTCTTTTTGCAATTAAAGTAAACATCCAACAGGATGACAGCTGACAACACAAGCAGATGTTTGAGGATTAGTAATAAAAGTGAAGCCATAGAAACGCACACTGTAGATTTTGTTACATTTGACAAGCCTTTTCATCCTGCATCTATCCATCTTTCTCCTTTACTTTCCCGAAGGACAAAATCCAATAATTTACAGAGCCATTATTACCCTTCCAGATTTCTCTATTTTTCCTTGTGTATCACCCTTAAATGCTTTAGATAACCAAACTAGTTATCTTATCAAATAAAAGTAACCTGAGCATATTCAAAATCCTTTTTACAAAAGATGATTTCATTGGTGAAGGGGGGGGGGGGTTGCTATTTGGCCCTATTTGAGGGAGTAATTGTTACCTAAACCTAAAACTGTATACAGGGTCTTTTACAGAGATGTGGAGGTCTCGTTTCCAAATCTGCCTTGTTGAATTCATTCAATTCAGCCACATTAGAGGGTTTCCAAGCATGAAGGGCCTGTTTAAGGTAGGAGCACAATGTATTTAAGTCAATACTTTGACTAGGCCACACTAAAACCTACATTGCTTCTTCAATGTTTACCTGTCTTTGTTTTCTGAGCAGCTGCCTCTCCAGAAATTGTCCGTTTTCCTGTAAAGCAGGTTGTTTCTCCACCATTACTTCACACAGTTGCAGCCCACCTGCAATCTAGTTTAAATGACGATAGTGCTGTGCGGTGGTGGTGTGTGAGCAGGACACACTAACAGCCAATCAGAGCCAGACATTCCCCCTGGCTGTGATTGGTGGTTTCTGACTGGGAGCTTTTTTATTTTCACAGATGATCTGTCACATATTTTACAGTCAGGAGGTAGGGGCAGTTTTACAGAATATGTAAAAAAAAAAAAAACATTCATACAAAAGTTACTTACTCGACGTCTATCTGAATTCATGAACGGACTGTCAAAAGGCGCATTTTGCAATGGAGAGAGTAGACACAGAACATGGTCAGCCTGCATTTCTACAGTGTTTTCTTCATGCCTGCCGGCCTTGGTCTGACCACGATCATGTCTCTTGGATTTCTCTGCCTCACCCTTGTCGGACATCTATGCTGCTTTTTGATTTCTGAACCATGACCTGGATTTGCATCATGACTATGAGCCTAGCTCCTAGTTTCTCTGACTCCTGTGTATGACCAGAGCCAGTTCCTTGGAATCCAACCAGGCCTCGACCAGCATGTCGATCACTTCTACAGCGAGTAAGTCAGCTCTCTCCAGAGCTAAGATCTCCAGCTTGCTCATGCAGAGGTTTTCTGCCAGCACCAGGTTTTTGAAGATCCACCTTTTTGAAAGTACAACGCCGTGTCAAGCTGAATTCAGGGTTCCCTATCTGGCCACTTGTAACAGTTTAGTGACTTGTAAGCCTATGTAGGCTGGACACCACAACATGGTGCAGGACAATTAAATTAAATCATAAAGCAAAAACAACAGACTGTTATCAAGACATTTAAAAGTAAGATATTAAAATGGTATTTCAGACTGTTTTAATATAATTATTTTTACCTCTTCACATATAAAAAAAAGTTAGCAGACAAAGTTTCAAAATGCCAAGGTTGCTACTATTCCAGTTCATTTTTAATCTTTTCGAAAATGATGTTGACATATTACATAAGCCTGTTGTATTTTCCATTTAAGAAAAAGCTCCTTTTTATCCTTGACATGAGTAAGGCTCAGAGTGTTAACGTTCTCTGTGGAGCTACAGCAATTACAGCAGTAGGGTGGTTCTTATTTACCCACCGATCTGCAAAATATCCAGCTGCAGGATGAAACGATTATGGGAGTAATTAAAATTAGATAAATGTTATTTCTCAGCAAGTAAATGGGAATCGCATAAAACAAAGGCATATTAGACTCAATACATTTTATTTGTAAAGACCCATTTCATATAAAAGCCAAACTGAATTCATTTGCTTTCAAAAACTACAAAATTAATAGGCCATTTATTTTGACTGAAGTAGCGGTGTGTGTGGTCTGGTCTTTTTCCTCCTTCCATCCAACCTTACATGTCTTACTAATTGCTCATAAAGTGTCTTTATAGGGAAAGTAGCAATGTCTTTTTACTATGCCGGTGAAAGTTTGCTAATGGAACTTCAGAGTTCTAATCAAATATGCTGCTAATTTTACAGCTCGCAAAGGGGCCCATGATGCAAGAGTAAAATTGTATGTAGCTTAGATTTTTTTCAGAAGAAACATGAGGACAAACTTGGAGTTTTGGAAGCTTCCTTCTGCACATTCCTCTTAATCAAAAGCTTTATATATTCACTCAGGCACCACAGAGGCAGTTCACAAGCATGCTTTGATGTTCTACTGTTTATTCACAATTCATCTTATTTCTCATATAATCTGGTGAGTTACACATTATCTTTCTATGTGCCAATTTAAATTACATTAACAACAAAGCAGAGTAATAATTCAATTTTGGGCAGAGCTGCAAAAATAGGCAATATGCATGATTGTTCAAGTAACAACCAGAGAGGCAAAAAACATGTGAAAATGGAAGAGAGCCCAGGAGGCATTTCCCCTTTCTAGGCCTTTCTAGACCAGTTAAATCACAAAACTGGTGAAGATAATCCAAGAAGGGAAGAGCCGAGCCGGGGGGGTGAAAACAGGAAGGGCTGGTGGGACTGTGCCTTAAGAGTTCTGTCAGTGGAACCTGGTAGGGCTTTAATCTGGTGCATCCACTGGTTGGAAAATACTGGATTACAGAGTTAGTGGCCATCACTGCCCAATTTCTCTTTGTATCACATCTGATTCGCTTGCCCATCCCCATTTATTGTATGTCGTCAAATCAAAGTCTTTGAATCTGAGTTCACCCAGCTTCAGGATCTAAAACCGAGTAGATCACTGAAAAACAACTAGCTTTGTTGGCTGTGTACCAACATACAAATCGTGGTCACAAAGAAGACATACCCACACTTACTATAGTAATATATGACAAATGGATGGTACTGAAGCTGCATTCATTTCTGTAAGAATCATAAGATTTAGGGTTGGGTTATGGGCTGCTCCCTCTCCTGGGGTTCTGTTCTCCCTACTGTCTGCTTCGGTGCCCTGGGCGATGTGTCTTTAGCTCCTCACAATCTCTATTGAGCATTTTTTCTTATGGATAAACTTTACATATACAAGCACACTCTCACAAGCACCCACAAGTGCTTGGATCCAGGTGCTTACAGATTGACTCCTATACAGATAAACCCTATAGTTAGCCCATGCTGTCACTAAATACATCTTGTATTAAACAACACTGCATATTTTCAGTGATGTTATCAAAGTTTGTGCTTGTGATGCTTTTTTGCTTGGTTTTGCTGTTCTTTCTACATCTCTTCCTGCACGTGTAGACGCAGACTCAGAGGTTGTTATCTTATCTCTATTCTCTTTTTCCTTCGCTCTGTTTTTTGTCACATTTTCTCCCTTTTAACATTTTGGTTCCTGTTTCTGTCTTCCTCTTTCACCTTTCCCTTTCTGTGTCCTTTGAATTTAAAATAATCCCAAAATAATGTCCAATAAGGTCTTTTGCATACATTTCTACCAGAGCATTAAAGCGAAACCAGTAATGCTCCACCTGTGAAAATTGGCTTCACCTTGGCATTAAGACAGCAATTCTCAGTGCTATACAGCAAAGCAGGACTCATAAAAAGAGGAAAAAAAAGAATTTTAAGGTTACTGATGCTAAAGACAAAGATTCAACAGTTTTAAAGTCTAATCTGAAACCAACATGTTTAACATATTTTATATTAATGTAATTCTTTTGTGTGTCTTTAGGTCTGTATTCGGTGTGGATTTGGATCCTGATCTGGTGCACATGGAAATGCAAGATTCAAGTGGAGGTACCGTAATGTTTCTTCTGTTTATTAATCTGTTGATATATCAATGCTAAGGAAACCAAGGTACCCTACGATGACCAAACATTCAGGTCCTGTCTACACTAACAGGACAAAATAAACCCTTCCACTTGCCCTTGTTTTTGAGAAAACTGTGCATTTGGGTGAGAAAGAGAAAAAATAACTTTTTTAAACTTTCCTTGAAAAGTATTCAGGGATATACCTCAAGGACAACAGTCTGAGAAATTGTGACCTAGCAGTTTACTTCCATCACTGTAGTTTGCTGTGCTACAGACATCAATGCATGCATTCTCAGGTAACGGTTAAGGCTGGCACCCCGAACAAGAGGTGCACCTCTTTTCCTTTTTTAGAAAAGCCTGTAGGCATGCTAATAGGAATGGTGTCATTTACCTCTGGTATGGCATGGGCTTCTCATGGCAAGGATTTTTCTGTTAAGCTGAGAACTCAGAGAATCCAATATTCAAGCTGGGCATGATCCTGCATTTCAAAACATTTATTAAAACAATAGACAAAGCAAAAACCTTGGTGCAGGCAGGCAAGCCAGAGAGGGCTGAGGCTGGAGACAGGTCCGCAAATCGGGTTCAGGTCGTACGTGGTGGAGGCAGGCGGGTCCAAAGGGCTTGGCTAGAGTCGGGGTAATGGATCTGTCCAGAAAACCAGAGAGGCCGGTGGGGAGCGAGAGCGAGGCAAGACGAGATAGGAAGATCCAGAGACGAGAACTTTGTCAAAACAGGCAAAGAACGCTAGAAATATCTACTCACACTCTGGCAGCAGATGTTTGTGGTGACATCATGGCAAACGTAACTTACTTTTCTTAGTAGCTTTAAACTGTTTATCCAAACATGTGTGCACTGTTCAAAATAGTAAAGTGTTTTCTTCATATCTTCACGCTTAGACCAAAAAATGAAAATTTTCCAGATTAGCCAACGTAAAAGGGCTTATCTTACATAAGAGGCAGCATTTTTTTACTCAACCCTCTAAGTAAACTACCTTTCTCGCATAAGTGTGTATGTCTTTGGATATTGTCAGTTCCCAAAGCAAAATAAGATTATTTTAGTAATCATTTGTGTGGTGGATTATTCCGTGCTCCACCCTTCAGTTTAGTTATTGTAATGTGGCAAATAGATAAAGGGGTTATATGTTTGACCTTGGCGGCGAGCTGCTGGTGTTTATAGATATGGGGGATTTAGCTCCATTCTTTAGCTCTCGGGTCATTGCCCTTAAAATGACCAAACCACAACAGCTAATCACATCAGCTGATTACAGCTTTGTGATCTTCTCTCTGAGGACAAACAGAGTGTATATGAGATTGTAAATGTCCACCTGTGTTTATCCATCGTTTTTAAAATAAGCCCACCAATGGCGTACTCCACCTCTCTGTAAATAAACACGAAGCAGATTCGGAGTGAATGACAACGAAGGGCACGGTAAATTTGTTTTCAAATTAATACCGCTTCACCTTTTCTCCTTAAAAACTTTCCTGTTGAAAAAGCACAAACGCTGAACCTCTTGAGGAGAGCGCTGTGAAATCTGCCAGGCCGAACAGGGACCGCCTGTGTGTGCCGAGCGTGAAGAGACGGGGACGTCTGTGCGGGCCGGCTGCCCGGACATGGGAGCTCTTCCTGGTACCAGGCGTCGCCACATGGTAGTCCTTCCTCTTGCTTTTCATTCCCTCTCCTCAAGTGCCTAGATAGATGCAGATTCAAAGCAGGCTGGGGGCAATCAGGCATGCAGGACCGCTCTGTTCAGTCCGCCACTCGTAACATGTGGCACAGCCAAGGTTAAATGGGGAATGACATCAAAGGATGCAGAGTTGAGGGATTCTTTGCGAGATGAGGAACCGTGGCCTTTTTCTCACACCACGCACCACTGTCTGGCAGGAGGGACAGGACTCCAGAGAAACCGAGACGATCGATTGATGGATAAGCCATTTATGCGGCGGGGGGCCTTACATGGAGAATAGTGTGTGTGAATGGTGTGTGTGACGTCGGGGAGATTGATGCGCGGGGAAACACGATTGTCCCATGTTGGTGTGTACATGTACATACGCCGACAGAGACAGAGATACCCACACAAACACGCACATCTCCCCAAAGTGTAGATGTTCAAACAGATAAAAACACTGTTTTCTTTTTCTTTTTTTAAAAAATCATCTAAAATGATGTTTACTTGTCCTATTTTTTTTTTCTTCCTCTTCCAGTTTTTCCCCAGGATAATACCTCAGTTGCTTTGGGGAAACACACATGTGTGCTCATTACTGAATACGAGTGCGCTTGCAGTTATGAAGGGACAGCAAAAAAAGCCCCGCAGAAGTGCTTGAGCCAGTCGCTGGAATTGAACACTTAGCCCACTGTAATAGTTTTTTAATGACTTCCTCGCCATATGCTGCTTTGATTAAATGTCTGGGCTTTTCAATAAATTAGCCACTCCATTTGTTAGAGCGGACACCTCCTGAGTAAAAGACAATGCAGAGAGGGAGGGGGGAAGGTACAGTGCCAGTAAAGAGGGCTGATTTAGTGATGCAATGTGGACTTTATCCACCCCGGAGCTAAAGTCATCCCTCTGATTGTCCTTTCCTTCTGCTTTTATTCTTCTGCAAAACAATGGTGTCACACGATAGAAGATGTCACTATAGGATATGTTCTGTCAATGGAGGAGGTGGGAGACCCAAAAAGAACCTTTTAGAGAAAAGAGTTCTCCATATGGTTGTTTCAAGCAACACGGTCTTTGGTATTCCAACGAAAGCCGCTGTGATACCTACGTTACACCAGCAGGCGGACATAATGTTGACCTCAAATACAACCGTCAATAGCAGAAGATCCTGAGCTGCGCTACAGATATTTCCAAAATAAGTGCAGCTTGTGTTTTCTGTGATATTTTTTACCCTCCCGTTAACTTCTTCGGCTTACTCGATTAGTTGGGGTGGATGCTCAATTAACAACCTATAGAGGTGATACATCAGCCGTATTGTGAGTGCCAAGTTTTTTCCCCAATGAAAGACAAGGTAAGGTTGGCATTCATCTGATTTTGATAAAGTGTTATTATCATGCATTCAATAATATAATAAACAACAAAATTAACTCCTTTTAGTACTAATAATGGTGACAAAGACATTTGGAAGTAAAACTACCGAACAGGTTTTACCTGAATCTCTGTTCAGTGTAAAACTCTTCAGTTCAGATTTCATCAGTTTGAAGCATATCAAGTATTTTTTTTAGTCAGAGAGGATCAGTTGCAGTTGAGACCGATTTAAACACTGTCAGTTAGCGCTGTCGAAACAAGAGGAAGCGTTAAAGCAGATGGCAACTTGAGCGCCATTAGCGGCTATCGCTCGGACACCTATGTTGTTCTTGTAGTCCTTACAAATTTTTCATATCATGTCTGACACTCTGTCACCACTTCTTTTTTTCTCTCCACAGTTCCAAAAATGCTTCCTGATAAATGATTTAAAAGCGGTGAAAGCTTCACTGCTTCTGTAGCTGAGTTGTTTTAAGCCAGATGGTGTTGTAGCTCAAGGGTTTGCAAACTTCTCAGCCTGTGACCCCCAAAATAACTATGCCAGAGACCCCTCTTTTTGTGTGTGGTGGGAAAACTCTTCCCAATGTGTTAAAATGAGGATTGTTGACCATTTTGTAGAGTTTTGCGTTGGTACTGGTTTCACAATTAAGGAAGTACTAAATATTTTTAGCGAATCAGCATCAAATTGTTGTTAGTGTCAACACTTTAAAATTATTATGCAAACAACTGTGTGACTTTATTCTCGGAATATTACAACTTTATTCTCATAATGTTTTTTATTCTAGAACAACTAATATTATAAGTTTATTTTTGTAATTTCCGAAAAATAAAAGTTTGCATTACAGTCATTGCAGATGAAAGAAAATGAATTATTGCCCTCAGAGGAAAAAAACTGGAAAATTTGAGGTTAATTTCACATATTAATCTCAAACTTGTTTTCTGGTGTTGAAAAGTAAATTTTCTAGAAAAAATATTTCTCCATAAATAAAGGCAAAAGTTTGCTATATCAAAACAAGTATATCTCTAACATTGTAAAGTCCGAAATTTTGGATCATCATTTGAAACATCAACCCCGACATTGTGTGTCGTGACCCCCCGGGGGGTCCTGACCCCCACTTTGAGAACCGTTGCTGTAGCTGACTCTTTGACCAGCACAGGCAAAAACTCAGTACCTACTTCCTTTTTTACTTAAAAATGAACAGGGCACCCATGTTCACATCAGCTTAGGTGTCTTCCCCACTCCAAATAACATGATGACATCCACTGAACGACACTTCGTGGGACAGAGGTCACTTTGACAAGGAACATTGTGTCATTTTATCATCCAAAGATTCAGTGGTGTGAGATCTGATTCAAACCCACACGTTTAACAGTATCAGCCAGGGAGAAGCGAGTCCCTCTGTGGGGTAGTGGAATAAGTCTATGAATTGAATTCAGGGGATGAAAGTTTGAATCCCAGGAAGGGCATCTGGTGTAAAAACTTTGTCAGTCTGTGAAAGTTGCACCAACTTACTGTGGTGACCCCCGAATAAGGGGGCAGCTGAGATGACTCTGATGAGTCTGATGTGGAAAAACGCATTTCAAATGCTCCACTGATATGAGGAAGAGGGACAGGCATCAGCAATGCTCGCAAAAATACTTCTGAAAGGAGTTTTTGTTAAATCTAAACTTTGAAAAGTAATTTAAACAAGCAGCTTTTATTGCTTTCTGTGTCCATGTTGAAGGGTAGCAAAAGCTGCACAATACCTGTCAATTCTGGTCAATCTGCCACTGTTAGGTTAATCTGAGCCAACAAGTGAGGTAGTGACAGCGGTGAAGTGGTCAACCGTAAAAAGGGTTAGCCACCTCCTCAGCTGCAGGGTAAGCAGAGTGTGCAACACACTCATGAGATTTAGGACAACACGTGTTAATCAAATAATGCCTTTAGATGATTTATTCAGTTCTGATGACCTGAACCACTTAAAAATACAAAAAGAGAAAGAGTGTTTTTTATGAACATTGCAGTTTTATGATTTAATTTGTAATGCGACTAAGAATAGGGCACATTTGAGGCACATTTGAGGCACATTTAATGCGTAGCACTCTTCATAGACAAAGCCAAACTCAACTCCATTAGTGGTTCCGCAACCTTTGAGTCCTTCGTTAAAACTCACATCTGAGTTACAAATAACCTGAGGCAGCCGAAAGAAGGGTTCATCAACCCTGAGCAAATTATATCTGCCAATAAAGTATGACATTACGAAACATTTACAATAATTTACACATAAATTAAACCTGAGATCAGCAAACTCAAACATGCTGACAACATAAAGTTACAAAATTAAAAAAAAAGAACATTACTGAACTTGTTAAAACCTT
The DNA here is from genome assembly GCF_011125445.2 of Fundulus heteroclitus. NCBI lineage: Eukaryota > Metazoa > Chordata > Actinopteri > Cyprinodontiformes > Fundulidae > Fundulus > Fundulus heteroclitus. Next base: position 9,999,404 of record NC_046374.1, read on the forward strand.
AGCATCTAGTGCTGTGTATTTTGGCTGAAAATGGAGAACTGCCAATGGAAATGTTCGTGTGAACTCCAAACCTCACGGGTGTTGGTGCGTGCAGAAATGAGACTATATGTTGTTTTTTTTCTCTCTGTTGCCTGTTGTCCCCTCTCCTAGGAGAACTATGTCTTTATAATGCTGATGCAGCTGCTGGTGGAAATTCCACAGTGGGTGAGCTCTGCAACAGGTGCTAACCTCGCTGTGTCTGCCTGTGAGGATTATCACCCCCGGCCATTTGGATGCTGAGGCAGCTCTATTTCCATGGAGAAGCTGTCGGATCTCATGATGTTTGGAGATATAGATGTCTCAATTCCATTTTCTTTTCTAACCCTAACCATCCTTATTTTCCTTTATGCCGTTTTGCAGCCTCCGGCTTTTTGTGTGGCAGGTTTACAGCGAAAACTGATGTTTCATTGCTCATGTTGGTTTGGTGACGTGGTTTAAAAAAAAAAAAAACGATTCCTTCATCTTTGGTTTGCTAATTTAACATCACTTAAACGGCTGCTAGTGGTCAGTCCTGCGTTTCTTCCGTGTTTTAAAGAAAGCAGAGGATACATATGCAGAGCAGACGTAAGAAGCACAAGTGGTGATGTCTTTACAAATGTACTGATGTTGTGTGAACCTAAAAGCAAATAGTGTTTATTATTTTTCTTCAAAACTGTAACCAGCTTTTCCTTCCTGTTCCCCCGTGTCTCTGCAGGCTACCTCTACGTTACCTGTCTCATCCAGAACTGTTCAGACAAAATGGTGACCGCCCAGTTTCTTGGTAAAATCGATCACAATTCGCTGTTGGTGCAAGATGACTACATATTTGTCAAGGTATTTATCACTACTGAAGCATGGGTTCAAAACACGTGTGGTAAAATATAACAAGTCAGTTTTAAAGGTAAGAACTACAGGACATATTAAACAAGGAAGAGAGCCTGCTCACCGAGTGAAGTGATTAACAGACCCGGCTGGTTCTCCGGCTAGGAGCTCAACACGGTTCACTTGGCTCTGATTTCATTCTTTTATCCAAGTGTTTCAAAAGCAAATGGATCGCAGCGTAAAAGAACACTTGTTGCAAGTCTACAGCCCTTTAACTTCTTCACTGCCATTCTTTCAGTTTCTGTTGCGGGTTCTCTAAATATTCGACCCTGCATTCTCTTTATAGTGATTTTTGATCAACGCAAAGAACAAGAACCAAGAATCTTCATTGTCATTATGCAGCCCTGTTGAAATTTGGGGGAGACATCGGCTCTGAACGCACACATAACACAGAGACACAAAACAAAAACACCCACGGAAAAGCGAAGAACGACCCTTTCTATAGAAGACACTAAGAAAAAAAAAAGCTAAATTTAAGGTTGAGCTGTACAACAAAAGAGAGAGACTTATCACAGGGGTGAACATATGGTGTAATTATTAATATATAGTATGGCGTATTCAGATAATAATGAGATTTTCAAGTTAAAAAGACAAGAAGAATCAGTGTGGTTGAACCATGTGCATATCTGATTTGTTTTAGCTCTATCTCACAGTGTAGCTTATGATGTTAAAATAATATGATAAAGCAATGATACCAAAATATTTTCTACGTACCAGCAAAGACAACCCAGACTTTCAGAGCCACAAAATTAAATGATTAGACATTTTCTCTGCTTACATCGTGGCTGTTTTTGATTTTCTATTATGCGATTACAGACATTTTTATTTTCAGGACAGGAAGGACTGAGATAATTGTTAATGGTGCCATTTTTGAAGGAGCTCTGCGCTAACGCTGGACATAACACGCAAAATCTCCTTTTTTCACCCATAAATACATTTTGCTGTGTATTTGTGTCTGTAGGAATGCAGAAAATCTGAATGTAGTCTCTCCAGGTGCAGCGTAAATATATTTCTTTTCTGTTTGGATCATATTTTTCATATTTTAGTTTTCTGCATTCTCTATTATATGTCTTAAAAAATAATCTCACAGTTTTTGCTGTGGAGCTGCTCAACAAGGTCGGGGACGTCTGGTTTACAAATTTCACAAATCCAATGTTTTTATTTTTCCTGCTGAGATGTTGTAGTCCAAGCTGAAGGATGATGAAACATTAAGTGTATAAATGAAAATGTTTGGTCACTGGGTTTATTATTCAACAGGATTTATCAAACTGTCCCCCAGCATACTACAAAAATCACAGGGTGGAGAGGAATGCTTTGCCACCTGGAGGGGTGTGAAGTGCCTTACATTTAAAGAGACAGCACCAAAATGAGTTACTCTCAGAAGGACCTCAGAACAGGGGTAAAAGAGGGGCTGCTGGTAGGCCTGTCACAATAACAAATGTTGCTGGATGATACATTTTTCCAAGAACTATTGCAATAAAGCATACTATTGTCATTTGGAGACCTTTTTCAATAATGTGATAATGGCATAATAACACAAGTATATCCTCTCGACCTACCGGCTCAGACCACTGAGCTATATAATACACTGGAGTGCTGATTTTGCCGAAAAACTGAAGTCACTGGCCGCCATCTTGCTACTCCCTACTCTCACAGAATCCCATAGGATTTGGTTGCAACAACAAGCAGTTTTCTGGCTAAGTGAAAACGTTTCACAGGTAATTCTACAGTCAGTGGATGTACTAACACTATCAACTACTAGGAAATTAGGTGCTGAAATATTTTACATGTTATTTATATTAAATATATATATATATATGTATATATAAGTATGTGTATATGTATATATGTATATATATGTATACACATATGTAAATATATGTTTTTGTATATTGTTATTTATATATTTATAAATGTTAAACATATATATTTAAATGAATAAAATGCAAAATATTTCAGCACATGACTTTTCTCAGTACTTATTTTTAGAACATAACATAAAACTATATGGCATTTGACATTTTAAAAGTCTTAAACCCCCCCCCCTTAACATGAGAAAATCCTCGTTATTCGATGCTGTAGTGCACATATTCCCTAGTTACTGGGGGGAAATAGGGAGTACCAATATGGCGGCTGGTGGCTTCAAAGCGACTCGTTCAAACAGACGGTGATTAGCACTCCAGTGTATAATATAGCTCAGTGGCTCAGACAAACTAAGCGGATGGGGTTGTTTGGTTTAAATCCAAAAAAACTCCCACCCTGCAGCGGTCAAGGCTCTCATGCTAAACTCTGAGCCTGTGCCTACCTGACACAAACTGGGTTTTCCCTACCGTATTATAACCCGGGCTCGCTGCCAGGCTACTCACCGCTCCGCCAGGCTAAGCGTTGTTTGTTTATTTTAAATGCCTCATTTTTTAGAGCAGCATAAATTGGTCAGTACAATTCCCGTCTGGAAGAAAAACTCCCAGTCAACTAACCTAACGAGCTAGCTGTTATTAGCTTGATGCACACCACAGCAGCTGAGGGCTGCACCCCTCCTTCGAGCTGCTGCATCCTGCAACACTCCTCGCGCTTCCTATAGACCCCTTGCAACCACGTGACTCCGTTACCCAGAACCCCTTGCGTGGCGGCCATATTGGTTGGCGCGCCATTTGACAAAATGACGAGTTCTCCAGGTATTTTTCTTCTTTAGATAACGTATCACAACATCGTTTTAAGAGTAGGTTGATGGTTGATGGTATCAGATTGCCAGATCCACACAGCAAAAGCCTGAAGGGACGGAGCGAGTCTGTGAAATGCTGGCCAAGGGTTTCGTACTGCGACACAGCTGCTTTATAAACACAGCTGCTGTAGCGATCGCTACACGGGCCGCTTCTCCGGCCCGTGTAGCGATCGCCACCTTCCCTCCGCCACTATTTAAGTAGAACAATGACTAGAGCAGAATTAAGTTGTACTTACCGGAGATGAAGTGTAGACTGCAAATTCTGTCGTAGTATGATGGCTCCCCCAGCAGGGAGTGTCTGCCTGCATCCTTTTCATTGAAAATATCCATTTCTTTCTTCGTCCTTTCTCCTTCGGTAAACGACAGAAACGTACATCCAACGATTTGGAATGCCTCTCTGTGCAACCGGGAGCACAACAAGTCGTAGGCATTGTTTAGATTCCAAAAATAAACTAACTAAAAGTACGCTCTAATTCACCCGTTTTGTCATGTAGTAGACAGGCTGTCAGGCTAGCGTGCCCACCAAGATGGAGGCGCGCACCCCCGATCACGTGACTGTGACGTCAGATGCAAGGGGTCTATTCCCCGTTTCACGGGAACGTCCCACAACCCACCAGACAGCCAGGATTCCCCCATTTTCTGTGGGAAACCCTGGCAAGACTGAACCCCTCCTACACTGAGGAAATGAAAAGGGAGGGGTGAGCAGACACCGATGCACCGAACTGAAACCTTTTTGTTATCCCGACAAGCATGCATACGCAAATTATCCTGCTTATTTTAATTAATCATGTGATTGAAATGTATCGTGCAATTAATTGATTTAATGATTATGGTGACAGGCCTAGTTGTGGGGCAACAGTAACGAGGAAATCAGACCAAAGCATTCCAGTTCTATTTTATATAGACCACAACTGAACAATTTCAATGGGAATAGGAAGGCCTTTAAAAAGCAGGACTTGAATACTATTTAAACAGTTGTGAAATTGTTTATGATTCATTCATTGATGTTTTTCATTTATCAACCGTGTGTGCAACTGTGGCAGATCTTTAGTGGTTTTCTGTATCCGTTTTGTGGACATTGCTTTGATATCGGAGGTTTATTAAAGTTCCTTGAACTTTTGAGTAATGTCCTAACAAGAATGATATGAACAAAGAGCAAGATGTGAAATGAGATATAGATAATGTACATTTTTATCATTAGACTGGGCTACAGGTTAAATTTTAACTAGTGCTGAACTGAAAATGAAAAACTAAATTTGCTTATACGAGTTGCACAATGCCAAGGCTTAGGTTACATGGTCATGAACCCAAAGCATTAATGATTTTTTTTTTTGTTTTATTTTGTTTTGATTTTTATTTTCTTTCTTATTGCAGCTCTGTACAGCCTTTTCTCTGCTCATTCTGGTCTTTAATTTTTTATGTCATGTGTAGCATTTAGCAGAATAATTTTGCCATATGTCTGGATCTCTTTAATGGAGGTTGAAAGTAAAAAAAAAAAAAAAAAAAAAAAAAAATGATGAACATGATTTAAATCACAAGAAATTCACATACTGCAAAATGTAGAAGACAATAGCTTTTGAACAGAAAGGTACATGGATATTTTGCAAATGCTTTCACTTTCCATTTACTGAGCCTTGTTTTTCATTTCCCGGACTGAGACTGCACTGAAACTGCAGTGCAAGGCAGATAATAACGTCTCCCAATCCTTTCTGCAGTACCCGTGTTAATTTTACTAATGAGTTCATGTGAGCAAAGCATTCCTTTAACGTCATTAAATAACATCTTTAAAAAGTGGCCCTCAAACCTCCATCTCCGCTGTTATCATCCATTATTTGTGTTGCATCAGACAAGGTCTGTATTTATTTGTAACTGTAAGTTAAGCCTTTAACCGGCTGACAGTTTTGCAGATAAACTCTTCTTGGCCAGATAACACACACACACACACACACTGCAGTTTGAATAAAATGGAAACAAATTGCCATTCTGGGATTGTGTGCGGAATTAATTCTATCTATAATAAACTTGCTATGCAGTACAGTATAGTAAACTATGCAAATGCCAATAACTGAATCCCATTTGCATGTGATAACAGGAGAATATACATGAGGAACAGCGAGGCAGAGTCCTTCTAATGAGACGGAATAGTCCTATAGTGTTGTGCTATACTGTATGCGTCTCCATCTCTGTCTATCGGTTTGTGTGCGGATGAATACATTCAAATGTGTGCATGCGGCATCGTTTTTTTTGTTATTGCTTGTTAGAGTCAACGAAATACCATGAAGGAGCAACAGACGAAATATCTATTCCTCAGCCATTTACCCAGTTCTCCCAGTGTTATTAACTCGCTATTACCAGATCCATGGACATTGTCAATGAGCTCCATTATTCCACACATCACTGAGCCGCTGAAGAACAAGTGATCAAATCTACTCATAGATTTGATTTGATTTAACTCTCATAAAGCAAAAGAATGATGATGAACAATAATTGTGAAAATTTAGACAGAACATTTTAATGAAAGCATTGAAAAAACAATATTTTAGTAGGTGCTCTAGATCCTTTGCAACTTCATTTTGAATACTATTACAGAGCTTAGCAGCTTCTCTTGGTCCTGAAAAAAAAAGAACATTATGAAAGTGTGAGATTATATCATTTTCATTTTCCTTAACAAATCCAACCACTGCTTTACTGTAATGGCTTACCATCATTTTTTTTATCACAAACTCAAGTATTCCAAGACAAAATACTATTAACCTCTTTTTGAAAAGCTGTGTTACAAGGCACACTTGCTCAGATGGAGACAGGTGTTAATGTAGAGCAGAAATATGCAGTGTCAAAGCTGAGAATCAAGAATAGTTACACTTCATCATTCCACTTTTCCAGCTGCTCCTCCGAAGTTATGCCTTTCAGAAAACCTAGTTAATATATCTATTCTTCAGCAGATTTTGGTTTTAAGAATTCTATTATCACACCATTTTTTAGATAGCTCTTAAGCATTTAAAAACATTCCTACGCTTGTCTTTTCAATCTAAAGTCATAGTTCTTATTGCTTCTCAGAAGTGAAATGACAAAGACTCAGATATATTCAAACAAGAGAAAAAAAAACATAAGAAATCCCCTTTTAGATGCTTTAAAATGCACTAAATTATCCATCAGATTTGGAAAGGATTTTAAAGGCTTTACTTTTAGCAAAAAAAAAAAAAGCTGACAAGTGGTTTGCAAAAAGTGCAACAGTATGTGAATTTATCATGTTAGATTTCAGATGCTCAGCTTGAGAATAATGTCAATCTCAGGTACTTTCGCTTTTAAGAAGCTTTCTTTTATACATTGGTTTACTCAGGTTCAGCAGGAGGGCAGCATGATTCATGTTTTTATCCATGTGTTACATGAAGGCCAAAGTCTCTCCAGGGTGAGGGAGTTCCTTTAGATTTACGTCACTGCAGAATTCATCTAAGTCACCAATGAAAAATAGCACATCCTGCATCTTCGCCTGTTCAACCAGCGAGATGCATGAGGAAGGATGCTGATCACCTTTGTTTTTCTCTCAGAACATTATTCAAAAGTAATTCATCTATGAATTACTTTTGTAATTCATAGATGAATCTGTTTTTTGTGTACCCTGTCCAGATTATATTACATTTAATCTGTCAATAAATTGCTATCTACTCTGTTGTTAACTACCTAAGAAATGCCTCCACAGCATGTATTGAGTATAAAGTACTGAATAGTCTTTTAAGGTTTAGTAGCAAAAGGAGGTAAATTAACAAAAATCCTTTCTTATCTGTAATTTAATATTGTTTTTTATATATAAAATATAAAACATTGTCATGAACTGATGGTTCTCTCTGTTTTCCTCTCAATAGGTCACCACAGGTAATCGCACCAAGCACTATGTTTCCTATCGACGTAATGAGTTTGTCCAGATGAGGTTTCCCAAGTATGCCTTGCCAAAGGTAAAGATCAACATATGTAAAATAACCCGTAGCCCTTTGTGTCAGTCCACAAATTGCCTTTGTTACCTCTGGTGTTCCTCAGGGTTGACTGTTCGTTACATTTCTATTTAGGTTTTATTGTTAACACAAAACATTTGCAAATGCACTGATTATACTGGAATCATACTAAACATCTGCACAAAGTCAACTTATTTTCCTCATTCAGATTTAAGTTACTGTTTTCTTTTCGTCTCCCTGGGGGGGTCATTGGAATAAGGTGTTATGCAGTATTTATTGGGTCAGAAACAATTCTCACAAAATATAAGCACCTCAAGTCTAAATCAGATGTATCTGCCCTTTGACAGTTTGTCTCCGTGTCACTGTTGCGAATACCAGTGTCTGTTTCTGTGTCTAAAAACCCACGTCTGATCTCCAGCTGGCAAGTTCCTACTGCTGTTTATGTGTTTGTTCCCATGGAGAATCATGTATCCACATAAAAATATTAATGACTACGCGGATTGCATCTAACTTTACATAAAATAATGTACACTGCAGCGATGGTGTTTTTTCTCCTCCTTCTCCCTATTGAACTAAAGAAGTTCTTTCCTTGCTGTGACACGTTCATTAGGTGTGAGCAAAGCGCTGCCATAAGAGTCAGGACGCATGTTTTTTCTGTGTACCTTTCAAACTGCGGTCTGAAGCTGATTGTTAATATTAGTCGGTTTAAATGCAAATTTTCAGACATGTGTAACATTTGTTATCATTGTGTAATTTTTTATCATGTAAATGGAGCAAGAAAATATAATATTGGCCTCAAAAATTGGCCCCCCAAAAATTGGCAGCACTTATCTGTTAGTGCTGCCAATTAGACTGTTCGGAATAATCATAATCGGTATGGGCATGGCCTTAAAAAACAAGTGTTGGTCGAACTCTAATGTGTGGATTAATTGTGTTGTTACAGACACCTGGTGTGTAATTCATGTCAACAGCTAATTATTGATACATATATTTTGATCTGAAATCTGTATATTCCATACTTATTTTCCCTGTAGTATGTAAGGGCGCTCCCTGTTGTCCTCATAGATCTGGGGTAACTGGCACATGGTCTAAAACTGGATAATTATTCTTTGTTAAGGATTGTGCTGGAGAGGCTGGGAGGGAAATATCTACACCCTCTTCTCCAAGGTTCCAATCCTGTATGTTGAAATCAATCCCAATCAATCTCACCACCGCCTTGCTCTGACTCGTTGGTGTCAAGCATCAGTGTGGCGCTTGCCCGAAAAAACAAATCTTGGCACCGACACGGAAAACGATACACAGCATAAAATATTCAGACTTGTGCATCGATCCACTTGTGTGTCGTGCCCCCGACACGGGCAAAGACGATGAATGCGTTTGTCTTGAGCGCAAGATCGGAGAGGAACATCTGCTGTCAGCCACGGCGGCACAGGGGGGGCTGTTTCGATGCAACACCAGCCAGAGTGCTATTGACCTACGCTGATGACGTGCAGAGCCTGGGGAGATGTTTATGTGTATTTTTAAACCTTGAAATAAGAAAAGAGGGCCTTTAGGATCATCACTGCACTTGACAGCCTGTCAGACGAGACTCCGTGGAGTTGGTTGTTGGCACACACACACACACACCGTCCTGAAAACGTATAGAGTTGCTGTTGTTTGACTCCAGCCCCCCTGCTTAGACCGCTGTAACGTCTCTGTGGTTTGGCTACTGTTTCTGCAGCACTCAGGGATCCTTAAAGAAGAAGAGAGGGATTGAATTGCACACAATACTTTTCTGTCTTCATGCACCTACGCAGAAAAAAAAACCCCGATTATATTTAAGTGTGATAGGGAAGCAATGGATATATCACTTTATGCTTGAGCATGTGCATATGTATGTGCGTGTTTGGTTAAAACACGCCCTGGTTGCTCTCTGCGCCTTGTCTCGACTCTCTCTGCATGTGTCCTCTTACTTGGTTGAGCAGATAGGTCACAGTTTGCAGAGCTTTTAGGCGGAGCGACATGGGGTAAGGTGTTGGCAGTGACACAGGGGCCCGAGGAGAGACATTGAAGGAAAGAGATTAGGAGAATGTGTGTGTGTGCATCTCTGTGGGGAGACTGTTTTTTTTTTTTTTTTTTAGTTTTTCTGCTGTGAATAATTGAAAAGCTTGGGGAATGAAAAAAAAATGCAGAGGCCATCAGAGAAAGCTGTTTGGCTCTTTCCTGTGAGACCTGACCCGGGGTATGGATTAGCTGCACGCACGAACCAACATACATGCATAGGCACATGCACCGAGTTTGCTGGGCTGTGAAATCACAGGTAATAATTGCCCCTTTTCTGCTTGGTTTCCATCCTCTTTTTCTGCTGTCCAATCCAGGGTGTAATCTGCTTTTCAGTTTTTTTTTTCCTTCCTGGTTTGTTTATCCAAGAGCGATCAGAAATCTGTATGGTAAATGTCCAGCAGACCTGGGACAATAAAAAACAGGTTCAACATGTTTATAGTTGCAGTTAGAAGTTTTGTTACACTGAGCAAGGGCATGAAGGTCATTGTGAGCTTGGGTTTATTATCATCAGTATCGATGGGGTTTCTTCAAGGTTTCTGGGCAACGCAAATGGTAATTGATTGTTAACAAATGCACACGTTTGAATTGAAAAGATGGTCGAAACAACCTGGACTTTTGTGAAAAAAGTAATAACAAGCATTTATGGTAGCTGACAATGAGTTCTTGTCTCAAGCTTCATTGTTGAAGAATCTTTATCAACCATATTTCTGTGATTTGAAGCATGGTTAAGGTCATGACATGGCAGTTCAATTCTGGACCACTCATAAACTTTACATCACAAACAGTTTTTTGGACTTTCTCCTTCAAGATTTCCTGCAACAGAACAGAATTCAGGGTTCTCCCAATTAAAGTTGTCCATGTCCTTAAGCAGCAAAGTAGCCCCACATCATCAAAATATTAAAACCATCTTTGACTTTTAGTGTGAAGTCTTCTTTTGAAATCTTGTGTTCATTTTTACATTAAATGCAGTGGGACACTACTTCCAGAAAGATCTGCTTCTGTCTAGTCCGCCAAAAGAATATATTTACAGACGTCTATAGGATCTTCTAGATCAGAGGTGTCAAACTAATTTCTATATGGGGCCACTTTGGCATCATGAAGTCATTAAAAGGGCTGCTTGCATGTGTAGAGACGATACTTTTCATTTCATAATTTCATTCCAGTTCACACAGTAGTATAAAAAATGCACAGTAAGTAGCACTCTTAGGCCCAGTTTATACAGTTTATCTGCAAAAAAAAGTTGATATTAGGGTAAGCTACACTTACAGGAGGCACAGTTTTAGCCACTTTATACACTATATAAGGATATATGCCTTTTTTTTTGGCTCTCGAGGGCCGGATAATTTACCTTGAAGGGCCAGATTTGGCCTGCGGGCCTTGAATTTGACACCTGTGTTCTAGATGATCTTTGCCGAGTGTTAGACGGGGATTTGTGTCTTTTGATCTACAGATGTTTTAGCTCCACCATGGGTGGTGTTTTTGCTCAGTCTCTTTCTTATTGTTAAATCAGGAACACTGACCTTAACTGGGGCAACTTAATTAGGTTGTTTTTCTTCTATAGTTATTCCAGGTTATCAACGTTTAACACCAGTTATATGGTTATTCACCTAGGAAGGTTTGCCTTTGGGCCTTTTAATATTCAGTTGGGTTTATTTTGTTTGTATAGTACTAATCCAGATACAAGAAGTCGAAGGCACGCCACAACATAACGGGGTTTAAATAAAATCTAGTATATTCCATAAATTTCATGGAAATGATTTCAATTGCATTTTCATCAAAGCAAACTGTACTATTATTTTAATAAAGAGTTTTTAATATATATAGTAAACTAAAAGACCCAAAGCTGCCTGAGAAAGTGCACTTGTCCAACAGCAAAAGACAGCATAGCAATCGTGTCATACATAAACCGACCTATGTCACAGTATTATTAACCTGTAATTAGCCCTGACAATCTACTAATATTGATTTTATTCATTGGTTGCAAGGGTGTTCTTGAGACAAAGAAGAAAATGGCAAGCTTATCCAGTCAGACGCAACAGTTTTAAATGCCGTCCACACAAACAAGGACACAAACAGAAACTGCATTTAAGACCCTGAGTGATTTTCATTCTGAGTGTTACATTGGAAAAGCTGTTTTTAATTAGGGATTCTGATTAATGAGGTTTTGGAACACACATAATATGAGTGCAGTGAGAAAAAAACTGTAATAGGTCAGTGATTTTTGATTAAAAAAAATAAACAAGCAAAAACAGGGGGACTTTTTCAGGCTAAGCTTTTTAAACTAAGATGCTTTTCAGTAAAAATGTCAAACAGAATATCGTTTTGAGGAAGAAAGCAGAATGAGTATATTCTAAATTTCAGCTGTGACAATTGACTGGCTTGAAGCTAGTGATGTCTGCCTTTGCATCGAAAAATCTTTCCAGCGCGAGTTGTTATGAATATACACCCTAGTAAGCAGTGATCCAACGTTGTTGTGAAACTGGGAGGCCAGAACTAAACACAAAGGTACCTTCTAAGACAGTGGTTCTCAACCGGTGGGGCGCGCCCCCCCGGGGGGGCGCCGACACTCTCCCGGGGGGGCGCGAGTAGGCTACAGGATGGGAGTGGAAAAAAACTGGAAAAAAAAAAATTGCACTTTTTTTTTTATCACTAAACTACTTTCATAAAAAGTTAAAGTTTTGTATATACATAACTCCTGAATAAAAATTAAAATGTGTTTGGACTGATTTAAAAAAAAAAGTTTTGAACAAATTTGATTGTTTTGTCGATAGTGAGCGCAAATGCAGGTGATAAGCGGTTTTCATCCGGGTTTTTCGCGCATGCGCGCCGGACTGGAAGGAAGCTGACGAGTTCTCGGCATATTTTTCTTCTTTAGATAACGTATCACAAGATCGTTTTAAGAGTAAGTTGATGGTTGATGGTATCTTATTGCCAGATTTATACAGCAAAAGCCAGAAGGGACGGAGGGAGTCTGTGAAATGCTGGCCAAGGCTTGTACGGCGACATAGCTAGTAGCTTAGCTGCCTTATAAACACGGCAGGCAATACACATGAGAGAGCATGGAACCATGAACCCACTGGACGGCTAAGAATTATTTTATATCGGGACATAGACACCAGCAACCCCCGCGACCCCATGAGGGATTAAGCGGGTCAGAAAATGGATGGATGGACGTTCAGACATGTTTGTTTAACATCAGAAAGCGGACACACAGCAGACACACAGCGCTTCAGCAAAGAGGACGAGCCGCCCGGTAGGTTTAAACAAACATTGTTCAATAAGGATTATTTCGGTGTTTTTGTCCTATTAATCCTTTTCACAGACTCATGCCAGAGGGTTTGCATACATTGTACATGTATGTATATAAAAAAAAATTGCCGTAGTTAGCAGCTGTAGTGCAGACCGCGGTGAAGTTAGCTTGACATTGGACATTCAACCTCCGCGGAGTCAGCAGGATCTAGCTCACGGTTGATCCGGTTGAAGGACTCCGATTTCGGCCAGCGTGTCTCAGCTGCTCCCTTCTCCCATACGCGGTGGGACCGTCAATAAATCTGATTTGATTTTTGTTTCTCAAGAGTGCTCCGCTGACGCCGCGGAGCTTGAATGTCCATGTCAAGCCAACTTCACCGCGGTCTAGTGCAGGGCAGAAAGTAGCGCTACATACTTGGCCGAATGATTAAAAGGTCCGAAAGAAATGGGATACATTCGTAAAAGAAACGCAAAAGGACTGGATTGCCAGCAGTGACAAAAGTGTTTTATGCAATTCACACTTCACAAGCGAGGATTGTGAGGGGTACTTACAATGGAGCATGGGCTCTATGGGGCAGCGTTGGATATAGTCTCCTCAGGTTCACCTTGTTCAAACTCCGTTTCTTCGTATATATATTCCTTATCTGAGTCGCCGATGCTTGAGGGGGAGTTTGAAGATGTATCAGACATTTTATTAATTTATTTTTTTGTACGTAGAGTAAGAGTTATTAATAAAATTGAACAAATCGGTAGCAAAAGACGTAGTATTTGCAGGCTGATGCACGGTACTAGTTCTGTTTGTGACGTCGCATTCCGGAACAACCCGAATGCAGAACGTTCGTGCTCTTTCGCTTATACAGCAAGTTTTATCAAAATTACTTCCAAACGGCGCACATAATTCACATATAATATACATTTCTTTACTCTGGTGACTATTTGAATGCATCTGGCAAAAAATACGTTCAGTCCAAGAGTTAGACTAGTAATGATAATAGGCCAACTGATGATAATAATAATGATAATATTAATAACAACAACAATAAAACATGTAACCTCATAATTATATAGCAATAGCCTTGTAATAATGATAGGCATATACTACTCATAATAATAATAATAATAATAATAATAATAATAATAATAATAATGCCTGCAAGCTCACATTAGAAGTCTGGTGCTACTGCCAATTATAGCAATAGCCTAGTAATGATGATAGGCCTGATGATGATGATGATGATGATGATGATGATGATGATGATAATAATAATAATAATAACCAAAAAAAGCATGTAACCTCACAATTATATAGCAATAGCCTAATAATGGTGATAGGCCTACTGATGATAATAATAATAATAATAACAAAAAAAGCATGTAACCTCACAATTATATAGCAATAGCCTAATAATGGTGATAGGCCTACTGATGATGATGATGATGATAATAATAATAATAATAATAATAATAATAATAATTAATAATAAAAAAAAGCATGTAACCTCACAATTATATAGCAATAGCCTAATAATGGTGATAGGCCTACTGATGATGATGATAATAATAATAATAATAATAATAATAATAATAATAACAAAAAAAAGCATGTAACCTCACAATTATATAGCAATAGCCTAGTAATGGTGATAGGCCTATACTACTCATAATAATAATAATAATAATAATAATACCTGCAAGCTCACATTAGAAGTCTGGTGCTACTGCCAATTATAACAATAGCCTAGAAATGATAATAGGCCTACCTACCGCTACTGATGATGGTAATAATAATAACGTGGGCCTAAAAATAATAGCCTAGATCTATCTATCTATCTATCTATCTATCTATCTATCTATCTATCTATCTATCTATCTATCTATCTATGCAAGGTAGAGCGGGGCGGGGGGATGGGGGATCTGGGCGGGGGGCACTGGGGCCCCAACTGCAACGAACCAGCTTTGGGGGGGCCCAGCTTGCAAAAGGTTGAGAACCCCTGTTCTAAGACACCAACCCGTAATTCTAGCATTAATAGGACTTTGTGCCTTTCTGAGAACTGGTGTTTAAATGGGGAGCAACTGAGTGCAATAGTGGGATGTGGAAAGATTTAGGATTTAGATGGCATATTTGACCAAAACTACACAGCTCTTTACAGTGAACTTTTTATTTCACAGAAATAAAAGGAAAGGATGCGTACCCAATGGATCTTTTCAGTTTGTGGGTTACAAGCACAAGAACGAATTTATGTGATCATGGTTTTATGTGACTAACCAGCACAGCACAGCGCACAGTTGTGAAGTCAATAAAAGGGTGATGTGTATTCAGCCCCTTTTACTCAGATTCCCTTAAATAAAGTTTTTTAGCATGTATTATAAAATACTGAATAGTCTTTTAAGGTTTAGTAGTACAAGTTTTTCCTTCAAACCCAGTTCCTTCAGAAGGTAACCAATTAGATAGGGTTTATCTTAGAATAAATTTAGCTCATTTGTGAAGATTCTAGAGGTTTGATTGAGAAAATTAGAGAACAAACAGCATGAAGAAGATGAAGGAACAAAGTTGTGGAGAAGTTTGAAGCAGGATTGGGTTATAAAACAACAAAATTATCATCAAAAAAGGTTTTAACATGTCTTAAAGGGGACGTAACATGCAAAATCCCCCTTTTTAAGCCTTAATACATTTTGTTGTGCACTTGAAGTCTGTAGGACCTCAAGAATGCCGAAGCTACAAGTGGATAAGTGAAAATGTTCAGTTGTTGGGTGTGTTAACCCACACAATTCATTAAACCGCCCCCCCAGCATACTACAAAAATGGCTGGATGGGATGGAGTGGAACACTTTAACCTAGAGGGTGTGGGGTGGGAAGTGCCTCATTTGCATTTAAAGAGACGGCACCATAACGAGTTGTTCTCAGATGTATCTCAGAACAGGGACAAAAAGGGGCTGTGGGGCAACAATGACAGGGATTCAGACCAAAGCACTGCAGTTCCACTTTATATAGACCTTCACTGATTTAAATGTGATAAGAAAGGCATTAAAATGCATGATATATCCCCGTTAAGGAGTAATGTTAGTCCTCAAATGTATGTGACA
This sequence comes from Fundulus heteroclitus, assembly GCF_011125445.2. Classification (NCBI taxonomy): domain Eukaryota; kingdom Metazoa; phylum Chordata; class Actinopteri; order Cyprinodontiformes; family Fundulidae; genus Fundulus; species Fundulus heteroclitus. The sequence continues at coordinate 10,015,352 of NC_046374.1, forward strand.
TTTTGTGAGGTTTTAGTAGGACCAAAATGCAGACAAGATTTCAGAAGCCGTATAGTGAAAACATGGATTTACAGTAGAAGATACAAAAAAGCAAACTTACAGCAGGTTCAAGGGTGGAAAATAACAACAAAATCAGGTTGAACAATGGAGCAGCAAAAAGCATGAAATAAAATGGAAGAAACCAGTGACAAGTACATAATGAAAACCAGGAAGTTTAAATACAGAGGAAAGTGTGGAGAAATGTGAGGCAGAAACAGGTTAGAGCAGGGTGTCAAACTCATTTTGGTTGAGGGGCCGCATACAGCTTAATCTGATCTCAAGAGGGCCACACGAGTTAACTCATTGCAAGATTAAATAGAACTAATAAATGTGGACTTGTTGTTGATTTTTATATTAAGTTAATTTCACTTTTACACAATATATTATGAATAACCTCAGCGTTTTTAAGAAAAATATCTGCAATTTCAACAATACTTTTACTCAGTTAAACATGTACTTGTGCATTATGCATAAGAACTGATCACAGTGATTATACAATGTTGAAAAACATTTATTCACATTTTTTTGGACTTAAAAACACTGTCCTGCATGACAAAATACATAAAACAGATAAAAATTAAGAAATGATTTGAATTTTTCCACACCTGAAGCTTAATCTGCTAATTAAAACACAGCGCCCCTCGTGGACAACATAGGAACTGCATATTTTCAATTAAACGAAGTACATGTTTTTTTCAATAATCCGGCCCGCGGGCCGTATGTTTGAAACCCCTGGGTTAGAGCCATCATCATCCAGCGGAGGAACAGCTGAGACTAATGAAAAGAGAGGGGCTGAGGGGAAGGATGCAATGAACAAGAACTGAAGGGAAACACATGGAAGGAATCTAACGGAAATAATACAAAATGTATTGAAGTCAGAACATAATCCATAAATGTATTAACTCAAAGGGCAGCAACTACAAACAGGAAAAAACAGAAGCATAAAATAAACCCAAAAACTCAAGCACCTAACAAGGACAAGCATAAGGAAATAACTAAAGAAAGCACAACCTAAGGAACATACCATTAAAAAGTCAAAATACATACACCAGAGAAAATCAAAACCCAAACACATGGAGACCGTGACAGACAATTTGAGTATGGAAAAACTGCAAACATACCAAGACATGGCTGTCCACTTAAGCTACTCTAATGCTACATCACATGTAATCCATTTATGGAAAGTTTTTTGTTTCATTGGATTAAGACCTGGACCATAAAATTAGTCCTATATATTTTTCCCCTTGGCCATGCTTACCTGCTTTATGCTGTGTTATTTTGGTAATCATTATTTTAAAAAGACTACAGCCTGCCACTGTGGCATCCTCATCCTTGGTGATTGATTACAGTGTCACAAACATTATACCTTATATTATAATCACAGTTGTGGTCATATGAAGCTGCTTGAGGTAGGCGTTGTAGCATTTACTTTTAAGAAGAAATTCATAATCCTCTTTGTGAGCTTCTCAGATTACTTCTCTTCTCAGATTACTTCCTTCTCTGGTCCATTTTCAGTTTGGTGCCCTCAAGAGTATCAAACTACTCACCTGTGTGTTTGTGCCCTTTAAACAGGCTGATTGGGTGATGGAAAAACTCGAGTATGATACTAATTGAGGCTAAAACATGTTCTCAATGCAGATGTATTGTTTTTTTATCGCCACAAGAGGATACAAAAGTGCCTGGCTAAAGCGTAATGGCTGCACTGAATACCAAGATCGCATAAGTAATGAATTGCCATTTCTAATAAAGCTACAGACCAGCTCACAGATCTTTCCGCTTGCTCCTTACCTTGCTTGAGTAACTATTAGGTCTATGAGACACAATAAATAAATTAGTCTGAAAGATGATGAAATGCAAGGATCAGAGTCTTTTTAGGAGTACCAGTTATCCTGTTTGTCATTTATCAGTATAACTTTCAGAACTTTTTTGTTCACTCTGACATACTGAAGGCATACCATTCAACATCATATCTGCAAATCAGCGTGAAGACAAATAGTGAACAGACCTTGGGATGAAAGATTTGCTATACTACCTCTCAAATCACAAAACCCAGATAAAGTATCCTTAGAATCCTTCTGAGATTGATTTGCATCCTCTACCACATTGCTGATGTCTTTCTGACCTTGGGACTTTGATAACAACCACCTGAGGGCCCCAGACCAATAAAATGCCAAATGTTTATAGAGCTCCCAGAAATGAAGTTGACTGGGGTATAGATCCGACTCTACAGAGCTGCACATCTACAGACTTGTCTAGAAGGAGAGAATTGATGTGTTTTTAAAGAGTGTTTAAATTTTTGAAGAGGACCTGAAGCAGGTGAAATCTTTTTGAATAGTTAAATGTAGTGATTGGAGTATGTCCACAGGCCATGACTGCAACGTTAACATTAATGATAGGATAGGATCTTTTTGGGTTAGAAAAGGAAAAGTTGTCAGTGCTTCTCAGAGCAGCAGTTATTTTGAGCAATTGATCCTTAAACTGATTGATGTCATTGATCGGTTGCAATATTTTATTAAAATAAGCAAATCATTGTTGACCAATCGTTCAATATCACATTAAATGTTTAACAAGTTTTGAAACGATGTATCTTGGTCTCATTTTTTATGCTACAAGAAGCTGCCATTTTACAGGGGGTGTGCGTTTTTTTTTTTTCTTTTCATATCCACTGCATGAGTCATAAGTGAGCAAACTAATCAAGGATTGACGCATCACATTTATAGAAGCCTCAGCTTAAAACTATTGAAGCTCAGCATAACTCCTATAATAAAAAGAAAAGAAATTTGAATAACTATTTGGTCTCTGGCAGCGCAGACTTCATGCTCAGTTCACTTGGTCTCAGAAAAAGCTCAGCAAATCAGTTCATATAGATCAGTATCAGCGTTGGTACCATGCATGTATTTGCTTCCATCACCCCCACCAAATCTTTTTAATGCTGGATTATGTTTTCACCTCTGTGGTGGGTGGCGAGCTGACTGAATGTCAAAAGGCAGCTGGAGCTGAGGTTTGCGCCCTTTTCAGCAGCACCTCCTTCTCGAGCTCCACTCTGCTGAATGAGACAGGATGTCAGCCATAAACCCCAGTGAAGTGCGTTTTAATGAAGAGCCGGGGCGGGAAGAGGAGGTCATGGGAGGGGGAAATGCGAGAGGTAAATGAGGCGGAACGTTTGTGTCAAACAGAGAAGCTTATTACTTTGACTTCGCTTTTTTTTTTTAAATAACATACCCCAAACCCCTGATGAATTTTTCAGAAGAACACAATAATTTATTTTTCTTACTATAAAGTGGCTTTTTTACATTAAACTAAATTGTTTGATTCTTTCCTTGCATAATGGTCCTAAGGTTCATAATTTAGAATGCTGTCTATAGCCAGGTCGAAAACAACTAAAACAAAAGATCATTTCTTGTTGTGCCCATGTGAAGTTTTACCAGAGATTATCTTGTTTTTGGGTTCAGATCCGATCCAGATATTTGAATGAAATTATCTGCCACTAAAAACGGCGCCTTGATAACAGGAGTAGATTAATTTTGAACGCTGCCTTTGAGAGTCTACATAACAGTTGATTGTTATTACAGAGATCAGGCATTTAACATCTAAAATCAAAGAATATCTTTAGTCGAATGAGACATTCCAGCGATGTGAGAGGAAAAAACAAAACAAAAGCTGAACAGGTGTCAGTGCTGCCATGCCAGCTTGCTTTTATTCCAGAATTTCTTTTTTTCCAACATTTTCTATTCTGTGAACCATGCACCATCAGTTTGTCCCAAACAAAGCTCAAACAGTGCCAAAACAAATGATAAGTCCAGTACAACCCGAACAAGCCAAGATAAAGATAGCTAGAAAGATGACACAGAAAGAGGCTACGTCAGAATTACAGGAGGATTCGCCCCACATCTCAATAGGACAAAAAGAGGACTCCCCTTTGACTCTGACAAAGAACCCAAAACCACCACCCACTCAGACAACGGTCCAGACCACACCGTCCTCTCCTTTTTCTCCACCAAGCCTACTTTACCCTTTCTGGATTTCACAAACAACATGAAAGAGTTTTTTAGGATTGGCATACAGTTAACATCCTCTCCACATAGCCATTCTGATAACCTTAGCTCTGTGTCTAAACCCGCATCTTCCAAAGGCTGCAGAGTCCGAGATCCCCCTCTACGTACCAAGGAACATGCCTGTGCTCAGGACTTTCAGACGACCTCCCTGTGATACACTCTGGGCCCTGGCAACCTAATCAGACGTGATAGTTTCCAGCATCAGCTTGGGCCTTTTGTCGGAGATAGCTGTGATATATCTCTAATAGGGCTGGGCAAGTTAACGCGTTAATTTTGCGTTAACTCATTAGACTATTAACGGCGATATTTTCTTTAACGCGCATTAACGCATGTTGCTCACATGCTTTTATTTTGTAAAGGTCTGTTGCTGCGGTGTAGGGGTTTGAATCAGAACAGTAAGTGGCGATAATGCGCCAATAACCTCGCTGTCAGCCCAGCCTCAGATTCAAAGAGGAAGAAAGATACTGGCCGGAAAAAAACAAAGCCGACATGCGGAAGGCGGTGTTTCCCGCAGGTACCGCGAGCGAGCTTAGGCGAGGCGAGGCAAGGCGGTGAGTTGGCGGCCGGAACAAGTTTTGTGCGGAGCGGAGCGGGGGGGGTCTGCTTAGACGCCGTCGGTGAAGTCGCTTCTCTCTTCAAAGTATCCATGTGTTTTTCCCTGTTTTTCCCTGCCATTCACTATATGAACGCGAGAAAGCAACAACAAAAAACCGCGTGTTAACGTCAAATAAACGCAAGTAACGCAAGCATATCGAGTTAGCAAGCATTTCAGTTTAAAGTTCTTCCAGCATTGAATATGACAGAAACAAGTTAGTTGTAACCACTGCCAAGTTAAACTTTGGTATTGAACATAAAATGGTAATGCTGCTCCTTGCGGTTATCTCAGAAATTGCCTTGTTTTTGGTCGATTTTTTCCCCATAAAGAGAATTCCCTGTCAGTGGCAATAAGCTTTAATTTATTATTATTGCTATTTTTTGTTTTACATGTTTAAGTTGAGCTTTACACTAAATATGTGTTACTGATAAGTGCTACAAATGTTACAACACTTTTGTTCATATGGCAGCAGAACATTAAAATAAAAGTGTTCTTTACACTACTTTTGAATGCATTCTTGGAGTTTGTAAATACAATGCGATTAATCGCGATTAATCGCGATTAATCAGGGCGATTAATCGCGATTAAATATTTTAATCGTTGCCCAGCCCTAATCTCTAATAATACGTTGCAGAAATAAGAAAGCTAAATGGATAACAAACAGGAATAAACAATCATACTTAAAAGTTAAAACAAAATCAGATGCAACCTGCCACAGAGACAATATCAACCACTAAGTGATGTATAACTGGCTTTATTAAACATTAGATCTCTTTTAGGAAAATCACTTTTTATCAATGACATCATTCCTGACAATAATCTGGATGTTATGATTTTAGTAGAGATGTGGTTACATGGATTCAATGAAGCAGCTATTCTGATAGAGTCGACTCCATCAAACTACAATTTCCTTTGTGAGAGCAGAAAGCAAAGGAAAGGTGGAGGAATAGCAACATTGTTTTGTGTGTTTCTGGGAAAATTCAACTCTTTTGAATATGTGTTGACTACAACTGTTTAATTAGCAGTTAGAAGTGAAAAAAGGGTGAAGAAAAAGGTCTAGACTACAGGTTCATTATGACAACTATAAAGAGAGACTTTACGGAAATAACTTAAAACTAAAAAATATAAGGAACTCTTTCTTCTGAGATCATCAACAAAAACTTTAATAATGTTTGTTCCTTATTTCCCACAGTTGACAGATTAACAAATCCTCCTGTGTCTGTTACATCTGAGCTCCACTCCACCAGAGGGATTGAATTTGCTAACTTCCTTACTGAGAAAAAAAAACAAAAGATTAGAGGGGAAGTCTGTACATCCATATCAAGTTCAAAACCAAAGCTGTCTCCAATTAGAACTTATCTTGACAAAATGTCCCAATTAAGCCAGTTAAACTACAAAAGCTTAGAAAAAAATCATTTAGCAGCTAATTTCATCCTCCTGCTGCTTTGATATTCTACCCACAGCTTTCTTTAAGAAAGTTTTACCAGTAGGTAACCTTACATGAGAGAAGATAAAAATTGCATGTGAGGTTCCCCAAGGGTCCATCCGGGGTCCCCTCCTATTCAGTATCGACATACTCCCACTATCTCAGATCATCAGTTACCATAACAACGCAGACGACACACAGCTCTACATCACCATGTCACCAGGTGACTATGAGCCCATTGAAGTAGCTAAGGAAATGGTTAGAAGAAATCAATGCATTGATTTGGAAAAATGTTCTTCAATTGAATAAAAATTAAGTAATAATTTTTGGACCTATAAAGGATCAATCGAAAGTTAGCACACAGCTTCAGCTGCTTCAGCTAGTAACCACCGATCAGGTCTGAAATCTGGGTGTAGTGATGGACTCAGACCTGAACTGTCAAAAACATCTAAACATAAATACTGTCAGGAGGCTCAGAGACAGGAAGACCCAGAATTCGACCAGACAAGTGAGGTATGTGAAAAAACAGGATTTAATGAGTTGGTCTTGGTAACACAGGGAAAGGCAGGCTCAGTGGTCATAATGATAATCCAAAAATGATACACAAAAAGGCAGTCCAAAAACTCACACAGGGATAAGGCAAACTCAGATGATCCAGGGGTAGATATAACAGGCTCAAGGAAAACGTGGAACTTAAACTCAACCGGAGGCTTGACACGAAAAGACACGATACAACATGACAAGACAAGGGATGACGATGATCTGGCAGGGAAGTGGCAGAGGGGACAGACTTAAAAAGGCAGGAGAACAAAGGAGAGAGAGAGAGAGAGAAAAAAAATTAACCAGAAACAGGTGGAGGTAATCAGAGGGAGGGAAGTGGCTGCAGGAGGAAACAAGCTGACAGAAAACACGTGGAAAGGAACAGACACTAAACCAACCCTACAACATAAGTAACCATGAAGAACAAACCTAAGACAGAAGATAAAACTAAGACTAAACAGAGCACAGAAGGGAGATCAGAACTAACACAAAGACCGGATAAACTAAAACAGTACATAAGCTAAAACAAGAATCCAAAACAAGACACAACCAAGAACAGAAACAAAACCTGAGGCAGGAGAGAGGAACGACTGATTAAATAATAAACATAAACCAAAACAAAACACAGATTATGACAAATACAAAGTCGGCCTTCTATCATCTGAAGAACATTTTCAAGATTAAAGGACTAGTGTCTCCGCATTATCTGGAATATCTAATCCATGCGTTGTTTTTTTTTTTTTTAGTAGAATTGATTACTGATTGGTTACAACAGTTTATACAGGTCTGTCAAAAAATTCAATCAGACAGCTGCAGCTGATCCAAAACGCTGCTGCCTGCGTCCTCACTAAGACTAAGAAAGTAGAGCACATAACCCCAGTTCTAAAGTCCTTACACTGGCTCCCTGTATCTCAGAGAATACTCCTGTTAGTCTATAAATCCCTGAATGGCTTAGCACCTAAATACATTACAGACTTGTTATCAGTGTATCAACCCTCCAGACCACTAAGGTCTTCTGGCTCCAGCCTACTCTGCATACCTAGAACCAGAACCAAACATGGAGAAACAGCATTCAGTTCCTATGCTCCACTTATCTGGAACAAACTTCCAGAAAACTGCAAAAGTGCTGAAAGCCTGAGTTCTTTTAAATCAAGATTAAAAATATTTTTGTTAGGATTGCCTTTGACTGTTCTAGTTAAACCTTTTTACTGAAACATTAGTTTATGTTTGTAGGCCAACTGTTTTTAATATGTGCTTTTGGTTTCCTTTTTGTTTTGTTTTGTTTCAGATTTTCTACATTTTATTCCAACTTTTATTCTGTTTTTTCCCCCTATGTTTTAATCATGTAAAACACTTTGCATTGTCCTTATACTGAAATGTACTATACAAATAAATGTGCCTTGCCTTATGATAAATTATTATAATCCATCACCAAATTAAAAATGAGATACACCCTTCTGATAGATATTATTTAATTAGTCACATAACATTTTCTCACTGTGTAGACTCTAATTAGATGACTGAAAACGTCTTTAAATTATGTCTTCAAAAGCATAAAATTGGCATGAAATGTTTAATGACATCCACTTTGCCATTTTGTACTTTTGTAGTCTTAGAATTTTCTTAACAGACTTTGTGTGGGTATGTGTGTGTTTTATATATGAACATGCATCTATTTGTATCCCCCTTGTGAGTGCTTTGTGCAAGTAATGGACAATCCCAAATGAGGATCAGAACCATAATCAGTGTGTGTACTGGTGTGTACCGAGTTATTTCATCATCAATGTTTTATTATTTACTAATGCACAAGGTTCGAATCTAGACACTTCTCTGAATTTAGGACCTAAATATTTATACCTCTGTATGTTCATAATTTTTCTTAGTTTGCTGATTTTATCATAATTCAGTCACCTGCAACTGGCAACAAAGCCTGCTAATTGAATCAGAAACATTATGTTCATGAATATGAAGATTAATGTACGGCTTTCTGTATTTCTATTACTTTGAATGACAATAAATCCAGAGGTAATTGAGCCTGAGTGTGTCTTTATAATCAAGATGGAAGAGTGTTAATGATCACACACACCCTCCGAGGCTTTTCCCTCCACACTCTGGTAGTTTTGTCTTCAAATGGTATGGTAATGTAATCAGTAACACAGGGAAAGTGCTGAGTCGCCCTTGTGTGGCTGTTACATTATTTCCTGAGTGATGAAGCCGTTTTCCTCACAGGCTCAAGAGTACTGATAAGTACACTTAACAAGTTTTCTAAGCTGCCAAATACAGTTTTTTAGAGTTTGATACGCTTCACTATTCTTTTCAACTTGCTCCTCTGACACCGGTTCTGTATTTATTGGATTATCTTCTCTGGCTGGCTTTTTATTACTGTGTGTCTTTTCTTCTCTGCTTTTCCTTCACTTCTTTTTTTTCCCCATTTAGATGGGACTATATATTTTACTTTTTTGTTGCATAGATTTGGGCACAGGAATTATTTTAGGACAAGTTCCACCAGTGATTTATCAAACAAAGTGGCCAAAACCAGCGTACGCCCCAATCGGTTGGGGATAAATACATTCATAGAGGCTTTGTTCACAGAATTTGCAGAACAGACGAAGAGAATAAAAGAGAGTAACAGAGAGATGCCAGGCTGCAGAGTATCAAATTCAGTCAGGCTCTCCAGCGTGATATCAGGCTCGACTGCATCGGCCAAACTAATATCACAATCTATTTTCTAGAGGTGTACATCAGAGTTCTTATCCTTCTGACCTGGACAAAAGCCATCTCCCCTCCACTACCTCTATAGTATCACAAGTTTGCATCTGTGTTGTCCCAAACTCCTGGTCACCGGTGTCCAAACGCCCCGAGATGGAGAGCGATTGCAATATTATGGCACCTGTATAAATGTGCTTCAAGGTTTTGCCATAACTTCAAAACTAGATACACTGAACTATCATTTTGTTTTGAGCCTGAAAGCCTGTGCACACTTTTTGTAGCTGTGCACCAGACCTCATTCGCAATGATTGGTTAGAACCTGCTTACGTGCTGGGCATGATGTTCGGATGTTTAATATTCTCTGCACACATGCAGCAAATATTCGTTAATACAGTAAATGTTAATTTAGTAACTCTGTAACAGAAAAACAGCCAACCTCCATCGTGTTAATTAACTTCTAATATTAATTTCAGAAGGCAACTGTAGTATCTAGGCACATGCAATGACATCTTTTTCATCTCAGTTAAATTTTATTCAGTTATATTGTTATATATTGCCGTAATTTATAACTAATGTCATCTCAAGGCCCATTAGTCGACAGACAGATCAAATTTATATTAACAAATATGTAATCAAATCAATCCTTTTATATGAATAGATTCAAAATCAGTGGCATACATTCCAATATAATCCTAGTTATGACGCAATGCAGTTAAGATAAGATAAGATAGGCTTTATTGATCTCACATTGGAGAAATTCACATGTCACATCGGCTCAGCAATCAGTAATCAGTAATCAGAAGAAGAGTTTGGCCGAGTTTATTAAGACAATTGGTTGAAATAATTTTATCCAAGAAAGCCCAGCTGGTCACATCAAGTCACCAACCTTACAGCAATCCCTCCTTGTCAAATGTGTTAGAGTGTATTTTTCTCATTGTCAGTCTTCCAATGCCCTTGCGATGAAAGGTTGATGTACAGCAGTTTGTCCAGTGTTTTAAGTTTCCTTTTTTTGGTTTCTCTCTCCCACCTCTTCATGTGGACCTCTACAGGATGTTCAGATAGTGAGTACAGACGAAAGTCAAGTTCTCCTCGCCCTCCAGGAGTGGTACCAGTCAGACACGTATAACCTGTACCAGTCAGACTCCCAAGGCGTCTACTACTCCATGATCCTGGAAAACGTACGCAGCACCAAGCAGCCAGAGGAGAATGTCCTCATCGATATCCTGGAGGTGAGGTTCTCTACAACAAATGCCCCTTTTGTTTTACTGTTCAGTTTTCATCTTTAATAATTAAGGAATTTAATACTGTGGGCTGCTAGTTGCAACTATGAGCACAGATGAAGCCCAGTCCAGGCAGGGCCAAATGTTTCACTGGTGGGAATTATTCACGTCCTGACAGTTTCCCAGAATTCAAATCACCACAACACAACTTCACTTCCTTATTCTCACTATCAATAAACCCCATTATAAAGTCACCACTGCTACTTGGTCTCTTTTGCAATCATCTACTCTATTAGTAGCCAAGCAGTAGTGGTTGGAAACCACTGTTTTAAAGAATCAGCATAGAATACTATCAACAAGGCCGACATGGTTTGAAGGGAAATTTGTGTCGTCATTTAATTTCCTGTGTCACAAGATTGTGCAACATCAGCATAACCAACATATTTGGCCTTTTGCATACATGAAATCATAGTTATAGATCAGCCTATCAATCACCTGATGTTTGAAGTACTGGGAGAGCAACTGGGAAGCATCCCAAATAAATGCAACCTTAAACCTGAGTAAACGGTCAAAAGGTTCCACTCTTAATTGTTTCGGGATTTAACATGTGACATCTTGTTTTGTCTCAGTTTGTCTCAAATTAAAATCTACAACCCTTGGACAGGGTTGTAGATTAAGCATTAAACATTTTGAGTAAACTTTAAGATCACAGGAGATCAGTAAGGAGTGCTAGAATAAAGCTTTTGCAGGTGTCGGGGTCTAGCCTACATGGAGTTTGTGTGAGAGCAAGATCTTTATGTTATAACCTGCAAAATGATTCATTAGTCTCTTCAGGTGTGCTTAATGGTAACTTAAGAACTAGTTTTCAGACATTTCTACCATGTTGGCTGTTGCATCATTGGCTAAATCAAAGCCACCACTCTCCTTTAATTGTTTGTCCTTACTATGAAAATGTTATCAACACCCCCTTTCAAAAAAACGTTGTTTTGTGTTGTAACTTTAATTTTTAGGCGTCAGGTTCCTGTTAAATTAAACTGCAGATGTCTTTACAGGGAATGTTGCTTGTTCTGACTCTTTTCCACTCCACACTCCAGCCTACTTTTGCCTCAAACAGTGTTTGTAAAGAAAGAAAAATATCTTTTAGTCGCACAGATGTACGTAAACCTGCTTCACTGGGCATATATCTCTGCACATATTAACAGTGCTTAACAGATAGAATCCACAAAAGGTACTTTGTGTTTTCAGCATGTATTCATTCTGCTTTCTTTCCAAGGTACGAGGGGTGAAAGGCGTTTTCCTTGCCAATCAGAAGATCGATGGAAAAGTGACGACCCTGATCACTTATAACAAAGGGCGGACTTGGGAGCCCTTGGCGCCACCCACCACGGACATTAATGGCAAACCAGTCAGCTGTAAAGTAGTAAGTAGTCCATTTTTCATTCTTATCACCTACAACAGATATGTTTTAACACAGTTTATTAAACACCAGTGAAACTAAAACCTAAGTTATAAAAGCTAAACTCTGTGTTAGAGTTGCCCTTTGATGTAAAGCCAATAAACTCTTGTTCATTGCTACATTTTAAACTGACTACAAAGCACCAACTCATGGCCTATCTTAAACTTATCAGGCCATACTTAGAGGTCCTTTGAAGTTGTATGGTGCAGTATTTTTATATTATTTTGCTGATACTGTACGTCACAAAGACTTGGCACCAGTAAGTTAGCGAAATGAATGATGCGCACCAACGCTGCTATTCTTGCCTTACAAGAATAGCGAATATCTTTGAAATTCACAACAGGTTTTGTGCTAATCTTCGCAATCCTGTCTTGAAAAGTTTAATAAATATTCACAAACAACTCGGTACAATACCGCCTCCTTGTGTTTGGATGGTAGCATTGCATTGCTACAAATACTCCACAGAAATCTGTCGGGAGAGGCTGATCAGACCATGATAAAATGTCTTATAATTTCTGGATTAATATAGTTTCAAGCGTTACCGTTTTCCACCACTGTCAATGTTTTATCTCAATATTCTCAGCTGCACACCGCTCTTATAACACAACAAGGGGACACTCTCAGTTCTGAACAACTTCTATGGTATACCAACAGCAGCTTCTTAATAACATAGATGATGCAGAAAATCTTTCAGAGGCAGCTCTACATCGCGCCTTCATTAATGTTACTGTTGCACTCAGTTAAAATAGAGTTTAATGCTGTTCAACAGTCAGAGACCCACAACATTAATAAAAGAACTACACACAATGAAAGCAATCATTTATTCTGGATCAAATTTTAAGACTTCCAGCTCTATTGATAGAGGTCCTTTGAAGTTGTATGGTGCAGTATTTTTATATTATTTTGCTGATACTGTACGTCACAAAGACTTGGCACCAGTATGTTAGCGAAATGAATGATGCACACCAAAGCTGCTATTCTTGCCTTACAAGAACAGCGAATATCTTTGAAATTCACAACAGGTTTTGTGCTAATCTTCGCAATCCTGTCTTGAAAAGTTTAATAAATATTCACAAACAACTCGGTACAATACCGCCTCCTTGTGTTTGGATGGTAGCATTGCATTGCTACCATGTGCTGAAAAAACAGCCTTCTATTAAAATGGTAATCATACAACCTCATCCAATTCTAACACTTTGATGACTCTTTGAACGTTTGTAAATATTTAACACATCTAACACACAGGTTTAACACACCTAAATGTGTCAGGTCATCATGTAAATTGGAACATCAGACAGTGATTACCCACGTGGGAAAACGATGTACCCAGACCAACCTGCCTCTTTCATACTTCGTTATATTTATCATAAATTAACTGAGTGACTTTATTTTTTTTAAATGAAATCTCTCTAGGCCCACCCAGGTTGGATATTGCCTGATCTGTAGAACCAACTAATCAGTTCGGTAAAATTGATCTGACAATATGGAGACAACACACTGTGCTCTGATCTGTAGAAATTCAAAACCATGAAACAAAGTATCTGACATCTAACAGATCTATATCCAATTACAAAAATAGATAGATAAATAAATAAGTACTACTACTACTACTACTACTACTACTACTACTACTACTAATAATAATAATAATAATAATAATAATAATAATAATAATAATAATAATAATAATAACACGCATACAAAATAAAAAAGAGCATTTCAGAAAATAAAAATGGTGATGGTGAATCTCTGGGGCTGCTTTAGGATTAAAATTACTTGTTGCTGGAATTGATGAAACCCTGAATTCTGCTCTACAAAAAAGATTTGGGGCAGCCAAATCAAGGTCCACACTTGAATCTGATAGGGGCCTCGCCTTGAACAGGGAATTTATAATCAGAAACTCTCCTTTGTGGTAATGTATTCTAAACAATTTGACAAAGAAGAGGGAGCCCAGGTTCCCCCACAGCCATGTCAAAGATTCCTTGCCAGTCATCTCAAACACTTGATGGCAAAATCTTAATCTTACTTTTTCACATGTAACCAGACTGATTTAGATAACTTTTCTACCTTAAAAAACTATATCATGGTCAAAAGAGAACCTTTTTAATCTATTCAGTCTATCTTTGATATTAAAATATTTTTTTGATAACTCTGAAGTATGACAAACAGACAAAAACAGAAACAAATCTTTGAGGGGTCCAATACTTTATACAGCAGTGTAGATAATTCATAAGAAATCATTCAAAAAAAACAAATTCCCTTTTACTTGGTCGTTTGCACTGTGAACATAAAGGCGGGAAGGATGAGAGCCGTGGCGAGAGGAATGTGGGTGAGATGCTCGCCTGGTTCCACCATCCATCTTGTCAAACTTGCAGCTCTGCAAGGTTAGACAGCAAAGAGCCACGAGTCCCCCATTCTCTGAGATCCATACATCACGCCACGCTGGGAGATAAAGGGGGAACCAGCGTGCTCCTTTATTTGAACCATCGCTCCCCATCAGCTAAAAAAAAAATATGAAGGCAGCTGCAGATATCGGCTCGGCGCTCGTATACCACCTTTAAGAGACGCACGCAGAGTTACACCTCTGATACTGACCTTGTCATAACAATGGACTCGCCCATACTTCAAAAGAATTGCTTTGCAAAAAAAAAAAAAAAAAAATCTGCTGTCTCGGATTTAAGTTGCAACATCTATCAAGCGAGGAGAAGACTTCATTTCAAGCGCTGACATAAACACATATCGGCTGTGCGTTGCCATGAGTCACAACACCTCCTGGCTGGCTCAGCAGATGGATGTGTTATCTGATGTGGCATCGTGTCATGAAAACACTGTAAGGCTGGATCCATTATCTCCCACCTGTTGGAGATTGGCTCTGGAGAGGGATGACCTTGCTGCGCGAAAACGGTTAATCCTGTTGTCTGTGAAGGAAAAGTCAATGTTGAAAATATAACCAAGCGCAATCCAACATAGAGAGAAGCAAGCACGGAGTGTTCCCTCGAGATGGAGATCAAAGAGGTGATTAATAGAGCGGGAACCCTCGAGCTAAAGCGCATTTGCCGTGGCATCGTCTAGTTTTAATTCAGGACTCATCGAACGTGTCTGACTGTATGATGTCACTGCAGTAATCTTGGCTGAACTTTTTTTTTACACATACGACGTTGACGTTAAGATGGTGTTAGCTCATCATTGTCCCTGTGGCTCCCCTGCAGCCAGATTGCCACCTCCACCTCCACCTGCGCTGGGCAGACAATCCCTACGTTTCTGGCACCGTCCACACTAAAGACTCGGCTCCAGGTCTCATCATGGGGGCAGGTGAGTGAAACCATTTCTGTTTATAGTCAAACTGCTTTTGTTGTCCGTTTTTTTCACTGTATAAGCTTGTATAGCCCTGATACTTAGGAAGGAGCATTTGTTTAAATCATTGTCTGTTATCAACTTAGAATAGTTTATATCTTTATTAATTTTTTCTATACCTTGTCTGCTTATCTGTATTTTTTTTTTTTTTTACAAGATTATTACAGACACAAGCGCATACAGTCAGGGCTTATCGCCTCTTGAACACACTAACACAGATGCTAGAATTCAGCTCTGCCTTTAATATTGTGATCCCACATGAGCTGATACCCAGTCTGCTCTGCCTGGGGCTGTCCAGCTCACTGTGTTCATGAATACCTTCCTACCAGTGGTCCACCAGAGCTCCTCAAAAGTCTAAAAACATTTACAGGATTTGATAATATATATACAAATATATATATATAATATATATATATATATATATATATATAATATATAAATAAATATATATTTTATATTGGCTGGAAAAATAAATATTTTTCCAGACATTATATCCTGTCCTATTATCTAAAATTTATATCCCTTTATTTACCGGTAATGGAAGAAGATTTCTGGTAATAGGTCCAGAAAGGTACTGAATTTGGACATGAAAAAGCTTTGAATAGGAGACCAGCTGATCTGAGATCTGCAGAAGGAAGTGACGGAAAAGGCGCGTCCTTTTCTAGAGGAGCCTGAATGCTGGAGCACAAATACTCCACAGAAATCTGTTGAGAGAGGCTGATCAGACCATGATAAAATGTCTTATAATTTCTGGATTAATATAGTTTCAAGCGTTATTGTTTTCCACCGCTGTCAATGATTTATCTCAATATTCTCAGCTGCACACCGCTCTTATAACACAACAAGGGGACACTCTCAGTTCTGAACAACTTCTATGGTATACCAACAGCAGCTTCCTAATAACATAGATGATGCAGAAAATCTTTCAGAGGCAGATGTACATCGCGTCGTCATTAATGTTACTGTTGCACTCGGTTAAAATAGAGTTTAATGCTGTTCAACAGTCAGAGACCCACAACATTAATAAAAGAACTACACACAATGAAAGCAATCATTTATTCTGGATCAAATTTTAAGACTTCCAGCTCTATTGATATTTTAGTTTCCATTCAAATACCTTTCCTCCCAACACTGTTAGGGGCTATGGCACATTTACTTCAACTTAAAATATGAATATTGCCTACATGATTAATATAAAGTGAGGTTGGCACAAATTGTACACCTACAAGAAAATCAGTGTCAACTCATTTTTAGAAGGATGAGTGAAGCCAAATGCTGGCAAAAGATGATTGAGCATATCAGATATTTCAATAACCCCCACCACCCCATCATTAATTGCAAATGGTGAGTCTAGCCAATTAATGCTTTAGTTGATTGATTTTAAACATAACGACAACTTATAACTTAACCTTGCCTGATTAAACTGTATTTTCATACTTATATCTTGATTTGCTGCCACGTCGTTTTTTATGCCTGTTGGGTCACATCATAAATGCGCCCCCTCCCTTTTTTTTGGGTGTTTAATGAGTGCTGTGTGACATTACAGCTTTAATTCTCCATCAAATAACAGTCATATCACTCATGTATTTTAATTCTCTGCCGCTAACTCGCTTTTTCTGCAGCAACACCATTGTTTCTTTTTGTTAATTGTGGTTTAATATTCTCCATTTGCCTTCATCAAAGATTTCTAATTCCACTGACGGGAAATGCGCAATTTGAGCTTTCTTATTTCCTGCTGTTGCCATGTTTTCTTCATTCCATTGATGAGGGCTTCTTTCATGCTCTTTACTTAGGGTTGATTGGATGCTGAGTTTAGTTACCTGATTGATATCACCTGTTCTGAAACCAAAAACACAGAGTATGACAGAGTGAGGTAGAACTACTCAGAGTAGCTGCTTTCTACTCAGTGTTGATTGGCCATTCTTTCTAAAATGGGGCCCTGTGTAAGACAATTCTCCTTAGTTAGAAATCAAAATGTGCTTGGTTTAATCAAGTTTTTGCATTCCTTTAGTTCAAGGGCCAATTTATACTGACAAGGGACGTGAATATGCTGGAGTGAGGATTTTCTGCCTGGCTGAATAATAATAATAATAATAATAATAATAATAATAATAATAATAATAATAATAATAATAATAATAATAGAGAAGAAGAAGAAATTTCCTCTACGGAATCAAAACTGACAGAAATAACTACAAGCTTGTGTTACACAGTTTAATGTAGGGAAGCCTTGACTTTAGATTTTTCTTTCTTTACTTCTTTCCTTTTTTCACAAATTTACTAAAATAGAATTAATAAGTTTTTTTTTTTCAATCAATACATTAAAATTCTTACCAAAATGGTTGGAAAAACTTAGAAAAATGGTGGATTCTGTTGGTTTTGGGAAGATAACCAAATGAAAAAAAAATTGGATTAAAGTCCCCTCTTCCTGATGCAGCTCTGCATTTTTAATCTTTCCCACAGGTAACCTTGGCACCAAACTTGTGGAGTATAAGGAAGAGATGTACATCACTTCAGACTGTGGGAAAACATGGAGACAGGTACAGCATGTTCTCCCTTTACACCTATTCACTTCTCTACCCCTTACCTCCATGTTGCCTATCTCCTCCGAGGAAGAGAAAATCCCATTTCCATCCAGTATTCTTTGGAAAAAAAATACCAAACCAGTGACAGCTAGGTGGAATAATTGAACGTTTCAAAATTGATCATGAGAAACTCAAGCGATTGATTCCATTCATAAAGTAATTTTCACTCCTTAATCTTGGCTCTTGAAGGTTTTTGAACAGGAGCATCATATCCTGTATCTGGACCATGGTGGAGTCATTGTTGCCATCAAGGACACCTCTATTCCCCTCAAGATACTGAAGTAAGATTACAACAATTGTTTTATTACCAATTACATGACATTTTAGTTTCATAAAAAAAACTATAAATGACACACATTAGTTCAGTAGTTTCATTGAAAGGTGTGCACAGGGGTATGTACACCCGATGTAGAGCCCGATGTGTCCGCTGTTTGTTTTGTCAAAGTCCAATCAGTCAATAAGTGCAAAAATAAATCACAGGATGTCTGATTTTAGACAATAAAAACACCTATTTTCTCTGAAGTGGTCAAAGGTGGCATTTATGAGCAGTCAATAAGTATCTGAGTATTATAAGTATCTGAGCTTGCTGAGAGTATTAGGGTTTGAGAGATGCAAAAACATTACAAACATTTTTTGTTGTTTTTTCTAAATTTGTGATCTACCGCTTCCATTAGTTAAAATATATCAGTGTAGTGCACACTCCACAGATATTAGAATAACTTTTAACAATGCTTTGTAAAGTGGAGATTTTTTAAAAACTCTCTTTGTGGTGTAAATGTGTGGACTGAAGCATCAGGAATTATTTGAAATTATGATTTAGATGTCCTCTACACATATGCCCTCTATTGCTTATTATGCGTGTAAACTTCAACAGCACCAATCATTTTTATGCTGTTTTCCACATTTGACTCGCGTTGTCATGACTCTACCCAATAAATTTTACATATAAGAAGAATACATTAACTAAAGGTGAAAAATGAAATATCAGCTAGACAAAACAATCATTTTCATCAACAAATCCATTGTTAGCCAGTCTGATTATTGGCTTCATTTGTTGATATTTGTGTCAGATTTTCAATTAAAAGCTGTCACTGATATTGTTTATATCAATGGTTTTCAATTCACCTGAATCAAATGATTACATTACTTCCATCAAGGGCGGAAGAGGCCTCCTTATCAACATTTTAAGACAAGTGTGTGGAGAAAGGACAGTGCAGGACATGCAGGACAGTGGGTCCAGGACAGTGGGTCCTGAGGACCGCAGTGAACAGCTCTGCTTTGTATGGATCTTTGACTGAAGTCAAAGTGGTTAGCAACAGTTTGCTAAGTCTTACAGAAACATGACCGCAAAATTCACTGACTTTTATTGAGAACTTCATCCATGTAAATCTTCACTCACCAATCAGCTTACTTACTTTGCATGTGAGAATATTGCACACTTAAAGACTCAGATCAAAGTCTACATGGTCTCGACGAAAAACTTTGCTACAACTGTTCTGGGAGAGTATTTATGTTTGCACTGCTTTAGCAAACTTTCTGATGACGTCAATCCATGCCAACACTGTCTACTGGCACACCACTTCTGTTTTGACTGACCATGTTGTCAAAGACTCTCTTTAAAACTTGAGGAAAAATATCAGTTTAGGAAAACATCTAAAATAGTGTAGTTAACAGTATCAGTTTACATTAACTAGGTTTAGCCAGGTAAGAACCTGCTTGAATTGGCTGTTTGGAGCTGTGAACCTGTGGTAGGTAAAGTGTTTTGTAGCTGCTCCAACAGGGTTTTCTTCCAGAACCGCCATGTCTGTGGCTCCATCATTCTCCCTATTAACTCTTGACATCGCCCTTGTCAATTATGAAGAAAGTGTTCCCCACAGCATGATGGCACCGTCACAATGCATGGTGGGAATTAAGTTTTCAGGTCGATGCGGGGTGTAACTTCTTCCTCACATAGCGTTTTGCAAGTAGGCTACCGAGTTCAGTCTTGGCCTCACATGACCAGGGTACCTTCTTCAACATGTTTGCTGTGTCCAGGGGCTTAATCATCTTCTCATTAGTGAACGGGACAAATTTGTAAGAGGTCTATTGAGTGATTCATCACCCTGTCGCACCTCTCCTTTGTGGCTAAAGAACCACATAATCACTGAGAGTCAGAGTACAGCAACTGGGGACTGACTTCAGTTCTTTAAACTACATACTAATAAAATCTGTAGTTTTAGCTACAAATCTCTGAGTTGACACAATGACCATCGAACATCTCCTCGCTGACTCGGCTCTTTCTGTTGTGGCAATAACAATTTCTTTTAAATTTAGAGCCATAGTGAGCACAAGTTCTGATGAAAGATGAGTGAGTTTATTCCTTGCATCAACGAGCCAGCAATGTAACATGGGTAACAACCACATTGGTGCTCCTGTTAACTATCTTAACATGATATACTGGGACATATTAACTAATCATCATTTAGCTGACATCTGCATGGAGCCGCATTACTCAACTCACATGGTTTGTTTGGAAAAAACTGTGTAACGTTTGTTGCCCTCTGCTGACAGATATAGACTGCATTTACTAATTAAGTTTCTTCTTAATGAAGTTTGCTGCACTGGCTTTTTAAGGGGTATAAGAGTAAAGAAAATAAAAAAAAGTCAGGCTATACTTCCCCCCCCCCCCAAAAAAAAAACATGGAAAAAAAGTGCACAATTTTCTTCTGTTTCAGCTGTTTTGAGCCACTTTGTGTTAGTATATCTGTCACATATAATCCTAATAAAATACTGTGAAATTTGAGGTTGTGATTACAGGGGCACTCTGCTTTTGGAAGAATGCAAATCTGTCCAACATGTTTAGCTTTCAGTTCAGCATTGTAATCACAGTTAATTCTAGGGTCTAAAGCTCAGTTTTCTACCAGCCTCATTTTAAAACTTATCCTCCAAAATGTTAAGCTTTGAGAAGGATCTCCCATGATGCTTCAGGGCCAGCAAAAAGGCCATGGCAAATCATTGTATCCAGTCTCATAGAATCATTTAGCCCTGTGCCCTGTACAGCCACAAAATGGGACCCAATCTGACTTTGTGACAAATGCAAAGCCTTCTTAAAAACTGCCTTCTTATATCTTATTTGTGCTCTTAATGGCATTACATCTGCACCAGTAAGGTAAACCTATTTAGTAGCTTTCAAACAAAGCTGAATGAAAAAAACTTTTGATGTTGCCTGTAGCTGTAGAAAATGCAGACGTTTTCCCCAAAGCCTCTGCTAATTCCAGACACGTCTACAAGATACAAGGGTTATCACTTTGACCACATTTAACATGCTGTGTTCTCTCTAACGCTGCAACTAAAGATTATCTTAAGCGTCGACTAATCTATCGATCATTGTTTTCGATTAGTCGACTTATCCCGAATATTTTTTGTATGATCTCCATTATCACTTCAGTTGCTTGCAAAAATATTTTGACTATTTATTAGCTTTATAAAATGATCCTCCATAAAATATTAATTTTCAGTTTAACTGACATAGTTTATTGTTTTACATTTCTATACGTTTGCAGTCTGGCTTGTTCTCTTTAATTAGGCAATATTCCCAGCATGAATATTAAAAACGAGCAAATCATTCATTTCCAAATAAACTCCATTGCTCTAGTCAGACATTAAAGTTAAATAAAATTGTCTTGTATCGTGTATTTTCTCTTTAATCTCAGTCATTAATCTTAGTGATAAATGAACACTGAAATAAACCCATTAATAACCGTTGGATAACGTCAGATTGAATTGCAGCGGTAGATTCAAAACAGTCAGCCAGCTGGAGGCTGGCTCCCCCCACCCCCCCCCCAGCTTACAGCTGGGTGAAGGGCAGCGAGAACGGACATAACGGGCATTTCACAACTAAGCCACATCTTTAAACTGTCTACCACAGAGAGTGAAATATTGAGACAATGTTCATATATTGTTAAATGATGCGTCGACACATGAATTTTTGCATCAACCATTTTTCGTTATCGACATTCTCGATAGTGTCGACTAACGGTTGCAGCCCTAGTTCTCTCTGAGAAGGTTCAGGTGTTTTAGATCACGTTTTGCCATATGTGATCTCTGAGAATTTCCTCATGAAATTCGTAAAACAACACTTCACAAGAAGTTCCTGACTTATCGGCTCAGTCCTAAACGCATGTGCCTTCCACATTCCAGTTAACATTTATGGAGTAATGACATTGTTCCTTATCTAACGCAGTTCTGCAACCTTGGCATTCACTGGAGAAAGACGCGCTTTCCTCACGGCTCACATGGACTATCACAGGTTTAACAGGATGCTATCTCTTTGCCCTTAACGGGGAATGTTATAATGAAAAACCAAAGACAAAGATGTAATCAGAAGCACGGTTCAGAACCCTAATTCAGATGACCTTATCGATGGACTTTGTCTTTCACTTGATCTCAAAAGGCATTCATTCTGAAGGAAGACTTTCCTAAAAAACCTTAAAACCGAGCTGTGAAAAGAAGATTTCCCTTGAGAGAAAGCTAAAATATTAGTAAAACAATCATGATTTTAACTGTGCCATAACACAAAAGAATGAGCTCTTTATTTCATGTTTCTTGAGTCAGAAACTCTGTTGCATCCAATGCAGCAGTCCTGTTAAAGTCCTGGGTGTATTGTTTAGGAAATAACTTTAAAATGCGAAAAGAATAGAAAAAGAAAACACACAGCTAATCCCAGAATGCATTTTTCCAGAGTTGTGCACGCTGATTTATCGAATCTATTTTAAGCTGAAACTATTCTGCAGTTGAAGTTAAGTGGATCATTTGTTATTGCTGCAGCTCCAACAGGCACACAGCCCGTGTCGCCGATCATTCCGTAGCCCGTCTGAAGGCATCTCTCAGCATAACTCATTATGTGCTGCTGCCTCGTGCTCTGGGGGCTCCCAGGTCCCTTCTGACAAGACAGCAGGCCGATTCAATTTTAATGTGGTGAGACGTAGCTTTATTTGGGAAACTAGCTGTGTGCTATTAACCTAATAACGGTTAATTACCGTGAGTGATTGCTCCTTCAGCACCAGCTATTGAGATGTTGGCTGTTTTTAAGGTTTTCAGCTTTTTCCCAAAAATCCTGAAAGCAGTAATATTTTTCATGACAAGTAAAACAGCAGCCCATCTAAACTTGCAACATGCAGGACTGTGCATATAATGCACCCCCATGCAAGCTGACATTTATTAAAACTGTCCAGTCATCTAAACTCCAAGGAGACTTTTCTATGCTTCAGAAAAGCTGTTTTGAAAGACCAAAGTGACTTTTTCTGGAGCAAATGAGCTTAACATGCTCTCACTGGTCACTTTAGGAGGTTCACCCTGGGATGGACCCAGCCTTAGTGGTTAGAATATTCATTAAATATCTCAGATTACAAAGTTGTAAGACCAGTAGCTTTTCATCTTATCATTATGTGACGAGTTTAAGCAAAAAAAAAACAGGACCACCAAGGCCTCGTGATTATGTAACATCTTTCAAATCCATCACCTTGTCTCTAACTGAGGGACGATGAGAGCAGAACGAAAAATAAGAGCTTCAGCAATTCAAAAATACTTTCCATCATCTGTGCACCTGAACGACGGCAGCAACAATTTCAAACAATTACAAAGCTTCCAGACTCAGCATCCAACAGGTTCTGTTGTCAGAGAAGAGACCTCCAGCGTCGTTAGATTTAGCTATTCTTTGATGCATAATGAGGCTTAGCAACTGCATCCCTAGCAGCTTTGTTGATCTGTTCTGTTCTCCTCTCGCTGTGCTTGTTCACTGCTGATTATCTTATTGTTGTCCCGGTAAGAGCATCATTAAAACATACAGCCTTGTTGTGTAAGCGAGACACTGCTTGATTCCTCATTGATCCCTCTCCATCACACAGTCACACTTACTCAGCGCTGCTGCCACTGTCGGCAGCTGAGATTGTTGGCACGGTGACTAAAAGAGAGCAGATGGCTCCTCTTGTGTTTTGTTTTGTTTTTCCTGTGATTTATTCACAAAAAAGGAAACTAATAGAAAACTCTGTCTACGCCTGCATTTTGATATCGTGTATATTCTAAGCCCTTAATCTGAAGAAATCATATTCAGTTAACTCAGGTCAAAATGAAAGAAAGCAAGATTTCTTTTTTTCAAATCATGAGGAGCTTTCTGGATTTAGCCACATTGTACAGACATGTCTACAAGCTAATTATTCTAATATGCAGTGGAGTCTACATGCAATTTGCAGCGCATCCCAATCTTTTCCAAGCGTCGCCAAGAATCCTCCGGTTAGTTATATATCATATTTGGTGTCAACCCGATGACAAACTGGGGTGACACCAAATAAAGTAACACTGTCTGACGACAAGGCTAATAAATAAAATCCCCTCTTTGATAACTTCTAACAGTACATGGTAAAAACAATATGTCAATGGTATTGGTTATTGGGCCTACAGACTGGGTGAAGACCCCAGTGACAATGAAAAATTAGCCCAGAATATGGTCTTGAAGAAGTCCTCCGGTAGTCTTAAGAATGCAGGGGGGGTTGCCCTGGTAGCGGGCTATAATCCCTTCAAAGTCATAGCATTATGCTAGCCTTGTGCCATTTTCTGACAGTTTTGCTGGGTCAAGTCCCATTATGTAGCGCAATGGTCGCCATTTGTTTTATAAGTGCTCCTGCTATATAGACCATGCAAAAGAGCTGTGGTAGAGCATTTGAGGGGCAAGTAAAAAAGCTGGGGAACATTTAATCAGTACTACTGCAGAAGCATGATGACCTCGGAAGTAGGTTGGTTTATGAAAACAAAAGTAAACAAGCATGAAATGAAACTGAGGGTGACACCTGACATTGTTATATTTGCCTTGCCACATTAGCCCCCAATGTTAACTCATGCTAAAAACAGAAAGGTACAGATTGCCGTCTTTAAAACGATATTTGACTTCTCAGTCATCATCTCTATATCAGCGTGGAAATTACTAATATTGACGGTAATTGGACTGATTGGACTGCAATGTTGGTTGTTTGATATTTCCAGATGTCATGCATGAACACCTGAGTCAGACTAGCGTCCTGTCCAGGGTGTACCCTGCCTCTACCCAATTGACAGCTGGAGATAGGCACCAGCACCCCTCGCGACCCAAAAAAGGGATAAGCGTGTAGGAAAATGGATGGATGGATGGATGCATGAACAATTTAAAGGAGCCATAAGTAATATTGATACCTAGTGTTTTAAATCAGAATAATGCACAAAAAAGATACCTGCTCCTCGAAGAGGGTCGCACAGGTTGTCAAGTCAAGAGAGACGAGGACGTAGTGCAGCTAAATTTAAGATGACGGGTGAAGATGATTCAGGAAAAGTGGTTGTTAGACAACATTGCTTTGTATCCATCCATCCATTTTCTTACTCGCTTTATCCCTCATGGGGTTGCGAGGGGTGTTTGTGCCTATGTCCAGCATTTCAATGGGCGAGAGGCGGGGTGCACATTGCTTTGTAAATTAGGTGAAACTGTTTTCTCAGAAAATAAAAAAAACAACTTGGGCTTATCTGTTGAAAAGTAACTGCCAACTCTGCATCCGTTTTGCGATTAATTAGGTCTTTCACGCCTCTCCGTCTTTCGAACAAGTTGCCAATTTTAATCCTTTTTGTAGCCCGCATTAGATCATTTACCCTTTTTGAAGGTGCCGAGACTTTTTGGGTATTGTTGAGACAATTTCTGGTCCGCTTCTCTTACTGACTTCCATGTTTTTAGGCTATTGCACTTCTGCAAACTTAAAGTATTAAATGCTGCGCTCTGTTGTGGCAACCCTGGGAACTCTCATATGATTGGCTCAGGAGCCAGGAAGTAAACACATGCTACAAACTGTCTGCACCAAAGTTGTTTTGCACCGTACTGCTAGGTTCGAAAGAGAAAAAAACTTGACTAAGACATTGTTGATGGAGAGACCAACTCTTTAAAGAGAATGTTACTTCCATCCGGTGTGTCAAATTATTTTATTTAATTTTACAGTAAATTTCCTACTTATTTCTTCTTTAAATGTTAATCAGATATTCAGTGTCTCACAGCAGAAAATGCTCATACCTCACACTAAAGATACCAAAACTCTCAGAGAGTGTTGGTAGCAATAAAATCACAATCCAGTTGTGTGCATTCCTACTTAAGTGCTATATTTATTATAAATTGAAGGCAAAGGTGAAGTATATGTAAAAGTAAATGGTTTGTTGAGAACAGACTGCTTTTCTCAGCTATTACAGCTCAAAATAACTTTGTCAAACTGGACACACTGTAAAAATAAAATAACTTGCATATTTTTGGATTTTCTAAAGCACAGTGAAATGGTTTTATTATTCAGCTGTCATTGTGTCACATTGGAGTCCATCATTCAGTTGCAATGTTGAACAACCTTCAAAAACCATATTTAGAGTTCAATATCAAGTATTTGGGGAATTACTGAGATCCTCTATCTCACTTGTAAAAAAACAAGTAAAGATAATTGTGTGGCCTTTGGCAAAATGAATCACCAACCCGGTATAGGGTAGTGTAGGTCTTTGCTTAGTTGAGGTATCACATTAAAATAAACGTATCAAACTACTAAAAGGCATATGAGTGTCACATGAACCATTTTTGGATGCATAAGATAATCACTTTAGTACGTTTTGAAAAAAAGATGATGCAAAGGTTTTTAAATTGCCGTGATAAAATGTGACTACTTTGCACATTTGACTCGTAGCTGTTTTGGGAGGTCTTTGCTTGGCCCTCCACTATTACAAGAGCTGAAATGAAACATTAATGGTTCACTGATCCAAGAAGCCTTAGAGATATGGGAGTTAGGTTTTCATCAAGAGTGCTGGGTGGAGATTTGTGGCAGATAAAAGATGTCTGTAATAATTTTTTTTGCACCTTGGTCTCTCTGGGGCTTTTAAGTTGTTGGTTTTTCAGCTTTCCCTTCTTGGATATGTGACACAGGGAACTTTCACCACTTCCCTCGTCCAACTTTTTATACGGGTTGAACATTTTCTAAAATCAGTTGCTCTGATGCAGAAAGGTTTGTCTCCGTTGTGGCCTGAGAAAGTATTTTTTCTTTTAATCATTTGAAGTAGAGTAATCTTTGGGTGGACGAGCTACCAGAAGTGAAATTACATCCATCAGGCTTTGTTTTAAATGATGTGGATTAACCCTGAAGATAAAAGATCAGTTTATTTGTACTACTATAGAAATAAATGTGAATGGAATATGAAACATTCCGCTTAATGCAAACTCCATGAAAGACAGGTTTAATCACAATGGGTTAATACAATGCAGTTGATCCAGTTTGTAGGATTTCAATTTTCTTCCACAACAAGGCAGAAATAGTTGCAACGGCCCTTCATACTTCTCCAAAAACAGTTTTAGCTTCTGTTATTTCCATTCCTAATCTGACACAGTTCCAGTTATCTTAGGCAAAGAAGACTTTACCTTGTTGATATTTCTCTGAGTAGTAATGATTATAAATACTCCCTTTTCTTTCCTTAGGTTTAGTATCGATGAGGGGAGAACGTGGAACACTCACAACTTCACCAGCACGTCTGTGTTCGTCGACGGACTCCTGAGTGAACCAGGAGACGAGACCCTGGTCATGACGTGAGTTAACAAACGAATCGCAAAGCCAAAGAAAAATCACTCTCATCTTTGTTGGCTTTAACTGACATTCACTCAATCTTAGCAGGACATTTTGGATTCCAAAACCGGAGGATTATTTTCTCTGTATCTTGTGAAGTTTATATTGAGGAATAGACTGAGAGGCAGGAAAAAGTTCAAAAATTGGGAGACCCAATTTTTCTTGTGTGGCTCTTGCTTCTTCCTTTTCACAAGCCTTTCTCATGTGGATCATTTAAACATTAAAATGTCATTAACAGGAACCCAGTCCTTTTTTTTTTCTGTAAAAGAAACAGAAAAGACTCCTTCTTGAGTCATGATCTCTTTATTTATTTGGATCATTACATAATCTATATACCAACTTACCTGAACTACTCTGAGAAAAGCTGATTCTCCCTTTAAAGGCTTTGTTTTTTACCGAGAAGAGTCAAATGATGTGTCTTCTTGATAGAAAAAAGTCTGCAGTGCGTTTTTCTTTCACAGCACTTGAAAAGCATTATGCTAAAAGGTTATTATGGATTTTTCTTTTTTATTCAGAGTAATGCCAAATACAACCTGTCTACCCTGGCCCTCAGAGCTCTCCTCACACTTTCTGCTTTCTGCTTGTTTCTGATGAGTTATCTGACAGAACCTCCCGGGCTGCAAACTATATTCAAGCGTGGGGGCTCAAGTTACTCTTCCATCACAACACTTCTTTGGCGATTTGTTGGAGCGGGGCAAGCAATTTCGTGGTGCTAACTGCAGCTGGTCTCACACCTGATTTCCCTCAAAGCTCCCCTCTCTGTCTTGACCTCTAAATTGCCATTACAGTCGAGGTTGACGGGAGAAAAAAGCCCAATCAGCCCCATGGCCTTCCTTCCTGTCTTTTCTCTCCTCTCTGACATTTTACCCATACGGTTTGGATCGGTTTCCTGCACTTTTTGTGTGTTTCTCCCTGCTGGTTCCTTTGTCCGCCAGCAGCAGCCAGTGAGGCATAGCAGATATTTGCTTATTGTGACATTTCCGTTTTCATGCATATACCATATATGGTACACATCACAGTAACACCTAGAGTTAAGGCTTCACAATTTGTACAAATAAGTATCATCATTTCTTATATAATATAGACAATTATCCTTGATGTAGTTTTCTGACTGACGCTAGCCTCTTTTGCCACGCCAAACACTTTCAACATCGGCTTGGCCCTGAAATATAGTTACAGGCTTGCTTGTTTATTGGAGAGGCTAAGTCTCGCTGAACAGACATCATTTCTAACAAAAAAAAACTCCACTTGACAATTCTTTATAGCAGCCAACAACAATTGCCATAGTGGTAAAGCTTACAACACTAGACTAGAGAAGGATGCGGAGGATCTGTGATGCTGTGGGCGTGTTTCCCTTTCAAATGACCAGTGAACCTTGTTGGAGTGCATCATGAGCCCTTTGAAACACAAGGTAATTTAAAGGGGAGATATCAAGCTTTTAAATACTTCCTTTTCACATTTAAATCATTCAGTTGTGGTCCTCAGGTTCGACTGAGAGCAACTCGTTTTGGTGCTGTCTCTTTAAATCTGAAGGAGGCACTTCACATCCCACCCACTTTTTTTTTTTTTAGGGCTTTTTACCAGTGATGCTAATACTTGTAGCTGGCCCTGTAATTAATTTTTTTTATCTTATTTTACCTGTAGTCTTTTAGCTAGATTGATGCCAAAAACGTTAGTGTATTGGACTGTATAAAATTGACAATTTCTTGATAAGGCTAAACTCTGGTGACATCAGTAGAAAGCATCCTCAGACCATATAACCTGTTACACTTTCAAGGCTTCAGATAATTTTTTGGGGGCCTGAATGTGGCTCCTCCCTTTTGCTAATTCCTCCATCTGACAGCAAAGTCAAGCGAAAGATGCCACATCATCTCAGACTCCACGCCTGGATTTACAGATAAGACCATCTTTCAGTTGTAATCTGCTGAGAGGGGCAAAATCCATAAACACTAGGATACACTCAGTCTCTCTCTCTCTCTCTCTCTCTCTCTCTCTCTCTCTCTCTCTCTCTCTCTCTCACACACACACACACGCTTCAGCATATCGGTTCACTCACAATTACCTCCCATGTCGATGAGTTGAACACACACACACAGATATATGCGTTCCTCATCTGGCTCTGGAAAGATGGGGTGTGAGGGGTGTTGAGGGCAGCACCTGTCTGACAGATTAGCTAGGCTCTATTTCTTAGCCATGGAGTTTCGATTTTTTTGACGCCACAGTGTGCCATCCCACAGTAAGTCTTTGAGCAGTGACTTAGCACCAAGGACAGGTGGGGGAGGGGCAGAGCTCAGCCAGCGCTCGCGCTAATGTCAGCTGGTCAGATCAAAGACCGGACAGACGAAGAATGCTGATGGAGAGAACGTGTCAGAAAAACACCATGCCGTATGAGTTCACCATCCCAGCCCATTCCTCATTTGCTTCTCCTTTCTCGTTCTCTGCAAGAAAACTTCTCTCCGTAAAGGATACCGCTGAACCGTCACCAAACTCCCCAGAAAACGACGCCTGAACACATCCCGCACTGGCGTTGTCTCTGTGCTCCTTAATGAGAGGGTCTGTTAACGGGCGTTGAGTTGTTTTCACCCGGCTCTTTGGAGTGTTGTTGTTTGTCCACCGATGGAGCTCTAGACGCCCTGAAGTGCCAATTCACCACTAAAACGCGAAGATGCTAAATTAACTCGGAGTCTGGTGGGAATCAGAGCGCAGATAAAGCAATAAGTCTTGCTTTTAACAATTAGGGCAATTTGATTTGCTGTGTGTGGGAGTGGATTTGGACTAGAAAAGGAAGAGGACAGTACACCTATGTGCAGTTTTAGAATTTATTACAAAGCATGAGCTGAAGCAGAGAGGAGGTCTTTTTTTGGGGCTTTGACAGCCAGCTGTGAAACACGACATTAGACATTAAAGGCGAGCTTCAGGGACCAATGGGATCTACAGTGGAAAATCTGCATGCAGGTTGTGGGGAGACATCCAAAGTCACAACGGATCCCTGGAACCATTGGACTTTGCTCAGTGACAGTTAACATAAGTTTAATTTGAGTGAATACATCAAGGAAAATGTCTCTTTACAATTAATGGAGTGGATTCTATTGATAGCAGAATTTTTGTGTTTTATCCAGATTTTATATTTTAGATCAGCACAAACAGGTAGATAATTATGAAGTTTCTTATACTCTAGAAAATGGGATCTACATTTGCGATCAGCGTCTGATGTTTAGAACCACCTTTAAGTCCAGTTTCTACCAGCTTTGCTAATATAGAGACCGTAAATAAACAAACTGGGAATAATCTCAAAGAAGCTCAGCCTCAGTCAGATTGCATCGAAAACATCTATAAAGAGTACTTTTCAAGTCTTGCCACAAATTCAGAATTTAGGTCAAATGGATATGATCTAAACAATAGGTGTTCAAAGTGGGGCCCATGAGCCATTTGTGGCCCTTGGAAGGATTTTGTCCTGCCCTCAAATGTTACCCATTTTCTGTTCTTGTTGCAAAGGACAGACTATCAGGAGCCATTATGACCAAAAACATTTAGGACAGTTCATTCCTTTTAATGAAACAAATGTGCTAAACCCTTTCTTATGTTTCAGATCCACATAGATTTGCAGATCCATTTTCCATAGAAATCAGACTTTGTTCATTTCATTAAAGTATTGTGTGAATAGGTTATTGATTAACTGTTAAAAGTGCTAAATTTGATAAATTATGGGCTTTTAGATAAAAAAAACAACAACAAATGCATTTATATTTTGACCCACATGTACTTTCAACTTGAAATGTTTGACTCACCAGGCAAATTCAGACACGACTAATCAAACCTGTGTTCCAGTCTCTGGTTTCTGCAGCGTCAAGCAGGTGTTCCTGGGGGATTGCTGCTGAGTATTTAGCTCTATCCTCATTCTCCTCGGGCTTTCCGACTGCCGGATTTTTACAATGTTTCCAGGCACCACACAAGAGAAACGTTCAGTAAACGTTCAGTAACGAGAACACAATTCCTCTTCTCTTGTGGAGTTTTAGAGGCCTTGATAGTTTTCCTGACAACAGGTTCTCCCACATGAGTCGCGGATTACTCCAGGTCCTCCAGAGTTACCCGGGGCCTCTTGTCTGCCTGTCTGATGAATGCTGTCCTTGCTCAGCCTGCCGGTTTAGCCGGGCGCCTGTGGGGATGGAAGTTGTGCCATCACGTTTCCATTTTCAGATGATGGATTTAACAGAACTCGATGAGACGTCCAAAGCTAGTGTCGTAGCTTCATAGCCTGGCTGCTTCAAATTTCTCTGTCTCCTGTCTGCTGCTCCTCGGTCCTCATGATGCTGTTTGTTCTCTGTTTGAGAGTAAATGTCACATAGGGGCCCTCTGTTTGCTAATTTGGTGACTTCCTTATGCAATTAGTTGGACTGGATTTTATTTATAGGTATTAGAGAAAATAGGGGCTGAATACAAGTTGCTTGTTACACTTGTATAATTTTCCTTGTATTTTAAAATGGTACTCTATACTTTGTGTTGGTCTGTCATGTAAAATCCCAATGAAATACATTAAGACCTTGAGGTTGCACAGTGTCAAAATATGAGACAAAAAATTCAAGGGGTTTGAATACTTTTTTGAGGCAACAGAAGATGCGGGGTTGTCTTATGGGTCCACGGAAAGACATCCGTCACGTTGTCTTTAACGATGCCAGGGGAGACAGTATTAGTCATGCTTGCCTTGCTCCTCAAACGAGGTGATGGTGGGCCACCGCTGGCAGAGTAACATATGTTGGATTCTCTGACATGGGTCTCATCAGTCTGCTTTAAAAAGGAGTGCTGTGACACCCCCCAACCCCCAGGGAATGACAACTTAGTTCCCAAGTGGGAAGGTTCCCGTGTTGGATTGTAGAACACCACCACCTAGTGGAGGGATGCCATGTGTGTCAGGGAGGCTTCATTTCAGTCTGTGCAGCTGAGTGGGTTGATCGTTTTAAGACAGTGGAAATAAACTTCCCTGGGGTTGAACGTTGCTTCTATTATTGGATTTTATTATTTGTTTTTCCTTTAATATCTCTCCATTATGGATGGATGAAACTGAGAGTTGTGGAAGCAAAATCAAACACATAAAATCCACACCGCCCCGACGTAACAAGTAAATTATTCAGATGTGTGTGTCTGTGTGTGTGTGTGTGTGTGTGTGTGTGTGTGTGTGGTTGTGTGTGTGGTTGTGTGTGTGTGTTGTCTATTTTCAGGGTGTTTGGCCACATCAGCTACAGGTCGGACTGGGAGCTGGTCAAAGTGGACTTCAGGCAGTCTTTCTCACGTCAGTGCACCGAGTCCGATTACGAGTCCTGGCAGCTCACAGACTTGCAGGTAAATCACTCTCGAAGTCACAAACACATCGGGATTTTTTTTTTCCTATGATATCTTTAAGGTTCAGTTCTTTGGGAGTTTCTGTGACACGAAAACATGATTATACTTCTATTACTGAGGATACAGAAGAAGTAAGATAGCAGATAAAGAAGTATTTTGTTAATTTGCATTAGAGTATTAAATGTGAATGCACATGGTGAAGTGGATTGTGATTGTTTTGATGCACTCATCGTGTCACCCTCAGGGAGAAAGGTGCATTATGGGCCAAGAGCGGACTTTTAGGAAGAGAAAGGAGACCTCGTTCTGTATAAAAGGAAAAAACTACACCTCTGCCCTCACCACGAAGCCCTGCCAGTGCACCGACAAAGACTTCATCTGGTGTGTTGCTGATGAAAAAAAAAAGCCTCAAGTGAAAAGAAATCAGGCTCTCTATTATTTTTAGACCAGGAGTCTAATTCTAACTGCGACTCTAACTGTTGTGTACATGCAGTGATTACGGCTTTGAGCGGTCTTACACGGAGGGTGATCGATGTTTCCCTGACTTCTGGTACGATCCAGAATCTCCCCCCGAGAACTGCCACCTCGGACAAAACTACGAGTCTAGCACTGGGTACGTTCACGCTCACCATTAAAAAAGGCACTTTTTTGTGTGTTTGCACCCCTAATTCCCTGCTATAGCCTAATAACACCCACATCTCATAGCAGAAAGTACTTTGAAGCGAAGAAGAAAAAATAAAACTTTTCTTTCAATTATTTAACAATATTCTGAAATCTTTCAAATCCCAGAAAGTTTTTTCAGATCGTATGAGGTAAAATACAGTTTCCCCTAATGCCGAGGGAAAAAAACTAGTACTTATCTCAACAAGCTGCAGTTTCTAGTTATGGTCTGCAGGTCCTCACATTTAGCAGCAGACTCATTTGCATAGTCAGGTATGTGTTTTTACAAATATCAAATAAAGGGTGATATCATTTCTGTGCCCTCTAAACACATTCAACCTTTTTAGAAATGTTTAAGATTTATTCCTCTTTATTCCTCTCTGTGACAAAGGGTTGATTTCATGTTTTATGTGGTAGGACAGTAAGTAGTCCAAATATAGCTAACGACTGGACGCAACACAAATCCCTGAGACTCATACTCCTGGGAATTTTGGAAGTCTCCTATGTTTTTAAACTCTGGCCAGAAAAACACTTGAAATAATGAGGATATTTCCTCTTTTCTCCTAATCTCTTCTTTTATGGTACGGTTGTTAAGCTGCTTTTTTTAACAACTTTGCCTCCACCGTCATGCCAACGCTTGCATTGTTCTCCGCTGTGTTTCAGCTACAGGAAGGTGATATCAAATACTTGTGAAGGAGGCCTCAACAACCAGCAGAGTTCCCAACAGCACAGCTGCCCTCTGTTGCCCCCTAGAGGCCTGAAGGTCGCCATTAAAGGCCAGATGCTGGCTGTGGCTCCCGGGGACGACGTCACGTTCATTGTCCATCAGGAGCAGGTGGGGGGGGGGAAGGCTGGTTCTCCCCGGTTCTTCCTCTAATATTTCCCTGGAATCAGTTTAAAGTTGTTGTTTCTGCTTGACAGGGCGACACAAGCAGTACCAAGTATCAGGTGGACCTCGGTGATGGGGTCCGGACCATTTACCAGAACCTGACGGTCACGGATGAGCCCATCCAACACCGCTACGAGAACCCTGGCATTTACAAAGTTACGGTGAAGGCAGAAAACGTTGCGGGGCACGACGAGGCCACCATGTACATCCAGGTCACAGGTCTGTCCCCCAGTCAACCATATTTTGCCCATTATGTACTGTAAGGGTATGTCTTTGTCTTTTAGGGAGAAATATATCTAAATGCTTCATCAAGAGTTATTTTAATGTAAACTAAGGGCCCAAACCCTGAAAAACAAGCACAGTCCTCCCTCCACTAAACTTTACTTTTGACTTCGGAGTCCAGTGGGGGGGCATGCTTTACACAGCTCCATCAATGCTTTTCATTGTACTTGCTGCTGTTCGGCCATGGAAGCCCATTCTATGAAGCTATTGAAGCCCTTTTGTTGAGCTAATATGAAGTTTGGAGGTCTATAGCCAATGACTCTGTAAAAAGTTGGTGACTTCCTCACACTCCCTGTCCCTGCCCTATGATTTATATTTGCTTTTATACACCCGGGGACATGAAACTCCTAAATTTAATGGTTTGTATGTGTGGCTCAATAATCACTGCAAGATAGTTTATGCTGAATGTCGCATAATAATGAAACTCTTCTAAATCCTCAAATTGTTATCCAATACTTCCCTGAAGCTTACTGTCATGTTTGTATAATAAAATGTCACCTAAAGGGCAAATTTGTTATTTAGGAGGACAAGTTTTAGTCTCTTTTTCCTTAATCCTTCTGTCATCTCTCTTTTTTTTGGAGACATTAAACTGAAAATTTGCTTCTTTCTTTTTTTTATGCAAACATTAAAGGAGCAATAAGCGAATTCCCACCACTAGATGTGCTGTTCAGCACTATCTGTAGACTAAAACAAGATGTGTGGCAAGCCATGCCTCTCTCTAAACATCCAAAATTTAAGCAACAGAGCAGATATCTGCTGCAATCAAAAACTTTTTGTCAAAACTAGAATGCACTGAATGTACGTGAAGATCACAGATAGCAGCTCACAAGCCTGCAAAACGGCTTCAATAGCAGCTGTTTGCATGGACATACGTGCACATGCGACCGGCCTGGCTTTGTGAACATGAGACTGGAGAACAACACAGAGAAATGGGGTGTGACTATGATACCGTAGTCCATCTAAAAAAATACCTTTAGTTCTTCCTAAAATTTTTTTTAGTTCTTTCTGTTCTTTTAAGTTTATGGTTCCTTTTTGCTCATATAAAGTGAAATACAGAAGCGGTTTAAGGGAATAAATTCTGGATTGACTAACAAGACCAGAAGGTCATTGAACAGTCAAAGTTACAGTAATGTGACTTTTGATCTTTTTTCAGATTGTGGTGCTCTTTTCAAAAGACTCATGAATTTTATGTAGGCTAAATAAGTTTGACGAAAGAGGGCTGAATGACATAACGATCAATTTGTGTTGGATATTTGCAGCTTCACTTTATTTTTCTTCCATTTGTTTCAAAATCAAACCTCTAGAATATTCATTAAAACTCATAACGTTTCCATTGTGACGAGAGGTGGACACGTTCTTTATAAAAAGTAATGGAGCTGAAGCCCGACTAAAGATTGTATACAGCGTGGCTGGTCTGTTTCGTCTAGAGTTAGAATGGTTGTTTACCGGTCAGATCATCCAACGCCTCTAACCTGTTCACTCTTCTTTATGTGTCACTTTGTGCTTAGCCAAGATGTTGAACTCAAATTGACCCAATGTGCTCACTGCTGTGTAAAGAGAGCAGGGATATAATGTCAGCCTTGCCAAATGGGGATTTTCACATTTAAGTGCAACAGCTGGTCCGTAGGACAAGGAGGAAGGCAATAAGAACATACGGGGACATACTTTTCAATTAAACAGTTTTTTAGATTGCAAATTCAAATAAAAATGTGGAGATGTAACAATTAAAAATCCACCTCCTGTGCAGACCCTCTGCAGGAGGTGCATCTGGAAGCCGTCCCCATCGCCAGGAGAAACCATGAAGTCAATCTGACAGCTGTGGTTCTTCCCACCAACGCCAACCTGACTGTCTTTTACTGGTGGCTCGGCGACAGCTTGAAGGTAAAGTCACTTTTTCAGCTGTCATTTTGCAATACTGATTGACAGAAATATATAGCTATATTTGAAAGAAAATGTAATATTGTGAAAAGGTTCAATATTTTATCCTGCTCATTTCAGAAAGTGAAACTTATATAGATTCCTTACACTCAGAATGAAAGGAATCTATACAATTTCTTGTCATTTTGACCATCATGGCTTACAGGTAATGAAAACCCAAAATTCAGTATTTCATAAAATTAGACTCTCACTAAAAATCTATTAAAAAAAGGAATATTAATTTATAAATATTTTGGCTATATTATCACCTACACCATCATGGGGAAGACTGCTGACTGGACAGATGTCCAGCAGACAGTCACTGACACCCTACACAAAGAGAGGGAACCACAAAATGTTATCGCTAAAGAAGCTGGTGGATCAAAGTGCTGTTTTCTAGCATAATCATAGAAAGTTGAGTGAAAGGACTGAGTGTGTTATCAAATGCTGCACCGGCAACAGGGAGAAACGCAGCCTTTGGAGGATTATCAAGCAAAATCCATTAAAAAATGTTATGATCTTCACATGGACCAGACTGAGACTGGGGTCAGCGCATCAAGAGCCGCTATGTGCAGATTAATCTTTCACCAGGGCTAAAAACATCACATTCCTCATGTAAAGCCACTCCTGAACCAGAGACATCAGAAGTATCTCACCTGGGCTAAAGAAAAAAACTGGACTGTTGCTCGGCGGTCTAAAGTCCTCTTTTCAGATGACGGTAAAGTTTACATTCCAATTAGAAACCCAGGTCCCAGAGTCTGGAGGAAGAGTGGAGAGCAACAGAGTCCACATTGCTTGCAGTCCAGTGTGAAGTTTCTACAGTCAGTGAGAATCTGGGGTTCCATGTCATCTGCTTTGACTCTAAAGTCCGGTCAAAGCAACCATCTACCAGGAGATTTTAGAGGCATTCATGCTGCCAAACGTTAAGTAGATGCTCGTTACCTTTTCCAGCAGGACATGGTACCAGCCCACACTGCCAGAGCGCACCATAAATAATTGTCCACAGTTTGGTGAGCTCCTACAGAGGTAACATAAAGTTTTTGGATACTTTTCTGAATCTTGCTGCACTTGCCTGGCCTGTTGGGTTAGCCTGCAAGCTATGTACTTTAAGGTACGCAGTTGTGTCACACATATTACATTTTTAATTGATTTTAAATAATTTTATAACCTAATCCTGCTTTTAACATCTCCACAGCTTTGGTCTTCCAGATGTTGTTTGTTCACTAATGTTCTCTAACAACTGGATTAACACTGAGAATAAATTATACCTGGTGAATTATATTGGTGTAAAGGGATTCGAGTACAAATGCACACCACACTTTTCAGATTTTTATTTGCAGAAGGTTCTGGAAAACACACAACTTTCTTCTATTTGACAATTGTGCATTCATTTCTGTTGGGTTATCACTGTAATTTCCAATAAAATATATTGACCTTTCTGGTTCAATGTGGAAAAAGTTCAAAGGATGTAAATACTTGTACACTGCACCCGACGTTAGTTTTCTGGCTCTACCGACTCGTGAGAAAAATACAATTTGCTATGCATATGTGTTTAATAAATAAGCAAACACGTTGTGTGTGTGCTAGTCTCTATTGGTTTTTCCTGTAATCCAGCTAACAGTTGTCACTATCTCTTCCAGCCCAAACTGACTCTGCAGAACAGCCTTCTGACCCGTTTCCCAGAGAGCGGAGAGGTTTCTGTCACCGTCCAGGCCTCCAACGGCCGTTCCATGGTACAAGACACAAAAACCGTCAGAGTCTATGGTAAGCCATTAACAACTTTACTCTAAAGGAAGCGTCAAACCAAGAATGCTTGTATGGGATTTTTCATAATAAATGGCTTAGCTTAGCTCTGTGTTTCAGGCGATACAAGATTGGTTTACTTGGCAATATTTAAAACTGATAATACCCTAAAGCAAGCGGTTCCCAAACCTTTTTAGGCCACATCCCCTTCTGTGTCCCAACCAGTTTGATGCACCCCCCAATCTACAAAACAGAATAAAAAAAAAATTTAGTTACAACAACACAACCATCATAACAGAGGTTGTGATGGTTGGCACAAAGTAACAATAACAGAGAGCTCCATAACGCTGTTATTAATCAGTGAAATGATTAAATTGAGTGACTCGGTCTCTCTGTCGATCTAGTAAATAAAACTTTCGGCCCAAATTAAATTTTCCCTTTACTGACGTAAACGACGTAAAGTCAGGTGAGAGAAAAAGAGTCCCTGATCCGTCGCAGTTCCCTCGTCTGTTGCCTCCGATTCCTCTCTCTCTCTCTTGGTTCCTCTCCTCCTTCATCACTAACTTTGACCTTAGATGTCTCACCTGCATGACAGTTTACCTGCTTTCAGCCAGTCGAGTATATTTGCGAGAATGAATGAAGCAGAGGCCTCAAGCTAGGTACATATACATCACAGTGCATAGAAGAAGATAACTTCCTCGATATTTCATCTTAAAATTAAGCATAGAAGAAGACTTCTTCTAAATAGATACATTTTCATTTGAATACATATTTATGTATTTATTAAATGTACAGTTTAAGATTTAAATTTTTACAAAGGAAATGTTTATTTACAGATCTTTATGGTGTGGGGAAAAAACACTGTCAGACCGCCATTACATTTTTCATCTCGCGCACTCCTTAGCGGCAGCTCGCACACCCCCAGGGGTGTGCGCCACACTTTGGGAATCCCTGCCCTAAAGAATCCCTTAAGGATCTGTTTAGGCTTACATTTACAACCATTTAAACTTCCACATGTCTGTTCTTATTGAAGACATAAATAAATTCAAGGGGATATCTTTTAGAAATTTGTGTTCAAATCTTTCCTGTAGCATCAAATCTGATTCTTTATCTTATTGTTTATAGATATTTAAGTAATAGCGCCTGTGCGCAGTATGTAGTACACGGAATACATTTCAGGTCAAGTCAGCTTTTTATGTATTATTGATAGGATCTCATTAAGTTAAATTGCACCATTTAGATTAAACGTCTATGGATCACATTAGTCAAGCCAAGTTTTGTTTTCTGCGCACTCAATCCAGTAAGCTGCTGCCATCTGTTTGTGCTAACATCTGGCCCAAATGTTCCCTCCAAGGTGACTGGCAACAATGCACATCTGTCCATTCAGAGCAAGCGGTGTGTTTGCTGGGCCTTGATATAGAATTCTCTGATAATTTGTGTTTTGGATCCTAACAGCGATGACAATTTATTCTTCTTCTAGATAACTTTCAAGTCATCCCTCTGAGCTTCAGCAGGAACCTGGACCGTTTTAACCCAAACATCCCAGAATGGAGGGATGACATCGGCCAGGTGGTCACCAAGCTTCTAATTAAGGTATAGCTTGGAACTTAAATTCACTTTGGTTCATTTCAAATTATTTGATATTTTTTCTGCTTAATCCAAAACAGTAAATTTGAGGTTTTTTTTATTTGCGAGGAAAGTCTCCCTTTCAGCAGAGAGAGAAATTTCTAGGATAATGTGGATAAGGTCTTTATGAATCCTTCATGTTTAAACAATTTTGACCTTATTTAAAAGGACCTAATGTTACTTTCACAAAGGATAAGGTGTGATTGTGCTAGCCTAGTCTTAAAAGTAGACGGGGTGTCTGCCTCACGGACCAAAAATGGGAGAGGAGCCTGATAGCTAAAGGATCTGCCTCCCATTCTACTTTTAGAGACTCTAGGAACCACCAGCAGACCTGCAGTCTGAGAGCGAAGTGCTCTGTTAGGAACATATGGGGTAATCAGAGTAGCACTACTTTAACATATTTTTACTCAAGTCAAAGCAAAAAGTACCCAACTAAGAAATTAGTCAAGGAAGAGTGAAAAAGTATTTGTTGATAAATTCTAGATGCTGTTTTTTACCTGAGCCTTTATAATAAAAAGCTGTCCACAGATGGTTGAAGAAGTCACCAGACAGGCCTGTTTGTGTTGCTTGAATATTAATAATCCTTCATCTTAGAAAGATTTATCCCATTTGCCAATTTAAACCGTCAGTTTGTACTCATGAAACACTGTTTTGCTTTGACCTATTTCTTTTTAGGGCCGCAAAATAGATTTAAATACATTTAATGTTTAAGTTTAAATCTCTCGGTAATAAAGTATTCTTGAAAAATCTATGAAGATAAATAAACCTAAAAGAATCAACATTTATAAATAGTCTGCACATATCATATATTCTGACATTTACAAAATAAACTGTAAAATATACCTGCTAGCTGACAAATACACCATCACCTCTCTGTTCTGTTAGCCTAAAAAAATAAGAAAACAGCTGTATTTTGAAAAGAAAACATCACCTTTTATTTCATCGTGGTACTGTGGTGAACCCAGGCCTCCCAACCACAGCTGACCTGTATGTTCTACCACTGGACAACAAGCCAGCCAAGGGGAGTATATTCGTAGATAAGGTACATCCACAAAAACCTACACAGTGGTACATACATGCCCATGCAGAAATACAGTTTTCTGTTATTGTTTTTTTTTTTCAAAAACATAAAGACATAGTGAATGAAATGCAACTAAAGAATGATTTTGTCATTCTTAGCGTATTCCAGCAGTCGCGCAAGCTTTCAACGACAAGAACATCAGCTTCATGGTCCGAGGAGGTCTACGGGTGCTGGTGATGTTAGCTGACCCAAATGCAGGTAGACTTGAAAGCTATGAGTGTTATATTCTGTGTGGTATGTTTACTTTTTTTAATATAATAAATATTAACGTTATAACAGCATGCTAATGATTATTTCCATTGAATAGGTCTAATTGCTAATGACTCACTAGCCACAACGGCAGAGAATGGTGCGTTCACCAACAGAATTAGCTAAACTTTCAAACACAGATAAAACCTTTGCGCCTTTTCCTTTTGTTGTGTCCCAATAAATCTAAACCTTCTCCTGTCTGAGTCTGTTGTACAGTCCTGTTCTACTCCTTTTTTCCTAAAAACCTTTCAAATTTTCTCAGCAATATTAGTAACATTCTGGTTTTGCTCTTACATGTTATCATCCATTCAGAAATCAAAAAGATTCTTCTCTGATACATGTGCATTGGTTTATCCTGCTAGGCTACCATGGAACAGCTGGAGGTCCAGGTGTTTGGGCACTAGCTGTCATATTCCTAATAAGCATCATTGGCACTGGCTCATTCATTCTTTACAAGTTTAAAAGGTAAGCTTTGTCCTAGAAAGTTACTTCCTGTCCGGCCTGCATTCATAAATACGATCTTACCACACTGAATAGCATGTTATGCATTTTAACAAGAAATATATTTTCTTTTCTTTTAAAAACTGTTCTCCGTTTAATTGCATGTATGCACTTCTGTAACAAAACTTTACAGTAGCACTAGCATCTGTTTCTGACTTGGTTGACTTTTTTTTTCTTTACAAATTTTGCATTATAATCTACTATGTGTGGCTACTTCAGATTGATAAAGATTTCATTAAATTAACTGGAATACAAATGCAGTATTTTGAACTCAACTTAAAAAAAAAAAACATTCTGCTCCAAGCTGTTTGCT
This sequence comes from Fundulus heteroclitus, assembly GCF_011125445.2. Lineage (NCBI taxonomy): Eukaryota > Metazoa > Chordata > Actinopteri > Cyprinodontiformes > Fundulidae > Fundulus > Fundulus heteroclitus. The sequence goes on from NC_046374.1 coordinate 10,057,564, forward strand.
AAAATAGCAATCTCAATGTTCATTGCAAGTAGCAAGACTAGAAAAATACAAACCTATTACTTATTTAGAAAAAAATAAATAGGAGGAAAAGTCTCAACATAAAACAATTGATCACCTGATAATATTTAATTGAATTTAATTAAAACCAAAAAAAGCACTTTTGATTTCGACCACCACCAAATTGGGATTATGATCACTGTATAACATCTAAAAATCAATTATAGGGCTTAAGAGTTCCAAGTTTTTTTTTCCAAGTATACGAAAAAATGCCATGTAAGGATTGTGTTGTTTTATTATTGTGCCATCAGTACATCGGGCCCATGAGTGAAGTTTGGGGAATGGGTTGGCAGCAATAGCAGAGTATATTCATGGGACTGAGGCACTTGTGTCCAAGCTACATGGCTCCCAGCTGGGAGGAATGTCACACAACTCTAAAGTGGGTTCTGGCTTTTTCTAATTTCATATATGTTACTGAGAATCTGATGAAAATACTGATGGAGTTTGAGCGTTGATGGCCAGGCTGAAACTGATGGCGTAGATACAGAAATGTCTGACATGATTGTTGTCAGAAGTTTATAATTTTTGCTGTGGTTGGAAGCTATGTGCTTTGAACCCGTGGGTTCAAACCCGGGGTTCAAACCTCATCTAAACAAATCTCACTTAGGTAATTGTCAGAAACCTTAGAGAAAACTTAATAAGAGACATACAGGCCAAGCTGGCTTTGGTGTTGACAGGATTACTGAGACGTACATCTTACGTTGGGAAACCAGGACGTTGTAATGGGAGGTTCGTTCACTGGAACACGACGCATATGAGAGCAGACAATATTGAATGGCAGGAATGTTTGACAACAAGCTGAATGCCAAGAATAAGCCAGACATAGACTCGCTGATCCACCTAACCCGGACATTCAGCAAGGACATCGGGATCTTATTTAAATAAGTTAAGTTGGCCCAAATGGTCTCCAGGATTACCACCATAAAGGTTGACGAACCAAAAGGCAAACTTGTAGATTTGGAAGACTGCAACAAACACCTTGTGATCCTTCAGAGAATCAGGAACAAGGAACTCAGCCACAATTATGTTCCTGTAGTACATAGTAAGACAAGTCCTGAGCTAAATGATGAAGACAAAGTCTAAATCATCAATATGTATACCCTGACAGTCATTAGATACCCTTCAAAATACCAACTTGTCACAAGAGGAGATGGAAGACACTAATATCCAGACAATGCTGCTCACAGTGAACCCAAAGTCCAGCACCCTGAGACTACACACCAAGGATACCTGAGGTCAAGTGACCATCCATCCAGAATGTAACACCCAATTTCCTGGAATATACCACAAAGATGGTCCCCATTGATGATCTCCTGAAATGTCTCAGGCAGCACAAACACCACCATGGAAAGATAAACCCCTGCATGGAGTATACCACAGATAGACTGCAGTTGTGGCTAGTGAAGGAATCCTGTTGATAGCTAGGGTGGGCTGGACTGAAGGACAGCTAAGAGGCACCGATCCTGGCTGTACAATGAACATTCATCATAAGTACAATAGAGGCTAGGGACCAGATCATGACCCAGGATACTGGCTGTTCAAAGAGGCTCCTGAAACCAAAACAAACATATAACAGCAGGGTGCAAGATACTGGCAGGCAAAGCATACATTGAACGCAATAACCGTGTGCCAGGAGTGGTGTGAGGGACCATCTGTGCCAAAGTCTGGGCCAGAGGTTCCCACTTCAAAGTGGGAGACACCAAGAGCGGTGGAGAAAAATAAGGAAATTATCCTGTCCAGTCCAGATTTATAAACACGCAATTTCTAACCAACTAAACTTTGTGGTGGTGGACAAAGCAGAATAGAGTGCAGCAGTGATAGATGTGTTAATTCTGTGTAATGTTGCTGTCACTTTGAATTGCTACAACAGCCTCAAGAAATACCAAGGGAACATAAAGTAAATTCTAGTGATGAGTAAAGGCATCGGTGGGGCCAGTGGTCATCAGTGCACTTGGAGCTATAACTCCTAAACGGGGGGCTGACAGCCGATTGGACAAATAACCTCCGAGATCTCGGTCCAGAAGTGTGGAGTCTTAGAAATAGCTAAGATACTGGGCAGACACCTTATGCTGATATAGGACCCGACCCTGCAGTGGAACAACCCAAGTTGATAGGGCAAGTGAAAAAATAAATATACCCCAGCCTCATGCAGACAAGTCATGGAGGCTGTGGAGGCATTGTCACTGCCCCACTTCCCAATTTTGGGAGGGGGGTAGCAGAAAGAAATTTCGATAAAACAAGTAGGTAGCAAGTTTAGACATGTTATCACTAAGAAAAGGTTTTGTCATGATAATCCATTCGTTCATTTTCAAGAAGTTATGTAAAAAATAGATGAAAGACTGAATTGAATTCTGGGACAGATTTTTATAGCCATGGTAAATCATGTTTGCTTAAAACATTCACAATGAAGGAAAATACTATTTGAATCTCTTCTATTGTTGTACTTTCTAAAAAGTACTCCTACTATGCACATAAACATTGTAGTTTGCATGTAAATTAGACTCAGTGACGATATTTTATGAACTGCATGCATTACTTTCACCCCGTAGTTCACCAATATCACAACCCTGAGTCCAGAACACAAATATCCACCAAAAAGTCACTTTAATTAAAACATGCAGTGCAGTTCTACGGCCCCATCTCACAAAAAAAAACAAATCCCACAGTCCTTGGCTTAGGACTGAGGATGCCTATCCTCCACTGTTTTTTAGAAAGCTTCCCGGAAACCGCAACATCTATGCCCAGATGCACAATGAGAAGGAGCAGGAGATGACCAGCCCTGTCAACCACAGCGAGGACACCCAGCATATCATCCAAGGCGAGGAGTTTATCGACGACGACCTGGACTCGCAGACTCTAGGTAACGCAGGAGGTAGCCCCGCCTTCCGTTCTCTTATAAGGACTACCACTAACCACTGCTACTAAAACCCAAGGCACTAACTCCAGCAGCTAACAAACACCAAGGTACTGAATCACTTCACCCTTTTCTTTATATTTACTGGTATTTCACATTGTTTTTAAAACACTTGTAGGCATTGTTAGATTATTCACAGGTGCATCTCAGTTAGTTAGGATATCACCAAAGATTTAATTCATTTTAGTAATTTAGTTTGAAAGAGTGTAACTTGTGCATAATTTAATGTCACATTTTTCTTCCACTCAACTTTCCCTACCCTACCGCACTTTGTGGACTGTCCGTTTCATTAGCGTGATTTTTTTGGGGTTGACCCTCCATGTGGATTGTATCAGTGACGGTACAATGATTATTTATGCAAACTACAGTATGATTACAAGATAACATTTCTGGATTTTTTTTTTTTAAATCCTTTGTTTATAGGTGTTATGAATTATTCAGATTTTCCAAGAAACTTGGAATTTGGGTGTTTTTTTTTTAGTTGTAACCTATAATTATCAAAAAATAATTGAAATACATTTTCTGTGTGTGTAACAAATCTAGTGTTTCACTCTTAGAAATGAATTACTGCAAAAAATTAATTTTGCAATAAAATATTGAGATGTGCCTCAGGTTGTGTTAACGTTTAGAATGATACGTCACAATACTGGTTTGTTAAAATGTCATATTGTATCTGTCTGAAGTTACCAAAGAAACCTTTTGATGTTCATTAGGTTTAGATATTTGGCCGCAAGGACATTTATCTTTGTGAGGAAAACTCCAGAGAGCACAGTTCATAGCGCTGAACCACGATGTGCAGCGTTTTTGTGCATTCATCACTAATTCCTCTACATGTGTGGTGTTTTGTTTCCCGACTTGTCTCCAGGCAACCACTCAGGTGTGATCCTGAGCATCAACTCCAGAGAATTACACGGTTACCTGAGCAGCTGATGGCTGACAGGGCAATGCTGACGGGCTAGCCCAGCCTAGCCGAGCCAGCTAACAAGCACAGGGACTCTGACTTACTCCTCTTCTTTTTCCCTTTTCCTTCATCCACGTTGGAAAAACATCAGATCTACCCAACAGTTTAACTTTGTGTTTGACATCCCTTTCTTCCCCTTTCAGTTCATCTCAGCTCTGAAAACATGTCGAAACTTAATGTGTTGCTAGCTTGTCAGTGCTTAAAAATGTGCATAAATGGTTTCATACTCAACATGCTTAAAATCAGCAAGCACAACAACTCTCCCTCTTGGCTTCAACTGACATTTAGGATGGATGTGCAGTCTTGGCCAGAAGCGACTGAAATTAGGCCACGCCTACAGTGCCTTGCAAAATTTGTAATACCACTGGCAATACGACGTTGCAGCGACAAATTTTAACGTATTATATTGGGTAGAGTGTCTTTGTGAAGTGGAAAGAAATGATAAATGACTTTTTTTTATTTTTAAACATAAAAAGCAGAAAATGTGTGCCACTCTTCCTCCATCCTAATGTGTTTGTACTTTTTAAAACCGCGTTGCAGATGTACCTCAGCCCAATTTGCTTGAGATTAGTGAAAAGGTATGTGAAAAGACAAAGATCTTGAATTGGATTTAAATCAGAACTTTGATCAGACTCAGATTTTCTCTCAGCCACTCCATTCAAGCTCCAGCTGTGCAGTCAGCGCTAACGTCCTGTTAGAGGATGAATGTCAGTTTTTCGCTGCCTATGACATTTTCTGTTTCACAGAACTGAACTGTATTTTTCTGCACCACTCTTCCTGTTCACAGTGTCCCTGCAGCATGATGCTACTACCACTGTGTTTCATGCGGGGCACGGTGTGTGTACAGTGCAATGTCCTGTTAGCTTTCCATTGCACAGTGTGTTTTTTATGCATGCCAAAACGTTTGATTTTGGTCTGATCTCACCACAACGGTTTCTTCCACGGGTTTGTCGTGCCCCCTAAGTAGATATCAGACTCAGCAAATTGAAATTATTCCTATTTGTTCAACAACAGATTACTTCTTGTCACTCTTCCATAAAGACCAGTTAACCAGGGTGCAAAACCAGTTGTGACGCCGTTAGCAGATTCCCCCAACATGAGCCGTTCTCCAGAGTTATCAGTTTATTTTGGCAAACCAATTAAAATACATTAAAGTTTGTGGCTGTAATATGGCAAACAATAGAAACCTTACTGGGTATAAGTACTTTTCCAAGGCACTGTAAAACACTGGTTATATTTGAGCATTAACTATAGGCTGTGCTGGGGTAGTGAAGTGAAATGAATGACAAGCCAGGTTTTATTCTTTTACTTTAAATGTACTTTTTTTTTACCCCCAAAGTTACCACCCCACTCCTCTCCTTTCCAAGGCAATAATGATCTCAATGGAATGTACAGTATAATAAACCCTTGTGAACTTGCATATGACGAGAATAAGCATGCAAACACAAGAGGGCGGTGTTGCACTTTCTTGAATTTCCACTCACAGGTACTTCTCACCTCCTTGGGACTACACTCTGAAGTAGACACTAGCTTTGATCATGTTTCCTCCTCCTGCCTCATCGTTGTTCGGGATCCTTGTTTAACTGTGACTCATCCTTAGAAGATCTCTGTGCCGTGTTTCAAATCCGTACCAACTCTGTCTGTCCCATGGTGCCTAAGACAGCAGACTTAGGTCTGCTCTGTGACATTCTCTGTTGTCATGTTATTTGTCTTTTTAAAAAAAAAAAATTAAAACGCCCTTTCTGTTCGTCGTCCTTACACGTTCTGGGTCGGAGCACACCCTGGAGACAACGGTTGCTGACATGGGGAGAAACGGGGTAGCTGACGTATTCTGTATCAGCCTATATTAGGCGTAGCCCACGGTGGAATCTTGTCTCTTTAAAGATTTGGTTTTGTTCTATGTAAATGTGTAAATATGAACTGCAAATTCCACTTTGTACATATTCCCATCAACGTGTGTGTTTGTGTTTTACACGACTACCAAAATGAAGAGCATTGTGTTTTTTTTTCTCTCTCTCTCTCTCTCTACTTCCGGATTGATTAGCCAATGAGTTTCTCATCTCTGGAAAAAAAAAAAGTCACAGTTTCCAATTTCGTTATCATTGCTCGCTTTCCATGCATTCATTTTCAATACGACTGTTTTATGACCATTAATATTTTACACTTCTCATTGTTAACTGGAAGTAATTATGTTGTCTCAAAAAGACACTGACTGCTACTGTAAACAGTAATGATGATGTATATGGATATTTTTGATACACATGGTCATTTTTTCCCCCCGTATGTGTTAACACCGGATATTGTTGATGTTGGACTCTTTCTGATGACTTTTCATGGGATTGATTGCACTAACGGTTTAAGAAGTATGGGTCTGGAGCCGAACAGTCTAACAAACCCTAAACCTGAAGGCCTTTGCAGACCACCGACGACGCCGCTGTTGTCAAGGCTGCTCTTCAGTTTCTCCTTTCATTTAATACGGCACATTGCATTCACTTGTTTCCACCTTAAACCATCTTTTGTACATAATCTGCTCATATTCCAGTTAGTTTTTGTAGTGAAGTGTCGTCTTTGTGTCAGTGTTCCTCTAAGCCAACGGGAACGGGAGGGATTGTGATTTTTCCACTGTAATAGTCCAGGAGTTTCACGGATGATGACACTGACGTTGTGATTTGTACCACGCCGCTTTTACTTTGGTTGCTTTTCTATTCGCTGGTTTGTTTGTGCTGTTTCTTCAGGAAGCATAATGCACTGAACCTGCATCCTGAAATAAATCACTCCCATACCTTGTACATGTGTCTGCCCTTTATTGGGTCAGTCCGCCTCATGGGCTGGCACCGCCGAACTTGCTTCCAGCCACTTTAGTCTAACAGTAATCAAGTTTTTTTTTTTTTTTTTTTTACTAAGATGCAACACATTTTGTTATATTTATGAACCTCTCCGATAAAGTGTTTTAATCTCTAGATTTATCAAAGTAAAATGGGGAGAGATCAGCTCCAGTGGCTGTGAAAAATGCACATAGCACTGTTAAAGTGTCCAGTATCTGTAATGTAAAAGTTGAAACCATGATTAGTCATTTGAGAATCTTTATCCACAAAATAATGTGACATCTGTCCTGTATAATTCAACTGAAAATAAGTAGAAAGGGAAATAAGCTGTAATACGCATCCCATGTCCTTATATGAATTGAGATTTGCAAACAGTACTTTGGAAGAGTTGCTCAAAAGGCTCAAACTGTGAGGACATCTCTTCAACAGCCCTCCCCACTTGAGTTTTTTTTTTTTTTTTTTTTTTTTTTAGATTTTTTTTGGTCAAATTTTTTTCTGACCTCTGGTTCCCGGATTCAAAAACTTGAAGTTGTCGTTCTTTTGGTGGTTTACATGTGTGCTTGGACCCACTGCAATGAGATTTTAGCCCGGCTCACATGCTTTCTTTGCAAAAAAAAAAAAATAATTCTTGGCTTTGATACATGGAGAACAAATCTTAATAAATGAGATTCTAACATCTGGACGACAGAACTTCCTGCAGCTTCTTTAGTGTTGTTGGCCTCATATCAGCATCCCTGATCACTTTCTGTCTAATATTTTTATTAAATGTTTAGTGTTTCGTCACAGCTCGCTAATATTGTACCCTGTTACTGGGGAACACCTTCACTATGTCATGCTGTGAATTTTTCACTTTTTTAAACTTTCGACTGACTTCTGACCTATGTACAGTTAGATCCTCTGTAGTCTTTTTGAAAACTGTAGCTCTCGTTAAAGGATTCAAATGAGCAGATCCTGCCAGGACATCCGATCTTTTTGTTAGGTTAGTCAGAATCTCTAAGTGGAACTGAATATGAAAACTGAATCAATTAGTATTAGTATACAGATATGGACGTTTATATTTTTATTTATTTTCATAAATACGTTTTCCTCCTGAATTGAACAGAAAGACTTTGATATAATTTGTTGTAGTCTTATTCTTTTATAGGTCTTAAATAGGGGGCTGTAGCCTTTTGAAACATACTGAAACATCCAACTTAGCTTTACATGTAAACTTACCTGACTCCGCCAGATGGATTTACTCCGCATATCCATCTGGAAACCTTCCGTTGAAGTAATTTTGGGAAGGGGCGAAAATACTGGTTAGCTGATTGGCCTATGTTGGTGATAGACGGGCCAAATAAACCAATCAGATAAACAAAGCATATGACGTACTCGTCAACATGCTTTGTCGTCGCTCTGTTACGAGCGACGACGAAAACACAACCACAAGCCAAGCTACTCTTGCTGCTGCAGGTAAAGGCTCGTTAGCTCAGCAAATAAATACTCTGTAATTCCGATAAAATTTGCTCGATAGCCACGCTAACGCTAGTTTCATCGGCTGAAGCCACCATGTTCTTAAGACTGAACTGTCGCGCTTCTCGTTGCATCACACCTCAACCCGCCTCAAAGCCAACGCTGATTGGACGTTCGTTTGGTGAACGGCTCCAAATTTTCTTTAACGGAAAGTAGCCAGACTGATCTGCGAGTGAAACCTTGAAAGCTCGCGAGATCAGGATGGTCTCACAAGGCTACATGTAAACAGCCAAGTGGAGTAAAATGCATTAAAAAAAATTAAATCCTGAAAGTTATATTGTTGTTACACATTTCAGTTCTGTTCTCTTTAGAATATCAGATCCAAAAGTGGGGCCAAAAGGTGAGCTAATGGTTTACACTGTTGCCTTGTTATAGAAGCTGATAGCGCTGATCCCAGCTATTTTGGTGGTTTTCATCAGATAAAGAGATAGCAAAATTTGTAGTGTTATCTCATAGTGATGGATATAATGGAGCTTAAAGCGGAAGTTCAATCGAAGAAACTCTATTGCCTGCCTCCATCCAATCAGAGACTCATCCGCCTCCGACGCAAGCCAATCAGCTTTGAACTGCTCCTCCAAGAAGCCAATCAGCATTCTGGATTCATCTTAAAAGAACTTCAAATCCACGTCTCAGCCTTCCACCCAGCAAGCAAGCAGTGGCTGCGCGTGTCTGATTTGGACTCTGATGACCTGATTCATTCCACCTCCATCCCCTTCTCCACCATCGTAGCAAGCTCTGTCTGGCTTCCTATGGTGCTGCTTCAACCTCGTCCCTATCAGAGTGTAATTCCTCCTGGACTCTTACGGAATTCCCAGTCACTCCTTAAAACGGTCTGGCAGAAGACCGCCATGTTGAGCCTGGTTCTGCCAGAGGTTTCTTCCCAAAGGGGAGTTTTTCCTCTCCACAGTCGCTTCATGCTTGCTCATCATGGACAGTACATGCAAACCTGTGTTTATCCAAGTTGGACATCTATGTTTCTGGGTCCCTGAGTGAAGTACTGGTACCAGCTCTGCCAGTCTACTGGATCCCACCAATTCAGCTCATACAGATCATCTCGCAAACCAGCGTCTATGGACTGAACCAACTTTATTTATCTCCACTCCACCACCAGTTTCAGGCTTGGGGGGAAACATCTCTATTCTCATTCACCTGCTTATGCATATTGAAGTATAATTCAGCGTTAATGTTTCCTGCCGAGGTCTGAGCGCCAAAGTCTTAAAATATTGTATCAATAAAATTCTTCTTTTTTCCGTGTGAGTTTTTCAGATTGAAATAACATTTGTTTAATGGATTTAAAACCATAATCCCCTTGTGGGTTAAACAACAAAGAAGGTTTCCTCAGGCAACAATCACTATATTATCAAGGCTATATTTTCTTTATGTTGTTATAACAAGAAAATGATCTTATCACAAGAAAAAATCCATACATAATAAAACATTGGAATTTTGCACAGAAATGAAGGTTTTCAATTTCCTCTATGCTCCAACAGCTGGCTGTCGTTTTGAGCATAATGTCTTTGCCTTTTCCTCTTTTTTTTTTCCTTTTTTGGTGGCCAGCTTTTTTTCTGTCTCTTCGTGGTGATTGTTCCCCAATTTATTATGAAGCTGCATTTACCCAAAGTCAGTAAGCCTGGGGGTTGATAACTACCTTTATAAATTGGTATTAGGTGTGGTTTTCAATGTTGGAATTAGTTAAACAGGATCTCTAAACAAATACACAATATCTTAAAGCTACTTTGTAGTATAGAGGCCTAGAATCTGCAGAAACTAAATACCAGGCCAAAGTAATTATGCTAAACAGGTTTTACATGAACATCACATGGGCAACCAAATCTTATTCTAATAGTGTAAAATGTATTAAATATTGTTACATGTTCTAGTATTCTTGGATAATCATTATTCTTATGGACCTTGACTTTATATTGACAACAGGTTAAACATATACTTTCGCCTGCATATTGTCTGAAACAAGTTAAAGTCTTCCATTAGCAGCTGAAATCAGGTTTATATTTCAGGTGAACTTGGGCTTTAAATTTTTGTTTTCAACTGTGCTTTTCCCAGGATTTAATGTATTCACAATATTGCAACTGCCATGATTATCAAAACAGTACTTTTGGAAAGAAAGACAAGACTGTTGAAAAAGGTTGGACCCATTATATACAAGCAAGGCCAAAGATATACAGTATATTTGTATACAGTACTGGATACCGATATACAGTACTTATCAAAGTATCTTTAAGAAGTCAGAAGTTGCAACCATTTACACATCACAGCGCAAATAAGCTGTGCCTTATTTTATTATTAGTTTAGGTTTATGTGTGACCCAGTTATTGCTTTCTGTGTTTTTTATCCTTAAAAATATCCAAGACAATATTTAATATAACCTATACAAATTTTATTTGTATTTTGTTTTATCTTTTTATTTATGATTTTTCATTTAATTCTTTACAGTTTCTTGCAGATTTTATTAAAGGGTTAATGTTACAAAAAAGATGCCACCCCCAGGAGACATTTCCCTCTTCCAGGCATTTCTAGGCTGGCCAAAACAAAAACTGTGCTCATTAAAATCAAGCAGGGTGGAACCAAATCGAGTAGGGCCGGTAGAAAAAGGGCTAACGTTTAATGCAGGGCTCTGTAGTGTGTGGCCCCAACACTTTTTGCTATTTATTTCAAATTTAGTATTTAAATGCTTGGCATGAGAGTTTCCCGTAGTATGGTGGAAATGCTCCTCCATCGGGTGAAGATGGATTCAAAAAGGGCATCGATGATCTGGAACCAATGTCCATTTTTGTAAACCTCCTCTGCCAACCACTCCCAAATGCTTTTAAGAGGATTAAGATCAGGAGAACCTAAAGCATGGTCCAAAAAATAGAGATGTCATTATCCTGGAAGGCATCCTTCATCAAACAGGCATTTTGAGCTGCAGTCTTGTCCTGTTGACAGATGCAGTCATCACCACACAGATGGGGTTAGTCAGCCCGGACATTTCCAAATTTAGGTCTGTTAAAATGTCTAGCATTCATTTGTATTATGCTAAAGAAAAAGAACAATAAATATTTTTTTCCTTTGTCACAAAAAATTACATTCGGTTATTTATTATTTGGCTGAAGTACCTTTTAAACTGGCTCCTCTTGACGTGGAGGAGCAGCGGCTCTACTCTGAGTCCTCCCCGGATGACTGAGCTCCTCACCCTATCTCTAAGGGAGAGCCCAGACACACTACGGAGAAAACTCATTTCAGACAGTTGAGGTGGCTCGGGCATCTGGTCAGGATGCCTCCTGGACGCCTCCCTGGTGAGGTGTTCCGGGCACGTCCCACCGGGAGGAGGCCCAGGGGAAGACCCAGGACACGCTGGAGGGACTATGTCTCCCGGCTGGCCTGGGAACGCCTTGGGATTCCTCCTGAGGAGCTGGCCCAAGTGGCCGGGGAGAGGGACGTCTGGGCCTCCCTACTGAAGCTGCTACCCCCGCGACCCGACCCCGGATAAGCGGAAGAAGACGGACGGACGGACGGACGGACCTTTTAAACTGGATGTCAGAATTTTGTTTTCCCATGGTAACCCGGAAGCAACAAAGAAGGAGACAGGTTTACGGTTAAGTGTGTTTATGAAAGTGACTGGGGACAAAGGATTATGGAGGTGAAGGAATAGTAGGTGGCTGGGAAGGCTCTGGTCTTGCACTGTGATGAAGAAAGAGAGACAAATTCCAATTCTGGAAGAAATTCCAGATAGGCTGGAATGATGGTGCGAAGAAGATGTAGAGTGTAGAACTGGGGGAAAGCTGGTCTGGCTGTGGTGATCAGTGGCAGACCGAGGTGCAGTTCCAGGTCTGGTAGATGGTTCTTCAACAGAGGGTGGACAGGACAGGAGCACAGCTGGACGCCAGCAAGTGAGGAGGTTCAGGTCGAACGGAATTCCTGGAAGGGCCATTGGTTCTCTTTCATAGCATTCGTTTCGTGTCTCACATTGGGAACGCCTTCAGCGTGACCTCATCAGAAGCTCCTTTTACATTACGCCAGCCAGGATTGGCTGGAAAATAAGCCTGTCAGTGTCAGACAGGCCCTATATAAGGGGCTGACACTGCACTGACAGTTTCAAAAACCTCTTCTCGCAATGAGCAGAAGTTCCTGATTAGCTCTCTCTCTGATACTGTCCCGCCTTTTCTTGGAGCCTAGCTTAACTGTCCGTAGATCCACGCGCAAGCTCGATCGCTGGGCGCTTTGCTCTGAGTTGGGTTCGGTATCACGGTGAAGCTATCCTGGTAGAAATACCATTACGCGAGTAGCAATACTCAAGGTCAACTACCGCCTCACGGTTGTAAGTTGATCGGTTCAGAGTAGCAATACTCTCGAGCTACACCCCGGGTGGTCGAAACGCCGTCCCCATCCTAGTCACGCCTGGCTAGCCTAGCTGTCAAAAGCTAATTTTTGTGTAGCCTTACAACGAATCTCCCTGAAATAATGGAGACCGTTAAATCCCCTGCGAAAGCGGAGGTGAGCCCAAAGGGACGGACTTGCCCGTGTGGCAATAAAATTTCGAGCTGGGATACCCACCTTTCATGTGTGGTATGTCTGGGTCTGAAACACACCCAGGCAGCCCTCGAGTCCACGGAGGAGTGCTCGCACTGTAGCCGGTTCTCCCTGAAGGTTCTCCGTCGCCGCTTGGCTCGTCAATCGACGATGTCCGCTAACGACCCGGTGATGGCTTCTACAGCATCCGCTCAAGAACCAGCCGACCAGGCTGGTCCTCTTTCCACCGATCCAGAAACCGGACCAAGCTGGGGAGAAATCCTCGATGCCGTGGACCCACTTCAACAGGGAATGCCCGAGCTCGGTCTCACTTCAAGCCAGCTCGGCTTGCTGCCTGAAGGGGACGAGGAGCTCTCTGACTGGGAGTCGGAGCTGCCCTTCTCGGACAACGATGAGGACTATGACCCATCTCCCGCGCCCCCGGTGCGGGTTGCAAAACCCGCTCCCGTGGGCTCTGGCCAACCTGGTCATGACGGGTCCTCATCGGAGCTGGATTTTGACTTGCACGACGTGTGCAAACGCGCCGCTGCAAAGCTTGAAATCCAGTGGCCAGAGGTCCAATCTGAAGCTCCCCGCTCCCGTTTCGACGGGAAAAGGCTGCCGAAGACCCGCAAAACATCCAGACAGCTCCTACCGATTTTCCCGGAGCTCCTGGAAGAATTGGCCGTCTCCTGGCGCAGCAAGCCATTTAAGGAGAAGCACCCAGTGGCCGGCAGTTCGGTCCTGGATTGCGACGGGATGGAAAATAGCGGCCTCCGCCAAATACCACCCGTCGAGCCGGCCGTCGCCACGCACCTGCACCCGAAGACCTCCATGTCAGCTGGAGGCCCCGCCCTTCCGTCAAGAGCGGACCGCTTTCAGTCGAGCCTGACTGATAAGTCCTACAGGGCAGCCGCGCTCTCAGTCCGCGCTCTGAATGCGTCGTCTCTGCTGATGGCCTATCAAGCAGAGTTGGAAGAGCAAATGACCGCCGCTCCAGACGCTGCGCTTTGGGAGGAGGTGTGCGTCATAACCGATCACTGCCTGCAGCTTCATAAGGTAGCGATCCAGGCGATGGGCAGATCCATGGGACTCATGGTTCTGCAGGAGAGAGCCAGGTGGCTGAACCTCACAACTCTGGCGACTAAGGAGAAGGAGGACCTCCTGGACACACCCATATCACCCCAAGGGCTGTTCGGAGAGGCGGTAACCTCGATGCAAAAGAGGTGGGAGGAGAATAAAAGGGACGACGAAGCCCTAAAGCTGTGCCTTCCCAGACGCACGTTTGCCACTGGGACTGCGGCCCCGGCCCCCCAGCGCCAGACCTTTGCCCAGGCAGCAGCCCGCTTTCCTCCTGCTTTCAGGATCCCAAAGCTCCCAAAGGCTCATGGAGCTCCGCAAGGCGCGCAGAAGACGCCTGCCCCCAAGGCTCACTGGCAGAAAAAGCCTGAAGGTCCTCGCACAGACCAACCACCCCCCACCTCCACCACGGTGGTGAGGAGGAGGAAGCGACCGGCCTAACACCTGCCTTGGATGGAAAGAGCGAGCAGGGATCGCTCTCCTCCGTGGCTCCGTTCCTGAGCCTGTTCAAAGAGTTCAGCTTGACACAGCGTATGGCCGAGGGGACGTTCCACCCCGCTCATCACACCAAGAAGTCCAAAGACTCTGTTCAGGGCAGGGGTATCCAGAGCGAACCCCAATTATGTGTCACAAGCACATCTTCATGTTCCGAAGAAATAAATGCTTGCAGACTGGCGCATCCAGGTCTAGAACCAAGGGCGCAGTCAAAAATGTTGAAAAACAAACACAAAATTTCACTTGGGGATCTGGTCCCTTCCTTTTCGGAGGAAGTGAGACGCATCCCCAACGTGAACAGCCCTACGGCGCACCAGACGCCTCGCGCATGCGCAGTGCAGTACGGGGTTGTTTACGACCCTACACCCAAAGAGGGCGCTCTCGGCTCGCTATCAGACTGGCCAGTCAGCCAGCTGACAGTGAAAATCCACCGTTGGGCGAAATGCACAAATTCAGAGTGGGTGTTAAGAACTCTCAGGAGGGGATACAGACTGCAATTCACTGCAGTTCCCCCAGGGTTCAGAGGAATAATTCAGTCACGGGCAGAGGGACAAGCCGCTCGGTTCCTGCAGGACGAAATTATTGGAAAAGAGAGCGATACGGCTGGTTCAACCAGAACACAGCAGCGAAGGTTTTTATTCACGTTATTTCCTCGTGCCGAAGAAAGGCGGCCGAGGAATGCGTGCAATTTTAGACCTCAGAGCGTTGAACAAGCATCTGAGAAGATACAAATTCAAGATGCTGACACATGCTTCTCTGCTACGCTTCCTGCGTCCAGGTGATTGGTTTACATCTATCGACCTCAAGGATGCTTATTTTCACATCCCCATTTACCCTCCACACAGAAAATACCTCAGATTTGCTTTTCAAGGGAATTCTTACGAATACCTTGTCCTCCCTTTCGGACTCTCTCTGAGCCCGAGGGTGTTTGTGAAGTGCACAGAGGCAGCGGTGGGTCCGCTCAGGAGGCGGGGAATACGTGTGGCAACTTACATAGACGACTTGCTGATTGCCTCGTCGTCCCACCAGGAAGCCACACAACACACAGCTGTGATAAAACAGCACTTGATGGATCTGGGTTTCAAAATAAACCCGGAAAAGAGTTCTCTGCTGCCCTCTCAGAGAACATCCTTCATAGGTCTCTCTCTGAACTCAATCCATGCCAGAGTAAGCCTAACGGAGGACAGAGTGAAAGCAATGGTCAACTGTTTGTCCATGTTTCAAAGAGGAAACCTGGTATCATTCAGACTCTGCAGAAGACTGTTGGGACTGATGGCCGCAGCATTAGTGGTAATCCCTCTGGGACGTCTCCACATGAGAGGAATCCAGCGATGGGTAGCCTCCCAGGGGTTAAAGCCACATACTCCTCAGCGCAGGCTGAGAGTTACTGCAGCCTGCACAGCAGCGCTGCGCCCATGGCGGAACAGAGATCCACTGACTCAGGGGGTCCCAATGGGAGTTGTGCAGAACAGAAAAGTTGTCACAACAGATGCCTCCTTGTCAGGCTGGGGAGGTATATGCGAACGGCAAATGGTGAATGGAACCTGGGGTCCAAAGATGCAGTCCGAGCACATAAATTACATGGAGCTCATGGCTGTTCACCTAGCATTAAAACATTTTCTTCCCATTCTGAGAGCTCACCATGTGCTGATCAGATCAGACAACACAACAGTGGTGGCTTATATCAACAGGCAGGGGGGGCTAAGATCACTGAGGCTCCACACGCTGGCTCACAAACTAATCATTTGGAGCAGCAGACATTTTCTGTCTCTGAGGGCCACTCATGTCCCGGGAGTGTTGAACTGCGGCGCAGATCTTCTCTCCAGGGGGAATCCCACATATGCAGAGTGGAAGCTCCACCCAGAGGTGGCGAGGATGGTTTGGCAGAGGTTCGGTCAGCCATCCGTGGACCTTTTTGCTTCTCAAGAGAACAATCAGTGTCCCATGTTCTTCTCCCTGCACGATCGGAACCCACCTCTGGGGGTAGATGCACTAGCCCACCCCTGGCCTCGCACTCTGCTGTATGCGTTTCCCCCAATAGCTCTCATCTCACCTACACTAGCCAGGGTACGAGCAGAAGGTCTGACAATGATCCTCATTGCACCCAATTGGCCAGCGAAACATTGGTTAGTAGAGATAACACAGCTCCTCTGGCAGGAGCCATGGCCGCTCCCTGCACGCAGGGATCTGCTGTCTCAGGCACGGGGACAGATTTTTCACCCCCACCCAGAAAGACTGGCTCTATGGGCTTGGCCCGTGAGTGGTTTAACCTACAGTCCGTAGGGCTCCCACAAAATATTATCGAAACGATACAGGATGCTAGAGCTCCTGCAACACGCTCTCTGTACGGGTACAAATGGTTGGTTTTTGAAAAATGGTGCTCGGAAACACAAGAAATACCTTTTCAGTGTTCCGTGGCTGTGATTCTAACCTTCCTACAGAACCTGATTGATAAAGGAAAAGCATTTTCCACTATTAAGGTCTATCTAGCAGCAATTTCAGCCTGCCACGTTGGCTTTGAGGGGAGAACTGTCGGCCAACACCCCTTGGTCTGCCGCTTCATGCGGGGAGCTCGCAGAAAGCTCCCTGTTTCCAGACCCATCGCTCCATCGTGGGATCTACCCCTGGTGTTGGATGCTCTTACAACCACACCCTTTGAACCAATGGATCAGGTGGAACTAAAGATAGTAGCTCTAAAAACAGCACTTCTAATGGCACTGGTGTCTGCAAAGCGCGTGGGTGAAATTCACGCTTTATCAGTGCATCCATCTTGCATGAAATTCTCTCCGAACGGGACCAAAGTAGTTTTACTTCCCAACCCAGCTTTTGAGCCTAAAGTGTTGGGGTCATACTCTCCCATTGAGTTGATGGCTTTTCATCCTCCACCTTTTTCATCACAGGAACAAGAGAGGCTACACAGTCTCTGTCCTGTGCGAGCTTTACAGATTTATCTGAAGAGAACAAATCAGGTTAGGAAAAGTGACCAGCTGTTTGTCTCCTGGGCTAAAAATCATTATGGAAAGGCTGTTTCAAAACAGCGGCTTGCACATTGGATAACTGATGCAATTTCTTTGGCATATAGCTCAAAAGGACATCAGCCTCCAGAGGGCCTGCGTGCCCACTCTACTAGGGGTTTAAGCTCTTCATGGGCTCTACTCAAAGGAGTACCCCTGCAGGAGATTTGTGCTGCAGCAAGCTGGGCATCATCTCACACGTTTACTCGGTTTTACAAACTTGATGTCACAGCTCCATCACTGGCTCATTCAGTTCTAAGTGTGACAACAAGCACTAAGTAATAAAAAAAAAAAAAAAGCTATGATGGAGACAGCAGGCACGTAGTGTGGGATCTGCTGAGCAATACGGGAGTTAGAATATTTTTCGTTCCCAATGTGAGACACGAAACGAATGCTATGAAAGAGAACTTTAGGTTACTTTCGTAACCCCGGTTCTCTGAGTAGCATGAGTGAGTGTCTCACCAAACCACCCTCCTTGTTCTCACCAAACCACCCTCCTTGCTCTAACGTTGCGAGGAAGAGGTGATTGTTTTTGAATAACTGTCAGTGCAGTGTCAGCCCCTTATATAGGGGGGAGGGACCCTACCCTCTCTGACACTGACAGGCTTATTTTCCAGCCAATCCTGGCTGGCGTAATGTAAAAGGAGCTTCTGATGAGGTCACGCTGAAGGCGTTCCCAATGTGAGACACTCACTCATGCTACTCAGAGAACCGGGGTTACGAAAGTAACCTAAAGATTCGGAACTGTCAGCAAACTGGAGTGTAGATGACCACAGAGAGATTGGACTGGATGAGCAGGTGCAAGACTGGATCTGAGGAGGTAAGACAAGGAGTTCAGCGAGCATAACAACATGGAACAAGGAACAACGAAGAACAAGTTACAGGTCAGGCAGTGCTCAGGTGAGCTAATGCACTGACCACTTCTTTCCATCTCCATCTGCCTCAAATGCCCCTCGTAATTAGCTGAAGATGGGGAAGCACCTACTTGCTGGCATCCGCCTATCGCACCCTGCTGGAGAAAGGTAGGAATAGCCGCACCTGTGCTGCCCTGAACCAGATGCCTAACATATGACTTGGATGAATCATGTTGGGTTCCTTCTACAAGCCTCTCAAATGGTTTGCAGTAATTTTGGTCCAATTCTGCTGCCAGAACAAGTTTATTAGGAATCCGGGTTTTGAGATGATCAGTCGAAATGCTTGGCTTTATTGACTATTAAATTCAATTCAATTTTATTTACACAGCGCCAATTCACAACACATGTCAAGGCACTTTACATAGTCAGATTCAGTCAAATCATACAATTGGTCAAAAAGTTTCCTATCTAAGGAAATCCAGCAGATTGCATTGAGTCATGACAAGCAGCATTCACTCCTCATGAAAAAGCGTAG
The DNA here is from genome assembly GCF_011125445.2 of Fundulus heteroclitus. Classification (NCBI taxonomy): domain Eukaryota; kingdom Metazoa; phylum Chordata; class Actinopteri; order Cyprinodontiformes; family Fundulidae; genus Fundulus; species Fundulus heteroclitus. The sequence goes on from NC_046374.1 coordinate 10,076,317, forward strand.
AGCCACAGTGAACAGTCGTCTGCATTGTCCATGGCTTTGCAGCAATCCCTCATACTGAGCATGCATGAAGCGACGGTGAAGACGAAAAGTCCTCCATTAAAGGAAGAAACCTCCAGCAGACCCAGGCTCAGTGTGAGCGGTCATCTGCCTCGACCAACTGGGGGTTAGAGAAGACAGAGCAGAGACGCAAAGGCACAGAAGCACACATTGATCCAGAAATCCTTTCTATGTTATATGGTAATAGTGGATGATCTGTTTCCCCTGGATGATGTCACAGCTAACAGAACACCAGACCAGGTGTACTTACTATGAAGAGAAAAAAGATAGAGAATAAAAAGATAAAAGTTGAAATAACAACAAACAATGCAAACTAGAGAACAGTAGGAGAAATAGACCCTGATGTCCTCCAGTAGCTTAAGCCTATAGCAGCATAACTATAGAGATAGCTCAGCTTATGTTAAGCCACTCTAACTATAAGCCTTGTCAAAAAGCCTGGTCTTAAAAGTAGACAGGGTGTCTGCCTCACGGACCAAAACTGGGAGTTAGTTCCACAGGAGAGGAGCCTGATAGCTAAAGGATCTGCCTCCCATTCTACTTTTAGAGACTCTAGGAACCACCAGCAGACCTGCAGTCTGAGAGCGAAGTGCTCTGTTAGGAAATTATGGGGTAATCAGATCTCTGATATATGATGGAGCCTGATTATTAAGGGCTTTATACGTTATTCTTGATTTAACAGGAAGCCAGTAAAGAGAAGATAAAATAGGAGAAATATGATCCCTCTTGTTGATTTTCATCAGAACTCTTACAGCAGCATTTTGGATGAACAGAAGGCTTTGAACTGCATTTTGTGGACTTCCTGATAGTAAAGAATTACAATAGTCCAGCCTTGAAGTAACAAATGCATGGACTAGATTTTCAGAATCACCCCTGGGCAGAATATTTCTAATTTTGAAAACACTTGAAACCTGTTTAATACGGAATTTAAATGACGTGTCTTGGTCAAAAATAACATCAAGGTTTTTTTTACTTTATTACCAGAGGCAAATTTAATGCCATCCAGATTAAGTGATTGATTAAGAAGTTTTTATGAGGACTCTGGTCCAAAGACTACAACTTCTGTCTTGTCAGAATTTAAAGGCAGGAAATTTAAAGTCATACAGGTTTTTATATCATCAAGACATGCCTGTAGTCGAAGTAATTGATTGGATTTATCAGAATTTAGGGATAAATATAGCTGAGTGTCATTAGCATACCAGTAGAAATCAATCCCATGCAGTATAATTTTACCAACCATATAACTATTTTACCAGCATAGATATATATAGTAAAAAGAACTAGCACTAGATTTTGAAGATTTATCATTAACATGAACAAACTGGAATTTGTCAGACAGATAAGATTTAAATCAGCCTAATGCTTTCCCCTTAATCCCTACAGTATGCTCAAGTCTTTGTATAACAATATTGTGATCAACTGTGTCAAATGCAGCACTGAGATCTAACAGGACAATTATAGACACAAGTCCATTATCTGAGGCCATGAGAATATCATTAGTGACCTTCACCAGAGCTGTTTCAGTGCTATGATGAGCTCTGAAGCCTGAGTGAAACTCCTCAAGTAGGTAATTGCTTTGTAAATGTTCACAGAGTTGATTAGCAACTACTTTCTCAAGAATTTTAGATAAGAAAAGAAGATTAGATATAGGTCTGTAGTTTACTAACTCATCTTGATCAGGAGATGGTTTCTTAAGTAAAGGTTTGGGGCTGGAATCTAGAGCTATGCTTCCTGCGTATTGTCACCCAGTCTAGTTACCGCACTGCTCGGGTACATCTGGGGGACCGCTTCGTGAAGCTAATCTCTGGGGCTCCACTTTAGCTAAGGGGCCTCGTTTATCTGCTGTTTTTTCAACAAGCTCCACTTCTGACACCCTCGCCTCCAGAACTACAAAAACACTACATTTATTACACATACCATTATCATTAAAGGAGGGAGAGATTTAAGATAAAATCGAGACCATCTTGAACACCAAATCGCAATCCACACCACAGCAACAGAAAACAGGAAGTGACGCAATACGCCTTACCACAATCTCAGGAGCTCAATCAGTTATTTTATAGCTAATTTGGAACAATGCTTAAAATTGTATTCAATTTGGAAGACCCATTTTTATTCAAACTTTAACATCATATCATCTGTCTTGAGATGTTGATTTAATATTATAAAATAATTAGGTTAGGTTCTAACTAGGTTCTAGATTAGGTTATTTCCTGATACCACAAAAAGTGTTATAAAATCAACATATTAGTTGAGATGGAGTACTCAGGTTACTAAACACTAAAATTTTGGTGTAGCTGCATATCAAAAAGTGAGGAAAATAGTGATTATGTTATTTTACAGAGTGGATGTAAATAACTGGTTTTAACATATTTAAAAATGACATTCCATAAACCTGTTTTGGGTTTTCAACAGTGGAACATTCTCTTTTACTTGATTTTCCATGCAAACACCATGTTTTGTTTGTTTTACAAACAGGAATCACTCTGTCAACTCTTCTACTCTCGTGTTTTCCCAGTATAGTCTGCTGTTCAGGATGAGACCCAACTGCTTTCCCTGAACTGGCAAATAAGATCCATGCCCAGCTAAATGGAAAATATGCAAATTTCTTTGCCTCTGCATTTACCTGGAGAATCAAACAGGGATTTGATAACCAACATTTTCTATCAGTGCTGATGAGGTATGGCCTGTTGTTTTCTGACCGTTTTGTCAGTCCAGGAACTGTTTTTAGTTGTGTGCTACCCAAAATGAACACACTCTGCTGTGTGGGGTCCTGTTGGTGGAAATGTAAGGAAATGCCTTATGATTATGTGCTATGGTCAGTGTATTGAGCAGGTGGCCATGTGGTGGGCACAGAATGGAGAAATGCCTGTTCTGGTGCAGAAGTGGGTAGTAACTAGCTCCTCCTCAAAACCAATCAGCATCTTGGGTTCATCTTGAAAGAACTCCACATCCTCGTCTCGGCCTTCTCCTCAGCAAGCAAGCAGTGGCTTTGCCGTGTCTGGTTTGGACTCTGATGACAGGATTCAATCCACCTCCATCCCCTTCTCCACCATTGTAGCCAAGGCTGGCTTTCCTACGGTCCTCCTTTTTTTTTTTTTTTTTTTTTTTTTGCAGCTGTAGTGGCCCACGTTTTTCAAAAGTAGGCTGACAGTAAGAGACATTCAGCAAGGGACCGCCGGTCGGATTCGAACCCGGGTCGACCGCGTTGAGGACTGACGCCTCTGTATATGGGTCGCGCTACCCGCTGCGCCACATGCGCGCCCCCATATGGTCCTCCTTTAACCTCGTCCCTATCAGAGTGTAATTCCTCCTGGACTCTTACCTCTAACATCTCAATCGGTCCGGCAGAAGACCGCCATGTTGAGCCTGGTTCTGCCAGAGGTTTCTTCCCAAAGGGGAGTTTTTCCTCTCCACAGTCGCTTCATGCTTGCTCATCATGGACAGTTCATGCAAACCTGTGTTTATCCAAGTTGGACATCTAGCTCAAACAGATCATCATATGGACTGAACAAACTTTATTTATCTCCACTCCACCACCAGTTTCAGGCCTGGGGGGAAACATCCCTATTCTCATACGGCTGCTTATGCACATTGAAGTATAATTCAGCGTTAATGTTTCCTGCCGAGGTCTGAGCGCCAAAGTCTTAAAATATTGTATCAATAAAATTCTTCTAATTGCCTTTTCTATCCGTGTGAGTTTTTCAGATTGAATTAATACATTAATGCCAAAAATGTGTTATTGAATCTTAACCTTTAATCACATGGAACTCAACCTGAGTTGAGTCAAATTCTAACTTCTTAAGCTGCTTTTCCATGTTTTCATGGAAAACAGGAATCTGTTATCCACAGTGCTAATTTTCTGGGTTAGCATTTTACTAGCACTATTTTGTTTAACAGACAGGTCATATCGGTTCTGTTTGTACTGCCCTATTCAATTTCTGTAGGTAAGACAGACAAATAAGTTATTTTTACAAAAAGTGCAAAAGTGGTGAAGTTGGTAGCTCATCCATCGGAGTTCCTGACGTTATTTCAACTGTTGCTACTGTAGGCAAGAGGCTGACTACTCATGACACCTTAAAAAAAAGTTACATTAACTATACTATTTACTGAATGCAAATGTTGTACTGTTGTCATGGCTGCCGGAGATAACAGTACCAACACAAACATCTATCCATCCATTGTCTATACCCGCCCGGGTGGCATGTCGTGCAGTAAAATACTCAAAAATAACGTGAGTAAATCTGGTAAGGAATTTCCAAATGGTGATTAAAGTCATTAAAAGACAAAAGCAAAGGGGGAGCCCTAAACCTAATAACTGGTTGTGCCCAAAATAAAATAGTTTCTGTCAACTGGCAGAAAAAACATCATACATTTTTTTAAGAAAAGATGATATGTTTTCTTTTTAGCTTCCAGCTTTCATTTCAACTGTTTCTCTTCCCCTACCTTACCTGATCTATCTCAGTTTTTTGTAAACTCCTTTTAGACAAACCTTGAGTTTAGACTAAGGAAGAAAAAACTGAATGGGATTAAAGCCTAGGAGGATCTCAGTAAATTATTGAAAAATATATTGTTATTCAGTAATTTCATTCAAATGTTAAAACTCATCATGTTGATTCATTGCACACAGAACAATACATTTGATGTTAATTTTTGTTTATTTCAATTATAAAGGTTTACAGCTGAGAAAAAACAACAAAAAGGAAAAACTATTCCGTTTCTCTGAGGACTCTTGGGTGAAAAAAAATTATATCTCAATTCAGAAACATTATGTTTTGCAGTCCTTATGGGGCTGTATCTTAGCATAATAATGAGAAGTTTATTGAAAGAAAAAAAAGTTTTTAATGGTGCAAAAGCAACAAAAAAAAAATATCTCTAGCCTTAAAAGTACAGTGAAGTGAAGCCCATTCAAACAGTTTCCAAAGTATAACAAAAACAGAAAAAAAACAATAAGAAACTAATTCATGGGACAGGAGCCCTGATCAAACTCTGAGGTCATAAACAGCACAGTACAAGGCAGAGATATTTGCATTTAAAACTTTTTTCATTCGGTAATAAACATTTCTTTAACATTCAAGTTTCCCAAGAGACTGAAATACAGGTTTTTACTTTTTGTGAGCCATAATTATCACAAATAAACATTTTAAATACTGTATACTCCTCTGTGTGTATTTAATGTATATATGATGTAAGTTTAATTTTTTGTGTTACTAAATTCAATACATTTCTGGATGGTATTTTCGCCTACTGAGCTGCACATCTAAAACTAACATTTTAGAACTTTGTGTTTCACAAAGCCCTGGGTTATTAATGTAGAAAATGCAGCAGCCATCATTTTCAAAAGAATAACTTGAAAGTTCGGCATAGCAGATAGAAGTTCGGCTCCGCTCTGCACATATGACCTTAAAAGACAATCCAAGGTGTCCTCTTCACTGTACATCAAGATGTCCGTCACATCACAGGAGTCACATTTGACTAAATCCTCCCCAAAAGAAGAGAGGGAAACCATGGTGCATAATTTAGAGTTCAGTCTTTTTCTTGACCTTGAAGACTTTTCCGTCGGGCTGCTCAAGAAACTTCAGTGGCGCATTCTCCTGCAACTTCTTGTGGAGCTGGGAGAGAAAGAAAGTGTTACAGTTGCTAAATATTTTAACACAACTTGGATTTTTCAGGCAGTCTGTAATTTAGTCACGATTCACTTAGTGCCGGAAAACACTTGCCTCCCTCAGGAGCTTGTTTTTCAGATTCGAGTCAGTCAGATTCCAAGAGTCGCCTATCTTCAGCTCTAGCCTCACTACTCTCCTCATTACCTTCTCTGGTTGGAGGAAATACACATTTGTTTGCAATTATGTCTGTTATGTGTCATTCCCGAATAAGCAATGAATTTGTATGTTCAAGTAAATGTCACATCAGCAGCTTTATTCTACCAGAGGAAGTTAAGTCACTCACCTGTGAACCTATAACACACAAACGGCCTTTTATCTTCACAGGGTAAAAACCTCCATGTTGCCAGTTTTGTCTCAGCTACAGCGCCACATATGACCTCCCTTGAGCCGATTTGATTTGATACGTTAGCCCAGTTGCGGAACACGAAGCTGCTCTGATCAGACCAGTAAATATTTTCATTTCTATGTAGACCAGTCCATGCCCAGTTTCCAGTCGGCACCAGTTTCTGAACTTGTTGGTTCTCTGTGCTGTTCCCTATGTTGGCCAGATCTACAAATTTGTCCTGACAGTAGCGTTGAGCATCGGACCAACTCATTTTTTCATTTACCAGCACAAACTCAGTTCTCCCCGAGGTCCCTGGAGTTTATGGGATAAGAGAATTACACCGTTTGGTCAGATCACATTCATAATTTCAAAATCAAATTTTTTCCCCCCCTCTCAAACGTTACCTTTATTACAAACAAAAGGTAATTTTGTTTCACAGTTGTAGTCCCACCATCCTCCGCTGTCTCCAATGCACACACAAAACTGACTGGCGGAAATGAAGTCAGGATCGCCATCGGATGTCTCCCAGTTTCTGTACTCGGGGCTTCTCTTGTCCGGTTTACCTGACCACATCCAGTCGATCTCACTGTACAGACCAATCCAAATCTCAGAGCTATAACCAGTAGACGAAACATTTTTTATGAAATGCTTCATGTCTTCAGAATTTCGGATGCTTGCCAGGTCCGTGTAATGCTTTCTGCAGTAGGTCTTAGCCTCAGTCCAATTCAGATTCTGATTAACAAAGTGGTAATGATGCTCCAAGCATAAGGAGAGAACAACCCAACCTAGAAAAATACAGCAAATCTATAAAGACGTAAGATCTTAAAACAATTTTAACAGCAGTATCAGAGAAAATAACTTTTTATCAAAGGTTAATACAGTATACCTGATATAACCCAGGCACCCAGCAGGAACCTCTCCATCATGTTGTAGCGCTGTGCTCTGTTAAAGGAAAACCTCCTTCACAAATAAGAGAACAGTTCATATATGCAAAGCACATCAGCGGGGGTGACTATATGGAAATAACCATATTTAGAAAACGGCAGGCAGTTTGGTGCAATCTGGAGAAAACACAACTACTCAAGTGGGAATAACAGAGAAACCTGAAAGCACCAAATTAATCACCAAGCATGGATAGTTTGATTTGGAAATAAATCGCTCCATTCGCAGCCTATCAGTGGACATGTAAACATTTTGCAAAAAGCTAGCAGGTGCTGAACAGGACACAGAGGGAGGGGGGGCATCACTAAAATGTGGAAGTGGCAGCTCTGGTATTAACATGCATGGTGACTGATACGGATGTAAATGAACAGGTCCAACAAGGACAGTTTGTACCTGACATTAAAATTCATCCTCAGTGATAGGATCAGTTTCCTGTTTAACATGTAAATTAACAAGAAGTCACATGACAGTGTCAGCTGAGCAACAAATATGATTCTGTGTGAAAATTGTGGCTACTCAATATATTTCAATATACGTTCCTACATTTTAATTGGCTTAATTTTGACTTTCTCTCACTAAAAAATAGATAAGTAAAACAAATGGCCAAGATTCACCTTACTTTTTGAGTAAAAATAATAATAATAATAATAATTATAATAATATATATATATATATATATATATATATATATATATATACATATATATATATATATATAATATATATATATTAGTGCTGTCAAACGATTAAAAATTTTAATCGCGATTAATCGCATAATGTCGATAGTTAACTTGAGATTAATCGCAAATTAATCGCATATTTTATCCTTTTATTTCTGAAAGCGTAATAGCGTGTTTGGGCATTTTAATGTGCAATTTTGCAATAAATGACACTAATAAAATACATGCTTGTACAAAACATATTTTTATGTTATTTTTCAAGCACTTTTCAGAATTGGAATGAAAACATCCTGGTGCCAAATGTTAAACTAGTTAAACTATATATATATATATATATATATATATATATATATATATATATATATATATATATATATATATATATATATATATATATATATATATATAGATATAGATATAGATATAGATATAGATATATATATATATATATATATACATAGATATAGATATAGATATATATATATCCCACTTCGGAAATCAAATTGATTGTTCAAATGGAATAGATACCAGGTGGAAACTAGAGGCAGTTAGCAAGACCCCCCAATACAGGAGTGGTTCTGCAGGTGGTGACCACTTCTCAGTTCCTCTGCTTTCTGGCAGGTGTTTTGGTCACTTTTGAATGCTGGTGGTGCTTTCACTCCAGTGGCAGCCTGAGACGGAGTCTACAACCCACAGAAGTGGCTCGTATAGTGCAGCTCCTCCTGGATGGCACATCAATGTGAGCTGTGGCAAGAAGGTTTGCTGTGTCTGTCAGAATAGTGTCCATGGAGGTGATACCAGGAAACAGGCCAGTACATCAGGAGACGAGGAGGAGGCCGTACGAGGGCAACAACCCTGCAGCAGGACCACTACCTCTGCCTTTGTGCAAGGAGGAACAGGAGGAGCACTGCCAGAGCCCTGCAGAATGACCTCCAGCAGGCCATAAATGTCCATGCGTCTTCTCAAACGATCAGAAACAGACTCCATGGGGGTGGTATGAGGGCCCGACGTCCACAGGTGGGGGTTAAGATCTAGGAAGTGTTATTTTAGTTATTTTTTGACTATATACAACCGTCAACTTAAGCAGTAAATACACTAGACAACGTAATGTAAGTGGTGCTGCTCAAGTGCGTGTTTTTAAAAGCAGAAAATTACACCGGACGCTGCAACGTAAACTCCACAGATACATGTTTCTGCGCAAAGGTGCACCTTGGCCTTCCTTCTGCTAGTTGATGAGGTGTTGCAAGAGGAAAGGCAGAGGGCTTTGTGACAATGGGTGCCTCCCATCAATCAGAAGTTTCAGCAAGTTGACTTCTACCACCTTGTGGCCGAACCAAGGCCCTGTCCCCAATACTCACACTTCCAACGTTGTACCCCTCAAATGCACGTTCCCACTGAGGGTTTGAGTGCACAGTGCGTCCCGATTCTCCAGAGTGGTATATCACCCCAACCCCTTTACGCCCTCAATCCACACTTTGGCGAAGTCTGCTTTGATGCGGATATTACCCACAAGTCATTGCTGGATGTGATGTTTTGAGCCACAAAGTGAAAATATTTGATCTAAAAAGACCTTAAATCATACTGCCACATCTTAAACACATGACTAATCAGCATTTTTTAACCATGTTGCTTAAAATAAATATGGTAGTTATTTTTACCTATAAAACTGAAATGACCTTAAATGGTAGCAGCCGGTTTAATTTTATTCTATCTGCTTTGTTGAATTTGTTTGATGTATTTGCACTTTAAAATGTCTGAAAGCACCAGGTAATGTTTTTGTTTATTTATTGACTTTATTTGATCTGAAAGTGTGTTTCTGAACAAGTAAGCAACCAGTTATGCTTCCTATGTGCAATGTTTTTTTTTTTTTTTTACCTCTCAGCAGTTTTTAATGAAGTTACAAAAAATACAATAAAGAAATAGTTATGAAAAATACCAAATGTGTTTATTTTTTTTTATTTTTACTTATTTTCTGTAAAAAAGAAAATGATGTCACAAGGTGCTATCATTATTGAAAGGCACACAACGTATATCTTTTTAGTTATTTTATATTTATTTTGTATATTTCTCATTTGTGGCTATACCCAATCCAGTCAAATTTTGGTTCCTGCACTCTATTCCCCTCGAAACGATTTCTTGTTGCAATTTTAATAATCTTTAGCCGTAAAGATTGCAAAAACAGTGATGGTACCATCATTTTTGGTGTTGCAGTTACGACACAGAGGCGCAAGTCGATGACATAGCCCATACTGTCCCAATCCTCTGTTTTTTTTATGCATGTAACCTGTGCATTGGAACACTTATGTACACTTCCACCAGCTACACATTACATTGAAGTGCGTAGGGTTTAGTGTGAGTATTGGGACAGAGCCTATGACTCTATTATTTTGGGATACTTGCGGTAGTGAACTTTGACACACGATGTTGTTTTCCTGTTCATCCCTTGCCAAACAGGAGCGTACACATGTCTGAAATTAGAACTCAACCTAATTTTGGTTTCGAGTAAAATAAATAAGCCCTTTGAACGTGCATATTATGCATCTAGTGTAAATATCTTGACTGGTCCAAAAGGAAAGCTAACCCACGCTTAGAATGTGTGCAAGCTGCTTTGCTGTGCTGTGCTTACATGTTGTAAAGCGTCTGGTGTATTTTTTTTTCTTTAGCCTGAACCTTGCTCTCTGTTGCGCTGCATCCCTCCCTCCGGTGCTCCTCCCACACGCTGGAGCCTGCCATGCTGCTCTGATGTTTACCCTCGTCTTATTTTGGGCTCAGTCTAATTCTTTCTTTTTACCTTTTTATCATTTAATTTTGTCTTACATTAAGCAGACCCAAATCAAGCTAGCTTTGGAATTTTAAAGTAGCTTTCACAAGATTATTATTATTGTATTTTTTTTTTTTTGTATGTGGGTTACCAAAATCCTTCCTTCAGTTCCGGCAGAAAGCAGCTGCTTCCTCTGGCCTAACTCAAAGTGGAGGCCAGTCCAGAAACAAATCATGTGGGCTATAGTCAGTGCTTGCAGTGGTGGAGTATGATAGGAATCACGTTTTAGGTTTGCATAAGGTCATTTGATACTCTTTGCCCAAACAAAAAGTTAAGCTTTAGGAAACTAAGGGCCACTGTGGGCTTTTAACTGGTGGTTTTCCTGTCCCTCTTGTTCATGGTCCTATTTTATGGAGCAGTATCTCTATTGTATCCTAAACAAATCATAGACCTTGAATCTTTTCACATTTTGTTATGTTACAATCCCAATCGTCATTATATGTAACCGTGAATGTTTACAGTAGACTAACAGGAATAAGGGCATAACTGTGAAAAGTGGAGAAAAAAATAATAGAGGATTTTCTCATTTTTGGGAAATGAAAATATAAAATGTGTGACATTTCTGTCAGCTTCTCTTTGTAAAGAAAAAAGTTGGTGCAGATGCAGTGTTAATTTCCACTGCACGTATTGTTTTCCATGTTGGCATAAAAGTTATTTTTTAATTCAATCTGACTGTCTCCCACTTTTTTCATATATTCACTTTGTCCTCTATGGTTCAAACAGGACTTATTGTGTCTCTTTTTTTATGCATCACTGATAACTGTCCTGTATGTGGATTTTTCCACTTGAGCTGTGGATCTCTAGCCTCGTGAGACCATCCTGATCTCGCGAGTTTTCAAGGTTTCACTCGCAGATCAGTCTGGCTACCCTCCGTTAAAGAAAATTTGGAGCCGTTCACCAAACGAACGTCCAATCAGCGTTGGCTTTGAGGCGGGTTGAGGTGTGACGCAACGGGAAGCGCGACAGTTCAGTCTAAACAACATGGCGGCTTCAGCCGATGAAACTAGCGTTAGCGTGGCTATCGAGCAAGTTTTATCGGAATTACAGAGTATTTCTTTGCTGAGCTAACGAGCCTTTACCTGCAGCAGCAAGAGTAGCCTGGCTTGTGGTTGTGTTTTCGTCGTCGCTCTGTTACGAGCGACGACGAATCTGATTGGTTTATTTGGCCCGTCTATCACCAACATAGGCCAATCAGCTAACCAGTATTTTCGCCCCTTCCCAAAATTACTTCAACGGAAGGTTTCCAGATGGGTATGCGGAGCAAATCTATCTGGCGGAGTCAGGTAAGTGGATCTCTGCCGCTACCTCAGAGTTAGCATGGGCCTCTTGGTTGCTTCTTTAACACTATTCTGACCCGGTTTGTCAGTTTGGTCCTACCTTGGTACATCTGAAGATTTGCATTACTCTTTCTGTTTTCAGATCACAAGTTTAACTGACAGTGGCTTCGGTGAAAGAGTGAAAGAGCTAAGCAGATTCTGAGCCAGTTTTCAAATCTGCAGGGTGAAAGAAAGCACGTACAATTATCTGCAGTAAAAGCTCATTCAATAGCTATGTCAAGGGGAGAGAAGGATAAACACTGAAAGACAGGGCCAAAAGTATCATCTATGGACAGAGAAAATGAAATTGTTGGCAGCAGGAGCTATCTCCCCCTTTCCAGGACATTGTGACACCTAAACAGAATGCCAGGACAAATTCTATGAACAGAGAAATCAGAGAGAGCACATAACATTAGAAGCTGAAACAAAATGAAATAATACCAAGTGTTTCAGAATGACAAAAATGTATTATTTCCTCCAGCAGCCTAAGCCTATAGTATCATAACTATAGAGATAGCTAAGCCACTCTAACTAGACGCTTAATCAAAAAGGAAGGTTTTAAGCGTAGTCTTAAAAGTAGACAGGGTGTCTGCCTCCCATTCTACTTCTACTACGGCAGTTCCATCGACCCTACTTGGTTTGGCTCGCTCATCTCGTCACTTCCCTACTCGGTTTATCTTTGGGCAGTTTGTGATTTTACCAGGCTCCTGGGGGGTGGCTTTGACACTTTAAAGAAATCAAGAAATGGTAGATGATAAAATATACATCATTAATAATAAAAACAAATAAAACAATACAAATAATGCAACATAAAATGCAACAATATTTTATGTCAAAGAGAAGTTTGGCTCATATACTGGTACCCAGTTCCTCTCAGCATGCGGCTTCATGCAGTAAAAGAAGTGTTTTATTTAGATCCCTGGATATTAAGGTGAATACATTAACCTTGACCTATGCACCTATATTTGAGACTTCTATTTTGAAATTCTTAATTTGACCTTTCATATGATGAAGTGAGCTAACAAGGATTCCTCACGGCATAAATTTATGACCAAGCAGCCCGGAACACTTTAAAAATCCTTACATTGCAGAGTGTTGCATGCTTTGTGCACCAAAAATGGCTAGAGAGTCACAGTCAAGATTCAAATGATTAGTACACACTGTGAGAATTTCACACTTTATCATCACTCTATCCTGCTGTGTCTCGGCTCTGTTCTGCACTCCAGTCCACAAACCACCGAAGAAAACATGACAGTGCCGACTTTTCAACAGAGGGCACTCGGGTGCTGCTCCCAATAAAATTGCAGGAAGAAAAGTGCAGACAAAGTAAACATAAGTTGCAAAATAGAGACGATCATATCTGTTCTTTTTTTATCGTTCCTGTTCGGAATTATGTAAATAAATTTTTTGTGCAAGCCTAAATTCATATTTTTTATGTTGGGGGACGTTGGCCAGATGACTGTGTATGTATGGTCTTAGACTTGGCTTCCATGTGACTTCATGCTGGTCTCTAATTGGTTACTTAAATATTCTGCTTGGGATTCAGCACTTCTCTTTGTACCCCTAGCTATTCAGCGCATTTTATTTATCAGCTGCCATTGCTGAAATCTTGACAATGGATCAAACATGACTTCTGTGCTGGACAGATTTTATAAAACTCAGCAACAACTTTACATGATAACACAAAGCAGAGTGTTTTCAGAACTTCTTTTATTTGATTACAATTGCCTTGGAAAAAGCCACAATGTATTACCTTGCCAAAACTTAAATTGATTAGGCTTCACAAATTGCAGATTCTTTAAGACACAACCTTTGTTTTGAAACTTGCCGTATTTGCAAGAAAAATATAATTTTAACTTGTTTTGGTTACCTAATTCTTGCATAGATGTGTGATGAAACACCGCTGCACCAGCATAGGAGAACAGTGTTACATCCATACAGTTAGTTCTTACAGCAGTGCAAACGCAGCAAGAGATGTTGAGCCCTTGAAAAACTGTATAAATGTACACAACCCCAAGTTTTTATTAAATTTCTCTCACATCAGTGTAAAAGCTACCACACCTTGGTGTTTTAACGAACACCATCTGACATATTAGCTGGCTCATACGTTGCGACAGAGTCTTCTTGACACGTGGATTTGCTCTGTTTCACACTCGAGTACACACATTGATCATCTCTCTTTCTTCTTGTTCCGTTAAACCTTTGTTGCCTTAAAACAGAATATTGGAGGCTCTCTTCATCTGGGTTACCCTGATACAGAAACATATAATAGTGAATTATCTCAAGGTGAATTAGTATCAAGCTCTTAACCAACTTTGATATTTTAGATTTAGACTCACCTCTGAATGAGCTGTGCAGCGATCTGTTGGTCCTGTGTCTGAGTTTGCTGTGAAACAGATGTTTTTTTTAGGACATTAAAAACTATCCTACTTTAAACAGCGTGGCAACATTTTAATTTACCTGTGCAGTGAGACTGGATTTTTCTCTTCATCCTGCATATTGAAAAAGCCATCCAAGCACTCAGGATGATGGTGAATGTCAGAGCTCCAATTAAGAAATAGACAAGAAGTTCAGAGGAGTTCAGCTCGCCTGTGGAAATAATGTATAACAAAGTATTTCACACCAAGCAGGAACCCTTTGTAGAAATCCGAGGGAGACCAGAATAACATGACTTCATGCTTAATTAGTCCTGGTTGTTGATTGGCCACTTGGGAAGGAAAAATCGGCATGTTTTTCTCGATCAGGGAACACAGCATATCAGATGCTGACAAGTAACACTGGTAACAACATTTCTCATTCTAGCAAAATAAGTTAGAAGCTTCGAGAAAAGAAACTACATCTAAAAAAACGTTAACCAGAAAGATTTCCTTTTTACTGTTAAGTTGGATACAACTGTCAGTTATTTCTTAGCCATTTATTGTGATATGGCAAACTTCTATATATTGAGGTGTGCATAAATAAAAGTCTGCAAGCTATAATCTCTCTAGTGAAGAATTAAAGAAATTATACTTTATTTCTTTTAAATTAAGTTTTAATTATACATTGCTCAGTTTCATAACCCCAAGCATGTTGCTGTATTTGCATGGGCAGGCAGCTCTGTAACTTTGAGCTATCTTTGCATTGAAGAAATGATTGTTTTATTTTATTGTCAACACAGTTCAGTTTTCTATTTATTCAGAAAGGTGATGTCCGTTATAGTCCTTAGAGATAAATTGGAATTGGATAAAAATGAAAAAAAAAAAAAAAATGAAACTGCCAAAACTGGTCATTGGAAATTGGCCACACATTTCTGATGCTCGGTGCATCTTTCCTTATTTGTATGGAAGTGAAAAGAAATAATTTTGAACTCATTTTTACCTGCTGATTCCATGTTTTTCCAGTCTTCAAACAGTAGATGTCCACATGAGGCTACGGCACAGCGGTTGGTCCCATCTTGAGAAACATTCAGGTTCTTGAGTGGCAGACTGTAGTCACAGATGTACGTTGGTGTCATCACTGTCCTGTTACACTGATCACTCTTCCCCCCGTGAGAGTAAATGAGTCCTGGGTGAACTCCTCTAGCCTCTTTAAACCAGTAAAAGCTGTACTGTTCATTGCAGCTCCCTGTGTCTACTGTGCAATCCAGAGTCAAAGAGCCTCCGGGCTGGTTGGCCTCTGAGACTGTCTGGTGGACCAAAGTATGGATGTTAGAACCAGAACCTTCTACGCTGACTGTAGCTCCATTGCCAAACTCAAAGGTTTGTGAATCAATAGCGACGCAGTAGTAAGTAGCTGAGTCTGAAGGGTGCAAATCAGAAATTTGAAGGTGAGTTTTACCATTACCCACTTCTAGAGCAAGACGAGAATTGTTCTTGTGCTCATTGTAGAAGGTGCCATGTTTATCGTGTTTATAAAAAGTCACAACGACATCAGGCTTCTGTCCCAGAGTTTGCTTAAACCAGTAAATCATCACTGCGCCTTCACTGTAGAAACATGGCAGAGTAATGCTGCTGCCAACACTTGCTGAATGAAAACCCTCTTCCTGACGTATAAAAGTGGATGAGCTCCCACCGATGTTCTGAGCTGGAGAAAGAGAAAATGTTTCAATGATCTAGAATATTGTTAGGAATATATGGATCCATTTTAAACAGTTCAATGTGTGCGTGTGTGTGTGCAAAAATAATTTCAAAAAGCTTACCTGAACCCTCCAAGAAGAGACAAGTAAGGCACCAAGCAAACTCTAGGGGTGTCATTGTATCCACAATGCTGCACTAACTGACATGAATCTCATTATAAACTCTGCTGATCAGAGAGAGGACTCCGATTGGCTGAAACGAAGTGACGTCTGAGTGCATTATTAGAGAGCTGATGTTCCTCTCTACTGATTTCTGCTCCTTTGTCATAGTGTTGGTCAATTACATTTTTCATGAAACTCACTTTCCTTCCATTTGCATCACTTATAATGTCAGTGACTATAAATAAAACCAATCTTATCTGATCCCACGTCTTAAAAAGAAACATTCAAATGGAGAACTTTTGACAATCCATTTACGGTCCAATTGGACAAAATAAATTGGGTGGTCTGAAATATGTCTTAAATGTCTTTAAATATGAGCATCTCTAGCCTAGTAGACTGTGTGGGATATCCACCTAAGCATCATCAGCAAATCCTCCATGTTCAGCTGAAGAGGGCTACATTTAGCTGCAGACTCTAAACAGGTTTGGATCTAATCAGCATAATTGCTTTATGATTTTTTTTCATTCTTTCAAACTGAATATTATCTCCAGCAATGAAGAATTGTATTTCACCAACCCCAATGGATTGTAAGTGTCTAGGTAGTAGAGAAGTTAATGGACCTACTTTGCGTGCATAATCAAGTAGAGATAAACATTTTCGGTTCTGCATGAAAACATGATTTTATCTCATTTGATTATTTAGGGTTTAATTTGGCAACACACCACCTTCATTTATTTAGACATTGCTTAATATGTGAAGGATCATTATTATCATTCACTCTGCACAGTATAACTAACCATTAGGACAACACTTTTCAGTTTTCATGCCTTGGGCAAAAAATAATTTTTCACTAAGTTTACACTCTATGTGAAGTATTTTGGGCTTTAATCACTTAGTGTAGCTGCAGTACATGAATTTCAAAAGGAAAAAAAAAACTCTGCACTTGTTTCCTGTCGGAGACCACACAGTGCAGAGTGACTTTAAACCACACAAAAGCTCAACAAAGATTGTAGACGTTTTGATGTACAGTCCATCCTACTAAAAGAACTGTGCTTTGTTGGCAGAAATAGAAAGAAACTGGACCTGAGACATATAAAATCATCCAAAAAGTATTAGTAATATGAGCATAAAAACAAACAAAGTTTGTTGAGTGTGTGCAAGACGGTGATTGCTGCATCTTCCACTAACACAGCAATTTTACCATCTTATTCACACACACACACACACACACACACACACACACACACGCATATATATATATATACATACATATATATATATATATATATATATATATATATATATATATATATATATATATATATATATATATATATATATATAAACCCATATCACTATGGGTATCACTCTGTGACATATAATAATGAAAGAATTTTATACGTCTATGATCCCTAATAAATATAACTGAATGAATGCTCGTACAGTCCATAAAACACTTGTTTATTTACATAAATCTTACAAAATGCTTTTTTGGCACATACATATATCTATATATTGTACATACATTTTCTGTAAACTGTAATTTGAAATATGGCCCCATGTACTGTAAAATTAAATGTGATATATAGAATGGCTCTTTCTGCATGGAGTTTGCATGTTCTCCCTGTGCATGCATGGGTTCTCTCCGGGTACTCCGGCTTCCTCCCACAGTCCAAAAACATGACTGTTAGGTTAATTGGCTTCTCTAAATTGTCCTTAGGTGTGAGTGTGCCTGAATGGTTGTTTGTCGTGTCTGTCTCTGTGTTGCCCTGCGACAGACTGGCGACCTGTTCAGGGTGTACCTGCCTCTCGCCCAGTGAACACTGGAGATAGGCACCAGCACCCCCCGCGACCCCATGAGGGATTAAGCGGGTCAGAAAATGAATGGATGGATATAGAATATTAATTATGTGTAGGTTTAAAGTTTTCCACATTGAAAAGTAGTATACCCAACACATAATCATTTAGTTAACATATATGTATTCACAAGGATGTTTAGGATGTAGTGTAAAGGAATGAGTTTAGGTTGGGTTGGATGTTATAGGGATTTTTGTGAATGGTATCAAATTGCTAAATTAAAAAAGGCACAGTGCTCATGTGCCGTGGCCTTTTTATATTCGGACAAACATTGAGCGGTAAAGATCTGTCTTGAATAATGCCTCAATACACATATACTAACGAAAAAACTTTTTTTTCTCTCCATCTGCTGCGTTGGTATCTGTCAGAGTGACTCGTAATATGATGATCGTGACTATGCGAAGGGCGTTTTTTTCATTGATTTTCCTAAACCCAAAGGAATGCCAAGAAATCTCAATGTTGGTTGCAAGCTTGTAAGCGAGAGGACTTTATTGTGAAAAATCTGACCAAATACCATTGTATGTGCTCTCTATATTTTGTTGGTGGTAAGGAGCCAGCAATTGAATGTCCAGACCTAATACCTGCAATGTGTGTGCAGGTAGGTTATGTGTTTTGCCTTTTCTCTCAGCAGAATGAAAACCTCATGCAATCCCTGACATTCCTCATTATCTTGATCATAAACACACCACACACTGCACTCTTGTGCTGTAACTGTCTATGAAATGGGCTGATGGTCTTTATGATTGTTAGGAGCAGTGTTTATGTGTGTATGTGAGCTTCAGTGTTGCCTAGTCTGCTTATCATAGGCGCTTTTGGTCTTGTTTTTCTCTAAAGTCGCTTAATATTGCAAAAAACCCTGTTGCAAAATGTCATCTCTAATGTGATAACCCACATGGGTCCATTTTTAAACTTATTTTTGGTTTATACATATTTACAATTGAACTTTTATTAAGCATAGCATCTTGGTGCAATGATACACAACCTGAAAATAACCCACCTTTGAAAGTAGAGGGCTTTTTTCAGAACCTCCAGTACTTTGACTCTTACATTCACTAACTTTGAGAAAGTCATCTCTGCCTTTTTTTCTGTTTGGACCAATTAACTTTTTTTTTTGTTTGTTTGTGTAACCACTGTTCTAGTTTTCCCCTATGAACAGCGCCTAGATTCTCTGACCTACACTCTATCAAATACTTTACAATGAGTAAATAGTGTATTAAATGGCAACAGTGTGTGTTGTTAATAGAGTGCGTAACTGAGCACAAAAGCAAGGCTAAAATAACTATAACTAAGACCTAAATGTAGTGCGACTTGGACCTTATAATAAAATAAGAAAGCAAAATGGTAAAGTGGAAAACGTACCAGTTTAATAAATCATACTGGTCAGTAATGAACCAAGGGCAAAGTACAGTTAACTTTAATTACCACACTTAGTGTACTGTTTGGTCTCCGAACTGTTCAAAACCACCCTTTAAACCAGTCTTATACATAAAAACAAAAACCAAGGCTGAATGAATCAAACTGGTGGTATCAACCACACCATTCAGTTCCCGGAATGAGTAAAACCGTCCATTAGTTTTATTAACGTTGCAGGCCTGAAGGGACTCGGTTAGCATTCATCCTCAGAATAGCAGTTCCAATGATGGTGGCTCCCAGAACAAACACGAGGCATGGGTTACTCACCCCACCATGGATTACCAGTTTCAAACAAACGGTAACAAAAGGCTCCGACTCCGGTCCAACCGTCCATTCCAGCCCACGAGCGTGGTTCGGATCTGCAGCTCCAAAATCCAGCAAAACGTTGAGCGAGGTCCGGCTATGCGGCTCCAAAATCCAGCAAAAACTCCCAGAAAAAAAATTCGTAGCTCCAACTGGTTAGCTAAAAATAAAAACAGTCCAAAGCGGCAAAGAGCCAGCCTAGTCCATGAACAGCCGCCGGCCGAGTGCCAGTACGCAGCAGCGAACACGTAAACAGTCATCCAGTTCCCACCCCCGGCCCATCACAACCAATCAAATTGCTTAAACTTGATTTTGCCCTTGACTGACCAGTAGGGTGAAGACAAGTAAAGTTGATGCATTTACTGACGGTAGTAAATAACAAATATTAGCAAACGCTACATTTACTGCATGTTTTAAACCAGCAGAAAATACATATATGCACTATACTGTTATGGACTTTTACGGTGTGTAAAACCTCCAATATGTGAGTGTAGAACATTGACTAAGTTAAGTAAAATGTGACTATTATTGTTTAAAGGGAAAATGTCTACAATGCATTGTATCTAAGAAAATGTTTAAGAAGCATGGGAGAAAAGAGTTATATATATATGTATATATAACCTGAGGGTTACATCCTCCCCCTTCTAAAAGTCCAGATGCCCTCATCGGACTATCTGTGCATAACAAATCAATTTACCCGTAGGTGGCTAAATTACTTGTCAGAAAACCCCAGCTAAACTACAGGACGCACACAATGGACCAGAGGGACATGGCTCCTCCTTCCCATGGTGATTCTCACTCCACGATGTACTATCACAAACGGCTTGTCAATGGAATGTCCAGGCTTGTCATAACTGAGCCGAATGACTGGTTTAATCTCTCGACGTGACTGATGATCACCGAGGGGCTCTGCATTGCTTTCAGACTGACTAGCTAAAGGACGCGCTTCCCCAGCTAGACCTGTGTCCGCCACAGGGTCATCAGGCAGTTGCCTAACCTCTGGTTCCTCCTCAGCCTCTGAGAAGGTAACAGCACTCATAGGCTCTGTCGGACAAGCACTGTTTGAAGCTGTTGGGTCTGTAATGACGGCAGACTCTTGTCGGTTGAAGTGATCTGCAAGGAGATCGAGTGCTTGGGAAACAGACTCTCTTTGAGCAGTGGATAGGTACCACAGATCGTCTTCCTCTGCCTCAGACATAATTTCCTTGTCAGTACTTTGCATTGCACTGTCATCATGCGTGTTGGTCTTGGTCTCTGCTGAGGACCTTGTTTCTGGTCGGTGGTACTCTGGTTTCTCTTCATGATTAACAGGGAACCGAACCAGCTGTCCAATAGGTAGCAGATGGTCACGATGTAAAGTTTTGACAACAACTCTGCCTTTTTCTGACTTTACCTTGTAAACCGGCAGGCTTGGCAATTTTTCAACCACTGTATAGGGGCTTGAGTTCCACTTGTCTCCAAGTTTATTCTTGCCAGGCACGCCGGTAGCTCGAATAAGTACTCTGTCTCCTGGTTCCAGAACTTGATTTCTTACTCTTGTGTCATAGTATCTTTTGTTGCGCTGATGGTTCTTGTCTGCAACTTCTTGCGCCAGTTTGTAAGCCTTTTGCAACTCTGCTTTTAGCTTTTCAACATATTGAAGGTAACTTTGGTGGTCTTTATCATCTGGAGACGTTCCAAAGCATAAGTCAATGGGCAGACGAGCCTCACGACCAAACATGAGGTAGTATGGTGAGTAACTGGTAGCGTCGTTTCGCGTACAATTGTAAGCGTGAACCAGCAAACTGATATGTTGACTCCACTTTTGCTTTTGAGAGGGATTGAGCGTGCCCAGCATAGATAGGAGTGTGCGGTTAAAACGCTCCGGTTGTGGGTCACCCTGGGGGTGATAAGGAGTGGTCCTAGACTTCTTTATGCCCAACATCTGTAGAAGGTCTTTGATTAACCTGCTCTCAAAATCACGCCCTTGATCCGAGTGAATCCTCGCAGGCAGCCCGTAGTGAACAAAGAACTTCTCAACCAAAATCTTGGCAACGGTTGAGGCTTTTTGATCTTTGCTGATGTAGGCCTGGGCATATCGGGTGAAATGGTCTGTGACCACGAGAACATTGGACACTCCCTTCGAATCAGGCTCAATAGATAAAAAATCTATGCAAACTAGGTCGAGAGGGCCACTGCTTGTAATTTGGTTTAGTGGTGCAGCCCGTTGAGGTAGGGTCTTGCGGGCAACACACCTGCCACAATTCTTGATGTAGTCTGTAACATCGGAGACCATCTTGGGCCAGAAAAATCTGTCTCTCAGTAACTCAACTGTGCGATCAACTCCAAGGTGCCCTGACTCATCGTGAAGAGCTCTGAGTACTTGTGGTCTGAACTGAGTTGGGAGAACAAGTTGTAAGTTCTGGAGGCCTGAAGGTCTGGAAACTTTTCGGTGTAACAGGCCATCTTTCATCAGGAGTTTTGAACTTTCCTTTTGCAGAAGCAATAACTCAGGATGTTTGTTTGTGGGCCAGACCCCAACCTGAACTGCTTTCTTGGCTGGACCTATTACAGGGTCTAGGTCTTGTGCTTGGGCCAGCTCCACTTTGCTTAGTCTCTCCATAGGACTGAACTGCAGGTGAGTAAAACAAGCATATGCGTCAGGAACAGCACTTGGCTTGGCCCCCAGTTGGTCAATAAACCGTTCTGGATGCTCTGAGGACTGAGTTCTGTCCACAGGGTGGAAAAGAGCTTTAACTCCCGAGGGGGGTATTATTCTCCAGCCGCGTTCACCATCTATGGCATTTCTGGACAACCAATCAGCATCCACGTTGTCTCGGCCGGGTTTGTATTGGATGTCGAAGTTGTAAGTGGTGAGGGCGGCTAGCCACCTATGACCTGTTGCATTCAACTTGGCGGTTTTGAGTACGTAAGTGAGGGGATTATTATCTGTCCTCACAGTGAAGCGGGCCCCATAAAGATAATCATGGAACTTATCCACGACTGCCCACTTCAACGCCAAGAATTCTAGTTGGTGAACAGGGTAGTTTCTCTCTGACTGGCTCAATTTGCGACTAGCAAATGCAACAGGGCGTACGCCATCAGAGTGCTCCTGGTTAAGGACCGCTCCAAGCCCGTCAAGACTGGCATCAACATGAAGGATGTACGGCTTTGTTGGGTCCGCAAAGGCCAAGACTGGGGCATGAGTGAGGCACTGAATAATTTTTTTAAATGCCTCAGTGCATTCAGGCGTCCATCGCTCGCCAAATGGCTGAGAGGGGTGATAGTATGGTGTGACAAAGCCCTCATTTTTCTTTTGTTTCCTTTGTGTTGGTGGGTACCCCTTTGTAAGGTCTGTGAGGGGCCTGACTATGGCAGAGTAGTTGGCGATGAACTTGCGGTAATAACCGCAGAACCCTAAAAAGGACTGCAGTGATTTTAGGTTCACTGGAGGTTCCCACTTTGCCACTGCATTTATCTTGTCAGGGTCTGTTGCGACGCCAGCGGCGGACACAATGTGACCAACGTATTTGACTTGGGGTTGGCAAAATTGGCACTTATCAATGGACAGCTTTAAACCTTGTTCTCTCAGGCGGTCGAGCACTTTCAGAAGGCGCTCTTCATGCTCTTCTAGAGTACGACCAAACACAATAAGATCATCGAGGTAGACGAGACACTGGAGGAGATTCATATCGCCTACTGCCTTCTCCATTAATCGCTGGAATGTCGCAGGGGCACCTGTGATCCCTTGAGGCATGCGTTCGAACTGGTAGAAACCCAAGGGGCAAATGAACGCAGTTTTTTCTTTGTCTTCTTCTGCCATTTCAATTTGATAATAGCCACTGCGAAGGTCGAGCACAGAGAACCAGCGACTCCCAGTGAGGCAGGCCAAAGCATCGTCTATTCTCGGAAGTGTGTATTGGTCTGGTATGGTTCTGGAATTAAGTGTGCGGTAATCAATGCACATTCGAATTTTGCCAGTTTTCTTTCTTGCGATTACTATTGGTGAGGCATATGGTGAACGAGATTCTTTAATTATGCCAGCAGCAAGAAGCTCTTGCAAATGTCGGCGGACATCATCAATGTCTGCGGGAGCCAGGCGCCTTACCCGTTCTCGAAATGGTCTAGAATCTTTTAATCGGATGTGGTGTTCAACCCCTTTTGCAAGTCCAACATCCCATTCAGTCAGAGAGAATACTTCTGGTCGCTCAGCCAACTTATGTGATAGTCTGACTTTCCAGTTTTCAGGAATGGGGGAGTCACCAAAATTGAAGACTGCCGGGTCAAGTCGTTGGTGAGGTACTTGGCTTGGCTGTATCTGGGTGACTATGTCAGCTTTATGGACATGAGCTACGACCGTGCCTTTAGGAAGGGACTTGGGTTTGGCAGTTTCATTTTTCAGGAACAGTGGGAAGTGTTCTGCGTCCATGTCCATGGACAAAAGCACACTTGAGGGCATTAGTACCCCTGCCGGAAGGGATCTGGTAACAGGTGTCTCTATCACCAGTATGCTGTCCTCCAGAGATTCTGAGCAGGATACCTTACACATAGCTGTACGTCCAGAACCAGGGGGTATAGTAAGAGGCCCAGGTCCAACCCATTTCACAAAAGCTGCTGCTTTGTTTGGGGTCACAGGTGACATTTGGATGGGCTGTGTGCATACCCGCATAGTTTGTGCCAGATTGTTGCTCTTTGATCCCATTTGGGACTGTGGCTCATGAATGAAAGTCCGTGCATTTGTGCCAATAATCACAGGCTGCTGTTCGGGACCATTCGGTTCCGGGCAGACTAAGGCTAAGACTGTCCGGGACCCACCTTTTACAATATCCTCTGGAAACTGTACTTGAGCAGCGATAAACCCTTTGTAGGGGTAACTGTTCTGGCCAAGACCCCAAAGGTCTAGGCTCGAAATGGGGTGCAATGGTAAGTGAGATAGGTGTTGGGTATACCAACCCTCAAATACAATAGAAACAGTAGAACCACTGTCCATTAATGCATCACAAGGCTGGCCTTCAATGATAATTCGGCCTACTGTTGGTGCTCCAATGAGACCTGTAGGAATTTGGTTGGGTGTGGGAGGACCAACGTGGCTCACAGTGACTTGGCCACCTTTTCTTTCTGGCTCTGAAAACCGTGAGCTGGTTCCCTTTTGATTTTGTTGCAATTTTTGCATTGACTGAATTAGTTTTCGGATGACCTTGGAAGAGTTTTCAGGACAAGTGCAATTGGTGGCGATGTGGCCATCTTCGCCACAACGGTAGCAAAATACATTCGAACCCTCTCTGGCAAACTTTGTGGGTTCTCTACCTTTTCGCCAAGAATTCCTTTGGCTCCTCCCCTGAGGTACGGGAGCCATGGGTGGTGTAGCTTGTTGACTGAGCTGGTGTTGGAGACTAAGAACTTGTTCTTTTAACACATTCATCTCAGGATTAGAACGGGCGGCAGCAGCTTGTGGCACTCCTCCAATTATGTGAGGGCTATCTTGTCCTTTTACTGTTAGCTGCTGCACTTGGCTTCGAAGCTCCTTTATCTGATCCTTGAGGGCATCCATTTCAGAGAGCTTTGGTGTCTTTATGTCTGCTGCACCGACTTGCCGCACACTGGTAGTATGCCGCCTTAGCATTTTCTGATCCTCATCTGCACGTATCTCACTTAGCAGTGCCATGAAGGATGGGGGATTGTGAAGTCGTTCTTTTAGCCGCAGCTGCAACAGCATAATGTCAGACTCAACAGCACCCCGTAACAGCTGCTCAGCTCGTGCACGGTCTCTTAGGGCAGGGGGAACCCCACCCTTTTGAACAGCTTTGGTGAGAGCTTTCTCCAGCCTTCTAACAAAATCTGAAAGTCTTTCATTTGGGTTTTGCTGCATAGATCTGAAGGCAAAATATAGGTCTTCACCTGACTCTGTTGTGCCAAATACATTTTCAATTGCCTCCAAGAATCTTTGAGGGGGTGTATCTGGATCATTGCAGCGTAAAGCTTGTATTATTTCAAGTGCTGGCCCCTTTACACTCTCAACAATCCTCTTCCGCTTCTCCTTGACAGAACAATCACATTCATCGAGCATTAATTGTGCCTGCTCCAACCAGTTCTCGAGTGTCTCTTCCCCAGCAGGGGTGGGAGTAACTCCAGAGAAAACCCGTAGTCGGCGAAACGCATTGTTCTCCTGTGGGGGTCTCACTTTTTCCAACAGTTCTCCAACAGCCCGGATAATAGATGAAGGGTGTTCCTGTTTCAGGTTTGACTCTTGGGAAAGCAAAGGCTCAATGTCTGCTAATGTTTTTCCTTCACTTTCAAGTAGTCTTTTTAGTTTTATGGTAAACTCGTCTGTTTTTTCAGCAGGTTCAGTAAGCAAAGTTAGCTTCCATGGTAATTCACCTGTGTGGGGAAATATTTCTGGAGGTGCTTTGCTAGGGTCGACTGGGTTGCGACACTCACACAGCAGTATGTCAGTATTCAGTTTAGGGACAGATTTTTGGGCTCGGACACGTACTCTGCCGAAAGCTTTAACTGTCTCCATTAACTCTTCAACATCAGCAACACTGGTGTTCATGGGAACTCCACTCACAACAACTGCATGAGCTGGATTTACATTTGATTCGCTGCACCAGGTCTGAAGCTCTAATGGTGGTAGTGAAAGGGATGAGTTGGCCATTTTGGGGAGATTATAATTCTTCTAGTCTTGATTGTAGGACAGTTACTCGGTCTAAAATCGCAGCGGTGCCTCCATTTTATGTAACCACTGTTCTAGTTTTCCCCTATGAACAGCGCCTAGATTCTCTGACCTACACTCTATCAAATACTTTACAATGAGTAAATAGTGTATTAAATGGCAACAGTGTGTGTTGTTAATAGAGTGCGTAACTGAGCACAAAAGCAAGGCTAAAATAACTATAACTAAGACCTAAATGTAGTGCGACTTGGACCTTATAATAAAATAAGAAAGCAAAATGGTAAAGTGGAAAACGTACCAGTTTAATAAATCATACTGGTCAGTAATGAACCAAGGGCAAAGTACAGTTAACTTTAATTACCACACTTAGTGTACTGTTTGGTCTCCGAACTGTTCAAAACCACCCTTTAAACCAGTCTTATACATAAAAACAAAAACCAAGGCTGAATGAATCAAACTGGTGGTATCAACCACACCATTCAGTTCCCGGAATGAGTAAAACCGTCCATTAGTTTTATTAACGTTGCAGGCCTGAAGGGACTCGGTTAGCATTCATCCTCAGAATAGCAGTTCCAATGATGGTGGCTCCCAGAACAAACACGAGGCATGGGTTACTCACCCCACCATGGATTACCAGTTTCAAACAAACGGTAACAAAAGGCTCCGACTCCGGTCCAACCGTCCATTCCAGCCCACGAGCGTGGTTCGGATCTGCAGCTCCAAAATCCAGCAAAACGTTGAGCGAGGTCCGGCTATGCGGCTCCAAAATCCAGCAAAAACTCCCAGAAAAAAAATTCGTAGCTCCAACTGGTTAGCTAAAAATAAAAACAGTCCAAAGCGGCAAAGAGCCAGCCTAGTCCATGAACAGCCGCCGGCCGAGTGCCAGTACGCAGCAGCGAACACGTAAACAGTCATCCAGTTCCCACCCCCGGCCCATCACAACCAATCAAATTGCTTAAACTTGATTTTGCCCTTGACTGACCAGTAGGGTGAAGACAAGTAAAGTTGATGCATTTACTGACGGTAGTAAATAACAAATATTAGCAAACGCTACATTTACTGCATGTTTTAAACCAGCAGAAAATACATATATGCACTATACTGTTATGGACTTTTACGGTGTGTAAAACCTCCAATATGTGAGTGTAGAACATTGACTAAGTTAAGTAAAATGTGACTATTATTGTTTAAAGGGAAAATGTCTACAATGCATTGTATCTAAGAAAATGTTTAAGAAGCATGGGAGAAAAGAGTTATATATATATGTATATATAACCTGAGGGTTACATTTGTTTGTTTTTACATTAGTGTCGGAAGTTGGAACTCAGATCATGCAACCTGCCCTGGTAGTGCTTGCTGTAGTCGCAAGGTGAAAAACCAGTATGATTTGGTAATTGCTCTCTCATACTGGCAAAAGAATCTGATAACAGTGCATTTCTTTTATTTTACGCTTTCAAACATTAAATCAGCGTGCTTTTAAATAAATATTATACACGTTGCTCTTTATGTACTAGGTTTAATGAGATACTAACCATCATAAGTGCTAGAAACCACATTATACAAACTTGGACTGCATGTATTTTGCACAGCAGCCATATTAGCATCTGATCTCAGGGTTGGTTGGCGACGTGTGACGTTACTAGTCCAGATTATGACTTCAGGTGGGGGCTACTGTTGTTTGTTTGTTTTACCCTGGAATTCAGAACACCCTACTTTTGAACACAAATAGACTGCACCCTTTATGTAGACATAAATTGGACAGATGCATTTGGTTTAAAATCCTATGGCTCAGTTTTTAACTGAAACAAGCCAGACAACATTGGCCCCATTCTGTCTTCCTCACACTGGCTGCCTGTGATTTAGAACATATTTTAAGATTTCATTATTTGCTTTTAAATCTTTGAATTGGTGCAAACCTCACTGCCTCTGTGTTCTGTTAGCTCCGTAGACTTCTGTTAGATCAGTAAGGTCTGCTGGGCAAATACTACTTGCAAAAGCTCAGGGGCTCTTTGTTTTACCCTTACATATCCTTTGATTGAGGTACAAGCTGCCCCAGTATTATATGTGCCAGTTTATAGTTTTGTGAAATTTCTTGGGTTGTACTTTTGGATGACTGGCAGCCAGTGTTACTAAGCTGGCTCAGGTGTGATTCACTGTGAGCCAACCTTCCTGTGCTTGAGCTCTGCATGAGCTTTTGTTTCCACTAGTGGAAACTTCTACAGTGCAATTTACACCACCTTCACCACAGACGTGAAGGCTAAACAGTGATACAAATACAGACGGAGTTTCACAGCTTGTGCTTTAAAGGTATAAATAGATGGGGGACTTTTATGAGTCCATTGTATTGACGTACTGTATGAGTTTAGTCGCCATGGGGCATTTGGAGAACTCCATTGAGACACAAAAGCAGCACACATTTTTTTTTTTCATTCAATATTTTCACACTTTATTATTCATATGGATGGAGGGTCATACATGGACGGGGTGTTTTTTTATTTTCTGCTCCTTACTCCGGAGTACACACAAACATTCTCAATGTCCTCTTGCCGCTGTCTGTTATCTCTCCTCTTTAGATTCAGAGCAGCATAGTGGAGACTTTCTGCCTGATTTTCCTGCT
Organism: Fundulus heteroclitus; assembly: GCF_011125445.2. Classification (NCBI taxonomy): domain Eukaryota; kingdom Metazoa; phylum Chordata; class Actinopteri; order Cyprinodontiformes; family Fundulidae; genus Fundulus; species Fundulus heteroclitus. Next base: position 10,105,179 of record NC_046374.1, read on the forward strand.
TTTGACAAAAAAAAAAATCAAATAAAGGTAAATAAAATTGGAAAAAAAAACAGGGTATTACCAATGTTGCTAAAGTACATCAGCCGGGACATATTTGTATTTCATGAAACTGTTATTTGACTTACAGCAGTGTTTGAGGCTTCAGAGCAAATCAGGTGTGTACCTGTCCATATAAACCACAAGATTTAGATAAGCAGCCCAGACAGTGGGCTACAGTTGAATTATAATGAGTCATTCTGGAAAGCTTACCTTTACAGGAAGAGCATAGCTTGGATTTAATTTTGGACCTCAGGAAAGATAGAAAGAGGAGCCCAAAGATGAAAAGTGCAAGAGCAGCACTCAGGCAATACACCAGGAGACGAGGCACTGTGGTCAACATGCAAAAAAAAAACTTAAGATAGATAGATAGATAGATAGATAGATAGATAGATAGATAGATAGATAGATAGATAGATAGATAGATAGATAGATAGATAGATAGATAGATAGATAGATAGATAGATAGAATAATCTTCATAACATATATTATTATTCACGTTGAAATGGACATCTGAAGTGACCACATACCTGCAATCTCCACCTTTGTTCCCTCTCCAAAAACAACCACCCCACAGGAGGCCAGAGTACAGTGGTAGGTACCTGCGTCTGAAGACCGCGCCATATTTAACTCAAGGTAGGAAGTGCAATTTATACCATAAAGTGTTCCATTCGAAGTGCCTGCACAGCGTATTTCACTGGGATACATGAGTGCAGGCTGAGAGGCAGTGCGTCTGAACCAGTAGAGCCTCTGTTCTCCTTCACAGCGCTCAGCAGAAACGCTACAACTCAGATTCACTGAGTCTCCAAGATGTAGAAGTTTCAGTGGAGGTTGATGGATGGACAGTTGAGTGTTAGACGAAGATGTCTTGACATGGAGGAAAATTCCTTGTCCGAATTCAATGGCGTTGAATGCTAAAATCACGCAGTAATACATCCCTGAGTCCAAAGGCTGAAGATCTGTAACTATCAGATCGTTGACTCCTTCTTCTGGCCGTGCGACAACTTGAAATCTTTTTTTATATGCTGGGTAGATTGTTGTTTCCGTGCTGTGCTTCATCCGCTTCGATACAATATGGGGTTTTCTTTCCAGGCTTTGCTGGTACCATAAAAGGTAACTTACAGAATTATGTTGACAGGAGCAGCGTAATGTCACTGTCTCCCCAACTTTAGCTGTCCTGATTCCAGTCTCCTGAATAATATCAGAAGTTTTGATACCATTAAGCACTTTGCCTGTAAAGAAATGCACAAAAGTGTTTGATTTCCATTACTCCCCTTTAGATTAATACCAATAGACAAAAATCGCAAATAAATATTTGATCAATACTCACAAATTTTGCAAAGAAGCAGGACAATGATATAAAGTGGCTTCATCTCTGAAGTTAGGCGGTCTGTATTCTGAGTACACAGATACACCGAGCTCTTATAGAGGATAAAGAGCTGCTTGTGATTGGCCAAGATGAATGACAACATTTCAAACCAGGCTTGCAATGATTTAGGTTTAAAAGCTCTATCTGATCAGGTGACTGCAATTGGGTCAGTTCCGCCCTTTCTGTGACTGGAGGACAGTAAACGTAACAACATGTGCAACCTTTCCATTTTTGTCAGTAAAGCTGGTACATGTCTGTGTCTGCTCAACAACATCCAGGCTATGTAAAGAAGAGTTTTACACGTGCTTACATAAATATTTTATCCGTGTGTTTTTTTATTAAACTGTGTGTAACTGTTTTGAAGACGTTAAATAAGACATTGTATGTGTGCTATTCAGCTCCTGCTGCTGTTCTAACTTCCTGCTGGGGCAGCTACATTGCAGTGTTAGCACTAGCTTGTACGGAAACAAGAAAGTTGTTTGCGTTGATTTCCGTTTTTATGGTATTTCTACATTTTTGGAATAGTTTAAAAGTAACTGAATATTTTATGTGAAATCTGCAAGCTTTTGATATGCTTTTTATCATTGTTCTTTAATCCTGAAATCTATGTAAAAAGATTTGATCAGACTTAAGGTTAAACAAATAAAAAATGATCACACAGTCATATTTTGAAGATATTTAAGGGGCCTCTTTTGTAAAAGGGTTTTCTCGTCAAAAACAGCAAAATTATGAAAGGCTAGTGATGGTGCCGCTCCAATGCTGTGATGGAAATACATTAAGAAACGCAGATGAAGGAGCACACACAAAAGGTTTTTACACGAGAGCAAAGATATCCTTGTTTTGAAGTTCAAAAGTTGTGTTAGTTAACTACATGGAATTAACAGCTTGGGGAATTTTAAACTTATGGACATTTGTATAAACATTAATATATTGTGGTTCCTAAAACAAATGTATTGCTGACAAAAGGCAAAATAAAAAAGTAAAAGAAATTATGGTTTAAAATAAAATTGTTCCTATGTGGATGGCACTTATTATTAAGCCTTTATTTTCAGTTGAATACAATTTTATTTATATAGCGGCAATTCATGAAACATGTCATTTCAAGGCATTTTACAAAGTCAAATCCAATCAGATTATACAGATTGGTCAAAACGTTTCCTATCTACTAGGCCATGGGCCAGAATCCGTACGATGACTTTTCGTATGAACTGTCAGGGGGCAACTTTCTTGCACTTGGATCAGTTGCTACACATAGCAGTGATCTCAAAACACCAATGTTCCCACGTTGTCACTTGCACATTAATAAGTTATAGTCGATAAAAAAAATCTAAACTGTAGCGCTCCGGTCCAAGAGGTCACGTGATTCGAGTTTTGCTGCTCAGCCAATCAGATCGCCGTATTGTCAGCTGTGCGAGTTCAACCAGTTCATCATGGCTGCGTCTGTAAGGTGTTGTATGCATCTGTTTCCAGACGAAGAAAGCCCAATAATAGCATTTTCTGGTGCCAGTTGGCAGAGATCTTGATGGCGAGGAAAAAGAAATAGCCCAGTCCATCCATCTATTTTCCGGCACGCTTATCCCTGCTGGGTTCATGAGGAGTGCCGTTGCCGATCTCCAGCTGTCAATAGGTGAGAGCGGGGTACAACCTGGACAGCTCAGTAGTCCATCGCAGGGCAGAAATAGCCCAGACTTTTGTCCAATTTACTGTGATAAACGTGGGAAAATTGGTGTTTTGAGATCACTGCTATGTGTAGCAACTTATCCCGGTGGAAGAAAGTTGCCCCCTGACAGTTCATACGAAACTTCTTAAGGAGACGTCCTACAGATTCTGGCCCATGGACTACTAAGGAAACCCAGTAGATTGCATCAAGTCTTGACAAGCAGCACAACTTGTAATTTATTGGGAGTTTATGTGCTAGACCAAGGCAGGGTAGTGCATAAATATGAAGTCAGACAAAAAAATATCGATGGCTTTTAAATGTTTTCACAAATAAAAATCCAAAAACTCGATTGTGTCTCAGACATGTCTCACAGTGGAGATGGGTGTGGGTGGAGTATGCTGACCGAATGGAATAATTTCCTCTGACTACTACATCCACATGTTTGCTTCTACATGGCATGTAGCACATTTCTAATGGGACTTTTTTCAACCAATGCTTTCAGATTTCCACTATTCTTTAAATGCCAAATGTATGGTGTGGAAAAGTAAATAAATTCAGAAAGTCAAAAGCAGCCCGAAAGGTTTATTGTGTCTGACGTTCTAGCCATCAGTCTATTTTTGAGACCTGATGTCAGAGCTGGGCAAGGATAATCATCCAAGACACAACCGCCTTTGCCTCTTCAAGCTCCTGCCTTCCAACATGAGATTCAAACTCAGTCATACATCAAGACTGGAAAACATTTTTTTTTCAACAGCTGTCAAGCTGTTGAATGGACTGTAATGCTACATCTCAAGCGTTACTGTTAAGATCACGGGGTGCGGAATGTTCAATGACTCTTTAACTACTTTAATCTTATTCTTGTTTCACTGTTGTTAATATTTTCTCTTTTTATATTATTTCTTGGTTTGGGAACTAATGTCATTTTGTTGTAATTATGAAAGCTGTGTGCAATTCTGACAATAATCTTCTATTCTATAGTTATCATGATAGTTTGGTTTAACTGAGCAGAGGATCTATGCAGCTCCTCCAAAGTTACCATGGGTCTCTCCACTGCTTCTCTCTAATGCTCTCCTTGCCTGGCCTGTAAATTTAGGCAGACAGCCATGTGTTGGTTGCTTAGTAGTTCTACTCTTTAATTTTCAAATGATCAATTCGACAGTCCTCTTTGAGATGTTAAAACGGTTGGCAAATTGATTGATAATCAACATTTTCTGTTAACATCCCTGACCTATCTGGTTTATTTCTTGGTCTTCATGTTTTCAACTGAACATGCAAAGAGTAAATGAGACAAAATATCTTGGAGTGATCTTCAACCATAAAATCTTTTGGAAACCGCCCTGACATATGTTTGTGGAATGTTGGCATGGATCATTGCTGTTCTGGGGAAAACAAGGTATGCTTTTTAAATCAGAAAGCATTAATTAAAATTTAGTGTATTTTGATTTTACACTATCTGAGCAACATTTGGGAAAACACACACTAAAGTCATATAAAAACAGTAAATATATTTCCAAAAATGACCATTAGACTAATAATGCTGAATTTGGAGACCAAATGGGTTAACCTTTTTTTTTTCAATCAAAAGTAATCTGAGTAACGTATAATAATCTCTTTTCCAAATGAAACACAGAAACTGTCTTCAACAGGAATGGGGGAAAGCATTTAAGAGGGGAGCAAATCTGAGAAATCCGGTTTGTATGGACAATTTTAACAAGATGTACATTTCATTCACAGGAATAAAAGAATGGAAGTAGTATCGCAGGTGAACGTTAGCATACTGAAAACATAAATCACTTCAGTTTATACAAATTGAATATTTTAAAGATAAATCTAATGATGAAGAGCAGTTATTTAATCTTCAACCATAATGGCTCTGTTTTTGCTTTTGCTATTTTGCAGCATGTTAAGTCTTGTTTCTAATTCTTTTGTTTTGCAATAAGGAAACTAGTTGTTGTTCGGAAACTGTACATAATGTACATCATTCATTAGTAGTTGGTTAAGTTTTTTATGGAGTAGGAATATATACAATATATAGTAAGAATATCTATCTATCTATCTATCTATCTATCTATCTATCTATCTATCTATCTATCTATCTATCTATCTATCTATCTATCTATCTATCTATCTATCTATCTATCTATCTATCTATCTATCTATCTATCCATCCATCCATCCATCCATCCATCCATCCATCCATCCATCTATCTATCTATCTATCTATATATATATATATATATATATATATATATATATATATATATATATATATATATAATTACTGTTCGGGATTTAATTTAAGGGCATCAAATAAAATGGGGTACACCACATCTTTCAGACTTTTATTCATGGATTTTCATGGATAATTTTTCTTCCATTTCACTTGGTACATTGCGAAAAATCGTAAAAACGCAATATGTATTAAAGTTTGTGTTAAATTTTTTTTTATAAAAATGTATATAAAAAAGTGAAAACATTGAAAGGAAATTAAAACATTTGGCAGTTTATACAGCAGGTACTGCAAGACCAGGCTGACTTAGTAACAAGTTAGTGTGGACTGAAGGCTCGTTTGTCACGTTTGGGGTTTTGTTTCCACCAGTGGAAACTGCTTTAGAGCAATACCAACACCTTCACCACACCAGTGGAGGACACCACTATAGAGCAAGGTTTAAGGACTTTGCTGAGAAACATGTAGGGGATTTCAATGAAACCTCCGTGTTGTGGTTTATATTAATTTGACAAAACGTTGTTCCTCCACGCAGGTGAGAGCTTATGTCTATGGTGCACTTGCAGAAGTCACTTGGCAAAAACTGCGGAGAAACATAGTTTATTTTCAAGCACAACATTCATACAGAGTTAAATCAGTCATGTGAGTTGTTGTTTTCTTGCTTCAGATATTTACTCTTTTCTGCTCCTTACTCTGGAGTACACACAAGCGCTGACAGCGTCCTCTTTATGCTGTTGTTCATTGCCCCTCATTAGACCCACAGCAGCATAATGGAGACTTTCTGCATCATGTTCCTGTTATGGGTGAAAAAAATATGGCTATTACTGTAAAAATTAATGAAACTGCATCTCCTGCAAAAAAGAAAACCTATTGTGAGTGACAGTCAGCTTAAACAGCAAACTGAAGCGAAACATTTGTTGTAGAACAGAGAATGGCTAAAGCTGAAACTGAAGCAGAGCGCTGCTTAAGAAGCCGTGGTTAAAGCGGACAAATCATATGATCCTGATCCTGTTAAACATTGTTTTAGAGCAAAGGAATAAGCAGAGCAGCATGAAAGAGTAAGAAAAGTTGAAAGCTTAGTAGTCTAGATCTATTTAGATCAGATCAGGTGTCCCAAGTGCGGCCGCTGGTCTCATTTTGTGCGGCCCTCAACTCCAAGCAGAGGTGGTTGATGAATGTGGAGACGTTTTTTTTTTTTTTTCAAGATAGGGTTAAATTGTTACCGACGTGTTAAAATCATTTAACAATTGAAAATGTGAGGTACAACACGTATATTTATCTTTTAAAAAACACAATTTTACATCTCTTTAATTTCATGGTAAACAGGACTACATCTATTCAATGACTTTTATTCAGTTGGAGACTTTGGTGCGCCAAAATCTGCCTTTAATTCAATTGTTAAAATTGGCTAACAGCAAGCCTTTTTTAAGAAAAGACTGACCAAAGTCTTGTTTTTACTGCTGAGAATAGACAGTTTTTTTTAATCGAGCCCAAATGAATTTGCAAACTGAACGACAGTCTTTCAAGTGTTGAATCCACAATGATTTACGCCTCCCTTTCCTGCACACAGAAAATCTGACTAATTTGTTAAATTCAAATATTGCAAGCTCATATTTTTGGAGAGGGTGAAAAACAAATATAACAATATAATATGTTGGTCATTCGTTTTGTTTGTTTTTTATATATATATGTTTGACCCTCAAATACTTTTGACTTGACACTTTTGGCCCACATTACAAAATTTTTAACCATCAAAATATTTAGATGGTTAAATAATATAAAATTAAAAATCTACAGAGGTGAGTTCCTGAAGAAAATATTGGAAACAAGTGTTAAAGGGGCGATGGGGGTTAACGTTAGTTTAAACAGGCAACATGTTAATTTGCCTCTTAGTTAGCTAAGGGTAGCTCTGACTAGTTCTCGGACTACTAGCATTTTATTTGCGAGGATTAATTAAAATATTAACATCATCTAACAACTCAACTTTAGCATGTTAGTTATTGGTAGTGGAAATTATTCACACTGCTATAGTTTGGTAGAATTATAGCAATGCTTAATTTTGCAGTAGCTAACATACAAAGATGAACTAACATGACATGATAATTTTACACTCTGCATTGCTAACATGTTATTGCTAGCTAAAGCGCCATGATAACAGCATTATTATGATAGTCATCAGCAGCATCATTAACATTAACACAATCTGCAAACAGCAGTTTATATACTAAAATGTTGGCAAGCAACACAGAGCAGGTAATGCAGCCTTTATTAAAATACTGCTCCATGGAAAAAAAAGAGTTGATTGGATTATTTAAACTGGACCTACCACATCTGGCGTGGTTATAGAAAATCTCTGGTGGGCACCAACCCCTGCAAACCAAAGCATGGTTGAACAACACTGTCAGTAACAGGTAACAGGCAATAATGTCTGACCTCACCTGTGCAGGAAGACAAAGGCTTTAGTTTTAGCTTGTACACCAGGGATGACAAAACAAGGAGCCCGAGGATGAATACCATCAGAGCCACACTCAAACAATACACCAGGAGAGGGGAGACTGTGGTGGATGATAGAAGAGAAAAAATCAGTTGGTTTTATGTTTGGTAAGACACAATCTGCACAATAAATGTAATTCCTGTTGAGCTGTTTGGACAGCTGCTGTGACCACATACCTTCAATCTCCACCATAGTTCCCTCTCCAAAAACCACTACCCCGCAAGAGGCCAGAGCACAGTGGTAGATCCCAGCATCCGAAGACCTGACAAGATGCAGTTCAAGGTTGGAAGTGCAATATGTACCGTTAAATGTTCCATTTAAGGCACTCGTACAGTGTCTGTCACTGGGATACATGACTGCCGGTTGCAACTCTTCATGTCTCAACCAGTAGAGATCCGGCTCCTCGGCACAGCGCTCAGCGTAGACACTACAGCTCAGATTCACAGATTCACCAGGTCGTAGTCGTTGCAGCTTTGGCTGATGGATGGACGACTGCGTGTCTGATGGAGACGTCTTGACATGGAGGAAAACTCCTTGTCCAAATTCAATAACAGCGATTCTTAGAACAACACAGTAATATGTCCCTGAATCCAAGGCTAGAAGATCTGTGATTATGAGATCATTGACACTTCCTCCAGACCGTGCAAGAACTTGAAATCTTTTTTCATATGCAGGGGAAATTTCAGCTTCTGTGCTCTGCTTCATCCGCTTTGATATCATGTGAGGCTTCCCACCCAGGCTTTGCTGGTACCAAAACATGTGAGTTACAGAGTCATGTTTACAGGAGCAGCTTAAAGTCACCGTCTCTCCAACTTTAGCCGTCTTAATTCCAGTTTGCTGAATGATTGCCGGGGTGTTATTGACAGAGATCACTTCACCTGTATAGAAAAGCAAAACTGTACTATATTTATTGCTCTAAATATTTACTATTCTCTTTTAAGAATCACAACAGCACTCTATCGAAGAGTAAAATGTCATGAAAACTTACTGTTTTGGCAGAGGATCAAAATAATCACATGATGCAGCTTCATCTTTAAAATTTGCAGTCGGTAGTCTGAGTTTGCAGACACACTTAGCTCATATAGGAGATAAATGTTGTTTGTGATTGGCTAAAATAATGGTTAAGTTCAAATTCAGCTTTGTGATTGGTTCCAGTGTAAACAATCTCAGGGATGTGGAGGTGGAGTTCAGGTGACAGTTCAGCCCTTTCGGCAACCAAAGAGCAGTAAGTCTGAAAAAAACAACCTTTGGGATTTCAAATAGCACGTATGATGCAAAGCTGTTCCAAAATGGCAGATTTAGAAGGTTCACTTTGATTTTTTTAAAACCCATAATTCTGTAAAACGTCTATGCTTCCTTGTTTTTGCTATGAATTTGATCAAATTGTTCATTGTGGTTTGCTGGATATTTTGGATTGCAACTACAAAAGAATAATACAATTATAAAGTGTAAGTTGTTGGCAGAATTTCTTTTATGCGGTGCAGCATATTTATTTGCTCTTGCTCACTAACTTAAATATAGATTTTTACACATCTGAAATAAATCTCAAGTGTTGCCTTTATTATATATTTGAACAAAAGACACAGTTCCTAAGATATGTTCATGTAATTTTAGGCACATCATATTTGAGCAGAGTTCTCAAAGAGAGGTTTAGAGCTTAAGACAGAGACCAACCAACTATACAAAAATTCTACATCATTGAGTTTAAGAGATTTAAAGCTAAATGTTAACTGTGATGTCTCTAAACATGCATAACATGTGGTGAACAGGTAAAAGATAGAGTACTAAAACAGGACCTAGTGCCACACCACGGTAATGAGAAGTGGAAAAAGACCTGCAGCTGAATGTAGTCTGAAAATTGTTTTTGTATGACAGAGCTTTTAATTAAGACTGGTTCGATTAGCTCTTGACCATTTTATTGCTATGCAGCCACCCCCTCCGTTGCTACCCAGAATGTTTCTCCAATTTTGTTCGCTGTTAAATGGTAAGAATTAATAAGTACATAAGAAAAACATTAAATAAACAAAAACTCTCTATTATCAATAATCTATGATTAGGCCAACATGAAGGTGGCCAGCTTGAGAACCAATGGGGTCCAGCAGAGAGAGGAGAATCCTGACATCCTCTTTTCCGACACGAATACCATGTTGTACGCGCTTACATCCACTGATAACTGTGGTCCTTTCCAGAGCCTTGCAGTTGGTCAGAAGGCAAAGGAAAAATTATTTGTATAACCCATTTCAGCACAAAGACAATGCAAAGTGCTTTACATGATTAAAACATAGGCAAATAAAACAGAATAAAAGCAAGTTGGAATAAAATGTAGAAACAAAATAATACATGAGAAATAGAAATTAAAAGCAAATATTAAAAACAGTTGGACAACAAAGTTGAACTAATGATCTTTCAGTAATGCAATTTAAACTTAAAATTTCAGTCACTGTTCTGTATTTGTGAATCCTATTTTGTTTGCTTCAAGGATTGAATATAATTCATTATTTCTATAGGCTTTTATTTATTAAAACAGTTTAACTAGAACAGTCAAAGGCAATCCTAAACAAATGTGTTTTTAATCTTGATTTAAAAGAACTCAGGCTTTCAGCACTTTTACAGTTTTCTGGAAGTTTGTTCCAGATAAGTGGAGCATAGGAACTAAATGCTGCTTCTCCGTGTTTAGTTCTGGTTCTAGGTATGCAGAGTAGGCTGGAGCCAGAAGACCTTAGTGGTCTGGAAAGTTGATACACTGATAACAAGTCTGTGATGTATTTAGGTGCTAAGCCATTCAGGGATTTATAGACTAACAGAAGGATTTTAAAGTCTATTCTCTGAGATACAGGGAGCCAGTGTAAGGACTTTAGAACTGGGGTGATGTGCTCTACTTTCTTAGTCTTAGTGAGGACGCGGGCAGCAGCGTTCTGGATCAGCTGCAGCTGTCTGATCCACTTTTTTGACAGACCTGTGAAAACACCGTTGCAGTAATCAATTCTACTAAAAATAAACGCATGGATTAGTTTTTTCCAGATCCTGCTGAGACATCAGTCCTTTAATCCTGGAAATGTTCCTCAGGTGATAGAAGGCCAACCTTGTAATTGTCTTTAGATGCTTTTGAAGGTTCAGGTCTGAGTCCATCACTACTCCCAGATTTCGGGCCTGATTAGTGGTTTCTTGCTGAGGCGACTGAAGCTGTGTGCTAACTTTTGATCTCTCCTGTATGTGTCCGAAAATTATTACTTCAGTTTTGTTTTTATTCAATTGAAGAAAATTTTGCCACATCCAGGCATTGATTTCTTCTAGGCATTTACTCAGTGCCTGAACTGGTTCATAGTCACCTGGTGACATGGTGATGTAGAGCTGTGTGTCGTCTTCATAGTTATGGTAGCTGATGTTGTTATTTTTTATTATCTGAGCAAGAGGGAGCATGTAGATATTGAAAAGGAGGGGACCCAGAATGGACCCTTGGGGAGCCCCACATGTGATTTTTGTCATCTCTGATGTAAAGTTACCTACTGATACAAAAAAGTCCCTGTTCTTTAAGTAGGATTTAAACCAGTGGAGAGCTGTACCAGAGAGACCGACCCAGTTTTCCAGGCGCTCTAACAGAATGGAGTGATCGACAGTATCAAATGCTGCACTGAGGTCCAATAGAACCAGCACGGTGGTCCTTCCACAGTCTGTATTTATATGGATGTCATCAAACACCTTGATAAGGGCGGTCTCTGTACTGTGGTGAGCACGGAAGCCAGACTGGAAAACGTCAAAGCGGCTGGTCGTTGTTAAGAAGGTGTTTAATTGTTGAAATACAACTTTTTCAATGATCTTACTGATAAAGGGGAGGTTTGAGATGGGCCTGTAGTTCTGGAGAAGTAGTTTGTCCAAATTGTTCTTTTTCAGCAGTGGTTTGATAATTGCTGTTTTTAGGGACTGGGGGAAAACACCTGACAGGAGGGACGTGTTTATTATCTGAGTCAAATCAGACGCTATGACAGGTAAAACTTTTTTAAAGAAAGCTGTGGGTAGAACATCAAGAGAGCAGGAGGAGGAACTTAACTGCTCAATGATCTGCTCTAAGCTTTTGTGGTTTATTTGGCTGAATTTGGGACATTTTGTCATGATAAGTTCCAATTGGATACAGCTTTGGTACTGGGGTTGATATGGATGTACAGACTGATCCTCTGACTGATCTGTCGGATTTTTTCAGTAAAGAAGTTAGCAAATTCGTTGCAGGCCCTGGTGGAGTGGAGTTCAGAAGCCACGGACACAGGAGGATTTGTTAACCTGTTGACTGTGGCAAATAAGACACAAGCATTATTAATGTTGTTGTTGATGATCTCAGAGAAGAAAGATTGTCTTGTATTTTTCAATTGTAAGTTATATCTGTAAAGTCTCTCTTTATAGATGTCATAGTGAACCTGGAGTCTAATGTTTCTCCACCTCCGTTCAGCTTTTCGACATTCCATTTTTTCACTTCTAACTGCTGGAGCATTTCTCCAAGGAGATTTTTTCTTCCCGGAAAAAAACTTCACTTTGACTGGAGCAATGCAGTCAATGATGTCTGAGACTTTAGAATGAAAGTTATCTACTAGCTCATCTACTGAGTTGCAGCCCAAGGTTAAAGCAGCAGAGTAAGCTTGAATAAAAGTTTCCGTGGCATTGTCCTTGAAGGCATTGTCCTTTCTTATGATGTCCCTTTGGCTAAATGAGTCACTGGAAATTATGCTTTCAAAGGTAACAGAAAAGTGATCAGATAGGGCAACATCAGTTACATTGACCTGTGAAATTTTTAGACCTTTAGTGATGATCAAGTCTAAAATATGTCCCTGTTTGTGTGTTGGCTGTTTAACATGTTGAGTTAAACCAAAGTTTCTAAGTGTGTCACACAGTTCTTTTGCACTTCTGTCTTCAGGGTTGTCAGCGTGAAAGTTGAAGTCTATCACAATAAATAAACAGTCATAATCGACACATATCACAGACAGCAGGTCACTAAAATCATTAAAAAAAGTTTGATATGGACTTAGGAGGCCTGTACACATTCAGAAACATAGTTCGTACCGGGCCCTTTACCTGGAGAGCCAAATGTTCAAAAGAGTCAAATTTTCCCAAAAACACCTTTTTACACTTTAGTGAATCATTAAACAATGTTGCTATTCCTCCACCTTTCCTTTGCTGTCTGCTCTCACCAAGAAAATTGTAGTTTGGAGGTGTCGACTCCATCAGTATAGCTGCTTCACTAAATTCATGCAGCCATGTTCCTGTTAAAAACATTACATCAAGATTATTGTCAATAATGAAGTCATTAATTAAAAGGGATTTTCCTGACAGAGATCTAATATTTAATAAACCCAGTTTATATGACTTAGTGGTTGATGATGTCTCTGTGACAGGTTGCATCTGACAGTTTATGACTTTTAAGTATGATTGTGTATTCCTGTTTGTTATCTTTTTGTTTTACTTATCTCTGCCACGTATTATCACACATATTCCATATTCTCCGACAGAAGGCCGAAGCTGATGCAGGAAACTGTCATGTCTGATAAGGTTTCTGTTAGGGCTCGGTGTGTATCAAAGAGAAGTGATCTGAAGGTCCTGAGCACAGGCAGGTTCCGTGTTAAGTAGAGGGGGAGGATCTCGGGCTCTGCAGCCTTTGGAAGATGCAGGTTTAGTCACAGCGCTGGGGTTGTCAGAATCGCTATGTGGAGAGGATGTCAACTGTAGGCCAATCTTAAAAACTTTGTTCATGTTATGAGCAAATTCCAGAAAAGGAACATCTGGGTTTTGTGGAGAAGAAGGGGAGGTGGGTGCAGTCTGGACTGGTGCTCGTGGGGTTGAAGGTTTTTGGTTCCTTTTGGGAGTTAAAGGGCAGTCCTCTTTTTGTCCTCCTGTTGAGATCTGGGATGAATCCTCCTGTAATTCTGATGTAGCCTCTTTCTGTGTCATCTTGGGAGAAAGCTGATGGAGCATGGTTCACAGAATAGAATATGTTTGAAATGAGCCGTTTTGCACCTGACCTATTTAGAGAGAAACCATCTCTGTTGAAATAATGTCTCCTCTCCCAAAAGATGTTAAAGCTGTCTATGGAGGTTAAAGCTGTTTGTTTGCATGTTTTTTTCAGCCATTTGTTTAGCATCAGAACTCTTGATCAGCAAAACAGTCTATCCCAGCATCCAAGTTGTACGTCTGTCGGTGAAGCAACCTGGCTTAGGAAGATTATGTTTAGTATTTTGTGCACACGTTATACATATATTTTATGGCCACAAATTAGTATTTCTTGGAAATGAATTAATATTTTGTGGCCACAAATTAATATTTATTGGGAACGAATTAGTATTTTGTATGAACAAAATAATATTTAGTGTCCACAGATTTATATTTTGTGGGAAAAAATTAGCATTTCGTGCACACGCTGTATCTCTTTTTTCCCCCATATCAGTTCTGGGGCTCCGTAAGTTTAATCTTGATGGGTAATATTTCAAATATAATGCAAGCACCATGAGTGGAATGTATATATCCATATCTAGTTATTGAGGTAATTGAAGGTTGGAATGTAGAAACTCTATGGATGTCATAAGTAGGATGCTTCCTGTCTACGAAGTTTGATATGAACTTTTAACCTGGTGACCAGGGCAACTCCTGGCTGGCCAAATTGATGCCAAAATTGGCCCCTGGGTCCCACTTCAGGCTCAACTGCAGCTGGCCCAAAATGCTGCTGCTTGTGTTTTAACTGGTACCAAAAACCTAGGGCACATTTTTTTTTTTTACATTTTGAATTATTAGCTTTTTATGGTTTGCAAAGCACTTTGGCCAACTGAGTTGAAAGCTAAAGTGCTATATAACTAAAGTTGAGTTGACAATCTATACCCCTGATGAGTACATGTGGGCTTTCTATTGAACTGTGAACAAAACTGTGATCATGCCTTTTGATGTTACCTTCCTTAAGCTTATTTCCACCAAGTGTCTGGGCTTCTCCCGTGCTGTGGCTTTTTAGGGCGCAGAAGCAGGCAGTTTTCTGTGGTGCTCATGTCTCTGTGGTTTGAATGTATGCAAAGCCACTTTGCACAAAATGTAACTGAGCAACACTTCACCACTGAAGCCATTCTTGCTGAGCCATGCTCCGGAGGCTGATTACCTAATGTTTGCAATGACCTCAAGCATGAAGCGGAAACTTAATTCTGAGATTATATATATATGTATATACAAAAAAAAGAGAAAGAAGCTTTGCCTTGTAAGAGCCTTAACATTACTGCAAGATAGTTGATTTCTTTAAATCTGGACATGCTTGAGTACATTGCTGCGTTCCACCCTCTAATAGAGGACCCCCTCCCTCCTCTCTATATTCAGCTCCAGGTTCAGATTTGTGACCTCGGGTTTAGGGTTAGGGAAAGCGAAACCCTTTTATAGCTGTTTTGTGCATCAGTGAAGGTAAAGGGGGAAGCATGCGTGTTTTTCAAGAGCAGATGCATTTGTGTAAATAAGAGCAGCAGTGTCACTGCACAGCAGCGAGAACAAACAAGCTGCATCTGTGAAGCGACCACAAAAAACATCCTGCCTGCACGGAGGAGAAGTAGGCTTAACAAAACCACGGGGGCTGAAGTCGATGCGAGCTAGCTTGACCAGAGTGGGAAGCTAGAAACGAGAAGGGCGCAGAGCTCAATACCGCATTGCTTGAATATGCACCACTGCACAGACGTTTTAGGCAGGTATGAAAAAATGCTGTGAAATAAGAATGCCTTCACCAATTGAAGTGTTAATAGTTGATTTTCACCATTTAACAAAATGCAGTGAATGAGCAGAGCTCTAAATCAAAACTATATTAGCTGTGCCCATCATTTGCCTTCAAGACTGTTCTCCAGTTTTGCATGACTGTTGTCATTTCAGCTTTTAACTTTTTGTTCTCTCTCTTTTTTCTTCATAGTAGGTACACCTGGTCTGGCGTTCTGTTAGCTGTGACATCATCCAGAGAAGACAGATCACCCGCTACTACCATCTAATGTAGAACAGATTCCTGGATCAATGTGTGCTTCTGTGCTTTTTTGTTTCTCTTGTGTCTCTGTTCTGTCTTCTGTAACCCCAGTCGGTCGAGGCAGATGACCGTTTGTACTGAGCCCGGTTCTGCTGGAGGTTTTTCCTTCCCGCTAATGGGCGGTTTTTCTTTCCACTGTCGCTTCATGCTTGCTCAGTATGAGGGGATTGCTGCAAAGCCATGGACAATGCAGACGACTCTTACTGTGGCTCTACGGTTCTCCAGGAGTGACTGCTGCTTGTCAAGACTTTGATGCAATCAACTGGTTCCCTTATGTAGGAAATATTTTTGACCAATCTGTATAATATGATTGATTCTGACTTTGTAAAGTGCCTTGAGATGACATGTTTCATGAATTTGCGCTATATAAATAAAATTTGATTGAATTGAAGACAGCATCAGTTCTTCTAGATACACTTACACACAGTTTTTGGAGGAACTCAGCTCGCATGTTGCTCCAAACATGTTGTAGGCTTCCTCAAGTCCTCCTGTCTCTTTGTGTAATCTCAGACATACTCCATGATGTTGAGATCAGTGCTTTGTGGGGGGCCATGCCATCACTTTCACAACATGTTGCTCTTCTTTACACTGAAGATCGTTCCTAATGATCTTAAGGTGGATTGAAGTTCTCTTGCTGCAGAATAAATGTGAGGCCAGTAATGTGCCTCTCTGGTGGTATTGTATGATGGCTAAGTATCTGCCTGTATTTTCTACCAGTGAGGACACCAACAATTCTGACCAAATCTCCAACTTTACCAATGTCCTGCTAGTCAGAACAGTGTTCTCAAACTGAGTGTTATTATGGCACCCTCTAGTGTACACTAGACAATCTACAGTTCTGTCGATTTATATATTCTTTAAATCTGCCTAAAAAAACGAATGGTTAAATTTTTATTATATTATGCATCTGTTATTCATTAACAAAAAATCTTTAAAACTTTCAAAGCTGTATATGCTAGAATATTCAACACCTAGCTGTGAATTATTTGGCCAGTGGGATGCCACAGCAGCTGTCCTAATTAAGCAATGAGTCTCAATAACATGTTTTAATGAGGATTTTTTTTTTCAGAAATTGTCAGGATTTAATTTGAATTAGTATTTGTATTCAAGATCATAATATTTTGTCCATTCATTCATATATAAGTGTAAAGGCTGTAAAATGTGCAGCCTGTTGTTGATTCTTTGTTGTATTATATTGTGGACTATATGTTCAAAAGATTGGAAGTTACAAAAAATAAAATCAGAATAAGCTTTATTCTTTGACTTTGTGCACACAAACAAGGAATCTGACTTCAGTTCCATTTTGCTCACATGAACGGCAAGACAAGAAATTACATTTTAAATGTAAATATACAAAAGGGGATAACAAATGTTTGCTTTCGTAAATGTATACGCGCACAGTGTTTTTAGAAAAGAGGAAGACAAGGTATTAGAGCAAATGTGCATTGCATTGACCTGGGTACTCTGACTCTTGAGTGTTCAGAGCGAGGACCTTGGGGAAGAAGCTGTCTCTGTGGCGGCTGGTTTTAGCAAACAGCGCTCTCTAGCGCCACCCTGAAGGTAAAAGTTAAAACGATTTGTGTGCATGATGTGTGGATCTAGACGTTAACTGCCCTTTTCTGACCCCAGGGCTGGACTGGCCATCGGGCGTACAGGTCTGGGTCCGGTGGGCCGACACACCTGTTTGGGCCGTTCCAAGGCTGTCATTAATCAAAAATTGATTTATACATTTATTTATTTATGAATAAAACATTATTTATTAATCATTTCACTGAATGTATGAATAAAAGAACGTATAAATAAAGTTTGTTGATTGTAACAGTATATGAGAAATGAAAGGCAGCCCATTGTTTTGGTTTTCTCTTAACCCTCTGTGGTCCACCCCTCCCCTCACTGCCGACATAGCTTTTCATATGTAGCCATTTGAGCTGAGTAGAGTTAGAGCTCACTTTGATGAAATGGATGATAAGCCACAAAAAGGGGGCGCGGAGACAAAAAAGACTCAAAAGCCTATAAGGGGATGCAGATAAATGTGCCAAAATAACAGATCTATTTAGTGCCGCAAGTGTGACGGGAGCAGCACCATCAAATGCAGAAGCAGCCCGAGCAGAATGAATTAACAATTAAGAAAACCCTTGTTTGCCTCAAAAGGAGAGGGGTTGGGTGGGGGGGTTGCCTTTATTTGCTTTTGTTTTCAAATAATACTGTGAGTACATATATATATATATATATATATATATATATATATATATATATATATATATATATATATATATATATATCCTTGGATACAAGGATCAGCTGCATTGCACTACATATTCAATCATCAATAAAAGGAGATTCGTAAATAATAGATAAATATACAATAGCAACAACAGTTCATAAATCTCAGTTCGACTAAAGCGATCATATAAAAAACAGTGCAATAAACCTTTTAAAATAAAATAATTTCAGACAACACTGCCCTCTCAAATGGCTGCTGTAGATCATAAGAGACCATAGATGTGGCCACCTACGTGTCCTTGCCCTTACCCTGTTAATCTTTTCATTCCAAACCATGCGCTCATTAACTAGTTTTAGAGACAGTGGGATGAACAACTATTTATATCTGTTATATTTGTATAAGGGGGTCCTGTACCTTCTTCCTGGAGTTTAATATCACAAATTCAAAGTGGAGCACATGAGAGGAGTTGGATAAAATCTTATCTGCCTGTCTGAGGATGGACTGCTCAAAAGGTTCCTGTGGAGACAGAGGAGGAGCCATTCCCATTATTTTACTGGCTGTCTTTACTAAATTCAAGATCTGGGTCTTTGTTTTTACTGTGAAATTACCAAACCAGCTGGTGATGCCATACCTTCATAGAGATTTAGTAGTGCTGTAGAAATTCACATTATGTTGCTACAAACACAACACTCTTGAACGTAAAGTGAAGACGCTGGTGAAGTTTTGCACAAACAGCTGTGTGTGCCAGCCATAGTGCTATGAAGCCAGTGGTGTTTATATCAGCTCACCTGTTGAATGTTCTGTCCATGTATGGCCACATATTAATGTGCAACTTATGAGCATTGCACCAGTTCAGGCATTCAATAACCGCTGATCTATGACTGCTTAGGTTGGAAGCAGTGTTTAACAGGCTGAGTATTACGTTATCATCTGAGTATTTCACCACATATTGATTAGGCTGATAGCTGACACAATCATTAGTGTACAGTGTAAATAAAAACGGTCAACTGACCCAGCCCTGAGGGGCACCAGTGCTGCTCAGAGCAGAGTCAGACAACACTGAGTTCAGTTGTATCCGGTGTGGCCTGTTTGACAGAAAAGAATGATACCATTTAATTAAAAATGGATCTACATCCAACTGAATGAGATTTTTAAGAAGAATATGTGGCTGGATGGAATTAAAAGCAGAACTAAAATCAATAAAAAGTAATCTAGCATATGCAGAGGGGGACTCAAGACGTTTTTAAACGAGGTGTGTTACAGTTAAAATGGCGTCGCTTGTGCTCCGTTCCGTTTTGTGTTATTGATCCAGCTCTCCCTCCAAAAGTAACTAGATCCGCTCCTGTGTCCATTCTCCCAGATCAACTGGTCTATACAGGTGGACACATAATGGCGAAGTGCAATAACATTATTAAAATAAATAGGCCCACTCTTTAAGTGTTGGAATTCAGTTTAGATTTTTTAATTTCATTTTCGCGTCTCTCAGCTGTTCCTCCTCTGTAGATCCTCAGCGTCACAAAATCTGACGGAGAAATTCTGCAAATGTCAGACCTAGATCGTGTAGCCGTGTTATACTTGGAGAGGCAACTGCAAGTATTTAAACATTTCAAGCTGTTCAACTTGAATCTATGCAGACATTTTTTTTTTCTTAAAGACGCGGCAGTGCGTCAGAACCATGGGAGGAGCTGCTGAGCTCGGCTCCTCCTCGGTCCGCAGCTCAGAGCTAAAAGCTGAGCGTCTGCAGCTCGCAGCCACATTTCTCTTTGTGTTTCCACAGAAGAAGAAGTCAGAATGAGCGGCAGAGGAAAGGGAGGCAAGGGACTTGGTAAAGGAGGCGCCAAGCGGCACCGCAAAGTCCTCCGCGATAACATCCAGGGAATCACCAAGCCCGCCATCCGCCGTCTGGCTCGCCGCGGGGGAGTCAAGCGCATCTCCGGCCTCATCTACGAGGAGACCCGCGGTGTGCTGAAGGTCTTCCTGGAGAACGTGATCCGGGACGCCGTCACCTACACCGAGCACGCCAAGAGGAAGACGGTCACCGCCATGGATGTGGTGTACGCTCTGAAGAGGCAGGGCCGCACCCTGTACGGCTTCGGAGGCTAGACTGCTGCGCTGGAGAGAAACAACACAAAGGCCCTTTTCAGGGCCACACACTGGCCCTTTAAGAAGCTCAATTCCTGCTCATCTGTTCAAATCCTCAGAAACAAGCATTTAAAACAAAGTGTTATTTTTTTCTCTGAAAGACGCGGATGAATGAAACCACGTTCATGCACCACCATTTCATCCAGATTTGTAGTAAAATGTCCGATGTGGAAATTACGTCATAAAAGTTTGTAAATACAAAGGTGTCAAACACATAATGAAGCTCCGTCCCCTTTGCAATGTTGCATTAGTATAATACGCAGAATAAGTTGGCTATTATTTTACATTTGGCCAAAATCTAAATAATGGTAAATATGAGACATTGTGGCTATGGATGACAATAAATATATTTGATCCGTTTCCCCCATTCAAACAACCTTACACCATGGTTTATAGAAAAAGGGAGGAGGTTTTCCCCCAAGCCACACATTTCATTTTCATACTTTAAATAGGAAAAGATTTGAGTTTCTTTTCGCCCTTTTCTGCACACAACCATGCACTGCTATTATTTCAGTTCTGTGTGTCTTGTTTTTAAACCGATATTGAGTGTTTTTCATCATTGAGAAGTCATTAAATGAACACTGGGTTGAGTACTTTATCTTCTGTTGAAGGGAAGTCTTGATTTTAAATAGTGATTATTAATTTTCAGGTTTTCCCTTTTGCAGAAATATCTAAAGTTATGAAGAGTCCGTATTCTAACACGTGAATAAGTCCTAAATGAGCCATAAAGCAGTCATGGGGTTCGTTACTTTTATTGTTTCCTTCTTCTGGAGGGCGTTGGAGGTTTCCCTCCATTTTTCTGCTTCCTGCGCGCGACTTTTGAAAAAGCCACGTGGTTTCATAAGCGCCGCCTGATGGACTGAGCGGCTCATCCAATCACAGTCAAGGGACGCTGCAGACGTCTTTACATGCATGCTGCATAAGAGCAGCTTTCTCTGCTCCTCCTCATCATTGTGTTGGAAACTCTGAGAGACAACATGCCTGAACCCGCCAAGTCTGCGCCCAAGAAGGGCTCCAAGAAAGCGGTGACCAAGACCGCCGGCAAAGGAGGCAAGAAGAAGAGAAAGACCAGGAAGGAGAGCTACGCCATCTACGTGTACAAGGTGCTGAAGCAGGTGCATCCCGACACGGGCATCTCCTCCAAGGCCATGAGCATCATGAACTCGTTCGTCAACGACATCTTTGAGCGCATCGCCTCCGAGGCGTCCCGTCTGGCTCACTACAACAAGCGCTCCACCATCACCTCCAGGGAGATCCAGACCGCTGTGCGCCTCCTGCTGCCCGGTGAACTGGCCAAGCACGCCGTGTCTGAGGGCACCAAGGCCGTCACCAAGTACACCAGCTCCAAGTAGACGTCTCCTGATCTCACTCAAACCCAAAGGCTCTTTTAAGAGCCACCCACTCCATCTGAAGGGCTCATTCCTCCCTGCCACCGTTGATTTGAGATGATCACTTTGTTGTTGTAGCATAAGTGCTTTCAGATGCTGCAGACCAGTGATGGGAACAGCAGGGCATTACTAGAGTTGATATATTCATTTGATTTGTTCACAATATGACAACTGGATCAAAATATATATATATTTTTTTAGAATTTCAAGCCTGGTATCTACACTGCATTCATGCTAGAAATACTGATGGGTCTGTTGGTTATTGTGTGAAGCAGGGAATCTATAATTTGTAAAGCTCTCCCTTGTCACACATGAGCAGACCCAGTTTGTGCTGTTTTGTTATTTTGTAGCTTTCATCAGAATTCAACGTTTTACTCCTCCTGGGACCTCTGGGAAAAGGCAACAAAAAATCTTTCTCATTCATCCTCTTGATCAGAAAACTGTCTGCTTAACTGTAATTTTTTTACATTTACTGTGATATTTGTTTGCAGCTAATATTTTGTTTGTTTACCCCATGTGAAGTTATATTTGATTGCACCTATTTTTTTTTTTTTTTTTACCTGATATCTATTCTTGCGCACCGTGTTCCCTTTTGTATCTCATTTGCAGTGACAGCTTTTTACATGCAGTCCTGTCACTTTTTTTTGGTTTTGTATATTTATTTTTACAAGCAATACAGCAACTGTTGCTTAAAATGACAAAATAAAGAATGTTATAAACAGTTGGTTTCAACAATATCATTGTAACATTGTGTTGTCTTTCAGACCAAACTACACAACAAAATATAGAAATTTGGGAACAAGCTAATGCAGTAGAACTAATATATGTATATACACACACACATAGAACCCACACAACTAGAATCCAAAACTTTTACAGATCTGGCCCAAAATAACAACAGCTACATGCTGACTAAAAGCATCCAAAGCCAGAGGAATTCTTAATCCCAAAGTTCATATTGTGCTTAAATGTAATGTAGCTGTCCAAGAGGGGCAGCTTTAAAGTGTTGGCACATGTATTTGCCATGGGGAATTTTGAGTTGTAAATATATTCAAGACGTGGCAGAGGGTCAATACCAGCAGGAGGAATAGATGGCACACCTGTTGCAAACATAAGTCCTCCAGGGTCACCTCACTGTTATTTTCTGAAAGTAGAAATAAATACCAACACCGATACATCATAAGTAGTTCATTTTCATTGTAATTAGTGTGATGTGGAACAAATAAACCAACCTTCACAGTCAAGAAGGTAGTCGGCCCAGAAACTTGTTGTTTTGTTCTCCTGGGCTCTCCGGTTGCTGCCATCTGGACTAAGCTTTGGCCGGAAGAGATTGTTGATGTCCCCAGCAGATAACTTTCTCTCAGAATGGCACAAGACAGGAGTCAGCGCCATAGGATATTGCTGCAGGGCTGTTAAAAACTGCAAAGTAGCAAGTCCATTCTTGAATCTGAAATGCAATAACAGGTTGATTAGGAAATTAAAAGTACAATTTGTATCAGCTACTAAGCATTCAAATGAAACACCTGTTTTATACCACTCAGTTATTGCATGTACCTTTTAGAATCAGAATCACTTTATTAATCCCAAAGCGAAATTATTTTCACGACACACTCCAGACATACAAAAAAATTTATAAATATAAAATTTATAAATATAAAAAATATAAAATTTATATATATATATATATATATATATATAAATATAACATTTATAAATATAAAAAATATAAAATTTATATATATATATATATATATATATATACACACATACATATATATAGGGGTGGTGTCTGAATCGGCGCTCTGTGGTGCATCTCGGTAAGAGGAGTCTTCTGCTAAAGGAAAAAGCAACATTGGCAATAACAAAAAACAACTACCTTTCGATTGCGCTGTGATTCCTTTCAATTATGTACCACCTGAGGTACTCATTCACTATGGAGTGCTTTTCCTCCAATGAATTGACACGGTTTAAGCACCCTGCAGTCAGCAACATGGTACTGTGCTGTACCATTAAGTCTCTGAGGGTCTGCAATGAGGAAGCATTCTGGATCTGAAAAAATGGAAGATGAACTTTACTACTTTCAGATAAATGACATTATATTATATATAAATAGAAATATCTAAATAATCCATTGAAATAACATTTCAAAAGAGATAAAAATGCTTACATTTATATCACACAACCTCAAGTATTGACCATCATACCTCTCGTAACACTTTTCTTCATCTGTAACGTCTGTTACAGATGAGTGGAAACTGGACTGCCCTGAGATGTAGTTGACCAAATCCCTTGAAAGGAAATTTGGGCCAGGTCCACCATGTACTATGGACATGGCAATCATCTTCCATGCCAAACTATACTCATCCTCTCTGATTGCTGCTCATGAAAATGCAGAATAATTTAGTGGTCAATCATTTTAAATCACACAACGATGGCATTGTTGAATAAATTAGTTATTTTGAAACATTCCACACAAAATAGTACCATTTGAATTGTAGACAAGGAAGCGGCCTTCTGCAGGTCCATCAAATGTGGATCGTTCCTTCAGAGTTTTCATCAGGAGTGAGAGGAATTCCCTTTTTGGTCCACCTGCATCAATACCATCCTCAAACCTGCCAGCATCATCTGAAAACTTCACTTGGAGATCCTTCTTTACAGAGAATGTTGCCCTTTTGAATCCTCTGACGGCTCCATCCCAGATGTCAGACCGGCAGATGTTAAGTCTGTTTACAGCATGGCGGTCAATTTGGAGTGCCAGGTTTGCAATTATTTCTGGTGCGGAGAGCTTTTCCACCCTACCGATAGACAAATAGTGACTATGGTCATACTACTATATAACTTTAAGCATGACAGCTGATGTGTTTAACCTGAAAAACAAAATTTATAAGAACTATTAATTTCTTACTCAGAATCCTCTGGAAGATCAAAACTGGCTGCATCACTCCCTGAGTCCTCTTCATCGTTGATTATAATGGGCGCATACAGTTCTGTGTATCTGCTAAAATACACAGAACAGAGGAGCATCATTGTCATGATTAGAATCTGTAGGACTTCTCCTTAAGAAGTTTCGCATGAACTGTCAGGGGGCAACCAGTCCATCCATCCATCCACTCATTAATTTTCTAACAAGGTTATCCCTGCTGGGGTCATGAGGGGTGCCGGTGTCTATCTTCAGCTGCCAATGGGGGGAGAGGCGGAGTACAACCTGGACAGGTCGCCAGCCTGGGCACAGGGCAGAAATAGCCCGGACTTTGGCCCAATTTACTGTGATATCACAGAGACCTCCTGCGCTAGGATAGCACAGGCACGGCGCGTATCAGTTTAGATTTTTTATCGGCTATAACTTATTAATGTGCAAGTGAAAACGTGGGAACATTGTTTTTTTTAGATCACTGCTATGTGTGGCAACTTATCCAAGTGCAAGAGAGTTGCCCCCTGACAGTTCATACGAAAAATCATTCTACAGATTCTGGCCCACGGCCTAAATGATGATCCTGTAATCAATCATAACACTTCAAATCAGGAGAGAAAAGAACACCTATAGCACGTATTTCCTATTGCATCCATTGTATTTTCTGGGTCCTCTTCTCCACCAGAAAGTAAGATCTGTATAAAAACCATAAGAGGGATTAGATTTTGCAAGTAAAAGCACTTAAAGGTGTATAGTTAATGGTATCAAACCTATTCAGAACGACATTGCTCTAATGTAAGCAAATGTGGTTGACGATGAAGCCTTTTTTTCCTGTTACTTTATGTACCATAAGACAAATTAATTGTAGATTTTTTTTAAGACAAGGCTACATATGAACGAGACATATTACAGTTAAAATGACCTTTTCACATATAGTGACTTTACAAATTTTACTCTGGTTGCATACAAAGGCTTTCCAATAAAGTGTGGTACACTGTTGGCTTATTGTATTCTATTTTTGCATTCAAAAGTTTTTGTTTGCTTCATTTCTTGCTTTAGTTTTTCCTGTACTTACCCTAACAAGATAGTGTGACCAGTTATGATATTGCGCATTCTTGCAGTGACTAAACAAGGAAGTAATGGAGCCAAGCAAGCCAGCATCTCCCCAAGGGCTGTGTGAATAGAAAGTGGAGAAGTCCAAGATCAAGCGTGATAAAGCACCAAAAAAATACATTGATACATTGTTAATGTCTGCCTATTGTGCCCCGTGCAAATACTTTGTTCAGGCTCAAAAGGGATGATGTAAACACTATCGGGACGAACACTTGGCATAGTTCAGCTTATTTTATCATGAACATGTGTTTTTTGCTTTTTTTGCTTTGTTTTTTATAATCATAGTACATGATTGGGCCCCTGAAGAACTCATATTACCGGAGCTGCTGAATCCAAGATGATTCCCTGCCATGATCACTGGTGCTGTGCAAGTTGGGTCTAAATGGCTGGATAAAGAAAAGAAATATGTCTAATAAATGCACTTAAGATTTGTTTAACAGAACACTACAAGCATAGTCAGTATGCCTCATGTGTTTAACATCCTGCCAAAAAACGGTTATGTAAATACTATCTCTGACTTGTAAGCACATATAAAATGGAAAATATTACACTTACTACTGGATCAGCCAAATTAAATTATTTAGTACTTCTGCTTGTTATATTCACATTAGAATCAGAAGAGTCTGAGGTCGATTTCAGAGCTGTAAAAAACAAAATTAGTTTAAATTGGTAGTATAATTTGTTTAAATTGGATGATGGAACAATATACTTAAGACACAAATAAGTTCAAGAGAGACTTTTTGTAATGTTATTTATTTAAGAGTAACTTACATTCAGTAAGGAAATCTTCAACTGTGCAAAGGTAAACTGTGATGCATTGGTATGCTTTCCCTAGTGCTTGTTTGTACAGTTTCAGAGAGAATGCTGTTTCTGTCCCTGGTATATTGGTTATCTTTGTACCGTCAGGGTAGAGCAGAAAGTAAGGGCCACTTCGAAAATGTTTGTTAAAGGCCATAATTTTTTGTTCTGCAGCTTTTTGCAATTGCTCTGCTCCAAATCCTGGTGGCACAACAAGGGGAAGTACCATTCCTCTGACTGGTTTCAGCACTCCATCCTTCAGCTGCATTATCCCTACTGAAATCTACAGGCTTGGTGAGAAATTGCAAAAAAAAAAAAAAAAAATGCAAAGAGGATTTACCTTCACCGTGTTTTCCTTCAGTGTATCTTTTCTCTTTTTGAAACATGTTTGTCTCTCCTTCTCTTTTAATCTTCTGAAGTTCTGGAATGAGGCCAATGTACTACTTCTTGAGCTTCCTGCCTCTGAGAGTCCAATGAAATATGATTAAGGCAGTGAATGGATTGCTGTTAATCCTTTCATTCACTCATCTAGTGGTGGCTTCTAATATAGGCAACATGGGTGGCTGCCCAGGGCGCCATCAGAGAAACATAAATCACACATCATAGGTACCAGGTGGGGCGGGGGGCTGTTCTGGGTACATTGCTTACCTAGGGTGCCGGACAGGGTAGGACCGCCCCTGCATCCAGTATTCTGAGCTACAGTACAGACTAAAGGTTTGGACACACCTTCTCATTCAAAGAGTTTTCTTTCAAAATTTAGATCAGACGCAGAAAAGGTGAACGGATGGACTCCACATGCCTGGTTCCCACCGTGAAGCATGGAGGAGGAGGTGTGATGGTGTGGGGGTGCTTTGCTGGTGACACTGTTGGGGATTTATTCAAAATTGAAGGCATACTGAACCAGCATGGCTACCACAGCATCTTGCAGCGGCATGCTTTTCCATCCGGTTTGCGTTTAGTAGGACTATTATTTTTTTTTTTCAACAGGACAATGAGCCCAAACACGCCTCCAGGCTGTGTAAGGGCTATTTGACCAAGAAGGAGAGTGATAGGGTGCTACTCCAGATGACCTGGCCTCCACGATCACCGGACCTGAACCCAATGGAGATGGTGTGGGGTGAGCTGGACCGCAGAGTGAAAGCAAAAGAGCCAACTAAGTGCTAAGCATCTCTGGGAACTCCTTCAAGACTGTTGGAAGACCATTTTAGGTGACTACCCCTTGAAGCTCATCAAGAGAATGCCAAGAGTATGCGAAGCAGTAATCAAAGCTAAAGGTGGCTACTTTGAAGAACCTAGAATATAAGACATATTTTCAGTTGTTTCACACTTTTTTGTGTAGTATATAATTCCACATGTGTTAATTCATAGTTTGGATGCCTTCAGTGTAAATCTACAATTTCCATAGTCATGAAAATAAAGAAAACTCTTTGAATGAGAAGGTTTGTCCAAACTTTTAGTCTGTACTGTATAATCCTACAATATACACAACTGAATATGGACAGCCTCAGCCATATACAAGCTTTATGAGTCTTTGAAATATTACATTCACTTGTACCAGGCTTGTTGGCATCATTCAAGAATGTTATGTTCTTGCCACATGAACTGCAGAATGCAGTTTCACAATGCAGATGATATCCACAAAAAGGACAATACATTTTAATCTGTAATTAAAAAAAAGCATTAGGCTAATGCCAAATATAAACTTACTAGGCTGAAAACTTAATTGGTTGAAAAGGATGAAAGGAAACAATCATAGCATTAGTGGTGAGTTTGGCAATGTGCTATTCATCTTATGCCACATCTCCATGAGAATCATGATCAACGTTATCCTTTCTAGAGCAGTGGAGGAACATTTTTTGCTGCAGAGGATGGAGAAGTGAATCCTGTTACTGAAAAGCAAAATACTATCCTGTGTTGAAAATGATGCATGTTTCAAAAACGGTGTAAGTGAAATTAAATGTTTAACAGCTTGTTAAACATGAGATTTTGTCATTTAACCTAAAAACCAAAGCTCTTATAGGGGAAGGGGTGGGTGGCTCTTAAAAGAGCCGTTGTGGGGTCGCTCTGCAGCGGCAGGTCTACTTGGCCTTGGCGGCCTTCTCGGTCTTCTTGGGCAGCAGCACCGCCTGGATGTTGGGCAGCACGCCGCCCTGAGCGATGGTCACTCCGCCCAGCAGCTTGTTGAGCTCCTCGTCGTTGCGCACGGCCAGCTGCAGGTGACGGGGGATGATGCGGGTCTTCTTGTTGTCGCGGGCAGCGTTTCCTGCCAGCTCCAGGATCTCAGCCGTCAGGTACTCCAGCACGGCGGCCAGGTAGACGGGCGCTCCGGCACCCACGCGCTCCCCGTAGTTACCTTTACGCAGCAGCCTGTGGACACGGCCCACCGGGAACTGGAGGCCGGCTCTGGAAGAGCGGGTCTTGGCCTTAGCTCTGGCTTTTCCTCCGGTCTTTCCGCGTCCACTCATTTTATCTGGTGCTTTCTAGCGTTTAGTCTAGAAAATGAGCCGCCAGGAGCCCAAAGCTGGTTTATATGTCCACGGAGAGCGGCGCGCTGCTGCCGCCGACCAACCAGAGGAGCTTCCAGCAGAGAGGCGCACTTTTTGAACGCGCCTTCCTCCAATCAGCAGCGCACCTTCAGCCGGGAGCCGACTCCTCTGGGCGGCGCTGAGCTGCAGGAGGAGCCGCTGACCAACCAGGACCCGGAGCTCTGCGCCAGCGTCACCGCTTGACGCCCAGAGCCGCAGTTTAAGAGGAGCGGAGCCTCGTGTGGCTGTAACATTGGAAGCCGCAGGGTGGGCGGGCCGGGAGGAAGAGGTTGTGTCGGATCGACAGCGGCGGGAACGTTGACTGTTTTGGAATTTATTTATTTATTTATTTTTTGGATTGTGATTTGGCGGTTGGCATAAACTGGTGAGTGACTGGGTCGAAATGGCCTCACAGGAAGAAGATGGTGGGGATGAAATGGAGAGTGGTGAATGGTCCCAAGTATCCAGAAGAAAAGATAGAAGTAAGACAGATACAAGGCGTAGGGAGGAAGGGAAAGTTTCAAATAAAAGATCTTTGGGTGAGGATAGTCCTGAGGAAGAAATTAGGATTATTCGAAGGAAGATTGAAGGTAGTGGGTTCAAAATAATCCTTAAATTTAGAAAGGAGGATGAAGGTATTAATCTGGGTCCAGTGGCATTATCCAAGGAATTGAAACACAAGGTGGGAGAGGTAGAAAGTGCAAAAATTCTTCGAGATGGAAGTTTGTTAATAAAATGTAAAGATGAAGTTCAACGAAATAAAGCATTAAAAATTGATAGTGTTTGCAAAAAAGTGGTGTCTGATAGAAGAGTTCTTGAAGAAAGCAAAGGTTCTAGTGGAGTGATTTATGGCATTCCTGTTGAAGAGGATCTGGAAAAATTAAGACGCAACATTCAAGGTGGTGAAGTGAAAAAAGTGAGAAGATTATTGAGAACAGTTGATGGTGAGCGAGTTAATAGTTTGTCTGTGCTATTGGAATTCCAAGATTCGGTGTTGCCAGAAAGAGTTAAAATCGGATGTATGAGTTATTTTGTTCGACCATATGTTCCTCCACCTTTAAGGTGTTATAAATGTCAGCGGTATGGGCATGTAGCGGCAGTGTGTAAAGGTAAGCAAAGGTGTCCAAGGTGTGGAGGAGAGCACAGGTATGAAGAATGTAAAGGGGATGAGCAGATGAAGTGTTGCAACTGTGGAGGTCAGCATTCAGTGACATATGCAGGTTGTGAAGTTAGGAAGAAGGCTGTTGAAGTTCAGAAGGTGAAGATGGGGAGTAACATAAGTTATGCTGAAGCAGTGAAAAGAGTGCAAGGGCAAAATTCAGGGGTGGAAGCAAGAAAAGTGATTCATAACATAAGATCAGAGAACAGCATCAGAGAACAAGTTAAAACAACAACAAATATAACAACTGAAAAACTTATTCTGTTTATAGCCTATGTGATTAACTGTACAGACCAAGTCAAACATAAAACAGAAAAAATTAAAATAATAATAAAAGGAGCTGAAAAATTCTTGGATATGAGGGAACTATCATGGGAACAAGTGAAAAAACAATTAGAGACAGATGGGAAGCCAGGAAGTGGTGAAGGAAGAGCAGTATGATTATTCTGCAATGGAATGCTAGAAGTTTAATACAGAATGGGCAGGAGTTTAAAGGCTATATTAACAATCTAAAAAATAAACCAGAAATTATATGTGTTCAAGAAACTTGGTTGAAATCGATGTTAGATTTTGTTATTAGTGGATATAAGAGTATACGCAGGGATAGAGAGGATGGTTTAGGAGGTGGATGTGTTATATTTATCAAACAAGAAATGTCATACAGAGTATTGAAAATAGGAGAACTTTGGGAAATGATAATAATTGAAGTTTGGAGTGAAATTGGGGCTGTGACGATAATTAATTTTTATAATCCATGTAAAAGGTTATCTTTAGAGTTATTAAGAGAGTTAACAGACAATTTAAAAGGGAAGATTATATGTTGTGGAGATTTTAATGCACATAGCACTTTATGGGGAACTCAAAATGATAATAATGGAGAGGTAATCGAAGAAATTATTGATATAAATAATCTAATATGTTTAAATGATGGAAATGGTACACGAATAAATATTAGAAATGGAAGGGAGTCAGCTATTGATCTAACGTTAGTATCAGAAACAATTGCTGGTATATGTACATGGAAAGTTGAAAATGAAACAATAGGAAGTGATCATTATGTTATATTTATAGAAGTAGGATTAAATATGGAAGAGAGTGAAAGCATGAGGGTAGATAGATGGAACTTTAGTACTGCTGATTGGGAAAAATTTAAAATGATTACTGAAAGAAATTTAAAGACAGTTAATATTTGTCAAGATATAGAGGGGCTGAATTATTCCATATGTGAAGCGGTCTTAGAAGCTGCTAAACAGTCAATTAATAAGAAAGGAGGGAATTATAAAAAGAAAATTGTACCATGGTGGACAGAAGCATGTGGAAATGTGATTAAATCTCGAAATAAAGCATTTAAAGTATTAAAAAGAACTCATAATATACAAAATCTTATTGAATATAAAAGGCAGCAGGCAATGGTGAGAAAAACAATTAAAAATGCAAAGAAGGTATATTGGAGAAAGTTTTGTAATTCAGTAGGAAGAGAGACTAAAATAGATAAAATATGGGGAATGGTTAAAAGAATGAATGGGATGAAAAAAGAGTTTGGTTATCCAGTTTTAATAGGTAATGGAATTACAGCAAAGAAGGATGATGAGAAAGCAGAAATGTTAGCTCAGACTTTTGTTAAAGTACACGGATCAGAAAATTTAAGTGAAGAAGGGAGAAGAAGAAGAGAGGAGACAATAACAGAAAATGTAGAGATATTAAGTGAAGATGGTGAAAACAATAAATTAATCAATGTACCATTTACAAAAGCAGAATTAAATCGTGCATTAAGGAAAGCAAAGAGGACAGCACCAGGGAAAGACCAAATATGTTATGTTATGATAAGTCAACTTAGTGAACCATCAAAGGACATTTTATTAGAATTATATAATAGAGTTTGGGAGGAGGGAAAGCTGCCAAAGGTTTGGAAAGAAGCTGTGATCATACCAATACGTAAACCAGGAAAAGATAGCGCAAACCCAGGAAATTATAGACCTATAGCTTTAACTTCAAACATTTGTAAAATTATGGAGAAAATGATCAATGACAGGCTGGTATATTATTTGGAAAGGAATCAATATATATCTAGATGGCAAAGTGGTTTCAGAAAAGGAAGGAATACCATGGATTCATCTTTGTGCTTAGAACATGAAATTAGGAAAGCACAAATAAATAAAGAAAGTGTAGTGGCTGTGTTCTTTGATATTGAGAAAGCGTACGATATGATGTGGAGGGAAGGATTGATGATCAAACTAGTGAAGATGGATATTAAAGGTAGAGTATATAGATGGTTAAAAGATTTTTTAAGTGAAAGGAAAATACAGGTTAGAATAGGAGGGAGTTATTCGTCAAAATATTTTATTGAAAATGGAACACCTCAAGGAAGCATAATTAGTCCGTTACTTTTTTCTATAATGATTAATGATGTGTTTAAAGATATAGAAAATGGGTTTGGGTGTTCTCTTTTTGCAGATGATGGGGCAATTTGGGTGAGAGGTCGTAATACTGATTATATTGTGAAGAAATTACAAAAAGCTATTAAAAAGATAGAAGATTGGTCATATAAATGGGGATTCAAACTTTCAGTGGAAAAATCGAAAACTGTGTTTTTTACTCGGAAAAAAATCAATAGTATGGTGAAGGTTAAATTATATAATCAAGAGATAGAAAGGGTTAAAAATTTTAAATTTCTTGGTTTATGGTTTGATGATAGAATTACATGGACATTTCATATTCAAAAAATTATTGATAAGTGCAAAAAAGTTTTGAATATTATGAGATGTTTAGTTGGTCATGAATGGGGAGCAGACAGAACTGCTTTAAAGGCTATATATACAGGATTAATAAGATCAGCAATAGACTATGGTAGTGTGGTTTATGGATCAGCAGCAAGTACATCACTTAAAAAGTTAGAGGGTATACAAACACAAGCGTTAAGGTTAATTACAGGAGCATTTAAAACAACATCTATTGTAGCGTTGCAGGTTGAAACTGGGGAAATGCCACTGGAAATCAGGAG
The DNA here is from genome assembly GCF_011125445.2 of Fundulus heteroclitus. Lineage (NCBI taxonomy): Eukaryota > Metazoa > Chordata > Actinopteri > Cyprinodontiformes > Fundulidae > Fundulus > Fundulus heteroclitus. The sequence goes on from NC_046374.1 coordinate 10,138,244, forward strand.
AACACAACTGTTACTAAATTATTGGATTAGTTTACAGGGTCATGGTCAAAATCATCCTACAAAAGAAATATTGCAGCCGTGTTGGGAAAGGGAGAGGAGACAAACAGGAAGTTTTGGATGGATAGTGGGAAAAAAAGTAGAAGAACTTGAGTTAGATAAAATTAATTGTAGTCCAACTGTACCGTTATCAGTAATCCCTCCCTGGCTCATACCTGAAACAACAGTAGATTTGTCATGGTTGGAAAAGAAAAAAGAAGGCAATATTAATCATAAACTCATACAGGAATATGTTAATAGTTATTATGGTTATATTCAAATATATACAGATGCATCTAAAAATGTGAATGATAGGTTAGGCATAGCATTTTATGTTCCAGATTTCAATATCAAAGTAAAGAGGAGAATAAATAATGAATTATCAGTATATACAGGAGAATTATTAGCAATATTATTAGCATTACAATGGATAGAGGAAGTAAGACCACTAAGATCAATAATATGTTCAGATTCAAGTTCAGCTTTACTTAGTATACAAAATAATTTTTCAGATAGTAGATTAGATATATTAATTGAAATACAGCAAATTCTATATCAAATTCAAATGATGGGTATTAGTGTTATATTTATTTGGGTACCAGCACATATAGGGATTAATGGAAATGAAATCGCAGATAAGATTGCTAAGGAAGCATCAAAAAATAGAACTATTGATATGATGATTAATTTAAGTAAGACAGAAATTAAAAGTATCATTAAACAAAGAATGAAGGAAAGGTGGCAAAAACAATGGGAAGAAGAAAGGAGAGGAAGATGGCTGTATAGGATTCAACGGAAAGTCGGAGAAATGAGGATAGCAGAAGGAATCAGAAGAGAGGAAACAGTTATTTCAAGACTTAGATTTGGACACACAGGATTAAATAAAACACTATTCAAAATAGGGAAACATATGTCGGGCAAATGTGAATATTGTGAACAAGATGAAACAGTAGAACATGTAGTGATGTATTGTAAGAAATATGAAGAGGAAAGAAGGATTTTGGTTAGAGATCTTAATAAGGAGAAAATTAAATTTGATATAATAGATATTCTGCAGAAAAAGTCAAAAAATAAATGTTATCAATACTTATTTAAATATTTAATAATAACAGGAATAATTAGGAGGATTTAGTATTTGTAAATTTAATATTATAGATATAGATACATAAATATAAGTATCTTTGGGAGTATGGCCATTTTAACCCACACTCCTCACCAGTTGGTGGCGGTAATGCACACCGGAAAGTTGTTTGCCAACCGCCAATAAAATCAAGAAGAAGAAGAAGAAGTGGCTGTAACATTTTCTCCTGATCAGAGAAGCAGCGCCATGGCCAGAACCAAGCAGACCGCGCGTAAATCCACCGGAGGCAAAGCCCCCAGGAAGCAGCTGGCCACCAAGGCGGCCAGGAAGAGCGCCCCGGCCACCGGCGGCGTGAAGAAGCCTCACCGCTACAGGCCCGGTACCGTGGCTCTCAGAGAGATCCGCCGCTACCAGAAGTCCACGGAGCTGCTGATCCGCAAGCTGCCCTTCCAGCGGCTGGTCCGGGAGATCGCTCAGGACTTCAAGACCGACCTGCGCTTCCAGAGCTCTGCCGTCATGGCGCTGCAGGAGGCCAGCGAGGCTTACCTGGTGGGTCTCTTCGAGGACACCAACCTGTGCGCCATCCACGCCAAGAGGGTCACCATCATGCCCAAAGACATCCAGCTGGCCCGCCGCATCCGCGGAGAGAGAGCTTAGAGGCCGCAGGCAGCTCCACCACACAAAGGCTCTTTTAAGAGCCACCGACATGTTCACTCAGGAGCTTCTTCCTCCTATTCAGAAAGCCACCATAACAAACTGACCCAGCAGACAGTTTATGCTCATGGTTTAGCTCATTCATTATTAAATCACATCAGAACAAATTACACTTTTTCATTAACTTGGGTTTTTTTAGCCATCAAAACAGCTACAAGACAACATCTAGACTTTAATCCAAAGCTATTCCATCCTTCAGATTCAGCCAGATAATATAAATTAAAACAAGGCCAAAATCCAGTTCTAAAACAGAGCTTACTGTTGGAAACATACTTTATCATATCAAAACATTAATATGACATTTGCACAAATGTGGTTTAGATCAAGCTTTCTCTGAACTATGACATGAAATATGAAGTACAAATCTGAGAATATCTCCCACTTTTCCAAACAAGCTGCAGTTCATAAAATGCTGGAAAAAATGTGGTGGGTTCATTGTTTTCAATTAAATGAATACACCTGAATATTTTCGCTATTTACAGAAGCTGAAGTCTAGTCAACAATTTTGGATGCATGTTTTACATGGAATGACAGGTAAAGTGCCGCTGATGGCCAATCACACGCGGGTTTTAGGACTGACAGAAAACTCAAACTTTGTTGACTTCAGTGTTTATGGAGACCATTTGCACTGAGCGAGGGCTTCAGATCAGATCAGACTAGGCCTTAGAAGCCTTTGTAGTGTCCAGCTTCATCAGAGCCGGAGTGAGACAGTTTCATGCTTCAGACCGGCCCACTTAAAATAACGACCTATTATTTAAAAACATGCAGATTTATTTCATCCTATCCCCTTTTGCTTGTGGGCTTTGGGAATTTACTATCTTATTTTTTAATGCTAAAAAATATATAACAGGTCCCTGATATTGTTTGGTATAGAAAGCAGTTATAATCGAGCTAATGCCTGTTTGTTCACACACTGCTACAACAGCTCACCTGTTTCTTCCATACTAACAGGAGCAATCCGCTCATCACTACAGGATCCGCATCTGACAATAAATCACATTTTGAAATATGGGCTGGTCCTTTATCATATTGTTTTATAGTTATCTTGAAAAATTCCTTCATCGTGATAAGAATCTGGCTTTATCTTGACGACAATAAAATCCAACTAGTTGTGTCTGAAAACCCCGCAAAACTGCCATTATTAATATTTTTTACAATTCATCAATACATATCAATAAATTCAAAAATACAATTAGATGCAGTTATTGTGTGCAGTTTGGTAATAAAGAAAATCACACTTCTTTATGTAACTTAATTAAGCCTCGGTGAAACCTATTTTAAATTTAGTTTTAAAATATGTTGCATGTTTTAATGTTTCTAAGGACAGTGTTAGATAGTATTAGATATTAGTAAAAAAATGAAGATTGTAGAATTGTCAGTGTCATTTTACTTAATGTGCTACAGATGTATTATTTGTATACCAATGGGCTTTGCTTGTGTTTCACTATGTCCTCTTCCACCCACTGGCGCTGGAATGGGGGGGGGGGCATTGGCCACCCCATTTTACGGCCCTGCCCGAGCCGTGATCTGGCCCTATCACATCTGATTGTGCCCTGAAGCTGTGACGGAGCTTTCTCTCTCCTCGTCTCTTCTTTATGTTGTGCTTCTGCTGTCAGAAGAAGTCACAAACCAAATGTTAGTCTTTTGAAACCAGACAGCATCCGCGGCACGATTTACTTACATGTGCAATGAGTAAAGAAACACCAAATATCACCTCTGTACAGTTAAGGCATATGCAAGGCTGTATAGAGGTTTTGTTGGTGGCAGTAGGATAGGTGGAGGGAGCAGGGGGAGTGAAGGCTTCAAGCTGTGAGGTGGCAGAGAAAACTGCATCATAGTGAAGCCCTGATACCAGTAATTCCATAGCATCATCCACAAAGCCTTCATCTTCCTCTGCTTGACTAGCGTCCACATCTTCCAGAAGCCCATCAATCTCTTCCGAGTCCAGCTGTGGTTTTAGTGGCTTTCCTGTTGGATTTAATAGGTAGTCAACACCCAGCAACTCACCTATGGAAAAATAACAAACGCACAAAAATAGTAAAACTGTTCTTTACACATTATATAAATACATATTAGTGATTCAGTCATACAATAGTGCACAATAGTTTAACTAAACAGTTTTTCCCTTCACAGATTTCAGTTTGAAATACCTGTATATTTTGCAGAAGGTGTGAAGTTTGGTACACGTTCTCGTCCAAGCATTTCCAGGCACACGTCTGTGTGAGAAGACATGATGGCTTGCTGCTCACTGCTGCTGTGGCTCGATCCTGGTTCCACCCGTTAAGGCCTTCCAGGAGATAGAGCTGGAAATTAAGTAGATTTGCATTGGTTCCTGAAAGAAACGAGCAAAAGAAAAATCACGGTCATGCCTATGAATAAATGCTGGTTGATCCAGTTCTGATATAAAATATAGCTAAGTGGTATAATCGTGCTAGAGAGTGACTTAACTGGAATAAACCTGATTAGATGGCAGTGAAATGACTCGAGAGATGTTGATCCTCTTGCACAGCAGTACCTGGTGAGCTTGATGCCACTCTTGTTGATGCTGCCAACTTCAGTGTACAACTGAATCCCTGAAACATCCTGAATGCATTTTACGTGTCGTTTTTGCACACGCCAGATGTGATCCATCCTTGCAGGGACGTGCAGAGGGGGGGGGGCGGAGGGTTGCTTGAGCACCTGCCCCTTTGTCCCTGATTCTCAAAGTGCCCTTTTGTAGGGTTTATTATTATTTTTATTTTTTTATTTTTTTTTTTTATTTTATTTTTTTTTTTTGCGTGTGTGTGTGTGTGTGTGTATTTATGTGTTTGTGCATGTCCAAAACAATAATAATTTAGATCTACTGTTCCATGGTAACCGTGGCCGGTCACATGATATACTGGATCATGTGACCGGCCGCGTCAGCTTCACACAACGTGCCCTCAAGCTAACCTTACTGCCGTGACGTGCCCTGCTGCTGCAGATAACCACTGCGACTCCCGATTCCAGAAAAAGTAAACAACTGGTCAGGTAAGTAGGTGCTGCAGTGGTGTTAGTTTGTGCAAGGTTTATTGTTGCAAGATGAGTAGACTGACCGAGTAAAGTAAGCAATGAGCATCCTCTGTGCTGTGCAAATTTGCACACACCTCTCACAAGTTATAGCCCTAGCCAGCGGCGCAAAAAGTGGGTATGCACTATAGGGCACCGGTACTGGAGGAGGCGCAGAAAAGATCATAGTAAAATGATTTTCTGTATTTAACTTCTTTTTATGCACAATATGATTATGTCACCGATTAATTCCCGCCAGTCATTTTTAAATACTTTGATAATACTTTCATTGCCCCAGAATGTAGGTAGGTAGTTGCATCCCTGCCGCTAGCTAATTGACCACCACACACGCACAGCGTGCTATGGGGAGGAAGTACGTCAGGTTTCTGTTGTTGTTACTGTCTGTTTCAGCTATGTGAAAGTGCAGAGAGATATGTATCTTACTCTCAAACAGGTGTGTTTTTTTCCTGTTTTATTTCACCAAAACTGTGCAGTATGCATATTCACATCATTTTGGACCATTGCACAACAAAAATAATTTGAGTTTTGAATTTCTAAACTTCTCCTTATTTACACAAAAAAATTAAATATGCCCATATAGGCTAATATGCATACAGACAAATTGTATAACTTTTGGACCCTTGCTGTCATGCGCAAACTTAATAGTCAAACTAAATAAAAGCAAAAAAACATTTAAAAGGTTATTTCTATATCATTTAATAATTTTTTATTTTATAGCATTAGGAATAATAAAGGGCAAAATATTAATGGGTTAAACTTGTGGCTATGCAGTACAATTTTTTTTAAAAAGGTATGCAATGTCAATTTTTGTTTGTATGTGTGTTTTATGTGGATCAGATTGTAGTTTAAGTATCTTATTTCATTTTGCAGAGATGCCTCGTAAGGAGAGGAGGTTAAAACAAAAACAAAAGGAGCTGTGTGAGGCTGCAAAAGGCAGTGGATCACTCACCAGCTGGATGACAAAGAGCACAAAAGGTAAGAGCAACACATGCACCAGTTATTTATAGCCATATTCAGTTAGAGAAAACAACAGTAACAAACAAAATTTCAATGTTGTTCTGTTACATTATAATATGTATAGTGTGTTAATTATTGATTGATTGATACATTTATCGATTAATGATTAGGTGTATGGTGTTAATTAGATTAATCCAAGAGCAAATTCTGCCTGATTTCCAGATGGACAGGGAGTGAGTCATCATAGGTCAGATGAGGAGATGGAAGGAGAGAAAGAGGAGGAGATGGAAGGAGAGAAAGAGGAGGAGATGGAAGGAGAGAAAGATGAGGAGATGGAAGGAGAGAAAGAGCAGATGGAAGGAAAGAAAGAGCAGGAGATGAAAGGAGAGAAAGAGGAGGAGATGGAAGGAAAGACAGGGGAAGACACTGTGCCTCAGAGAAATGAGAGTTTGCTAGGAACAGAAAGTCAGGAGGAGCCAGAGACTGAAGGAATGGTCTCAGGGGTTAAGGAGCCCACACAGGATGTTAAAGTAGAGGAAGCAGCAAACCAGGAGACAGAGGTTGGGGTAAGAGAGGGAAAGCTTGATTTACAGATTACACAAAATGTGGAGGTAGAAGGAGCATCAAACCAGGAGGAGATTGAAACCAGAGATAGGCAAACATTCTCACACCTACTTGAACTTACTCACCCAAATGATCCTGCCCATGTCCTACAATTAAATATTAAATGTGATGAGGCCTTCATTCAGTTTTGCAACAGTATTGGACCGTGTCAACCAGCGCTCTCATCCTTTCCAAAAAATGAAGAGGGGCGATCATTTCAAAAGAAATGGTATGAGAACAACACATGGCTGGAGTACTCACCAAGTCTTGATGCCATGTTCTGTTTCAGCTGCCGTCTTTTTTTGTGTGAGGATAAATACAAAGGGCGCAAAACATGGAAATCAGAAGGATTTAATCGGTGGAGAAAGGCTCTAGAGAGAATTAAAGAACACTGTGCCTCAGAATCACACATGTGTGGTATGGTGAGGTGGAATAACTTAAAAAAGAAATCACTGGAGGCAGCTTTTGAAATGGGTGACCGCGCATCACAAGCTGCTAAAGACAGGGAAAGAGAAAAAAATAGAGAAATCGTGTCCCGATTACTGGCAACCACTCTTTACCTGGCAAGACAGGGTATGCCTTTTAGAGGAGACGATGAGACCCTGTCCAGCCAAAATCGAGGTAATTTCCTCGAGTTGGTGGAGCTGTTTAGCAGGTATGATAGTGTAATTAAATTACACCTGGAAGCAATAAAAGAGAAGCAGGGACCTGGTAGAAGACCTCTTGTCTCACTTCTCTCCAACAGAAGTCAGAATGATATGATCAAAGCTTTGGCCATATCAGTCAAACAAGTAATCAAAAAAGAAATCCAAGAGAGCAAAACCTTTTCAATTCTCATGGATGAAACCACGGATGCTGCACACACTGAACAGGTTTCTTTTGTGATTAGGTATGTGCATAACATGCAAATCAAGGAGCGCTTTCTTCAGGTGTGTAACATTCATACCACAAGTGGAGATGCTCTTGAAAAGATAGTTATAGCTCTACTGGAAGAAAATGGCCTGAAGTTGGAAAACATCCGGGGTCAAGGCTATGATGGGGCTGCAAATATGAGCGGATGCTTTAAGGGACTTCAGGCAAGAATTCTAAAAAGAAATCCAAAGGCCTTGTATGTACACTGTCAGGCTCACTGTCTTAATTTGGTGTTAGTTGAAAGTGCAAAGTCTACCATCTGTTTTGTCAGCTTTTTCAACTTAGTTGAAAAACTTTATAGTTTTGTGGCCAACTCATCCAAACGACACTCTGCATTTATTAAAATGCAGAAGACTATGTACCCTGATCGGCGTCCACTGGAGCTGCAGAAGCTCTCAGACACACGGTGGGCCTGCAGAGAAACTGCCCTTCAGACTCTGAGGAAGGTCCTCCCAGCTGTCATGCAGTTTCTTGAGGAAATGACACAGCAAGACCCACCAGACTCTTCGGCAGGTGATGCATTGATTCTTCTCAGGAGCATCAACTTTGAATTTTTCCTGTGTCTGGAGATCACCTGCCCAATCTTCCAGGTGACTGCGATGGCCTCTGATGCTTTGCAGCAGAAAGACATAGACCTAGCGACAGCATACAAAGTTGTAGATGGAGTTTTTCAGAGGCTGGCCTACAGCAGAACAGAGGTGGAGTTTGAGAAGATGTTTAAACAGGCTACAGAGAAGGCTGCATCAGTGGGCCTTGACCCCCCAACTGAGATTCCTGGTCAAGCTCGGAGGAGGAAAATGCCAGCAAAGTTCAAGGTCACTGCCACAACAGCAACTGCTGACCACACATTCCCTACTTTGCAGGACTACTATCGTGTTAAGGTGTATTACGTTTTTGTGGACACAATGACACAAGAGCTTCAGAGACGCTTTAAAGCTGAAGATAACTCCACATGGGAAATCCTGAATGCCCTCCACTGCCTGATAGTCCCAGAGAACTGGAAAACAGACCAAATTCCAACAGAGGCACTGCAAGCTTTGAATAGGCTCTGCAAGTTCTACAACATTGATGAAGAAGACAAATTGCAGACAGAACTAAAGGTCTTCCATAGTTCATACTCATGCCCCTCACCCATCAGTGTGACATCTATTCTTTCAGTGGTCAAAGAAAACAATGCACATCTGGTTTTCCCCAACTTGACTGAGCTGCTGAAGACTTATGGCACTCTTCCAGTTTCTACAGCTACTGTTGAACGCTCTTTCTCAAAACTCAAACTGGTGAAAACAAAACTTCGCACCCTTTGCACAGAAGAAAGGTTGTCAGAGCTTCTTTTACTGGCAATTGAAAAGGATATTCCAGTCAACCTCAGTGAAGTCATTGACATTTTTAAGAGCATGGGCAACAGGAGGTTGCTGTTATAACTGCAAAAAATAAAAATGCCACTGTGATGTGTAAAAAAAAACAAAAAAAAAACTAAGGCACAGACCCTGACAGAAACTGACAGAAAGACAGAGCCACCTTCTCTCTATTGTCTTTCTCCCACGAATAATATTACCCTTTCAGTTACAGTTACTTATACAATGTGAATATATGTTTGTTAATAAATACAGGTTGAAACCTTTAAACTTGAAGTATTGTTTGTGTTTGTGGCTTTGAATGAGCAACTGGTTTTTAAGCAGTCAGCCTTGGCAACAGACTCTAGCAATTCAGCAGTGTGGCAGGTCAGTCAGAGTGAGCCATTTTAAATGTTAGTTATCTTTGCATCTTGCATGAACACACACCACTTGTTTAATCAGCTGCTATCTCTCCCATGCTCTTTTTAGTGTCTGCACTATCAGATTAATACAGCCCAACTCCAGCAACACAGAAGCACCAACCCCCTCAACAGAAGCTGTTCCATGAGGTAAAACACAGACTCATTTCGCTTTGCACTGACCTCAAACATATATGTGAGTATGTGTGATAGGGTGTATTTTGATTCTACGTTCCATTATTTATAGTATGGGTTGGTACATTTCAACCAGTTGTACAGCAAGGTATGTTTCTGTATAATGTTTTAAATCCGTGCCCCATGTGCCCTCTTTTAACTTTGAGCACCCGCCCCTCCAACGGTCTCTGCACGTCCCTGCATCCTTGCTTCATCCAGCAGAGTGACACCCATCGAGTCTCTTACTTTTGGGCCCTTCAGCTGCTCCAGCAGCCGTTCAATTTGTTTGAAGAGTTGTTTCCTCTCCCTGAGTCCTCCTACGGCATGAAAGGTGAACAGGTCTGACTGGTTAGTGACTGGTGATCGGGGAGTGACAGGCAAACAGATTGGGTGGTGAAGTGAGCTAAATAAAAGCTGGCTGATGACTGAGAATAAAGTAAAGTGCAAACCAGTACCAAAATACAACCAACCTGTGACAGAAACTAAGACTATGACAGAACTCAAATTAAGATAGGCCCTAAACTTGGACAGAACACAAACTAAGACAACGGCAGAAATAGCTTAACTGAGATTTGGCCTTCCACCATGGAGCTGGTTATCCCAGGTCTCTGTTCTTGCTGGAGCTGCTTTGCCTTTGCTCTCCTGAGTAGGTCAAGGTCCCCTGCATCCCACTCAAAGATACAGGAGGACAGAGCCCTCATGAACGCAGGATACAGTGGATGAGCATCCGTCGTGCATCCTACAGCCAGCCGCCGCATGAAATGCCAGATGTCAAGCCGGATATGGAGATCTGGCCACTGTCCAAACCTGGCTTGTAGCTTGCTCAGTCCCTCGGTCTTACAGCAGCCACAGTCCACATAAAGCACCTTGGGAGGTGCAACCCCAGCCTGGCGGTACCGCTCCATCAGGCCAGCAGCCATCCTGTCCAGTCCTGGACCTTCCTGCACAGTCAGGACACTATTTAATATTTGGCCCATCTCGTTGCTAACTGAAGACACCCACAGAGCCGTTCCTTTGCTGTGTCCTGCCAGCTTCTTTGTGATCTAAAATAAAAATGGGATTGTAAATCAAACAGTTTATCTTGTTTATAGAAGCCACTGAGTGCCCTGGATTTCATAGCCTTTTTTTATGTACTTTGTACAATTAACATTTCACAAATAGTTATAAGACAAGTTTAATTGTTTGCAAAAAAATGTGTGATCCCAAACCTTTTAAAATGTGTGTATTTAATAATGTCTCCGTTTTTTGGAGGATCTAATAATAGTACTGAGGATGATAATAATTGTTATTTGCAATACACTGTTACTAACCTTTTTTGTGGAGTCCAACTTTAAGATGGTGCCCAAGGTGGATGTGATGCTGGCCTTGATGTGGTCTATGCGAGACAGGATGTCTCTGCCATACACAGACAGCAACCAGCGATCTGTGGGGACGTCAGCAGGCTCTGGGGGCTCCTGGCACACAACTGGAAAAAGGCTGGGCCTATTAACAAAGTTAGAGCACTCTTCAAAATAGTGCCCCAACCTATCTAGCCATTCTTCCCCGTGATTTTCTTTCAGTTGTTTCAGCAGCCGTGCAGAGCTGTTGCCCTGAGTCCGGTCCCGCATCAGGCGAATGACCCGTATGTCACAGGCATACCTGGAATTCAGAACAATAAGTTGTTTAGTTTATAGCCCCATCTACAGGTAATTTATTTTCATCATGCCTCGAGTGTCCATTTTACTGAATGTTTTACTTACTTTTGGGTCAGGATAAGTCGGAACAGTTTTTGGTGTGGCAGGTCAAGCTGATCCCGGATGGTCTGAGATGTTGATATATAAGTCAGATTGCACCCACTGCACCTGAGTGTCTCTGTCACCAGCAGGTAAAACCGATCAATGTCCAGGACCTTCCTAGCCCTTTTGTGGATTCCAGCACCTGTGAGATGCTTCCCACAAGCTCGGCAGAACACGCTGACCTTCCATTGGTGATAGGGCATCCACACCAGGAGCCGATGAGAAAAAAAAACGATCAGGTGTTGGCACCTGGTGGTAGATCAGGGCTGACCTGGGAGGCTCATACCAGAGCTTTAAATCTGGGCGTAGTTGGCGGGAGCGAAAGAGGGTATTGGCGATCCATCTTTGGTCCTGAACAGGGATGGTTTTCCTCATCTCATTGGGCAACCAGAAAGAAGCTGCATCCCCAGCTGCAGCTGATAACAGAGAGGTTGAAGGTTCTTGTTGAAAACAAAAGAAGAGATTTAGAAATCTGCATAAATGTCTTATTAAAGATTACCTATATCTGCATTAATTTAATGAATACATACTGCTGTACTCACAGATGAAACTGTCTCGCAGGTGTGTGCTGGCCCAACGCTAGGGCTCCTCACGGAGGATGGAGAGGGACTTGGACTCCTCACAGAGGATGGAGAGGCGCTAGATGTCCTCACAGAGGATGGAATAGGACTCCTCACAGAGGATGGAGGGGGGCAAAAGGTCATCACAGAAGATGGAATAGGACTCCTCACAGAGGATGGAGAGGCGCTAGATGTCCTCACAGAGGATGGAATAGGACTCCTCACAGAGGATGGAGGGGGGCAAAAGGTCATCACAGAGGATGGAGAGGGACTTGGACTCCTCACAGAGGATGGAGAGGCGCTAGATGTCCTCACAAAAGATGGAATAGGACTCCTCACTGAGGATGGAGGGGGGCAAAAGGTCATCACAGAAGATGGAATAGGACTCCTCACAGAGGATGGAGAGGCGCTAGATGTCCTCACAGAGGATGGAATAGGACTCCTCACAAAGGACGGAGACGGGCTAGAGGTCATCACAGAGCATGGAGGGGGTGTTGGTGTTTTCCGGGCCACCAAATTGGGCTTCAGTGAATCCGACAGAGACCCACCAAAATGGGATTTAGTGAACTGAAATAAACATATGTACACTTGTGAAGTAAATACAATATAAATAACTGTATCAAAACTAGCATAACAAAATGTTTTGTTCAAAAACTGATATTAAAGTTTGTTGCACAAAGCAAAATGAATCATATGAAGTATTTAGTAGACAGACAAAAACATTTACCTTTGACAAAGATGGAGGGCACCTAAAGAACGTTCGTGAGGCTGTAGCTGATACAGCAGACGTTGATGGGGAACCCACAGAGTGTGAGGTCACAGGAGGAGGAGGAGGCTGCAGTGCAGGCTACAAAAACATAGATATTTTAAGTGTAAAAGCCATCATCCAGCAGAATTGTAAAAGACATGACATGGCTATAAAATTGAAGTGATTGTAGTCAGAATTTACTTTAAACCAGATTACCTTAGCAGCATGAAAGCCACAGTCACAGGTCGCAGACCCTCCAAAAAGGGTGGTCTGACCACGGGCTTGCATGGGGCATTTATCTATCTGAAACAGTATAACATCATCTTATTAATGACAATTACTCATGTCTATTCGTCTTTATGGTGGCTGCACTTCATGCCATTTCTTCTGTCTTGGGGCTGGTCTATTTCCAGCATTTGTTAGCCAAACCCCATTGCTGGCAAATGCTTTAAGCCTTGCCATCCATTCCCCATCTCCCATACCTTTATGGCTCTTTGTCTTGGAGCTCATGTAAAGAAAACATTAGAAATGAGAAGAATCAAATGTAATAAATCAATAATGCACCTTTTGAACAACACAACAAGGATGACATTAAAGGATTTAAACACTTCAGAATCAGAATCGGAAATACTTTAATAATCCCAGAGGGAAGTTATTTAAATGCAATCATTTTATCCATAAATCTAAAGTTGTATAAGTAATTGTATACTGATTTTTCCCTTGCACAAATATAAGACATTTTTAAATTACAAAAATAGCTAAGTTATATTATTTCCAAACTCTGTGCATGTCTGGTATTTAAAATTACAGAGCTTCTTAGAACAGATTTATAAAATGTTTGTTATACAGCGTCCTTCAGAACGTGATATCGTTACACCACTATTTTATATGATCCATAACATATTATTTGTAGCTGGTGCTAAGAAAGTAACATTTCTTTCAACGGATGAGTACAATAAGCAGTATGAACGGACACTTACAGTAATATTTCTTCAACCAATTTTCCGACAGTTACTTTGAAAAAAATGCAACGTGATTTGATTTGTTTTCGTCGCTAAAATGCGACGTTTCTTTCAACGAAATGATACAATATTCAGTGGGATCGGACACTTACAGTAATATAAGTTGGGTATATATTGCTTCTACCAATTTTTAGCATGAAGCTAACGTGTTTTGATTTGTTTTCGTCTGAAGCAGGAGAATAATATATTATTTCTAGCTGACGAAAGACAAACAATATATTAAAATGCAACTTTTTTCAGCGGAAGGATGCAATAAATAGTATGAACGAATACATACAGTAATATTGCTAACTTCTACTCTTCCAAGGGTTACTTTGGGACGAAAATATCACTCTTCCGACGTTTACTCTGGAACGAACCTAAGTTTTTTTTTTTTAGTTTTTTTTCCCCCTTCCCCTGTCTGACGGGGCTTTACCGTGATTGGCCGGCCATCATTGTCACGGTCATTGTTGTGAGAGATTGATTGGCGTGGTCATAGTGAGGCGGTGTGAGACTGGCTGAATATTCAATGTGAGAATGATGAGGGGCGAACACTATTGGATGAGAAACGCCGACTAACGTGAGCCAGGTAGCGCCACTAGCCCTTTCGTACCATTACTGATGTGGTGCCGTGACGAGAGATAATAGGTACCTGAAGTGGACGATCAAAACAAATGCCCCGTGTGAGGGTTGAACTCACGACCTTCAGATTATGAGACTGACGCGCTGCCTGCTGCGCCAACGAGGCATGAAAACCCTGCTAAAATGACCCATGTCCGCTACCATACTACTATCAAGGATTCTGTTGTTTCCTCATGCTGTGATTTTTCTTAATCACATATTTTCATCCAACCTTGTGGAAAGTCAGACTATTTGTACAGACAAGTCAAAGGTCACCCTGTGCTTCCAGGGAAACAAAGAGGTTTGCAACAGTCAGATTTTTTTTGCTGCTCCTTTAAATGCTTGATCGCTTTGGGACCTGAAAAGTGATTTCTACCAGCACATTTTGGTTGAAATCTCAAATCTTCGTGTGTAAGTATCATACCTCATTTGAAGTTTGTATAATTGTAGTTCTTATAGATGCTTTGCAACAAAATAGGTGTCCATAAAACTCAATTAGCCAGAGAATATTTGTTTTCACATTCATACTTAGCAGTACCTTTGTGAGGCTATTAACTTTATTCAAGTAGTTTGACTGTATGAATGCCATATATTTACAGGGAAATAGATGTACAAAAAAACTAAATCAGCATGAGAATAGTTGTGTTATAAATGGACTGTTAGCACTACCTCTCACTAAGCTGTTGAAAGAAATGACACACCACAAGGCCTTTTGAGTCTATTAACATTGTTAAAGTAGTTTGCCTGTACAAAAGGCATGTATTTACAAGGAATAGGATGTCCAAGAAACTAAATAAGCGTTAGAATAGTTGTAAACAACAGGACTGTTAGCAATCCCTCTCGCTAAGCAGTTGAAAGAAATGGCTCACCACAAGGCCTTTTGAGACTATTAACATTGTTAAAGTAGTTTGCCTCTACAAATGGCATGTATTTACAAGGAATAGGATGTCCAAGAAACTAAATAAGCGTTAGAATAGTTGTAAACAACAGGACTGTTAGCAATCCCTCTCGCTAAGCAGTTGAAAGAAATGGCACACCACAAGGCCTTTTGAGACTATTAACATTGTTAAAGTTGTTTGCCCGAACAAATGGCATGTATTTACAAGGAAACGGATGTCCAAAAAACTAAATAAGCGTTAGAATAGTGGTAAACGACAGGACTGTTAGCAATCCCTCTCGCTAAGCAGTTGAAAGAAATTACAAAGCACATGGCTTTTTGAGACTGTCGTTGAGCCTGCTTGTACAAACGCCAGAGTACTTGTAAAGTCTATCATGCAAAGACATTTGCACCCTTCTCAATGCAACAATGAGATTAGGTTTTAAAATATCCTTGAGCTAGCCAGGAGTCAAACCTAGAGTCTTCTGATCCGTAGTCAGACGCGTTATCCATTGCGCCACTAGCCCTTTCGTACCATTACTGATGTGGTGCCGTGACGAGAGATAATAGGTACCTGAAGTGGACGATCAAAACAAATGCCCCGTGTGAGGGTTGAACTCACGACCTTCAGATTATGAGACTGACGCGCTGCCTGCTGCGCCAACGAGGCATGAAAACCCTGCTAAAATGACCCATGTCCGCTACCATACTACTATCAAGGATTCTGTTGTTTCCTCATGCTGTGATTTTTCTTAATCACATATTTTCATCCAACCTTGTGGAAAGTCAGACTATTTGTACAGACAAGTCAAAGGTCACCCTGTGCTTCCAGGGAAACAAAGAGGTTTGCAACAGCCAGATTTTTTTTGCTGCTCCTTTAAATGCTTGATCGCTTTGGGACCTGAAAAGTGATTTCTACCAGCACATTTTGGTTGAAATCTCAAATCTTCGTATGTAAGTATCATACCTCATTTGAAGTTTGTATAATTGTAGTTCTTATAGATGCTTTGCAACAAAATAGGTGTCCATAAAACTCAATTAGCCAGAGAATATTTGTTTTCACATTCATACTTAGCAGTACCTTTGTGAGGCTATTAACTTTATTCAAGTAGTTTGACTGTATGAATGCCATATATTTACAGGGAAATATATGTACAAAAAAACTAAATCAGCATGAGAATAGTTGTGTTATAAATGGACTGTTAGCACTACCTCTCACTAAGCTGTTGAAAGAAATGACACACCACAAGGCCTTTTGAGTCTATTAACATTGTTAAAGTAGTTTGCCTCTACAAATGGCATGTATTTACAAGGAATAGGATGTCCAAGAAACTAAATAAGCGTTAGAATAGTTGTAAACAACAGGACTGTTAGCAATCCCTCTCGCTAAGCAGTTGAAAGAAATGGCACACCACAAGGCCTTTTGAGACTATTAACATTGTTAAAGTTGTTTGCCCGAACAAATGGCATGTATTTACAAGGAAACGGATGTCCAAGAAACTAAATAAGCGTTAGAATAGTGGTAAACGACAGGACTGTTAGCAATCCCTCTCGCTAAGCAGTTGAAAGAAATTACAAAGCACATGGCTTTTTGAGACTGTCGTTGAGCCTGCTTGTACAAACGCCAGAGTACTTGTAAAGTCTATCATGCAAAGACATTTGCACCCTTCTCAATGCAACAATGAGATTAGGTTTTAAAATATCCTCGAGCTAGCCAGGAGTCGAACCTAGAGTCTTCTGATCCGTAGTCAGACGCGTTATCCATTGCGCCACTAGCCCTTTCGTACCATTACTGATGTGGTGCCGTGACGAGAGATAATAGGTACCTGAAGTGGACGATCAAAACAAATGCCCCGTGTGAGGGTTGAACTCACGACCTTCAGATTATGAGACTGACGCGCTGCCTGCTGCGCCAACGAGGCATGAAAACCCTGCTAAAATGACCCATGTCGGCTACCATACTACTATCAAGGATTCTGTTGTTTCCTCATGCTGTGATTTTTCTTAATCACATATTTTCATCCAACCTTGTGGAAAGTCAGACTATTTGTACAGACAAGTCAAAGGTCACCCTGTGCTTCCAGGGAAACAAAGAGGTTTGCAACAGTCAGATTTTTTTTGCTGCTCCTTTAAATGCTTGATCGCTTTGGGACCTGAAAAGTGATTTCTACCAGCACATTTTGGTTGAAATCTCAAATCTTCGTGTGTAAGTATCATACCTCATTTGAAGTTTGTATAATTGTAGTTCTTATAGATGCTTTGCAACAAAATAGGTGTCCATAAAACTCAATTAGCCAGAGAATATTTGTTTTCACATTCATACTTAGCAGTACCTTTGTGAGGCTATTAACTTTATTCAAGTAGTTTGACTGTATGAATGCCATATATTTACAGGGAAATAGATGTACAAAAAAACTAAATCAGCATGAGAATAGTTGTGTTATAAATGGACTGTTAGCACTACCTCTCACTAAGCTGTTGAAAGAAATGACACACCACAAGGCCTTTTGAGTCTATTAACATTGTTAAAGTAGTTTGCATGTACAAAAGGCATGTATTTACAAGGAATAGGATGTCCAAGAAACTAAATAAGCGTTAGAATAGTTGTAAACAACAGGACTGTTAGCAATCCCTCTCGCTAAGCAGTTGAAAGAAATGGCTCACCACAAGGCCTTTTGAGACTATTAACATTGTTAAAGTAGTTTGCCTCTACAAATGGCATGTATTTACAAGGAATAGGATGTCCAAGAAACAAAATAAGCGTTAGAATAGTTGTAAACAACAGGACTGTTAGCAATCCCTCTCGCTAAGCAGTTGAAAGAAATGGCACACCACAAGGCCTTTTGAGACTATTAACATTGTTAAAGTTGTTTGCCCGAACAAATGGCATGTATTTACAAGGAAACGGATGTCCAAGAAACTAAATAAGCGTTAGAATAGTGGTAAACAACAGGACTGTTAGCAATCCCTCTCGCTAAGCAGTTGAAAGAAATTACAAAGCACATGGCTTTTTGAGACTGTCGTTGAGCCTGCTTGTACAAACGCCAGAGTACTTGTAAAGTCTATCATGCAAAGACATTTGCACCCTTCTCAATGCAACAATGAGATTAGGTTTTAAAATATCCTCGAGCTAGCCAGGAGTCGAACCTAGAGTCTTCTGATCCGTAGTCAGACGCGTTATCCATTGCGCCACTAGCCCTTTCGTACCATTACTGATGTGGTGCCGTGACGAGAGATAATAGGTACCTGAAGTGGACGATCAAAACAAATGCCCCGTGTGAGGGTTGAACTCACGACCTTCAGATTATGAGACTGACGCGCTGCCTGCTGCGCCAACGAGGCATGAAAACCCTGCTAAAATGACCCATGTCCGCTACCATACTACTATCAAGGATTCTGTTGTTTCCTCATGCTGTGATTTTTCTTAATCACATATTTTCATCCAACCTTGTGGAAAGTCAGTTCTATTTCATAAAGGCTCCGCCCTTTAAGGCCGTCGCTAGTGGGTTTATCCCTTCGCGCGCGCGCGAGCACTGAAAACTTTAGTCCACGCCCACCTGCTGTGTGGGCCCCACTCCGGTCAGTATAAATAACGGTCAGACCGGACAATCGGCTCCCATTTTTTCTTCAGCGACTGAAGAGCACTGATCAAGATCAAGATGTCCAGCAGCAGAGGCAGCAGCATCCGTCTGTGCCTCTCCTGCCAGAACAGCTACATCATGGGGTTCGACCTCCATGCCGTGTGCGAGCGCTGTCTCGGTCCGCGGCATGCAGGGCGAGCCCTCACGCCCCGTTCCTCCTGCCCCTTCTGTGAGCTCCTCCCGCTGGAGGACAAACAGAGGAGGGTAGCTAGCTTCACGGCGGCCGCCGAGGAGGCTTTTCCCGCCATGGACAGCTACCCGCTGGACGCGTTCTTTAACGCTGGGCAGGAATCTAACGGTTCCCGCCTCAACAACGATGGCAGCAGCGGCCCCGCTGCCGCTTCTCAGCCGCGGAGCTGGGCCGAGGAGGAGCAGCTGGGCGGACGTTCAGCCGCTCCTCGTCTCCCGCCATCAGCTACCGCCCCGCTCCCGGCCGTTAGCGCGCTCCTCCTGGAGCTGCCAGCGATGATCCGGAGGGCAGCGCACCGTAAAGGTCTGGCTGTGCCGTTACCCCAAACCCCGCCTCGATCAGACGATCTGGCGGGACGGTTCGGTTCGGCTCACGTCCGCCGCCCGGACCCGATCTGGCCTCAGTATCCTGCTGTCACGGCATATCTGTCTGATTCAGCAGCTGAGCCCGCCAAATTAAAGGCGCCGGTCTCCACATACGCGCCTTTAACACGGGTGGAAGGATTCACCGAACGGTGTTTTCCTCCCGTCCCTCCTCTGGAGGCCAGCCTCGCCTCCGTGTTTGGGGTTGAGACCAACAGCCTCGCTGGACAGCGACCTGTTCCCCCCGAGAAACACGATCAGCTGACCGTGGGATTTTCCGACAGATCCCATCAGTGTGCCGTCCAGCTTGCTGCGGCCACTAATAATATCGCTCTCCTGGCCTTCGATCTCTCGAAGACGGCAGAGGAGCTGGATCTGCCGGCCGAGGCGAAGAACCAGCTCTGCAGCTCCGCTGACGCCATCCTGAGCCTCTGCGCGGCTTCAGCTGTCTGCTCTGCCCGCATTTCTGCCTGGCAAACGATGATCCAGCGGAACGTCTGGCTGCATCTTTTCTCCTCCATCCCGGAGGATCTGAAAAAGGAGATGCTGGGGAGCCCCATCAGCCAGGATGCCCTGTTCTGGCCTCATTTTAAGTCGGCGCTGGAGAAGCTCCAGAGGACCGCCGAGGAGTCGGATACGCTTCGGGACCTGGTGCGGCCTCGCTCCGGCACCCGCGTCCCTCGCTCCTCTGATGGCTGGCGGGACCGCCGTAACCAGCGGCAGGAGTCCAGACGCTCCACGGCTCCTGGACTCTCCCGCTCCGCTCCTCCAGCAGCCTCCGCCTCCTCCCGGCACCAGCAGCCCTGCCCAGCGCGGCAGCCTGCGGCCCAGAGAGGCCGTCATCAGCCGAGAGGGCAGAGGAGACAGGAGGCAGGAAATGTGTGTCATTTGGAATCTATGAAATGTTTTAAAATAAAACATAAACCTTCCTCAGAAGGCAAAATCCCAGCAGATTCCAGCCTTGCAGTGAGATCGGACGATCCCACAGCGGCGTCACACACATTCTCCACCCACGGTGAGCCGGTAGCCTCTAAACTTTCGTTTCAGACGCACCGTTACCTCACGAGTCCTGAGCGGAGTGTCCCTCCCACTCCAGCCGAGACAATCCCTGAGCGGCCTGAGCCCAGAGAAACTCTCTGCGGTCAGCCTAGGCTCACTGACGCTGCTGCTGCTCCTCTTCCTCACTCCTCACACCGTGGGAGCAGAGGAAAATCAGCACAGCGGCAGCCAGCTGGTAAACGACGTTTTACCCACGCTGACGTCTCTGGTGGTGTAACGTCAGGTGGAACCGCTCTTTTAGAGCAACATGTTCCCAGAGAACCTCCCTGCGCTCAGCCAGAGCCCACCGGGTTCTCTGCTGATGTCTCCTTCTCTCCTCCTCACTCATCGCGCAGTAGGAGCGGAGCAGAGACCTCGCTGTCACCACAGCAGCCCGCTGTGAAGCGACGTGTTATCCACACCTCCTCTCAGCTCGGCCCTGCTGCCCCTCAGAACCCTGAGGCGGGCCTGCAGGTTAAAGCCGTGGTTCGGGTTGACCCACAGCCCTTTCTGCTCGGGCCCCCCATGGGTTCCCCCCGGAGAATCTCCGAGGAGGACGGCGGCAGGGGCCCTAGCCTGGCTCGTAGCCACGAGCGCCACGGCGCAGCAGATCAATGCGCGTCCGCTCTCGGAGCGCTGCTCAGAGTGGCGGCGCGTATGTTCCCTGGACAGGTGGATGGACAGACTGATCAGCAGAGGCTACACGCTGCAGTTCCTGTCTCACCCTCCACGGTTCACCGGCATCGTGGAGACGGTTCTGGCCTCTCCAGAGCAGAGCGCTGCTCTCCTGTCGGAACTGCGGGAACTCCTGGAAAAAGACGTCATTTCCAGGGTTCCCCACGGGGAGGAAAACACGGGGTTCTACTCCCGTTATTTCCTGGTCCCGAAAAGAACGGGAGGAATGAGACCCATTCTCGATCTGTCCCTGTTCAACAAGACGATCGTGGAGAGACGGTTCCACATGCTGACAATCAGACAGCTGCTGGAGAACGTTCACCAGAACGACTGGTTCACCTCCATAGATCTGAAGGACGCATACTTCCATGTTCCCATCATCCCGAAACACATGAAGTATCTGCGCTTCTCCTTCCAGGGGATTCCCTATCAGTACAACCGCCTGCCGTTCGGTTACTCTCTGGCCCCACGCACGTTCTCCAAATGCGTGGAAACGGCGCTGCAGCCGCTGCGCTCCGCAGGAATGAGAATCCTCTTTTATCTGGACGATCTGCTCTTGCTGGCTCGATCCAGAGAGGAAGCGGCGGTGCAGACCAGAGCTCTGGCCACACACCTGACAGAACTGGGCTTCTCCATAAACTGGGAGAAAAGTTCTGTTCTCCCGTCCCAGCTAATAGTGTATCTGGGCGTGGAGCTAAACTCGGCCACCATGAGAGCCCGACTCTCACAGCCCAGAGCAGACGCGCTGTCCGCGCTGCTCCGCCGGGTCAGACCTCACAGCACAGTGACATCTCTGACCGTCATGCGGCTGCTGGGGATGATGTCAGCGGCCCACGTGGTGGTTCCGCTGGGTCTGCTTCACATGAGGCGCCTGCAGAGATGGTTCACGCGCCTGCGCATAGATCCTGTGCGCCACAAGAGGCGGATGATTGCAGTCCCTCCGTCAGTGGCAGCCGACCTGGCCCACTGGGGAAACCCGCCCACTCTGTCAGAAGGGGTTCCCCTCAGCAGACCTACGTCACACGTCCCGGTGTTCACAGACGCGTCGCTGTCGGGCTGGGGAGGGACGTGTCTGTCCCAGGTAGTGGGAGAGAAGTGGCCAGACCACACGTCTCTCCACATAAACGTGCTGGAGCTCCTTGCGGTGCTGAAGGTGACTCAGCATTTCGCTCCCCTGCTGCGGGATCAGCATGTTCTGATCCACACCGACAACAGGGTCGCAGCGGCGTACATAAACCGGCAAGGCGGCGTGCGCTCAGCTCAGCTGCTGAACGTGGCCAGACGGCTGCTGTGCTGGGCACGCACCAACC
Source organism: Fundulus heteroclitus (assembly GCF_011125445.2). Taxonomy (NCBI): domain Eukaryota; kingdom Metazoa; phylum Chordata; class Actinopteri; order Cyprinodontiformes; family Fundulidae; genus Fundulus; species Fundulus heteroclitus. The sequence goes on from NC_046374.1 coordinate 10,160,320, forward strand.
TGCTCTCCATCAGAGCAGTTTACATCCCCGGTGTCCTGAACAGAGGAGTGGACATCATGTCCAGAGGGGGTCCTCGTCACGGAGACTGGACCCTCCACCACGACCTGATCTCTCAGATCTGGAGCAGGTTCGGCAGGCCAGCAGTGGACCTGTTCTCCACACGAGAGAACGCACAGTGTCAGCTGTGGTTCTCCCTGAGCCCGAAGGAGGATCCTCCTCTAGGAGTGGACGCCTTCGCTCATCCGTGGCCACAGACGCTCCTTTACGCCTTCCCTCCGGTTCCGCTGATACCGCGGCTCCTGGACCGGGTTCGCGGCGAACAGCATCGGGTGATTCTCATAGCCCCCGAGCGCACAGGAGCTCCGTGGTTCCCCAACCTGCAGCAGTTGCTGTCAGGCCGCCCGTGGCAGCTGCCGTGGAGGGAGGATGCGCTCCTCCAGGCAGGAGGAGCGATCAGGAGCTACCCGGAAATAGGCCAGCGTCTCTGGGCCTGGCCGCTGAGCGGGAGCGCTTAGAGAGGCTCGGTCTTCCGCAAGAAGTCGTGCGCACCATTCAGGGCGCACGGGCCGCCTCTACAACAGCGCTATATGCGTCAAAATGGAAAGCTTTTGAGCGCTGGTGTGCGGAGAAAGGCGTGGATTCCATTTCATGTCCTCTAGCCTGCATATTGACGTTTCTCCAGCTGCTCATGGACAGGAATTTAGCCCTCAGCACAATTAAGACTTATACTGCGGCTATTTCCTCTTGTCATGAAGGGTTTGGTGACAGAACTGTCTTTAACCATCCTCTGACAAAGCGCTTCCTGAGAGGTGTACGCAGACACAGACCTGTGTCGCGTCCACTGGTTCCTCAGTGGGATTTAGCGCTGGTTTTGCGCGCTTTGGTTAAAGCGCCTTTTGAGCCTTTAGATCAGGCTCCAATGAAACTGCTGTCATTGAAAACAGCTCTGCTGTTAGCGCTGACGTCTGCAAAGAGAGTGAGCGATCTGTCCGCCCTCTCTGTTGCTCCTTCCTGTCTCAGCGTACAGGGGGACGGCAGCTCAGCTGTGCTGCGTCCTAATCCTGCGTTCACACCCAAGAGCATTACAAGCTCTTTCAGATCGAGGGTGATAACTTTGAATGGCTTCTATCCTCCTCCTCACAGCTCTGAGGAGGAAGTCACGCGCCATCTCCTCTGTCCCGTGCGCGCGCTCTCGTGTTACGTGGCGCGCACGGCTGCACTGCGCCGCACAGAGCGCCTGTTTGTGCATTACAGAGACAATTCTGCAGGACAGCCTTTATCTGCGCAGCGCCTCTCACACTGGCTGTGTGAGGCTATTTCTCAGGCTTATGTTTCCTCTGGGTTGGAGCCTCCAGAGAAGCTCAGAGCTCACTCCACCAGAGGGATCTCCTCCTCCACAGCACTGCATGGAGGAATGACAGTGGAAGACATCTGCACGGCAGCTTCCTGGTCATCTCCGTGCTCATTTATCAGGTTTTACCTGCGCGATGTCTCAGCTTTCTCCATGACTCATTCTGTTCTCAGAGTTCTGACAGAATGATCATTACGCTCATCTGGACAACCTCCTCCCATCTCAGTGGGAAAGGTTTATTCTCCAGTCCCATTTGGCGACCTCTGCTGTTTGCTGTTGATCTTCTCTCTCTGTTACCAGAGATGATGAAGACAAAACGAGCAGGCATGTTTATGTTGCAGCATTATGGTTCAGCTGCTAATTGTTTCCTGCCCCTCTCAGGGGTTGTTCGCCTGCTCCGTTCATTGTTAGACGGTTACAGTTTGTAACTTGTCCTCTTCGTCATTGGCAGCAGGTTTGGTTTCAACCTCTGCCCAGACCTCTGCGCTGTGGTGTGCACCACTACAGAGAGGATGACTTCTTAATGACTGAAGAGTGTTATCTCTGCGAGCCTTTGGCTAGTTCTACGCAGCGTTAATGTTACAGTTCATAACCTTCGTTATCACTGTTCACAGACTCTGGTCTGTCATTCAGCCTCCGTCCTGAACAGAGAGGTTCCTCCTCTCGGTGGTTCAGCTGCGCATTGCGCTTCTGAGTGCGTAATTACGCACACTGGAGGCTTAGGTGAAGTTCCTTGTGAGAACATGTGGTTTAGGCTTGTGGTTCGGTTGGACCCAGTGAGGCATGGACCACATCCTGCTTCGCCTTTAAACCCACTAGCGACGGCCTTAAAGGGCGGAGCCTATATGAAATAGAACGTTGGTTACGTACCGTAACCCAAGATTCTATGAATTGAGGCGTAGCCCTTTAAGTTCCGGGCCTCACTGGTTCCTGAATGGCTGAAGAAAAATAGCTATTTGGGAGCCGATTGTCCGGTCTGACCGTTATTTATACTGACCGGAGTGGGGCCCACACAGCAGGTGGGCGTGGACTAAAGTTTTCAGTGCTCGCGCGCGCGCGAAGGGATAAACCCACTAGCGACGGCCTTAAAGGGCTACGCCTATATTCATAGAATCTTGGGTTACGGTACGTAACCAACGACTATTTGTACAGACAAGTCAAAGGTCACCCTGTGCTTCCAGGGAAACAAAGAGGTTTGCAACAGCCAGATTTTTTTGCTGCTCCTTTAAATGCTTGATCGCTTTGGGACCTGAAAAGTGATTTCTACCAGCACATTTTGGTTGAAATCTCAAATCTTCGTGTGTAAGTATCATACCTCATTTGAAGTTTGTATAATTGTAGTTCTTATAGATGCTTTGCAACAAAATAGGTGTCCATAAAACTCAATTAGCCAGAGAATATTTGTTTTCACATTCATACTTAGCAGTACCTTTGTGAGGCTATTAACTTTATTCAAGTAGTTTGACTGTATGAATGCCATATATTTACAGGGAAATAGATGTACAAAAAAACTAAATCAGCATGAGAATAGTTGTGTTATAAATGGACTGTTAGCACTACCTCTCACTAAGCTGTTGAAAGAAATGACACACCACAAGGCCTTTTGAGTCTATTAACATTGTTAAAGTAGTTTGCATGTACAAAAGGCATGTATTTACAAGGAATAGGATGTCCAAGAAACTAAATAAGCGTTAGAATAGTTGTAAACAACAGGACTGTTAGCAATCCCTCTCGCTAAGCAGTTGAAAGAAATGGCTCACCACAAGGCCTTTTGAGACTATTAACATTGTTAAAGTAGTTTGCCTCTACAAATGGCATGTATTTACAAGGAATAGGATGTCCAAGAAACTAAATAAGCGTTAGAATAGTTGTAAACAACAGGACTGTTAGCAATCCCTCTCGCTAAGCAGTTGAAAGAAATGGCACACCACAAGGCCTTTTGAGACTATTAACATTGTTAAAGTTGTTTGCCCGAACAAATGGCATGTATTTACAAGGAAACGGATGTCCAAGAAACTAAATAAGCGTTAGAATAGTGGTAAACAACAGGACTGTTAGCAATCGCTCTCGCTAAGCAGTTGAAAGAAATTACAAAGCACATGGCTTTTTGAGACTGTCGTTGAGCCTGCTTGTACAAACGCCAGAGTACTTGTAAAGTCTATCATGCAAAGACATTTGCACCCTTCTCAATGCAACAATGAGATTAGGTTTTAAAATATCCTCGAGCTAGCCAGGAGTCGAACCTAGAGTCTTCTGATCCGTAGTCAGACGCGTTATCCATTGCGCCACTAGCCCTTTTGTACCATTACTGATGTGGTGCCGTGACGAGAGATAATAGGTACCTGAAGTGGACGATCAAAACAAATGCCCCGTGTGAGGGTTGAACTCACGACCTTCAGATTATGAGACTGACGCGCTGCCTGCTGCGCCAACGAGGCATGAAACCCTGCTAAAATGACCCATGTCCGCTACCATACTACTATCAAGGATTCTGTTGTTTCTTCATGCTGTGATTTTTCTTAATCACATATTTTCATCCAACCTTGTGGAAAGTCAGACTATTTGTACAGACAAGTCAAAGGTCACCCTGTGCTTCCAGGGAAACAAAGAGGTTTGCAACAGCCAGATTTTTTTTGCTGCTCCTTTAAATGCTTGATCGCTTTGGGACCTGAAAAGTGATTTCTACCAGCACATTTTGGTTGAAATCTCAAATCTTCGTGTGTAAGTATCATACCTCATTGAAGTTTGTATAATTGTAGTTCTTAGAGAATGCTTTGCAACAAAACGAGGGTGTCCATAACACGCAAATTAGCCAGAGATAGTTGTTTTCAACATTCATTACTTAGCAGTACCTCTTTGTGAGGCTATTACTTTATTCAAGTAGTTTGACTGTAGGAATGCCATATAGTTACAGGGAAATAGATGTACAAAAAAAACTAAATCAGCATGAGAATACGTTGGTGTTATTAAATGACTGTTAGAACTACCTCTCACTTAAGCTGTTGAAAGAAATGACACACACAAGGCTTTTAGTCTATTAACATTGTAAAGTATTTTGCCTGACAAAGGCATGTATTTACAATGAATAATAATTCCAAGAAACTAATCAGCCGTTAGAATAGTGGGAACAACAGACTGTTCGCAATACCTCCGATAAGAGTTGAAAGAAATGGCACACCACA